>NC_045558.1:106264756-106867881 GCF_009769535.1 Thamnophis elegans
TCCCATTAGAGGAGCGCACAGAAAATCAGGCTGTTTAAACTAAGTCAATACTCCTGCATTCGCCTTCCTGGCAATTGGCATAGAAGCTAAATGAAGAATAGAATGCTTTTCCTAGTTCTATTCCAGACAATCCTAGTTGGTATTTATGTGGGAGAGAGCCAGATATAAGGGTATTCAAATCTCAAGGCATACAGGATGTGGAGAAAAATATCACAGAGACTGGAACTGTATTTAGTAATTGTACAATATAGGTAAGTCTACGTGAAGTCAGGAGTAGGTCTCAAGGACATGAATAAAGGGAACAAGACCCCTGCTGTGTCAGACAGGATGCCTGAGTTCTTGATGAGTCAGTGTGACAGTGCAGTGCATGACTGGAAGCATGGAGGCAGCCGTGACTGGGAACAGGGAGAGGATGCAGACCCTGCCTTGCAAACAAGCAGAAGGACCTGCCCTCATCCTGTCCAGTTGCAAAACTTTTCGTCTCTTTCATTGGCTCCACCTCCTGATTACTGGCATATAAACCATACTCCCATTCCAGCTTGACACAAACACTCTGCTATTCCTAGAGAAAACCAACTGATTTCTAAGAAGGAAAAGCAACCAACTGGGCTTGACTTACCAGAGATATCAGGTCAGTATCTCCATCCCTCTGGGATCCCCCCCCCCAAATGGCATATGGACTTGCATAAAGGTTTTGTGAGCCACGGGGACTTTTGTAGTAGCTACAGGGGTAAAAATGCCAGCATTTGTAAAAAACTAAGCTATGAATATTGAAATTGCTCAGGATTTCGCTTTTAGTAGGATAACAGAGAAAAGATAGGTAATCTGATGCCCTCTAAATAGCTTGAATATTTATTCTCATCAGTTCCTAAGCGTAGGGTCAATGGCAAGAACTAGGAGGAGATGCCATCCAAAATATCTGCAAGGCATCCAGTCACCTAACCCCAAAGGAAGAAATGCCCCTGTGCTGTAGTGAAAACTCATCTGAAAATTATACCTTGATTGAAGATGGATGCTCATAGTTGTCAAAAAGGAAGGAAAGGCTAGTGCTCCATTTTCAGAGGCACTGTCATTGTTTCTTCTGATATTAAGCCAGGATGCTCTAATGACCCATCTTTCTTTCCTTCTCTCCAGATCAGAATCATGGATTCAAGAAGAGTTCTTTTGATGCTCATCTGGTTGACAACATCTTCATGTCAACTCTGGAGGACATCAGGAGTGACAGACAGGTAAGGAGCAAAATCAGTATTGGATGTGGTTAAAGAAGAGACCTACAAGGGAAAAGATTCTCCTGCATCAACTTTATAAGACTGAAACTGTAAAGAGGTTTCCCTACTTTTTTCTTGCAGGCGGCAACCCCCTCCTGCTGCTTCCTTTCTGGAACAACTTCTGAAGATGGGTGGAAGAGTAAATGGTAGAGCCACTCAGGAATCTGATCTGGGATTGGAGGAAAGACCTTCCACATGGGCACAATTGGTGCAAGAAAGAGATCAGCTGAACTTGCTCAGAAGGTAAATGTAATGAATTGTGTTTGCACAGCAGGGTTACCCATGACTAAGCTGACAGTATATAATGCATAGTCTGTAGCAAATTGATGAATAATACAAACTTTGTTTTATAAAATTATCTGGGTTTACATATTGTGATAATATATGGAACCAATACAGAAGAAGATAAATTTAGCATAGCATAGCACAGCACAGCATAACATAGCATAGCATAGAATATAACAGAATAGAATAGAATTCTTTATTGGCCAAGTATGATTGAACACACAAGGAATTTTCTTTGGCACATATACTCTCAGTGTACATAATGAAAAATAAAATAGAATATATTCATCAAGAATAATAAGATACAACACTTTGTGATAGTCAAGGTTACTAATAAGCAAGAATTTGATGTGATGTGTGGATCTAGCTATTTTGTTAGCTTGGCCTGCTGCTAGAGATTTGTGCTAACTCTCTTATTTTTTAATATGAATGTCATTTTAAAAAACAGAGTCAGAGAACCTGGCGTTTTCTAAAAGCAGTGATACATATAACATGATTTGAGCATGATTTGAAGCTGATGGAGTCCTCTGACCTCTGGAGGACTTTCCCAGAAGTCTTTCATTTCTTCCTTCATACAACAATTCTAACATTCTAACAAAATGCTTGGATTTGGGCAGCATGATTTTATGCTGATTTTGGGAATTGGTTTAGGATGGGAATGATGATAAAGCTTCATACAAACTCCCTGCTCTTGTTCCCATCCTATTCCCAAATCCCGCCTCATTCATTCCAAAATGGGATCTGAGAATCATAGGCCAATAACTTGGTTGAGTTAAAAGCTGCTCCTAGCTTTATGACAATGTGATTTCAAACCTTAATCACACCCAATACCAAATTTAAGAACTGAATAATTAGTTCTTGCTTCTTCCCATTTTAAAGACATTCATAGTGTGGGCGCTCTGGGTTCAGTGTAGCACTCTCCTTGAGACCGCAGCATTTTCTTATTATTCTCTTTCTTCCAGCAGCTCTGTTCCTGGACACCGTGTGCCCCGGCAGCTGTTAGCTTCCCCTCCTGCCCGTGGATGCCATCTTGGCACTTGCCAAGTCCAGAACCTGGCCAATCTACTTTACCGTTATGGAGGCAATAACCAAAAAGAAGAATCCCGCAAGAACAACAGGGGAACAAATGACCCCATGGGCTATGGGCGTAGGAAACGCAGGGCAGCTGGCCATGGAGTATCCAGTCCCACTTAAAAGATGTTCTGATGATGAGAGAAAGATGGGCACCTGCATGAATCAGGTTCTGGACACCTGCAAAGATCAGAGAAAGAGGCTGGATGATCCCAGTGCTCAGGGGCCATGCTACGGTGGACATTTGGGTGAATATGGCCATCATCTGAGACGAAGGATGGCAACTTTCTTCTGCCTTTTAACCTCCATCTCAGTTTAGATTTGGTTCCTTGTGTTTTCCTGAAATTTCAAAAGCATGCAGTCTTCAGAGAGACTGCCTGTTTCTGCTCTGGCCTGAGCTGTTCTAGTAGAGTGGAGTTACATTTGTATTTGCAGCAGATCACATCAAGAGCCCACTATCCATTGGGGCACAGAATGCACATGAATATGCTCTAATAAGCCACAGATGCAGAGAGAAAAGGGGTTTGGAATCTCCAGAAAGATACTGAAAGAGCATAACTTGTTTCTGCAAAAGAGAAATTGATATTAGCACCATGGGGTGGTGGAGGGGGGAGGGAAACAATTCCCCTGGGGCATTTCTGTCTTGTTGGATTCTGTGTTTCATCTGTGCATAATGGATTTGTTTTGAGAGGAGCTTGTAAGTAAACAGATCGATCAATTTGGAGTTGTAAATGATGCTTTTGTGCCTATCTCTATACTGTATAGCTGAAAAGAGTGGTTCAAAATCAATGCTTTTTTAGCCCTTTCCTGTCTTTAGCTAAAAACCCCATTCTTCTATAGCATAAGGTTGATTAACACTGCCAGGTTACCCCTACTGGAAGCAGTTTAGCTTTGGGTATCATGCTAAGGCTGGAAACGCAGCAGAACCTACACACTAGAAATAAATGAATATTGAATGAATGAATTCCTGTAAAGTGACAATGACCCTACAAACCTTAGTTGCTTTTCTTCTGAAGAAATCCAAAATCAGATGATCTTGAGTTTTTTAGGTTGCACACACCCAAAATCTTGGTGTTCAAATGAATTGATCAGTTGACACTTCACTAATTCTCAAGCTGTTCATTAACACTGGAAGACTCATAATACTTTAAAATAACTTACTTTTTTTTAATCAATCCATCGCTTGAAATTAATTATGAAAAGGTACTTTCCATCATTTTTGTTAGGTAACAAATACACGTATTGTGACCTAATAAAAATGATGGAAAGTATCTTTTGTAAATATATAAAATTTATGGTAAGACTACATAAAATCTTCCAAGTATGAACTTTCTGTTGCCACTTTTAACTATTGGAAAAATGAGAGCGGACCCATCCTAAGTGTCTCTCTCTGACTCGTAAGCCACTGGGCTCCTGCCTCTCTTATCTGATTATTTCTTAGGCCTTTTCCCCTCATTCCTCAAGTCACAAGGTTACCCACACATTCCATTACAGATCCTAAGCCTTAGGAGGAACCGTAACCTGAGTGAACGTCTATGGAGATTCTCAGTCATTGAGGACATGGTTGTCCCAAAGGTACTTTTTCAAGAGGCAACTGGACTTTTAAAAAAAATAGAAAGTCCAGTTGCCTATTGAAAAAGCACTTTTGGGACAACCTGAGTGAATGAACCATGCACAACATAACAAAGAATGTCAATAAAATTTACAGTGTCCTGAGTATTCCTAGTTCTTTGTCTGCCATGATAATCATATGCATTAGAAATTCAACTGTAAAAATGCTTTCACTGTATATAAGACTCTGGAAAAATTGCAGAGAAGAGCAACAATGATGATTGGGGGGGGGCTAAAATATATGAAGAAGAGTTGCAGGAATTGGGTATATGTTGCCTAGTTAAAAGAAGGACTATGGGTGACATGTTAGAAGTGTTCCAATATTTGAGGCGCTGCCATAAAGAAGAAGCAATCAACTTATTTAGATCGGCAGCAGAGCAATGGTTAGAATGCAGTACTGTAGGCTACTGCCTGCAATTTGGGAGATGGAATCTCACCAGGCTAAAGGTTGACTCAGCCTTCCATCCTTCCAGGTGGGTAAAATGGGGAGCCAGATTGTTGTGGGGCAATGTGCTGACTCTGCAAACTGCATAGAGAGGACTGTAAAAGCACTGTGAAGCAGTATATAAGTCTGAGTGCTATTGCTATTTTCCAAAGCAACAGAAGGCAGGACAAGATGCAAAGGATGGAAACTAATCAAGGAGAGAAGCAGCCTAGAACTAAGGAGAAATTTCCTGACAGAACAATTAATCAGTGGAACAGTTTGCCTTTGAAAGTTGGAGGCTTTTAAGAAAGCTGGGGTACTTGTCTGAAATAGTATAGAATCTTCTGCTTGAGCAGAGTGTTAGACTAAAAGACCCCCAAGGTCCCTTCCAATTCTGAAGTTCTATGGAACAAGAAAGAAAACAACTTTGAATAACTAAGTGCTTAAATATGAATATGTCTCAATAAATTTGACAGTATAACCTACAATCACTTTTCACCCCACTGGTTCAGGATCTCTAATTTATGAAAATGTGCTTTATGTGAGGATTTCAGGGTACATCACCTTAGCAAAAAAGAAAAGAAGCTATATAATCAAAATGCTTTGGTTTTGAAAGATTATTCAAAATATAATTCAGCAGTTGCAAGGTACAATATAGCATAGCCTGAAAAATGGCTTAGAGTTTGTGCAGATTCATGAAATATGGACAGACTTCCTTGCTCTACTATTTGCCAGTTGTTAAATGACAAACCACAGCAGGTTGGGAAAAACTGTCCCAGAATTACAGGACATTCACTCCCCCCCCCCCCATAAATGTAACTTCTTTAAATATAAAAGAGCAAGTGAACTACAAAGAGTAGCTTCAATATTTTGCCGCTAACTTACTCTGACAATGAATTTAAAGCCCCCACATGAAACTATGTCAATTAAATTCTGAAAAATGTTGTAATAATAGGGAGAAGCAACTTCATGTTGTTCCCCTCCCCATAATACAGTAACTATGAAGGCCTGAAAAAGCTATTCAAATGGCATCCTGAAGATGAAACGCAAATACTTTGGCCACCTAATGAGAAGGAAGGACTCACTGGAGAAGAGCATAACGCTGGGAAAGATTGGCAAAAGAAGAACAGGACAACAGAGAATGAGGTGGCTGGATGGAGTCACTGAAGCAGCAGGCATGAGCTTAAATGGACTCCAGAGGATGATAGAGGACAGGAAGGCCTGAAGGAACATTGTCAATGGGGTCACGATGGGTTGGATCAGTGGTGGTATTCTGCTGGTTCTTAGCAGTTTTGGTGAACCAGTAGTGGCGGCTGCTGGAGGCTCTGCCCGCCCACCCCGACATAATGCGTGATCTTCTGTGCATGTGCAGAAGGTGGTGTGCATGCTCAGAAGGTGGTGTGTAGTGAGCAAGTGCACTTACATTTGCGAACTGGTAGCCAAGGTAAGTGAATCCCACCACTGGGTCTGACATGATTTTGCAACTAACAACAAGCTATACCTACAAAGATCAAAGCCGTGCAAGCCATTGTATTCTGTCCTATTCTCTGTGGCACATTATGGGAATGAAAGTTGGATTTTGAAAAAGCAAGATAGGAAGAGTATTGACATTTTGATGTTGGGGAAGATTCCTGAGAATACTTGGACAGCCAAGAAAATAAAATAAGTGGCTCATTGAACATATCAACACAGAGTTCTCAGTCAAGGCACAGATGATCAGGCTTAAATTATTCTACTTCAGAGACCTTTAGGTAAAGATCTTTATTTCTAGAGAAGGTTCTAATACTGGGAAAAACGGAAGAAAAGAAAAGAGGATAACCCAGTTACAGTGGAAATTAGTGCATCCTTGAGACTTCAAAAAACAGGTTAGAGATAGGTCGTCATGAAGAAAATAATTCAATGTGGTTGCTAGGCATCGAAACCGACTTGATGGCATGCAATAAATCAACCGATCAATCGGCCACTTCGTGCATACAGAAAGCTGGAAATCCAGGGACTGGCTTTAACCGAGAGCAATGCAACTATCAGACATCACGCCGCGTCGAAATCCGGGAATCCAGCTGTCCATTTGCAAGCGCCATCGAATCTGCTCCGGGCGGTCTCCAAAGCCCGCCGCAGCACTGTTTAATTATTATAGGCGAACCGCTGAGCCGGCCTGCGAGTAATAAAACGGCGCGGGGGATTTCGGGAGAATTATTGGACCTCCGGAGTCGGCATGGGAAGCCGGGAGATGCTGCTGAAGGCCGAAGACCGAGCAAGGGGCGACGAGCTGAAGGACGCAGGCTAAGCGGGGTAGAGGAACACACGGGGTGTGGGGGAGGAGGAGAGAGAACCAGGGAAAGAGAGACCAGCGCAGAGGAAGCGGGGAAAAGAAAGGATGGAAAAGAGGAGGAAGAGGAGGATCAAGAAGAAGGGACCCCAGAGGGCGGGCTGGCAGTGATGGAGGCGGTCCCGAGGTTTGGGCATGGCTGGATCCAGAAGTGAGTCAGGTTGCCCTGAAGTGGAGGTCGCCCCCAAGTCGGCAAGGTGAGAACGGCCCAGGATGCATGATCTCTTGCTGGGAGGGGTCTGGTCCATTGGGCCCAAGATGTGAAGGGGGTGCGGGGGGAGGACCCAAGAACAAAGGCATGTGTGGGCGTCCTGGGTCCCGGAGGAAAAAGGGCTGAGCTAAGAGCCGAGGATGCTGCGTTCCAGAAGAAGCCCATGTATTGTATCTACAGTAAGAAAGAGAGAAGGGTGCTGGGCAGTGGGGGTGGGGGATCTCATGGATTAGGGGTCATGAAAGGCTGGTTTTCTGAATTCCTTAAAAAGAAGTGGGGAGCCTATTGAGAGCAAGTGGATGTCTGTCTCCTGGCTGCCCTGAGAGCAAGATGCTTTGTCTTGTGGTCCAAAGATAACACTCTGTTCTGACTGTTGTCCAGGATTTGCATGGCTACAGCATGCCAATGCTATAGCTGCTTGGTCAGTTTAGAGACAAATGGTGGGAATGCCAAGTGTGTTGCTGCTTCTCATGCCAAGTGAGTTGCTGCTTCTCATCACTGCTTCTTCAAGGCCTAATTACATTAAGAACTAGTTGTGGGAAGGCCTGGGTCACTGCTGAGGAAGGATGGCGGGGGGGAGACACACAGGGAAGTGGAGGGGACTAAACAGTTCTATTAAGAAGATGTTAATTTTTGGTATTATGTTTCTTAGGTTACTGCTTATCTTATTGGTGTATTGGGGGGGGGATAGAAAATGAATATAGTAACTTTTTCTGTACATTTCTCCACAAGCATATTTCATTCTGTGGTGTTTATTTCAAATAAAATAAGAAAGTCTGTAATATTGGTTGCTTTAGATATCTCTTCTCAGTGAATCCCCAGAGCAAATGATATGACCGCGGGGCACATAATGAAACCACTTGCAGAAATTAAATTGACTCAAGTCTATTCAAAGTATGGGAGGAATATCATTGCTTCCTGGCTCATTGAAGGATTTTTATATGGGGTAATCCAGACACTTCATCTTTTGTAATCACCCCCTATTTTCTTACTGCTTTGCTTTCATATGTAGTCAGAGCCAGTTTGGCGTAGCAGTGAATGTGCTGGCCTCAAAACTAGAAGTCCTAGGCCCCTCTTAGGCATGAAAGCCAGCTGGGTGACTTTAGATCAGCCACTCTCTCTCATTCCCAACCTATTTCACAGGGAGGTTTTTGTGGGGGAAATAAGAGGTAAGTGTATTAGGTACATTTGCTGCCTTGAAATGCAGGATAAAATAATAACAGTAACAATCATCATCATCATCATCATCATCATCATCATCATCATCATCTCTTCACATAAAAAGTGCATATGGAGAGAAGAAAAATAGCCATACAATGCCTGGGAGTTAAGCACCATCGGTTTGGAAACATAGTTGAGAACTCCATATTTGTCTGAAAAGTCCAGAATGAGAGAGTTATAAATCTAATGCATATGTAATTAACATTTTTCCTGCAGGAATGGTGATCTCTGCTCCTTACGACACATATTTTTACTATTTGGATTTTATGAAAATAAGAAAGTTGGGGTATACACTAAGATTACATCTTTTTTTCTGCATTAAATAACAGCATTGTCTATACAGAATTTAGTAAAAGTTACCAGTCCATAAAATATTGAGTAGTTTATCTGCTTTTAACAACTTAACTTTTTCTGGTACATCATTGAAAAGTAGAACCTCAAGTTTTCTTATGCGGTTTATAAATATTTCTGTTGAATGGTACACAGGCATACACTCTCGGTAACATATTCAGATTTCATTTTTTCTTCAGCCACAGAAGTTCATTGTATGAACCACTTGCTATTTCTTAGCTGAATCTGCTTCATAGGATTGCTGTGGGCAATAATATGAAGTAGGAATATTATATATGTTGCTTTGAGGATCTGGAAAAAAAGATGGAATATAAATCTAATAAATCTTGCAAATAACAATATGTAAGAACTATAACAAAGTTATCAATTTATTTTCCACTCATAAAGAGAAGTTAATTTAAGGCATCTATTCTGAAAGAATAAATCTAAAATATGCTTTCTGTTGGCTGTTACATACTATATACTGTATCTCTGTTGCGGCACATCTCTCTAAAACAGTCATAATTCTAATTCTAACAAATATAGTACTAGGAAAACCCGAATTAAGAAGGATAGACTTGTGCTTCTTAAATCCTTCTGAACTGATTATAGCAGTACCTGAGAGATTAGAGCAGGCCAGTAATTAGAATGGGCAGGAAATTATCTGCAAAGAATTTGTGGAATTACATTACGGGAATAAGGCATCAAATTGACAAACCTTGACTTTTTTCTTTTCTTTTTTGCACTTTCCTGCAAGTAAAGGGTCCACTATTTTTTTAAGCAATCAAACGTTAATCCATTGGTTCCAATAGGAATTGGCCAACCGACTTGTTGTCTGAGTATGACATAATGGGCTGAAAAAGACCAACTGGCTCAGTCACCCGCCTTTCATGTCTATGATGGGATTAGAACTCACAGTTTCCTAATTTCTATTTGGTCTAATGCCCAATCACTAGACCAAACTGGTTGTCTAACATTGAAATTGAAATTCAGGAACAGTGACATCAGGAAACTAAAGAAATGAGACACTGACCTAAGGAGGCATAGCGGAGATCCTACTGCTACATATATTGCCTGAAAATTTTACAAGCGGGCCCCCTGAAACCTTCAGAATGATTATGGTACCATAATGTTTAATTGAAAGATTTAGGTCACTTAAAACAGTGAAGAAATAGCTGAAAAACCTTTCCCTCTAAATATAAACAGAACAGAAAAAATGACCTCATTTTTGCAAAATCATTGACACAAACACTTAAAATATTATTGTATTAAAAATAAGGCAGATGTTGTCTTGTCCAAAAATTTCTTGCTTCTCTATTAGATAGAGATTTCTAACAAGTTTGTAAATATTACAACTCAGGAATTCTAATTAGTGGATGGCTATAGAGAATATATTAGTAATCCTGAGCAGGAGTCTAAAAACAGGGAATATTCCAAATTGATTATATAACATAAAAAGATAGCACAGAGCATTTGAAATAAAGGAATATAAGTAGACTATGGCGGGGTAAAGTATTACTGTATATTTTGGAATGGATGGGGAATAGTTAGGAGATAGGCAGCATTCCTATATTTTGAGTTGCAGATTGTTTCTTCATCTGACCCTACTTGTAACCTGTGTAGTTCAATGGTTTCATATCTGTCCTTCCTTCCTTCTTCTCTTTCCACACGTAGGGTGTGTGTGTTGAGTAGGTGTACCAGCCAATGCATCAGCTGTATCACAAGGAACAAGTCCAACTTGTTTTAAGGAGAAGATATTTGACGGAAAAGTCTGCAAGCTCATTCCCTGGAGGAGGCTGTGGGTTTTGCATCTGGCTGAAGAGATCCAATCTTCCATAGAGGTAAGAATAAGTTATCAAACCAAAGAAAACGGAACGGATGAAATAGAAATGATATTGCTGAAGAAGGACATTGAAGATGTAGGTGGTAATGTCTCTTAAATGGAATTAATGGGAGACAAGTAGCTGCAGAGGAGAAAAAGGTGGTTTTTAACTTCTTGGGTGCAGAATGGAATCTAAAAAGGAGCTGATAGTTTGACTCCACAGTTCAGAACTTGTGAGCAAATTCAGCTCTTTCCTGCCATTGCCCTGTTTTCTTTCTAATTTGATCTAGTTTTCTTTTAGAAATGTGCTTAATCTTCTTCCTAATAAAAACACAGTCTATGAGTGGGAGTATACTTCCTGATTTCAAGTAGAAGTTATTAGGGAGGTTTTTAAGTTTGCAGGGGCTGCTTATTAATTCCATGCTAAACAAAGATGTAATAGCAATGTGTTGTGTCCCTTTGCGAGAGAAAGAATAGATCCGTAGCCTTTTGCAGTCCTTCGAAAAACTTGCCCTGACCTAAGGAGGCATAGCGGAGATCCTACTGCTACATATATTGCCTGAAAGTTTTACAAGCGGCCCCCCTGAAACCTTCAGAATGATTATGGTACCATAATGTTTAATTGATGGAAGAAGACAATAATTAGATTATTAATTAAATATACTTGTTAAAGAAATGAAATCACGTTTAGCTTTTGCCCTGAATTTGCTTGCCATTTGAGTGATAATGTTTCCAACAGAGCTCCAAGATCCTGCATGCTTCTTTTTTAGAAAAAGGTATACATTTCTGCTCTAATCAATTAGCATAGTTTCTTTTCCAGAAAAATTGCATTTTTAGTTTTAGTGCACTTGATTTATTGTACACAGGGCAGAGGTTAGATTTAGTTAATGGATGAGGATTTAAGAATACAGTCCTACTTTTGATCTGGAGCACTGGTGGGAGATTCATTCCTACTGTATGAACAGCTTTACATTTACATAATTTTTTAAACTTCAAGGAGTTCCTAGAAATGATTATTATTTTGTTTAGGATTTTCAGGGGAGAGGAGCTACAGATATTTTCTATACTAAAGTCAAGCACTAGATATGATCAAAGGATTGTTTTCATTTTGTTTTTGTTTTTGGTATTTAATTTTCCTCGTAATCCAATGTTCTTTTAGGGGGAAAAAATGAATCATGCTGGGCCACAGATAATGTTTCTAATGATTACCCAGAGGAAATATGTTTTTGTCTCCATCTTTGTCTCCATTCTTTTTAGTTCTGTTTCCCTTCTCTTCTTGCATTTTTTTTAAAAATAGGAGTAGAACAGTGCAAATCAAATAGCAAATCTTTTGTTGCAAGTTCAATATTTGTGACACTTCAAACTTTATATGTGATTTTCTAGTACTGTGGCAATTTAGAGTCTTGAAGGTAGGATTTTTAAGGCTCTTTAAAAACAGATAATATTGGATTCCTTCATTAGGGTTTATAACAAGATTACTGTTATTCTCTAACATTCTCTTAGAGAATACAGGTGAAGCACTTTGAATACTTAAAAACACAATATAAAGCATAAACAATTTAGTTAATTTACTAGAGCTGAAGGAAAAGGTGTTTTTTTGTTTGGCATATCCTGTATGAGTAGGTGGGGCTGTGAGCTATGATGCTACTATCTTCTGCCTCTACTAAATGTTTTCTCAGGGTGGTTCTTCTGTTTCAAAACACACCCTCCTCTCTTCTTGGCACTGCTGACAGTAGAGGCCCCAAGGCAAAGAGTCAGAAGCTAGTAAAGTCTTGCACGTGGTCTGACATTTCACCTATATTTAGGCTCTTTTCCTTCTCATTGCTATAGAAGAAGATATATAGTATGCTGGCTATGGAAATATGAAGTTGAAGTCCGATACAGTGGCTGAATTTTCATGATTTAAGCAGGTCAGTTAAAGATGCGGTGACTGTATTTGTTCAACATTTGGTAAACTTGCTTTATGTGTTGTGGCAAGTAATCTGATATGAACTCAACTCACGTCTTAAATTATTCAATATCTTGTACAAATGCAGTTATCTAAATAAATTAATTCTGTAATCAAATTAAGTGTATTTGCAAAAGAAAATTAATGTACAGATAGTATTGAGCTGGATATAACAATAAAGTGGTTCAGTATTGCACAGATTCCTACGTTGGGAGGGGCAACTTTTTGTAGGCTGAGTATCACACATTTTTAGTTCCTTTTTTGAGATTCCCATTGGCTGTAATGGGTAAGGCAGTGAAAATCAACCTAGTTATTTGGAAAGCTTCATAGCCAAGTCAGTGGATGTGTGTGTGAGCTTAATTTCTAGGTAACATTGCAGTCTTATATTTTCCTTTATGTGATTCACAATAAATTGCCTTAACTGGGAAAGGCAATAAGGTGAGTCAAATGCTTTATTTTTGTATTGCTTAATTGCTTGAATAAGAAAATGCAGAAGAGCGACAGAACATTTTTATCCTGTTTTTCACTTAGAAGAAATATTGGACAGTGATTGTAAATATGTATGTATGTATGTATGTATGTATGTATGTATGTATGTATGTATGTATTTATTTATTTATTTATTTAGTGTCACAACCCCTGGTACGCCCAAATATGGGAGGAAGTCCACTGCTTTCATTCTCTATCTATCAGCTCGTCACAAGAGACCATCCAGACAGAAACCCAATATTTTTACTGTTGCCTTTTTTACATTTGTGTTGTATTTGTCAGCACAAATACAACATTATATATATGTATGTGTGTGTGTGTGTGTGCGTATGTACGTACTTATGTATGTATGTATGAATTTTACAACCCCCGTATGCCCAAATATGGGAGGAAGATCACTACTTCCATTCTCTGTCCTTCGGCTCATCACAAGAGACCATCCAGACAGAACCCAAAATTTTTTTACTGTTGCCTTTTTGTTACATTTGTTATATTTGTGCTGATAAATAAAGAAAGGGAGACTAGTATAGATCTATTTCAAGCTATTTAGCTCTCATCAGCTAGCCGATTCCCAGTAAGGGTATGGCTAGCTGATAAGAGCTAAATAACTTGAAATAGATCTATACTAGTCTTCCTTTATTTATTTATCAGCACAAATATAACACACACACATACACACACACACACACACACACATATATGTACATATATACATACACACACACACACACACACATATACATACATACATATACACACACACACACACTTTCATAGCATACCTTCAGAGCGCTTGGAATCATTAACTATGCAGATAAATCTAGCTGTTAGTGCAAAATAATAGCTAAGTCAGGTAAGATTTTTAAAGTATGTGTCCTTGGAAAGACAAGGCAACTTGCAAATGCAGGAAAGGACTCCCTGGTTCTCTGGCACAGGCTAAAAAACCTTTGGGTAGATAGAGGCACTCAATATTTGTTGGGGGTTTGCTCCAATAAACAGTAAATTAGTTTGAGGCATTTGTTACACATAGGCAGGAAGTGTTGCTCATTATTCCAAAGGCAAGAATGTTTATATGAAGCATAATTTAAGGATAGGAAACTAAACCATAAATTTTCAGCAATTACCGGTATGGCTGAAGGGAAGTTCTGGAAAGAACCAAAAAGGAATTAGGTGTTTGTTTTTAATGTGACTATGTGCTCATCTTCAGTAAGATTCTCTTACTGAAAGATCCTCTTTGATAATGAGGCTCTGTAAAATATTCCATGTGTTTCTCTCTGTATAGCATACATATATATTATTGGTATAAAATGACCGGTCCAAAAGCAGAAAATAGTGACAGATGATAAAGTTCTGTTAAATCCAGGAGAAATAAATGGTTTGTAACCTATCCTGGGTTGACTAACCCAAGCAACCAGGCATGTTGATATCAGTGATCTACTGTTAAGAAAAGAATTGATTGTGTTCTTTTTTGTGGCACATCCCTGCTATAAATGATGCCTGTTGACATTGCATTTTGAAACTAGAGTAAAGTCTGATACAGAGAAAAACAACTGGAAGTCAGATTTTTTTTTTTAAAAAAAGAAATAGGCCTTTGTCCATTCGTCTTCTAAAACGCAAAGTAAAGGGGGATTTTTATTTATTTGACTGCTGTATGACAGACAACCAAGTTGGTAAATAATGATCAGTTTTCTTTTCTTGTCTTATAAATTGTCATCCAGATTTTTTAACCAGCCCAAGTAAAGTAATATGAACACACAGTTAAAGACAAAAACTCAGATTCAGTTGTCTCAATCATTCCATCAACCCAGTTCAAAAATAAAACAGAACCAAAAATTGCCTGGGGCAATTCAGCACTAGTTATTGTGGACAGCACCCCAAATAAAATATTGTGTGTAACTATTTGATACCTTCTACTGGGGAAATATATCAAGTTATGCTGATGAAGCGAAAATTAAAGAAAGTTTAGCTTGGATATATCTGACATATCGGAAGCAAGACAATCTTTTTTTACGGGAACTATGAAAAGATTTAGAAAGGGTTTACACACAGGTGTCGCTTATAATCATTCAATGAGATCCCACCCTAAATTTATATATCTTCAAACTGGATGATTAGGTTTGTATACCAATAGATCACTTTAAAGTTACAAGCTTCATAAAGCTTCATTTAAAAGCATATTTATTTCCCACCAGTTCTGTTCATTGATACATTTCTCTAGTTTTATATAAGTTATTAAGAATTGGCAGTGCCTAACAATGAGTAGCTTTTAATACTTATTTAGCAGTTCTCTAAATGATTTGTAGTAAATCAAGATTGTTGAGTTCCAATTTTATTAGCAAAAACTGACATTCTCTTCATCTTCTGTTTTAAATTGAAATGAAAAATGTCTGCAAAATGTCAAGTTTTTCCTACAATGAAGAGGGTTTTTCTTACATTGAAAACAATTTTAATAGCTTTAAATTCTAAATATACTAATTTTGCCCTAGACTTTATTTAATAGATCTTGGGGTACTAGTAACGCAGAACCGGACCTGATTTAGTCCATTTCCCACTTATAGAATCAAATATTTCACTATTAAAGGAGGCTTTAAATTCTAATCCTGTAAAAAGCTAACAGTATAAAACAATATATTTATGGAATCCTTGGTCCCTCTGAATTCAGCTGTTTGCTTGCAAATGACTAGATATTTAGTTGGATAATTAAACTTTCACAAGCCAACAACCAAGGTTAAAGAGCACCAAGAACTTACAGTTCAACTCTGATATGTATATTCTCTTCATTTGGCACATATATTTATATAAATATCTTACTGATTCACTAGTACTTATTCCCAGACATAGAATCTCTTTTTTTAGCCATAAAAGTGGTTCCTGAGTGATCAGAAAATTAAAAGAGAAAATACAGGAGACCAGTTGTAGGATTTGGATTGCAGATTTAATAGTTCACATAACAAAGTCAATTTTGTATGTCAACTTACACTGATTCAGTGGGTAGTGAATTCAGTTAAGACCGTTGGACTAATATCCTGAATATTCTGCAAGTGAAGAAGATAGAGATAGGCAATTACCATGAAGCAAATGTATTTGTCTACACATGTCTTTTCCACCCTGCTAGACTCTACACCCTGCAGCAGTTATTTTTAAATCTGCTGGTGCTGCAGGCCAAGTCCAAGGCAACAATATTTGCTTATGCTGGATGGGAAAAAAGAAATCCGTTTCTTTCTTTATATATCAGCCCAGCTGCATCCGGTTCTTGGCAAGCTGTGTACAGTAGAAGTTAACCAATTAACACCCCCACTCTAAAGTACTGAACATTTTCACAACTGCTAAGATGCTGCTGCTTGAGAAGAGAAAGTTATCAATTTGTGCAAGAAAACATTATATTGGGTCTAAAGATGAGTCAGATTAGTTTAATCAGCTGTATATTGCTTGATGCCTATTTCAATAATCTTGCTAAGTAACTGCTACTCCTATTTCTCATAGGAAGTCGAATAGTAATGGAGAGATAACCTGGGATATTCTTGATTAAGGGGAAATTTAACAGTTTTAGGCTGTCATATTACACCAGGGCTAGTTCTTAAATCAAAGAAGTTCTTTTTTCCTAAATAAAAATATGGTTTATTTGGTTTGGACTTAGCAAGTCTGAGAATTCAGCCCATTGTCATTTAGGTAAGCAAATCATGGCTTTGCAGAATGAATAAACTAAGCTTGATTCACCTTCAAATATCCTGAGCAACTTCTGAGAAAAAACAGAAAGACTGATCTGCCATGGACTCTCTGCTGTAGGCATGAAATGCAGGAATATTATTTTGTGGGAAGAAGAGGGCATACAGGAATTTTTTGGCCCTTTCCCTATCTTTTTAGAATCCCCCAAAATGGGAATACGTTATAACTTGTGAAGCTAAACATTTGAGCATGACGAAGTTCTCCAGGGCTCTTTTCAACCAATCTAAGGCAAAGAGCATCAACTTTTGCCTACTTGGACTTCAGCCAAAACAGTTTGATGCACACCCTGTTGCTTGAGAAATAAATGGTTTGTTTATTTATTTATTTTTCATTCGTCATAATTATATGGCTGCACATTTCACAAACAAGCTACTCTGAAAGGTGAGCAAGAAAGACAAAAACAATACTTACAAACAAGTTGCCGGATGGCTTGAGACTCTTGATAGCATTAGAGCACTGGTCAGAATTCTGACAGAAGTAATATTATTATTAAAAGTTTAAGAATTATGAAAAGCACTAAACTAAAAAATATTGGGCAAAGAGCAGGTGTCAATTACACAGGAGCTATCTGAATGCATCAGCAGTCTCATGGGGGCTGTTGATGCAAGAAAATGTTGAGGGTCTTCTGGAAATTTAAAAGGGATGAAGTCAGCTTCACTTTGGAGGGAGAAGAATGATCCGTAAAGCAGGGACCCAGCTGAAAAGTCTCACCATCTAAGGTTCAAATGAAACTTCCTCTCTAATGTTTTTATTTGTATAGTTATAATGTACATTGAAGATGGCATTTAATGTCGTTGTACCATGTGCAATGACAATAAAGTAAAGTAAATTGAACTAGCTGATGGGACCTGTAGAATGTCCCAGTGCTGGATCTGGAGGAATGCACAGATATAATAAGGGAGATACAGCCTGTCAAATAGTTTAGCCCCATGCCATACAGGGCTTTAAAAGCCAAAATCAGCGCCTTGAATTGGATTCAGAAACAGAATGGTAACCAGTGTAGCTCCCAGAGAAGAGAGATGACACACTATCTAGAAATATATACAAGTGTTCCTGTTGCTGCCTTCTGCACTAGCTGAAGCTTCAAAATACTTTTTATGGGCAGCCCCATGTAAAACTCATTACATAATCCAACCAGAAGGTAATGAGGTCATGAATGACAGTGAGCACAGGAACAATAAAAAGTTGAGCAAAGGTTGTCCTAGCTACAACTGCTATCTACTCCTAGTGCAGGGACTCAATTACATGAGTGACAGATGAGCTCGCCCAGTGGCTTCATGTAGATGTTGAATAGGAACATCTAGAAGCACAGACCCTTGCATCACCTTGCATAAAAGGGAACAAGGACCATCCTTCCTCATCTGATTAGCTACTGATTAGAATTGACTCTGGAGAAAAGAAGTCAACCAGCCTAGTCCCATGCTACCCACCCTCAATCCTCTGAGTTGATCCAGAAGGATACTATGGTTGAGGGTATTGAAAGCTGTCAAGAGGTCAATTAGGGCAATAGATGCACAACGTCTATCTTACCCACCATCAGAGTTCATCCAAAAATTTGACTAATGCCATTTTCATTCCATACCCATGTCTGAATCCTGGCTGAAAAATTTCCAGATCTGCTCATCTAAGGTTGTCTGAAACTGTTGCACAATCATCTTCTCAACTAATTTTCCCAAAAAAGGGAAAGTTAGATTCTGGACAAAAATTGTCCAATATAAAGGAGTTGAGCGATGGCTCCTTGAGGAGGAGGTGAACCAAGGCCCCCTTAAAATGTAATAGAACACCCACTTCATTCAAATTTACCTCAGTTACAACTCATTCACAGGACATCCCACCCCAAGTCACTATTTGCAGACTCAATAATTGTGGGGAAGTTCTGATGCTTTGGCACCCTTACTGCTACAAATTAGGCCTTAATAACAGCTCTAACCCATATCCTATTTAATTCATAGAGTGCCAACTATCTTCTAGGTGTCTTTTCTCTCATTTCAATTCCCTTAACTCCTCCATGAACCACAAGGAGGGCCAGAATCTACAACAGGGGAGAAGCTGCATAGGTATGATTTGACCTAAAGGTTCAGTCACTTTCATATTCTAGGGTTTCATAAAGACTGTGCTGCATACCAGCAGGACTCCAGCTCCCTCTGAAATCTGTCGATCATCAGGATGGACAGATCTAAAGGTCTAATCTCCCTGCAGTAGATAGTGCTGGTGATTTGATCAGGACAAAGAGTACATAAAAGCTCTCCCAATTTCACATAGCACTGCTTTAATAGGAACATCAGATCCAGTTTGTGACCACTGCTCCATTTCAGGCTCTGGATGACCTGGGATAAGCCCATGGCTCTTGTGACAGCCATGAATTCCTGAGCCACCTCAAACCTTATTCCCAGAGAAGGCGGGTTAATAGTTGTTTCATATCAGTATTTCTTGTAGATAATGTGATCCTGATTTATCTAGATATTTTCTCCAAGGCTTATATCTCTCATGACTTTTATAATCTATTTTGCAATCCAACAGATGGATGGAAGATTGCAAATCTGAATTTTTCTATCCCCAAATTAATGTGCTCAACTGAACTCAACTGCTCCTATGAAGCTTATATGCCATTCTTAACTTTTGCTCAGATTCTAATAATTTCCTCTCACCAATGACATTATCACTGGTTCATTCAATCTACTGATTAGAATAAAATGAAATTGAGTACTTTGTGTTTTATGGGAATCTGAACATTGTCTTAATCAAACAGGATGTGTCACATAGTACATCATAATATTAGTTGTTTGCATGTAGCGTGTTATGTGAACCCTATAGGCATCTTATTTTATAAGCCAGGTTTAGAGTTTAGTAACCTATGTGAATATAGCAATAATAGCACAGCTGTTCTTCTTTTCGGTCCACAAACTACAGAAACCTTTTGTTTAATAGAGCCCGATGGTAGAAAGCTATTAGATTCCAACTAAGAGTTCAAAATGGAATAAAATTGAAAAAGAATAGGAAGGAATTGGAAACCAAGGTTTCTGACACACAGTTCAGTGTACTAAATCATTTACACTACATTGTTTTTTCACATGGAATTTTAATTCCTTGTTACTACTGTTATGTTAGCATTGAAATGAAAGTCCTTCCAACAACATGATTGAAATGATTTGCTTTATTCACTGCAATAATGTTTGCTAGCTTGCTATTATTTTTAAACAGAGAATACATTATCATATATTGGGCTACCATACTTGTGATCTGGATAATCACTAGACAACAACCAAGAATGAGAGTTTTCTGTATTTATTTAAAATCACATGTAGTGGGTTTATAGAGAAATCCAAAGCTGGAAAGTGATGAAGCAAAGGATTAAAGTATGGTAGGTAAAAAAATAGCATTGCAAGCAGGTAAGGTAAAATATGTAGTTGTTTACTCCAAACTGTGAAGTAAGAAGACCTGTTGAAATCTCAGTGTACAACCTTTGATCATCAAATACTTTCCACCATTAAGAAACTCTTTGATTTAAATCTCAGTTTTTGATAAATGTGTTAGGTGACTTTAGGCAACCCACTATTTCTCAGCAACCCTTCACTTAACTTGTATGTATGGGAATAACAATTCTGACCTATTATATAAAATTATATTCATTATCTAGGATATCTCAAAGCAGCCACAAAAGATAGCAGCAAAAATGCTGCAATTCTCTGAAGGGGTGCATAATGGTAGTTGGTGTGTGAATATCTTTATTTAAGTGAGGAAATTCTTCAGGATTTGCCTCACAATTCTTCATCTGAGATAAGGTGCTGTTGCAGATGAAATCTCTCCAGCAGATCCCAGTGGCTTTCACTCAGAATTTGAGAATCTTTAAGATTTTAATGCATCTCAGGAATGTCATTGATCAAAATGGTGGGAAATAATGGAGACGTGGGGTGGAAAATTGGGAAATGTTTTGTCCACTTCACAACAGAAAGCAAAAAATAAATCTAAATTAATATTTTGCCTGTTAAAATAGAAAAAACATCTAATAAAACAACAGAGTATTATGCTTCTGTGTTGGGTGTCATAACCTTTCCCTTGAACTATTGTCCCTTGACAATACTGTTCTCCTTACTGTAATCTGTTCTCATTCTGGTCTATAGAGCTACAGTATGTGGCAACTGGGTGGTTTGAATGATGACTAAACAGGACTCCAAGATGCTGTCAGCATTCCACAGTATTTGTTTGATACATTGAGTGAAATCTGTCATCTGCAGCTTATCGAAAGAATTGGATAACCAGAGAATATGGCAGTTGTAGTCCAAGTTATGTAATGGAAATGAGATTGTTATTGGTTGGGAGTGTCCCCTAAATTTTCACTTGTCATGAATTGTGTCAAATAAGTAAGCTTATTTGATCCTTTCCATCTCTTCTTTCAAACTTTCCAGACATTATATTGTGACCTCATATTGGCATAGTGCTGACATCATGGGTACTCTCACCTGTATTAGGTAAACAAAGTGACACTCCTTTCAGGGGATAGGAAAACTGACTATGTACAGCTGGTGAAGTAAGCTGGGTGGCACCTTATGACTTCAACTTATCTCCAGAGAATTTCTGATATTAGTACCAATAGTAGCTTTGAGAACTGATATTCCTAGATTTTCTTTTGTATAAGATAATGAGGTTGAATTGCAGGTGGTAACCAAGATTTTATGTTTTATTTATTGACTCCCTTTCTGTACTGTCTAGTTGTACAACTGGGCTTAGATAGAACTGAATAGGGTCTTTTCATGAAGAAAGGAGAGAATTACTGAAGCTGCAAGCAAAGATCAAGTTAAAACTACTCAAACCAATTGTATCTTTAAATTATTATACTGTTATTACTCCTCTTTTTACTTGCTATTCTCTTTTAATTTCTTGGCATAGAAAAAGGTTGCCATAGCAGCCAAATTTGCAACTGGCAGGATGTAAGTAGAAAAATAGTGTGCAGAAAACCTAAGGTTCTCTTTGGAATTTTTACTCTCTCAATGAAAGCTGGCATCTGTTGGAATAACCCAGATATTTAGGGATTACTTCTTACGCTGTATATAGTAGATCCATTTTGTAGCTATGGATCTTTTTCCTGACAGTTTTTGTGATAGGAAAGATTAGCTTTATTTTATTTTTCATCATTAAATACTTCCACAAGCAGCTTATTTAAGGAGGTACTAAGTGGTGTAATGGGCCAATGCCCACTCCAAAGGACCTCTGAATGGTAGCATATTCTTATTAAATACCTGCTATAGTATAATGGCTGTGGGTGTTTTATTGTGTCATTGGTGGCAAGGTCACAGCATCTTCTGTTCAGTGTGGACCCTATCTATTTTCTATTGATTACCCATAGGGGGGGGGGGCATGTTAAGTCCTTAAACAGCTATGAATAAGCAAATGAAATGCCCGTAGAGTTTGATTAGTTAATGCCAGGACGAAAAATAGAAAGAAGATTAGGAGACAAAATTTTGGGAACTGTATGCAGAACTATTGTCCTTTTTTATTAATGAATTTGATTTGGTGAAAAGAGGGTCTTTGTGGGTGCAGAGCTTTTTCCTTACATAAGTATAAGTATAATCTTTATTGTCATTGAACAAGATAAATACAACGAAATTGGTTTTAACCTCACTGGTGCAAAATTATAGCAGAAACGAAAAAAGAAAGAAAAAGAAAAAAAACCTAGCAGTTCATTAGTCTTGTATGCCGCCCACTCCCGGAGGACTCCGGACGGCTTACAATAAAAAGGGGAAAGGGAATAAATAAGACAAACAACAATTTAAAATACAACAACATTCATAGTTACCGTGGGGCTGGATACTTCAACAGCCCCTGGCCTGCCAGAACAGCCAGGACTTAGTGGCTTTACGGAAGGTTGGGAGGGTCGTAGGGGTACGGATCTCCACAGGGAGCTTGTGTGCATGGAGTGATTGTGGTTATATTTAAAAGTCTGACAGCCCAAGGATAGAAACTATCTTTAAATCTATTTGTTTGGCTGGCTGTATTTTGATGTCTTCTGCCCGATGGTAGAAGTGCAAAGAGGCATTGACCAAGGTGTGAATCATCTCTGAGTATCTTCCTTACTCTGCTAAAGCAGCAGGATCTGGCGATGTCATCCAGTGGTGTCAGAGGGCAACCAATGGTTTCTTGTGCTGAATTGATCACTCTCTTTAATGCCTTCCTGTCCGCAGCTGTTAAACCAGCATACCATACTGTAACGCAATATGTGAGGATACTTTCTATGGTGGACATATTGGTTACATATTGGTTTAACTGACTGTCTAATGGTTCTTTTATCAGATAAAATGGAAAGAACTATGTTTTTATTCATCTCCTTTCAGATTTAAATGTTCTTTTTCAGGGTGTTCCCTTTTCTTCTCATTAATCCATTATAATTTCTAATCTGTTGAAAATCAGTAGTTTTAACTGGTAGTTTTATTTTTGTTTGGAAGATACTGCATGCCTTCTTTGCATTGCATTATTATTATTATTATTATTATTATTATTATTATTGGCTAATGGTAAAAGCTGAGTTATAAATTCTGCAAATAAATATACATTTGGAAACAAATTTGGAGGAATATTAGGGGTGGGTTTGTATCAGCCTTGTTCAGAGTTGCTTAATTTTGTCTGAAAAAAATCTTGTTGGCTACTAGATATCAATGATGAGATACAGAAAATAATTTTTGCATCATCCAGGGGTTGCCTAAACGTTTTGTAGATCTGATAACCCATCAGTGACTGAGCAATGGTAGACGTATTTTCATCACACCTCGAATGTATTAATGAAGGCTAATTATATCACTTGTTTCTGTTTCTTTTAACTGCTTAGCCAACAACTTAATATCCTCCCACGATGGCAGAAGCTCACCAGGCTGTGGCATTTCAGTTCACTGTCTCTCCAGAGGGTATTGACCTTCAGTTGAGCCATGCAGCTATCAAGGAGATTTACCTTTCAGGCCTGCGTTCCTGGAAAAAGAAATTCAACCAACTACGGGTAATGCAGGGGGCAGTCATAATGTTAAAAATACAACTCAAATGCTACTTGAAAATCTGGCTGTGAAATCTTAATTGGGGATTCTCAGAAGGGAACAGAGTTCTGTGTACAGGTAGTCCTTGACCTACAACAATTCATTTAAGACTATTCAAAGTTACAACGACACTGAAAAAAAGTGACTTATGGCCATTTTTCACAGTTACAACCGTTGTAGCATCTCCATGGCCAGGTAATGAAAATTCAGATGCTTGGTAATTGACTCACATTTTGGCAGTGTCCCGGGGTCGTATGATCACCTTTTGCAACCTTCTGACAAGCAAAGTCACAGAGGAAGCCAGATTCACTTAAGAATTATGTTACTAACTTAACAACTGCAGTGACTCACTTAACAAATGTGATCATGATCTTTCTTGCCACATTTCAACAAATGTCTCACTTAGCAACATTTTGGGCTGAATTATGGTCGTAAGTCAAGGGCTACCTGTATTAAGGGTATTAAAGTTGGGTCTTGTTGATTCTTGCTGACACCAAAGTTGTCATCTCTAATATTTTAATAGTAAGGATTGGAGTTCAGTCAAGAATATACCAGAGGACAAAGAAAGAGTTCTTAACATGCAAAAATGAGATCTCAGTGTCAGTTCTTAAGTAGCCAAAGAGCTGTGATTGCTTGGTTCTTTATTAGAGAGTCTAAATTCATTACACTATTATCAACTGCTATACTATGCAATTAATCACATTGATTTTATGTAGAAGATTGAGTAAAATTGTATCACATTTGGCCAATTGGTGGAATAAGTGATTGGTGTTAGAGGGGATTGGAGTATTGTCTGTAGAATGTTGCTCTCTGTTGGGTTGAGGGGTTAGGGTTGGAGAATGGCTAGGGGTTCGGGAATAACGATCAAGAGAATGACAAAGGGAAACTGGTGGGAGGCAGGAACAAACCACTCCCAGAGAATGAGGTACTGAACATCAATTCCCACTTGTGGTGACATGACTTTCAGAGTGAGAGAAAAGATACAGCATCTGTAGAGGCCCTAATCTCTGTTACTGTTGAATGCCAGGTCTGTCTATAATAATTTTTCCTTCAATTTCACAGAGATTTACATTTCCAGATAGCCCAAAGACCAAGCATAATGTTGTTCCTAGTACTTATCCCATTTGGCTGCAGGCATACAAGTAGTCCTGAATTTATGACCACAATTGAGACTAGAACTTCTGCCATTAAGCAAGTCAGTCATTAAGTGAGTTGTGTTAAATTTTATGACCTTTTTTTGCTGTGACTGTTAAGTGAATCAAATGATCATTAAGGAATCCAACATTCCTCATTCACTTTACTTGTTGGAAGCCCAGCTAGGAAGGTCACAAATTGTGATCATGTAATCTCAAGACCGTTACATGTTGGTTGTCCAGTCCCTAAATTTTGGTCACATGACCGCAGGGATTCTGGAAAGGTTTTAACATCTAATGGTCAGTAAACAAATGGTTGCAAGTTGAGGACTACCTGTATTGTATTTGCTTCAATTCATATAGCAAAGCTATTAATGCATGATGTGGCAGGAGTTTTATTTTGCAGCTGGCTTGTTCCAGAGCCTGATGCTGATTAGGGCTGAGAGGAAGTGATGGGCCTCACTGAAAGAAAGCAATTGGCTTTCTTGTCTAAGGGAAAACTAGAGTCTGGGTTTCCTACTGCTAGTGCAACACCTTAACCACTACACAGACTGGCTCTCAACAAAGATCACTAATATTCGAGTAAAAATTATCCTTGAAGAAAAAAATGTAAGTGCCAGTAGATCGGCTTTTAATGCTGGAATTATTTAAATGTGTTGAAATATATTGAAATAATGTAAATTATGTAAATATTTAATATGTAGACGTTCTTGTTGCTTCTGCAAAAAAAAAAGGACAGTTTCGCCTAGGAGGAAAAGAAGTCAGAGGATAATTTGCTAATGTAGGCAAAAGTTCAACCTGTGAGTCAGAGTTCCAAGAAAAGGATTTTATTCCTTCAGAAACAGGTTAGAGTGCCAACGTAGCAGAAAATCAAAACTCTCAAATTCTTTGTTTTCCTACCTCTCACCTCCATTTCCTTATATTGCCTCCAAACAGAATGGTTTTGTGACAGGTGTGTATCCCGCCAGCCCCTCAAGTTGGTTTTTCATGGTTACAGCTATCCTAGTAACCCAGTTCTCTCGTCTTGACCCCTCCATGGGCATGATTGACAAAATAAAGGAACATCTGCCAGTCAGGTAATTAGGGGAGAAAAGGAGACAAGTCTTCATGATGAACTAGAAACTGTTAATTTTGTCAGAGTGGAAGAAGCTAAGATCCGGTCAGAGCTAATGGTTGAGTTCAGATAGCATCCTTAACCTAGCCAGGTACAAACTCACATAGTGCCTTAATTTTGGCTCTAGCAACACACAGTTTCTGTAACTGGGTAAAGAGTTAGCCTTGTGGGGAATACAGAAATCCAATGTTTCCTGATTCCTGTCTGCATTAATGCTTTATTATCCTGCATTATGGGGATAATATCGTGTTTCATCACTCCAGTTATCTTTTTCCTATTAGCAAGACAGACAATATTGTGTATTAGCTAAGCAAAAGAATTAAAAAGTCACTCTCAGCCTACCAAAATGTCTATCCTGGCATAGAAAGCTCTTATACTGAATAAGACCAATAGCCTAATATTTTCTGTACAGAGACATGCTTTTAAAATTAAAACTTTTTCAGAGATTGTACAGTTAATTGAAATGTAAACCAAACAGCTGAATTACTATAACATGTGAACATTCATCCCCCCCCAATCTTTAACAGTTCTTAAGTTAATTTGCAATCTACAAATACAGGTTAGTTTTCTTGAAATGTTGACTTTGTCTTTCTGCCATCCACTTTTTCTCCAGTGATTATCTGTCAGATCAGGGCCTGAATGTCCTCAGTGTCCTGGCCTTTTCCACAGCACTATGGCTGGCTCTCATTATGACCATGCGTAGCATTCTTAAGATGCTGCTATGCTATCATGGATGGATATATGAGGAGCATGGTCGGGTATCCAACATCACAAAGATCTGGTTGGTATGTACTTACAGGAGAAGTGTACTCTTAGAATGCAAGTTGGACATGGGGCCTATTGTTGGTAGACTCAGCATACACAATGTCCTAGTTACCATAATCCTGGGTGGAGTTGAAGCAGGCTTATAGCACAGAGCAGATAGATTTTTCTAGCTAAAAATATGGGAGTTTTCAACACATCTGCTGAGCACCATATGAGCAAGGCTATCAGAGGAGAAACTATAAATGTTGAATGCATTTATTGCAAGTATATCTTCCCTCTCCTCTATAGCACAGGTTACCATATTTATTTGTTTAATTAAACAGTTATGAGGGCAAAGATTTCACACTGGCTTTAAAAGTTAGGCACATTATTATAAAAGGCAAAAACCCTTTTTCAAGTCAAGCTTGATTTCAGGTAACTGTGTGTGTATATATTCATGCTGTTTTATTGGCAAAGTTTCATGGTGCCACTAATTTTTTTCTGGGATGCTTTTTATCTTCCCAGTCTAACTTGCAACCTAGCTATTCCCTGAAAGTTTCTCATCCAAATACTAACCTTAGCTTTTGAGCTCAGTCACATTTAATCAGATGTTGCTACCAAATGCCTGAAGAAAAGAAATGTTGCAATTAACAAAAACTAAAAATAAATGTTCCAGAATACTCCTCCGGGATGTCAGGGAAATAGTTCTGTAATAATATTTTTATAAATAGGATAGGAAAGAAAGAAGGAGGGACTTAAAGTCACCTAATGAGTAGGTTCTCCCTAACATTCTCAGTACCATGCCATCTAGGCAGTATACAATTCACCTACAGAGGGATACGTCCCTGAACTACTTACAGCAGCTATGTTCACGATTAAAGAGCAGATGAACAGGTTTAGCTAAAAAGTTAATGATGGTTTATGGTGAAAAACACCACGGAGCAGCTTTTCCCAATCCAGTGCCTTTTAGATTTGTTGTTTTATCAGAATTCTCATGGTCTGGCTGTATGGGATGATAAGATTTCCATTCAGCACATCTGAGAGGTACACATTTGGAGAAGGCTGCTGGAGAAAAATGAGATGAAATATTGGGCCATATCAGTTGAGAAGAAGCCAAACTGAGGAGCACAGGTACAAATTAAGACAGAGCAGCAGGTGTGTCTGTAATTCCCACCAAGGCATTTAGATGAAAGGGTGATTATACCTAAGAAGATCAGATTAAGATTTAGGGAAGATGTGAAAACATAAATATCCTTGGGGCTTGGTTCTCATATGATTGAGTGTTTTTGCAAACAAACATATAACCAGCTTCCAGACATGTAGTAAACTATGTCAGAAAAGAAGGAAGTTCCATCCAGAGTACAATGGTTTCACTACACCCAGTTGGCATCATTTTTCCTGGGGGGACGGGACACAGACCTACCACATGAGTCCAGAAAAAGGTGCAGTTTCATTAAGGAGGTGAAAGCCATATTCTTGCTTTTCCACTTTGGATCTAAAAATCTGCAGAACCCTTGTTATAACCTTTAGATTAAACTTCTGCGCTGTCAGTAATGAACCTCGGTGGCTGCAGTTTGTAGTAATCCAGTGTCAGAGAAATCTTAGTAATTTGTATTCTAATAAAAAAAACAAGATGGACTTTCTGCTTTCCCTTTTTTTCATAATAAAAATAATAGAACTGGCAGTTGAATTTTGCTTCAGCATAATTTATTGAAGGGTGTAGGAGGATGTAGGACAGGCTACTAAGCATAGATAGCTGTGCCCCACAATATTTTTACTAGTATCTGCTACCTGAAGCAAATATCTCACTCTGTTTTATAGCAGGATACACCATGTCCTATTCCAATATAAAACAGGCCACTTTATTGTGAATTAGGCCAAAGAAAAATGGTGGAGGAAAAAAATGAACACGTTGAAATGTGGGGGTCTTGCTCACTTCTCCCTTTATCCCCTCACCTCATAGGCTTTGGTGAAAATCTTCTCTGGTCGTAAACCCATGTTGTATAGCTATCAGGCGTCACTGCCTCGTCTGCCTGTTCCAGCTATTGCGGATACAATGAGGAAGGTGAGTCTGCAGCTTTTGTCCATATACTTCTTACTTACAATAGGGCATTCAAAGATTGTAACATTTCTTGGACACTTTGGTTTGAAAGTGAAGGAATGCATCTTTGAAGTAGTGGTGTTCGCAGGAGAAATTGAAACAGGGAAGACAGAGGCCTACATTTGCCCCCATCCTTTGTATTCCAACCGTAGATTGTGATGTTATAGTTAGGATAATACCACCATGCATTGGCTGATGCTTTGAAAGTCTGCTACTTGATAGAAACAACTATTTGTGCAAACTAACCATGATAGGTGTTCCTTTGAACTAAAGCAGGGAAGGAAAAAGATCACACATTCTCCCCATCCCTGGCTGCTGATCCTAATGATCACTAATACAGGTAGCCCTGGAATTCCAGTTTTCAGCAAAACTGCATCCATAGCAATCACTGATTTACTTACTGATTGCAGTATTTTTAATGACCCCTGCAAAGATAATAATAAAATTGATTCAGTCATGTGACTGACCGATTTTACAATCTTTGCAACATATGACTGTAATATACAGGCTCCATTATGGATATATCTCAAGAACCATCTGTAACTCCCTTTCCTCTCTCCAGAAATGCTAGAACCTATTGCCCATTGCAGCAGGACCCAAACAAAGAATATTCCATGTTGACTGATTCCACCTCCCCTCACTGGTCTTTGGATCTTCTGGAAAGGGAGGAAAATCAAAAGCTTTGCATCACAGTAGGCATCTCATTATTTTAGCATGCCTGACATTTCTGGTACTAATTTTTGGTCCTGACATTTGGCATACCCTGTGAACTCTTTTTTAGTAATTATTTCAGATGGTGTTCATTTCCTAGCTCTGATTATAGGTTCCTAATGTGGGACTCTTTGCTGATTATTGGAAAGAAAAGTTCTGGCTAGAGACAAAGGAAGAGCTGTAAAAAGGGGCCTAACATGAGAATCAGGTTTTTCCATTGCTTATTTGCTGTGGGAGTGATTCATTTGCATTCACTTAAGATAACACATTTGAGTTATTCACTGAGTTAATTAGACAGCATTTATGCATAGTTACAACAGTAAACTTCTGTAGATAGATTTCATAAATTAACAAAAACGTTAACATAGAATTCTTATTTCTATGATATGACGTAATTTATAATCCAACATTGTCAAATGTGCTTAACAGTGATCTTAAACTCTCTTAGGAAGAGAAAGCATTTTCTATTTTGACATGGGAGGATTAATCATGTCATAATCGTAAGAGATAAAAATTAGTATCTGAAGTCCTAAAATTTGCATTAAAATAAAATGATAATCTTTTTTAAAAAAAAGAAATACTGTCTAACTCCAAAAGCAACTGAAGGAATGCTAGAAAACTGTTTATAGGGTAGAAATGGGCAAAGTGAAGAAAGAATGCCATACACGAAATTAATAAATAAGGGAAGAAAGAATGAAGGAGAACACAAGGAATGGAATATCCTTGGGAAAGACAAAGCTGAGATCTTTAAAAAATGTATTTTGGAACTATTGTTGCATAAAAGCCATGGTGGCAGGGTGGTTAGAATGCAGTACTGCAGACTACTTCCTCTGACTGTTGGCAGTTCAAGTCTCACCAGCTCAAGGTTGACTCAGTCTTCCATCCTTCCAAGGTTGGTAAAATAAGGACCCAGATTGTTGGGGACAACATGATGATTCCTTAAACTGCTTAGAAAGGGCTGTAAGCACTGTGAAATGGTATATAAGTTTGTGCTCTTTCTCTTGCTATCTATAGTAATTAAACGAAAGTTTTACATGCAGGGCATCTTGAGGCTACAATGGGATTTCAACAAAAACATATAATACCAGGGTGACCTCAGATGCTGGTGAGCTGGGAAGGATACCTTGAATGTTTCATGTTCTGATAGACTGTTGATTGATAGCTGATATCTCCAAATTTTGGGGACTACAAGATCATAGAATCTCGGGAAGGGTCATGGCGTCGCAGTGGAACAGTCAGACTTTCCTGCAGTCCCAGGATCGCTGCCGAATTCTGGTCGTTTGGACGGTCCATTCGAACCTAAACCATCCTGTAGATACGGTGATAGGTAGGGGTACATCCTGTTGATCCCAGAGACACCCGCAAAGTCTCTGGTGACCCAGGAAGAAGTCCCTTTTCCAGCATCTAAGAGTCAGCCTCACGGCTGCTGAAACTGCTGACTGTCCCGAACGTAAGCGCTGGAGAGAAGCATGTCGATTTGTGAGAGTTTTAATTTTTTTTGTCTTTGGAGAGAGAATGAGGACAAATGTCATCTTGAGTTTGGAATGAGGAAGGCTTTTGGATAAAAGAATGAACTCTGCACTTGCCAAGATCTAATTCCATATTTTTCTTTCTCCCTTAGTATCTGGAATCCATACGACCGCTGATGAATGATACAGAGTTCTATCGAATGACAGGTCTTGTCCGTGACTTTGAACGGACCCTTGGACCACATCTGCAGTGGTATCTCACACTGAAATCTTGGTGGGCATCCAACTATGTGAGTGGGCCTTTTAAAGGGGAGAAGGAGCTCTTTGGGAAGAACAGTGTAGTACACTGAGAATATGCATGTGGTGCTGTCTTTTTAATTTCTTCTTTTCCACCCTCCTTCCATCTCTTGCTAGGTAAGTGATTGGTGGGAAGAGTATGTTTATCTCCGTGGGAGGAGCCCCTTGATGGTAAATAGCAACTATTATGCCATGGTGAGTTACCAACGCTAAAGAAGAATACCAACACTTGAACAGGACATTTTTTCTTCCAGCATTTCTGACCGAACCTTCTCCCCATGTTTTCATTTCTTCTGCACTCATTTTGCAGGATTTCCTTTATGTCATACCTACTCCAGTCCAATCTGCTCGTGCTGGGAATCTTGTTTATGCCATGCTGCTGTACCGACGCAAACTCATCCGAGAGGAAATCAAACCAGTGAGTGAGATCAAAATATAGGGAGGATAGGAAATATGCCTATTAGAGAATGAAAGCTTCCTCTGTCTGAATTAGTTAGTTGGAGTCAGACCGAGAACAAGATTTATTATACAGGTAGTCTTGAACTTACAACCATTAGAACTTCTGTTGCTAAGCAAGATGGCTGTTAAATGAGTCATACCCAATTTTACAAGCTTCTTTTGCTGTGGTTTCAAACAAATCACTGTGGTTGTTAAGTGGTTGTTATCATCCAATGGTTAAGCAAATTCAGTTCTCCCCACAGCCTGTGCTAGTTGGAAACCAGCTGAGAAGGTCACAAATAGCAATCACATGAACCATCATTAAATATATGCCTGTTGCCAAGCATCTGAATTTTGATCACATCACTATGGGGATGCTGCAGTGGCCATAAGTGTGAGATCTGTCATAAGCATGAGAACCAGACTATTTTTAGCATTGGTGTAATTTTGAATGGTTGCTAAACGGATGGTCGTAAGTTCGTTTTACTTTGTAAAGTAGCTGTTATGCCTTCTCCAAACTGAGACTCTCCAGATGAATTGAACTACAACCGCCCCCACCAAACCACCATACTTAGTAGGTTTTGGAAATTATAGTCTCAAACACATGATAGGTTAGAAAAGGCTGTTTTTTCTGAAAGGCAGAAAAAATACAGGCAGGGGTGGCCTGCTACAGGTTCGTCTGAGTTTGGGAGAACCGGTAGCTAACATTTTGGCCAGTTCGGAGAACCTCCAAATCCCATCCTGGCTGGCCCCTCCCATCTCTCCCCTCTCAGGAGTCTCCATAAGGGGCATTTTTGATGCGAGGTAAGTGCAGGGCCCATGCAGAGGCTCGGGGAGGGGGGGAATGGGTCTCTCATAAGCTCCAGAAAACAGCCTATTTCCAGCCTCTGTAGGGTCCCCGGAGCCTGGGGGAAGTAGTTTTCGCCCCCCCAGAGAAGCCTGGGGAAGGCGAAAACGGCCCTCCTGCCATGATGCAGAAGGCTGACTAGGCCACATCCACCATGGCCATTCCTATCCAGCAACCAGGCAGAGAACTCATTGCTGAAATTTTTGAAGCCCACTCCTGAATACAGACATGTTTCTTGTACCATTTGATAGTTTTGTCCTTATGGTCAGTTTAGTTTGCTGCTGTGCTTTCAAAAGTGGAAGAAATTATAAACTAATGTTAATGATAAACTAACCATATCATTTGTGTAGCACACATCAATGAAATTTTTTCATTTGCCTAGACTAGACAAAGGGGAAGTGGAGATGTAGAAAGAGCCAGGTCTGTGGTGCAAGCATAGTCTAGAAAATCACAACGAATCCCACATTTTCTTCCAGGACTCATGCTAAGGAACTTCTGGGGTATGTTGGTGCCCTGGAAAAAGAATAGCCATATTTGCATATTATAACATCTCATTTGCTTATGAGACTAAGTTAAAACTAAACATATACAGTACGGTTTAGTTTCACATGCTGATCAAGCCAATTATTTGCAAAGTATCTCAGTGAAATTCACAGATGAACATCAATTTTACTCCTCGCCTTGCTGATCCAAGGGCTAAAATGATAATACATTCTTATGCTACATGTTTTTCTTTAGTATCAAGACAATTGCATGATATTCCAGTTCTGATGAGGATGGTTGTTCTTTTCCTAGACCTAAACTGTTTAGTTGTTCCTCCAGAGCAAGCAATATATATGAATTTCTCCTACTATGGGGGCAGGAGCTACTCTGGATTGATATTTCTATAGTTCATTGGAAGTAAAAACAAAACAAAGGAAATCACAACCAGGAGATCAAATCCTGTATTCACCGCGTCACAACTGTTTTGAGTTTGTCTTAAGCGCAACTTAGTGTTCAAATACTGAATTGATTCTTTGCAAGTATGCAGCAAAGAAAAGATCAGAAAAGAGGCTTAAAGCAAAGCTAAAGGGGAATAAAGATGGGCCTGCCCCAATGTATTTGGGCTGAGTATTATACATGCTTAAATGCACAGGTAGCTTTGCTTTGTTTATTAAATGTAAGATAGCACAGCAAGCTATATTGTAAAGTCCAAGTCATGCTTCTTTTTCTCCAAAGTTGGGGCAGACAACGGTCATGCATGGGTTAATTCGGCCAGTAACCAATAGAACTGAGTCTACCAAAGTGATGTCATCATCTGTGAGGAGTGTCCTCCCGCTTTTGTTAGACTCAGTTCGATCAGAATTGGCTGTGCTAATTGCTCTCTCCTCAACTTATTTATTTAAAAATACTGAATTGGCTACTCTAATTGGTTTTAATTGGCCTTCCTCGAAAAATTTGGCTTCTAAATTACTGGTGGAGGGCGGATCGTCGCTGATAGCTCCTCTCGGAGTCAGGGCTCTCACTTAGCCCCAGGGCTACTGAGAGGGACTGCCAGGGTTTCTTTCAAGGCTTCAGCCTCCTGACCTTGCCTGCGGCTTACAAAGGCTTCCCTGGACGCAGCACTGCCTAGCACTGGCCATTGGAGGCTACGCTCAGTGCTGCTACCTCTACTGGTTCTCCCTTGCCACCAAACGCCGCCAAACGCCGCCGCCGGTGGGAAACTGCCGCCGCTACTGCATGCTGCCACCACTACTCACCATTCCTGCCACTGCTAGATCACCGCTGATGCTGCCATCACCTCCGCAGCCTCTCCGCAGGGCCATCAATGCCCTTATTTCTTCCGCGGCCTCGGCTACCTCATGGCGCCCCACTCATAGGCTCTGTAGCTTCAGCGGCCATTTTGTTTTGGTGCAAAAAAGCTCCAGCAGTCATTTTGATTCCCTCCTTCGGACAAGAAGACATGAGTACAAGCCACAGCTTTCTCTCCTATCCATGAGCCACAAGTGTCTCCACCTGCCTTGGCCCCTGCTCCCCACCACCAAGCCCCCTCCATCCGGAACCCACAGGTGCAGGCCTGCCCCAGAGGCTCCCCTCACTGAGCCCACTTCCAAGACTCCCAGGTCTAGTCACAGGAACACAGCCAATTCACCTTCTTGGGAGGAAGGCGATGTCACTCAGGCTCCTCCTAAAAAGGCCAGGGGCAATACCAAAAACACAGAATCCCATCTGTTCAGCCCCAGAGGTCTATTCATCCTAGTCCTCCTCCTCACCCATCTTCTGATTCAGAAGATGATCTCTCCCCTGCTGCATCTATTATCCAACCTGAAGAAGCCAGGGGCATGGGCGATCTGGCCTGCAGTGGGGATGAATCCGAGGGTGGCAGGAACGTCACTCATGATGAGGAGCCCCTTTATCAGGAGGACATCTCTCCCCCATCCCGCTGCCATTCTTACTCTCCTGGCATGGCTGATATCATTTCTGAGGCCATCGAATGAGGCGTAGCAGCGTTACTTAAACACAGGTCTTCTAACCATTCCACTCCATGCAGGTCTGCTTCTTCTTCTGGTTCCAGACGCAGAGATGGTGATCTCTTGGCTTCTTCATCGCATGAGTTACCAGTCAACCATTGGTTTTCAGAGAGGAGGAACGTCTGGCAAGAGATTCAGATATCTCGGAAGACGAGGGCCTTCCCCCCGACCATCCTACTTTTGTCAGTCTCTTTAAACCTTTCGGTCCCTTCTCTTTAAGGCCTAGAAGATCGCTGGCATCCCTTCACCCAAGATTCCTCAGGGAAGGGAAACAGACAAGACTGATACCACTGACCCCCTCTTCATCCAGCCTAAGGTGGAAAAGGAGGTGATTTTATCGCCCAGACTCTTCATAGATGTGGTCCAGAATCAATGGGCATCACCAGATACAGGCACCCTCCCCAATACCTTGGACAAGCACCTGTACAAGGTGGGACCAGAACTCACCAAGGCTCTAGAGGTATCTTCCATTGACTTACCTATAGTTAGCCTCTCCTTTCCTAACGCACGCTCAGCAGCTCCTGAGGAAGCTCTTCGCCCTGAAGACAAGAGAATAGAACAAACTCTGATCAAGGGACATCAGGCCTCGGCCTGGGCCGTCAGAGCAGTTACCTCTGCTTCTTTCTTTAGTCACTTTGCTCTCTTATGGCTAAGACAACTTCAAGGGAGACTTCTGGCCCGGAATTCTAGGCCTCACAGGGACATTAACAAATTGAAAACAGCCCTAGAATACATCGCAGATACCTCCTTAGACGCAGCTTGTTTGGCGTCCAAAGCCATAGCATCCTCTATCACCACCCTCCGGCTCCTTTGGCTGAAGCAGTGGCAGGCAGAAGCCTGAGCCAAGTGGAGGTTTGCCTCCTCTCCCTATTCTTCCTCCCTTCTCTTTGGTCCTCCTTTAGAACCTCTGCTAGTAGAGTCCAAGCGGAAGGTCTGGTAACCGGCCACTAAGAAGCAGGAGGGTCGGAATCAGTCCTTTTATCATAGGCAGCCCTTTCGTGGTCAGGACGGGGGTTCGTCCAACTCCCGTCCACAGCGTCAGGCTCCTCCCAGACAGGGCCCCTCCTTCTCCAACAGACCAGGCAGAAACAACTAGAGATTCCATCCCAGAAAGTCATTCAAGGACAATACCAACCACCCCTATAAGATGCAGAAGTGGCTGCCTGGAGGATCTTCCGATCGTGGGACGTCTGGCAAACTTTATGGATCATTGGGACGACATCACCAACGATGCGTGGGTCAGGTCCACTATCAGATTCGGCCTTCTCTTGGACTTGCTCTCCAACCCTCCGAATCACTTTGTCACGTGCCCTATTTCCAGGGATCCTCACAAGAGGCTAGTTGAGCAGGCCATCCATCATCTGCTCCTCATTTGGGCCATTCAACCTGTGCCTCCAGGCCAGGTGGGGCGGGGTTTTTACTCTCATCTCTTTATCATGCCAAAGTCTTTGGGGGGCTGGAGAGCAATCCTTGATCTCAAATTTCTAAATCGATTCATCAGGTACAGGAGATTCAAAATGCACTCTCTCCTGTCAATCCTAGAGAGTGTGCACAAACACGATCTCCTCACATCAGTGGACCTCATGGAGGCTTACCTCCACGTGCCCATTCACAAGCAACACAGACGATTCCTACGCTTTGTCTATGTGGGCCGTTCACTTTCAGTATTGGACCCTCCCCTCGAGCTGTCATCAGCCCCAAGGATTTTCACCAAATTCCTGTCAATCGTAGCAGCCCACTTGCAAGCCAGACCTATTCGGATCATATGCTACCTGGACGACATCCTCTTGTTGTCCAGGTCACACAACCAGGCTCTTCGGGACCACCAGGACACCTTACAGGTGTCTCAGGGGAGTGGGATTCTCCATCAATCAGGAGAAGAGTCACCTTGTCCCCACCTCACGTCTAGTACACTTAGGAACCCTCATTGATTCCTCCAAGGGGAAGGTCTTCCTGTCTTGGGAACGCCAGATCAGCCTCAGAGACTTGGCCAACAAGGTGCGGAGGAGATAGCTGGTCCCTCTTCTCCAGCTGTCTCAACTGCTGGGGAAGATGGTCTTATGCTTCACCATTGTTCCTTGAGTGTGGCTTCACAGCCACTGCCTTCAGTGATTTCTTCTGCCATTCCAGAAAACCAACAGCAGCTGGTTGACTTCAGAGGTAATACAATCTCTAGACTGGTGGATTTCTCCAGCCATTTCTCGGGGATTCCTCTTCAGGAACTTCCACGTCTCGTAGTCACGACGGACGTGAGCTTAACGATGGGGTGCTCACCTGGAGGATCAAGTGGCTCAGGGTCTCTGGTCCAATTCCGACCTTTCCCACAGTATGAACTGGCTAGAGTTGAGGGCCATTCATCTGGCTTTCCTTCATTTCCAATCCTCACTTTGCAACACATACGTGCTGATTCGGACAGACAACAGCCAAGCACATGTCAACCGCCAAGGGGGGATGAGGGCGGTATCTCTCATGGAGTCTGCCTTTTGCCTAGGAATCTGGGCAGAGGCTAATCTTCTCTCTCTCCATGCCGAACACATCTTGAACACTGACAACACTCGGGCAAACTGGTTGAGCCGCACAACAATCGACCTGCGGAGTGGAGCCTGAACCAGCGCATCTACAAACAGCTGTCATCCAGGTACAGGACTCGGGTGCTAGATCTATTTGCAACGGCATCCAACATGCTGTTGTCCTTGTACCTGTCTCATTACACGACACCAGATGCGAAAGGACGGACGCCTTAAGGTGCAGGTGGCCTCATGGTCTCCTATACGCTTTCCCTCCCTTTCTCTTGATACAGAGGGTGATTCAGAAAATGATAAAGGAAGAGGCCGAGCTCATCCTAATCGCCCCTCATTGGCTGCGCTGACCCTGGTATGCGGACCTGATTAATCTCTCAGTAGGCCCAGCGTGGCACCTTCCAATGATAATGTCCCTTCAGCAGGGATCCATTCACTGTCCTGGCTCCGCCTAACTGCATGGTGGCTGAGTGGGCGGTCTTGAGGGCGGCTAATCTTTCTGAGACTGTAATTCAAACTATTCAGGCTTCTCGCCGCCCAGCCACTAACAGAACCTACGAATCAATGTGGCAGATTTTCATTACTTGGTGCCTTTCTCAAGATGCCATCCCACTGGAGGCTTCGGTTCCCCAGGTTTTGGAGTTCTTGCAACAAGGGCTTGATAAAGGGCTCTCGCCAAACACCCTTTGGCGACAGGTGTTGGCTCCGTCCTTCGAGCCTCTCAGATCAGTCTCATTGCATCATCTTACACTGAAGACAGCCTTTCTGGTGGCCATCACGTTGGCATGGTGGGTCTCGGAACTGGCATCCCTCTCCATCCGATCGGATCTGTGTGTATTTCACCCAGACCATGTGGTCCTTTGTCTTGATTCCACCTTTGTTCCAAAGGTAAATTCAGCCTTTCATCAATCTCTAGACCTCACTCTTCCAAATTTCTGTCCTAATCCTTCTCACAGACTTGAACGCAAATGGCACAGGTTAGATGTAAGACGTGATCTTAAGATCTATATCGCCAAGACGGTCATCTTCAGTCACACTGAAGGTCTCTTCGTGTCTTTCCATCCCACAAATAGGGGACTAAAAGCTTCTCCCTCTATGGTTGGGCGCTGGATCCAATCTCCCATTTCAAGTGCCTACCTGGCACATCACCTCACTCCTCCATCTGACATCACAGCGCATTCCACACGCAGTGCGGTTACATCGGCAGCATGGACAAGGCAGGCCTCGGTGGAGGAGATCTGCAAGGCGGCTACCTGGACTACTACTACTCCCTTTATCTGCCATTATAAGGTGGATAGATACGCTTTGGCGGATGCGGCATTTGGTCGGCGGGTCCTTCAACAAGTTTTTCCCTCTTCAAGCTTCTAGTCCAGTTTCATTCCCACCCGGGGACAGGCCTAGCTTTGGTACATCCCATGCATGACCACTGTCTCCACCAACTTGGGACAATGAGGTGTTGGTTCTTACCTGATATGCCCCTTCTCTGGCAGGTGGAGACAGCGGCCATCCCCACCCTCTAAGGATCTGGCCTAGTTCGCAGAAGGAGTTCTGGAAGAAATGCTGGAGCATCAAGGAATTGAGAGCAATCGAAAAGTGCACAGCAGTCTTCTTATCTCTTTGTCAAGAAAGTGGGAGGACACTCCTCAGAGGCGATGACATCACTTTGGTAAACTCAGTTCTATTGGTTACTGGCTGAGTTAACCCATGCATGACAGCTGTCTCTATCTGCCCAGAGAAGGGGCGTATCAGGTAAGAATCAACGCCCCATTCTCAGTTACCTTTCTAAAGTTTGTTCATTGGGTTTTTGCTTGTTACATTTATTTATCCCTTGATTTTAAATGTTTTAGGGTCACTGAGTATATTAAAGATAACAACAATAAATCTCTTCCCTGTTTCCCCATCTAATTTCGGGGTTCCTTCTCACCTGATATCAGAGCATGGTTCCTAATTCCACCATCCCCCTCTGTTCGGCCCAGTGGCAGCGCCTTTTCAACACCACCAGGTTGCCTGGGGAGGGGCAGGGTAAGTGAACTGGAAGACCCCGAGAAATAATCTCCTTCTCACATCTGGCTATGGGAGACTTGTGCAAGATGAATCTCCTCTATGGGGTCTTTTGCTGGATTGTCTCATTCATATCTTCAGTGTTGCATTCTATGATTTCAGGACTTACCCATAATTCTCTAAATCCTTCTATCTTAACCATCCTTTGACAACTTGGTGCCTCTGTGAGTGTTGTGTCAAGAACTTTCATCATCTCCAGCAGTGCAGTGTTATTTGGCTAAGAATGATGGTAGACTATTGCAGTCTACTTCATATTGGGTGGTAGAAGTCATTCAAAGGTACCAAGTTGGCAATCAGTCCCTGGCTTTAAAGGAAATCTGGTATCTCTTCTTGCTCTTCTCAACATGGGTAACTCCCACCTATTCATGAAGTTAGAACCGGAGCTTGGCTACCTATTGAAGTTAGAACTTTTGGAGCTTGGCTACCTATTGGATTCCTTTCTTAGCAGGACTGTTCGAGTTGCTAAGAGAAATAAAAATTCTCCTTGGGTTCTTTTCTACTTCTTTCAAAGCTTCATGGCAGGCAAAGCTTCTTGATTATTCTTTCGGTCTCTCTCTTTCTCTCTATCGCTTTCTTTTTTTTCTTGCTTCCCTCTGCTTCTCAGATGCTGCTTCAAGGTTGCCTGCCAACGTGCTCAGCTCAGTTTGAACGCATATTTAATACAACTCGTGTGCCTGATCTGGAGGGAGGTAGGACGCTTCTGCATACCTTGTCCTCCTTTTCCAAAAAATGCCTGTACACTGTCATGTGGATCGTAGGGGGGATGAATGGACTCCTCCCCCCACCTGCAGCCATGTTTTGTCCTGCAGCCATGTTTTATTTTAAAGCAGGGTGGTGAACGTATGCTTCTCCAGATGTAAAGACTTAAAAGGTGAGGGATGGGTCCAAACTTCTCAAAGGTCTTTTTGATAAGACTTTTAGAGAACCAATCCTGGTTACCATACTTGAGAATAGTTCTTAATAGCTTCTTTTTGGTGTTCAAAACTTGGACACCTGAATCAGCTTTTACTGTTTCCTTAAATTAAGAGTGGGCAATTATGTTAGTAGTTGGAAGCCCCCCTTAATTGATAAAAGAAAGGCTGTTGTGGGCAGAACACAATGATGCAAAGTAAAAGAGCTTTATGAAGCAAAGTTATTCTAGTATTTCCCTTTTGTTTTTCCTTTCTGGATTTTCATTATTTATTTGTGGGCTTCTAAGATTTTTAAATTAAGCCTACTTAGTTTAAGTATTTAACTTCAACAATTGTTAGATTTGTGTATTGTTTAAATCGGACTGTTGCATCAATCGTGAACTGCTCAGAATCTTTTGACTAGAGTAGTGTAGATGTCTGAGCAAGTACATTTGCATGTATGGCAAAGTGTGGCAATGTCCAATAAGGGGGGATTGCTACCAGTTTCCAGCAACTATGTAAAGAGGGTCCAAGAATTTTTTTAAAAAACCCTCCCTGACAATATTAAAAGATTGAAGGTCTTGTGTGCACAGGTCTTGGACACAGGACGGCAAAGAGAAAAATGGGGATTAGTTTCAGCTCGTGTTCATTCTGTGTGGCCTTCTTTTACTAATCTTTGACTACTGCAGCTTTCCTTAGTTGGTGCACTTTAGAGGTATAAGAATTTCCACTCACATTTTGCTGGCTGGGAATTTTGGATATCCCAATGCAAGGTTTCACTTTGTGAAAATTTAACACCAGAGAAACTGCAAGGGTTTGCTGCAATTGCTTGAATGTAAGGTGCTTGACCTGTTACTATTTTTATTAAAATTAGAATTAATAGCTTGGGATGAGAGATAAATTTGAATTACGGTACAGGACATAACCTTTCACGGAGTTATGACTTCCTTGGGGAGCCTTGGGGAGGAGGCAAGTGGTTAGGCTGCCTATATACGTATTGAGTGAGACACAGTGGAGTTTTTATTTTGTTTATGTCCTTGCTTCCCAGATAAGATCCAACATCTACAAGACAGTGATCACATTGCAGTATACCATGCAGGACGCTTATTCCGGGTATCGTTGTATTACAAGGGGAAGCTGCTGGAGCCCTGTGAACTTCAGGCACAGTTTGAAGCTATTCTTGAGGACCCTACACCCCCTCTGCCTGGGGAGGAGAAATTGCCTTCAATGACTGCAGGTGAAAGGTAAGTTGGACCTGTGGCAGCTAATACTATAGATGGGCTGATTCACACTATGCTCTTTTTCATTCAATGAGTTTGAAGAGAGTAAGTTTAGATAGAAATTCAAGTATGTCGCGGGAGCAGAGGTGGTATTCAGCCAGTTCTGACTAGTTCTGGCGAACCAGTAGCGGAAATTTTGAGTAGTTCAGAGAACCGGCAAATAGGCTGGCCCCGCCCCCGCTGCCTCCCAGCTGATCTTCTTTTGTTGCCCTGAACAGGAGAATGGAGCTGTAAAGCAAGTTAGTAGGGTGGGAAGGGAATAGGGATTTTGCAGTGTCCTTCCCCTGCCACACCCACCAAGCCATGCCCACAGAACTGGTAGTAAAAAGAAATTAATCCCACCACTGCCCAGGAGTGTTGTGTGGTGTGACCTTCAAGGCCTCTACATCCCATTAGTCATCCTGCCTCTCCACTTAACTGTCCTGCTCTACCCTCATGCCATGCTGCCTTGCTTCCCTGCCCCTTCATGGCCCTACTATTCTCTGCCACTTCTTTATGCTGTTCTTTACTTTTGCTCCCCACTATGTGGGTATAATTATATATTTGAGTGTGCTTTTAACGTCTTTATTTCTTATTTAAGGAGTACTTTGCATACCTGGTTTGCACTCTCCCTCTTAGATGGCTCTGCCCACTTCAGGAGGGTAACTCCCATGCCTCTCAGAAGCGTCTGGGGCCCTCCATTCACTGGGAGACAGTGAAAACCCTAGCTTAAGACAAACTCATCCTTTTTCATGTTTCCCTCCTTCTGAATAAAATACTACAGGGCAGTCTCTCAGAACCCTTGCTGTGGTCCTCATTATGGTATTATGCAACCCACAGAGCTAAGGTGGCTCATGCACTTCCATAGCTGACTTGGTAGAGCGTGAGAAAGGGAATGGCAAAAAGATGGTAGAAAAGAGTGAATGAACCTCTGCTCACTTTGGAATCTCTACCATCTCCATATCTATCTTTCCTCCTTCCGGAGGAAAATGAAAATTGGACTTGGAAAGAATCTGTTGTTTCTTTCTTTAGCCCTGCCATAAGAACTGATCTTTGGAGTTCAGATAATCCTTTTTTGCATCTTTTCACTGTTGCTGCTTATGAAGCAAAAAGAGATACGAGTCCATGCAGTGACTTCGAAGGGGGTAAAAGAAGGGGTATCCACTATGTCCTTCTTTAATATGGAACAGACTATGTTAGAATTAGGAAATGATTACCCATTCTCACCAAAGTCAGTTGTTACTTTTTTGGATCAGGACATCCATAATAGCCACCTCTCCTAACTCTGATGGTTTAATGTTTTTTTTTGTAGAGATGCCTGGGCCCGGGCCCGCCAGACCTACTTCGATTCTGGGATTAACAAGCAGTCCTTGAGTATCATTGAGAAAGCTGCTTTCTTTGTCACTCTTGACACAAGTGAACAGGGCCTGCGAGGGGACAATCCAGGTCAGGCTTTGGATGTCTACGCAAAATCCTTGCTACATGGGCACTGCTGTGACAGGTAGGTATAGCCTCTCTGCAACCAACCTGCAAAGATTGTACACCAGAGGTCATAAGGATCTTGGGTCACATATCCCTTGCATTTCTTGAACAGAGAAATCGTACCATAATATCACTTCCTTCATACTTTTCCCATAAGGACTGGTTTTGTTTTCCAAATAATTTTCTGCTGGCTGTGATACTCTTCACAGAACCCTATTAAGTTCCTTGTATGCCAGTAAACATTTCCCCAGTATCAGTGGTAGAATGAACATTTTGAAGTGCAAGAGAGAGAGAGAGAGAGACGTCATGATCTGCTCTGTTGCCAGGCCTTTAAACAAATTGTTTTGTGCCCTCATGATGGAGGCATACCTGTCCATGTGTGCATCTTTGATTATGAGAAGAATAGGGAGCAGCCTATGGAAAAACTCTTTTCTCACAGGTGGTTTGACAAATCTTTCAACTTGATTGTTTACCGCAACGGGAAAACCGGAATCAATGCAGAACACTCATGGGCTGATGCACCTATTATTGGACATCTTTGGGAGGTAAATCTCCAGTTGGGTTCTCCAGCATAGGATTGGTCGGAAGGAAGGGGGTGAAGTGGAGAACACTTGGATTCCCCGGGGTGCTAGGGAATGGGGTGCTAGCTCAACATGAATGATGCCGCAGGGAATCAAAACAGTTGAGCTTTCTTTTGGCCGCCCTTTTTTTACAGTACACACTTGCCACAGATGTATTCCTGCTGGGATATGATGAAGATGGGAACTGCAAAGGCAAGATGGACCCCAGCATCCCTCCACCCCAAAAACTGGAGTGGGAAATATCATCAGAGGTAAGTTTAGGCTCTGGTGAAGACAAAAGGGTTGACACACTTACATGCACGTGCACACACACTCACACAATGGTATGTCAACTGAGTTGTGATAGGACAGTGTTTATTGATGGAAGTGGCCTCAGTGAAGGTATTACAGGAAGAATTGTAGCTGAGGCCCTTTTTAATGTCTGGGAGTGGCCTTCTTTATTTTGCTGCCTTTCTTCAACAACGCTAATTGAAAATTTATTACTTAAAAGCCTTTCAATTAAGTTTGTACAATATGCTAAACCTGGTTCTAACCCTTTGATTTTTTTTTTCTCATTTATCGTATTGTGGGTAAACCTAGCTCTTAAACAATGTACTATTTTTTTTTCTTGATACAATTTGATGGTTTGCTGCTGAATTTAATGGTGTGAAGTTTGGAGACCAAAGGATTGCAAAGAAAAAAGAAAAAAAAACAGTGAAAGAGATTTGAGATATACATGCTGCCTATGGATTGCCCATCCCTTGACTTTATTTATTTTTGATTTGAATTGAATTGAATTGGAGCTGCTCCACTCTGTAGTCACTCTAGGCCAGTGTTTCTCAACCTTGGCCACTTGAAGATGTCTGGACTTCAACTCCCAGAATTCCCCAGCCAGCATTCGCTGGCTGGGGAATTCTGGGAGCTGAAGTCCAGACATCTTCAAGTAGCCAAGGTTGAGAAACACTGCTCTAGGCAGTTAACAATACATTAAACACAATGTACAGGATATAAGCACATTGCCCATTGCTGGTTAATTTAGTTACCCCTGCTGAAGACTAAAGTTAGTAAACACTTTAGACCAGGTGTGTTAAACTCGATTTCATTGAGGGCCACATCAGGGTTGTGTTTGACCTTGGGGGGTGGTGTGGGGGTGGGGGATGGGGTAGCCAGGATAGGCATGGCTAGCTCGAGATCACTTGTGTTGGGGGTGCCTGTGGTGGCCTGAGCATTCTGCCAACAAAAACAGGCTCCTGAGTTCTGTTTTTGGCTGCAACAGCCTCTTGCAACACTCTGCCAGTGAAAACAGAGCTTGCAAGGGCCACACAAGGCCCTCCCTAGCTCCATTTTTGCTGGCAGAGGCACCACAGGCTGGTCCTTCACTGTTTCCAGGACGTCCCATGGATCAAATCTAAGTACCCCATGGGCCAGTAATGAGCTATTGCGAAGGGAATTAGAAATAAGGGAAAGCTGATTTTCCCATGACATCTGCTCTATGCTTTGTTAATCATTTCTGTTTCTTATTCTTGACAGTGCCAACAGGTGATTTTACAGTCCTTTATTGTGGCCCACGCTTTGGCCAGTGACGTTGATTTTCACGTCTTTACATTTAAGGACTTTGGCAAATGCGTCATCAAGAAATGTCGCACTAGTCCGGATGCTTTCATCCAGCTTGCCCTTCAACTAGCACATTTTCGGGTAAGACACTTGATTAACCAGTTGTAAATATGTTGTTTATTTTAAAACATTATAATTAGGAAATTATTGGAGAAGATAATTGAAGAAAAAGTCTTTTTTTCCTTATAGCAGAATAAGTAGTAACTTTGATAGCATTTATACAGAAGAAATGAATTGGAACTACCATATTTTTCAGAGTATAAGATGCACCTTTTTGCCTCAAAAAAAGGCTGAAAATCTGGATGCTTCTTATACACCGAATACAACATTTTTTTGCCTCCTGAAACCCCGCCCCTTCACCAAAATGGCCGTGCATAGCCTTATAGAGGCTTTCAGAGAGCTCCTGGGAGCTGGGGAGGGCAGAAATGAGCAAAAAACAGGCAGTTTTTGTCCCCACCCCCGGCCCCAGCAGCACTCTATAAGCATCCATAAGGCTATGCATGCAATTTGTTTGACAAAAAACAGGCCCGTTTTTGCGAAAAATGGGCTGTTTTTTGCTCATTTTTGCCCCCCCCCCCCAGCATTCTGCAAGCCCCCCCAAGGCTATTCATGCCTTTTTTTGAAAAAAACACAAGCCCATTTTCGTGACAAACGGGCTGTTTTGGGGAGGTTTGCAGAGTGCAAAAACTTTTTTCCCCCTTTTGGAAAGCTCTTTAACTGATTGATGAGAATTACATTGATCAAGTGCTGTGCCAGCAGAAACACCTACCTATCTACTGTATTTCTCTCTATCTCTATTTCGCTCTCTCTATCCCTCTACCTACCTACCTACACCACACACACACTCCTTCTCTCCCTATCTACCTACTGTAATTCTCTCTTTCTTTTTCTCTCCATTTATCTACTTACTTACCTACCTAACTACTCTCTCTCTCTCTCTCCCCCTACCTATCTACTGTATTTCTCTCTCTCTCTCTCTATTTCTCTCTCTATCCCTCTACCTACCTACCTACTCTCTCTCTCTCTCTTTATCTACCTACCTAACTACTCTCTCTCTCCGTACGAATCTACTGTATTTCTCTCTCTCTCTCCCTCTCTATCCCTCTACCTACCTACCTACTTTTTTTTAAAATTGCCTCTTCAAAACCTTGGTGCATCTTATACTCTGAAAAATACGGTATTCTGATTCAGGGTTGTTCAGTGTTCTTGTAATCTCAATTTTGTTAATGGAATACCTTGGGTTCTTGCTTCCAGAAGAACATTTTGCCTTCTCTGGTCCAAGGGGTTGTATTTTTCCATTATATTTTTCCACCTCTATGGTATCAACGTTTTACTTTGCTTAATTTTCAGAACCAATACACAAATAGAGAGCCCTTTCTTGTTAGTCTATATGTCCTCCTCTTGCTGTTCTAGGACATGAACAAGTTCTGCCTTACTTATGAAGCATCTATGACTCGTCTTTTTCGGGAAGGCAGAACAGAAACAGTTCGTTCCTGCAGTATTGAATCTTGCAACTTTGTGAAGGCAATGATGGATCCTACTCAAAGTGTGAGTTCTGATGTCTAGTAAGAATGATTTTGGAGAAAGTCAGTAAGTTATAATGATTTATAACACTATGTTGCAAATGAGAATGTTAAGTTTGATGCTTCTACAGATAGTCCTCGATTTATGACCATTTGTTCAGCGATTGTTTGATTACAGCCAGAAGAACAAAGAAGGAATGGAGATGGGAGGCAGTCCCTCATCTTATTCAAGATTAGGGTTGAGAGAAATGACTAGGATCCTCTGATAACAACTGATAAAATCTACTTAATGATGGCAATGGAGATTGCATTATAATCCAATAGCAGGAGGGTTGGAGAAAAAGAAGAAAATAATTAATGAGGGAAAAGGAAGAAAGATACCTTTAGGACTGCTCCATTGAGACCTAAGACCTGATATCTTCGAGGTCCTCTAAATTTAATAAACATATTTTTTCTTCGCTCCCTTGCTAAATATCTGTTTCTATCATCATTTCCCCATTCCTTGATCTTTCCTGTGGAGAAAAAAAGGTGGCTGAAGGTGGGAGTTCAGGTTGATGTTGGAGAATCAGAGCAATTGGACAATAAGTGGGCTACTGGAATAAATCAGATATAAACAAGACAAGAGAACCTATAATTGATGTAATACTAGACTGAATACAGTAGAATGTCAGCGTTCATGCAGGATTAAATCAGAGTCCAAGGCAGAGTCATCCTTAAAGTTCCAATTTAATAAAACAGACATGTTGGCATCATGCTATGAAATCCCAATTCTAAAACTTCCTGGGATTCCACCCAGTTTAAAGTTCATGATCTTGTCCCCACACCCACAAATCCATCACATGGTCCAATCCTCTTCTTCCTCACTAGGACTCCACCCAGCTTCTTCTGGTCAGGTGCAAAGGTGTGGAGACAAAGAATAACCTTGAGCTTCTAGAAAGGATTTTTTAATTTTGAAAACAACACATTCTACCCCTTGCTATTCCCCCCACTTAATGAGAGTGTGGCAGGCCAAAGATTCTTAAAAGAACCGCTGCAGGCCTGACATAGACCTAATGAGAGGGGAAATATAAATATATGAGGAAACTATGGATGAAGTAAGATTTTCATCCACACTAACTGAGAAATGGTTAAGCTCCAAATAGTGAAAATGAAACTTTCCAGTTGCCTTTTAAAAAGATGCTTTTCAAAAGGCAACTGGATTTCCTTGGGGGTTTTTTTCCTTGAAAACATTTCACTTTTTAGCTTCTTGGATGAGAATTGAAATGTTTTCAAGGAAAAAACAAAAAAAAAAGTCCAGTTGCCTTTTGAAAAGCACCTTTGGGACAACCATGACTTGGATGACATCCATAAAAAATGTTCTAGCAAATAAAAATGTCTTATTTTAACTTTCAAATAAGCCAACTTGATATTCCTTCCTTTTAACATTCTTAATTAAGTATTGCCACGGGATTTGATTTGTCTTCAAGTCTTTTTCATCTCATCATATAGGTTTTATCAAGGTTTAACAAGTCTCTTTTGTGGATGCTGTTAAAAACATTTCCAGGGCATTTTCTTGATTCAACATTTTTATTTCCCTTTTTATTTTTAAAAATTGAGTCATTTTCTTTTGTTGTCCAGTTGAGTAAAATTTGGCAGCTTTCATTTCCTCATTAACATATTTTAGACATAATCTAGTCATAGAAACAGAATCATTGCTGAAACTGTTGATATTATGGTTAGAATTTCTGATTCAATCTTCAAAGACTTCCCTTAATATTTCCAATTTTATAAAATATTGTTTTGTATGTCCCAGTATTAACTGACATTAATTGCAGGCTTTTTTTTCTGTTTAAAACTTATAGTTGCTTCTAGTTCCATTTTCTAAAATCATTACTTATCTTTTTAATTGCAATATCCAGAAAAACTAATCTACTTATATTTCTCATAGCAAAAGCTTATTTCACTTTTTGCTGTTTATTTAAACATCAAACATTATAATTAATTTTTCTTTTGTTCAAAGTTGAAGATAAATTCACCAATGAACACTTTGCAATATTGTCGTTCTGAAGAGCTAAAATACATTATGATGGTTGGTAGGCAATTTCTATAAAGTGAATAGAGGTTTACCATATCTTCCTTGAAAGTCTCATTTACATTTTGAAAATTAAATACATTTTTTAAAAACAGTAACTATATAATAAAAAGTAATGCAGCATAGGTTTAAGAAACACTGAAAAAGTTGGGAGAAGTAAAAAGTGTCAGAATATTCATGACTGGCAGAGACATGGTAACAAGGTCAGCCAATGAGGGCTGTTTAGAAGCTGAAACAGTATTGGCTGCAGACATCTAGGAGCCTGGGCATGGTTTAGGCTTAGCTTAACTGCCCTGTATAGAGGAGGTTCTTTTTGTCTGTATTATGCTCTGAACTGAAACGGAATACCATGTTCTCTCCTCTCCCTGTGAACCAGCTCTTGGTATTGGTATTGTGTATCTTACTTCATATGTTGATATATATATAAAGAGAAGTTAATGAATGCCACTGAATCAGTTATCTGTGTGTGCTTTCTGGATGTGATTTCTGCAACAAACTCTGACAAAAAAACCCCCTTATTTTGGCAATGGTGGGGGGGATGCAGGGGTGGGTTTCTTGCCCCGTTCCAACCGGTTCGGTTGGAACGAGGCCGGCGGCGTCCTCGCGCATGCGCGCGGTGCGCGTGTGCACGTGCGCGGCGCGTGCATGCGTACTAGCGCCTGTGCGATGCTCCAGCTGCTCCTGGAGGATCGCGCAGGCGCTGTATGCGTCCTGCGCATGCGTGGAAGCGCAGAATTCAGCAAAACCAGGTAAGGAGCGGGCGCGCGCAGGCGCGGGGGGGGCTTCGCCGTTCCCGGAAGTTACTTACTTCCGGGTTCGGCGACCAACCGGATCGCGGGGACCACCGCGAACCGGTTGAAACCCACCCCTGGGGGGATGGGACGACGACAAATAGAACAAGAAAGTAGATTCTTGATAGGGAAGCCATTCCAGATATGCAGTGCCACCACTGAAAGTTCCTTTTCCCTAATTGCCACTGGACCACCTGATAAGGTGAAGAAAAATCTAATAGTTTGGGCAGCAGATATGTGGAGTGCTGGTCCTCCAAGCTAGATTTGAAGGACTATTCAAGGGGGTGTAGAATATGAAGATCTACAGTAAAACCTGTTACATCATGCCAAATCAATTTCTCTTTCCAGGATAGTTCAAGGTTACGTCTCTTCCGAGTGGCAGCTGAGAAACACCAGAATCTTTATCGGCAAGCCATGATAGGTGATGGCATCGATAGACACCTTTTCTGCCTCTATGTTGTCTCTAAATACCTTGGCCTGGATTCTCCTTTTCTACGTGAGGTAAATTCTGCTGGCATGGTTTATGGGAAGATCCCCTAAGACAATTGTTCTCAGAAAGTGAGGTGAAGAATCAGAAAAATAAGTCACTTTTTCCTCTCAGGTTATATCTTGAATCTTGCATGTTTTTGTCCATGCATTTCTATTTCTAGGGATAGAACTTCCTATAAGTATGGTCAAGGTTGTTCCCCTTTTAAAATAGGTGTTTATATTTTTATCACTAAAGGAAGTGAACTCAGCCAGCAGTAGTCCTGAAGGCTTTGTTTTAAAGCTCAAGGTCTATGATTTGACTCATTGTGAATGCCATGTGTCAGAATATTTTATCTGCTGGATTTTTTAAAACCTAAAGCAACTCTGCTGATTTTTATTCATCTATTATTCACGATTAACTAACCAAATAAATATCATTATAGCACTCCATATGGTTGTTTGAGGTTTAAATTTCTATATTAAAATATAACTATGACATATAGTTTTTCTGCAGTGAGTGTGAAGGATTTTAACCGATTTTGCATGTTTTAGTACTTAGTTTCAGTGATTTTGAAACATGCTAGAGTTGATATTTACTGCAGGTAAATTGCTAATTTTCCTTTAAAAGTGACAACCATCAATTTGGAGATTTCCTAATGTACTGGGAGGCATGGCTTGATCTATGTATATTTTCTTAAATCAATACAATACAATAGCAGAGTTGGAAGAGACCTTGGAACTCTAAATCCATTAGAATCTGGGAACTATTTTATCTATATGTATCTAAACATCCTTTTGCAGTCTAGAACCTCCAAATCTGACAGGTTCTCCTATATTAATTTAGAACCCCTTATTCTAAATTATTTTTAAATGTTACCTTTTAATTATATATTCACAATAAATATGTATGGACTAAAACTGTTCACCTTTGGATAGAGTGTTGGTTTTTATAGAGACGTTTAAGGCTGAATATGTTTCTAAAGCATGTTTTCTCTATATTTGCATAGTTTTCTTTGAAACTCTATGCTGCACAAGTGAGGAATGGAGTACAGTCAATGATAGTAGAGCTCCCTCCTTATTCCCTGATTTCTTTCTTCTTTGTCAGGTATTATCTGAACCATGGAGACTCTCCACTAGTCAGACTCCCATTCAGCAGATAGAGCTATTTGACCTCCAGAATAATCCTGACTATATTTCTTGTGGTGGTGGATTTGGACCGGTAAGCAGTGCCAAGATTCCTGGATTTTCTTGAGGGAAAATCCATGGTTGGGTTAAAGTTGGGGGGGGATGCATATTTATAAAACCCAGGTATACTGGATTCACTAGGAATGCTGGTTTGATATGGAAAATAGTGGGGCTTTGGAAGCAAAGGTCCTGCCTCATGTTGCTTTTTCTTCTGTGCCAATGAAAGGTCGATGACAATGGATATGGAGTATCTTACATCATTGTCGGTGAAGATCTCATCAATTTCCACGTGTCATGCAAATTCTCCGGCCAAGGGACAGTGAGTCTGGACTAATAGTTTTCCTAGCAGGGGAGATGATGATGTATTGGGGAATAGGATACTTTGGTGATTTGGGTAGGGCATCAATGGTTTATGTACAGTAGGTAATGGTTATGGTCTTATGCCCCCCAGCCCTCTGCCAGTTGAGTGCCAATAGAAAATGCAGTTTAGTTTTAGACAAAAGACAGTTTAAAAAACTCTAATACACATATGCAATCATCTGTCTCAACTGTAAATGTTCATCGGGATATGCAATGGCAAATGCCAGATTTATCATGAGCTTGCTGAGCTTGCTTATTGGTGCCTAATTCCCATGCTGATTTCATGACCTGTTTCTTCCTCAGAATCAATTGTTTCATGGATTATTTTTCTATTGTTGCTTGGGTCTTCTAAAAGGCTAAAGCGGGGGGTGTCAAACTCATGTCATCACAGCATGTCACGTGACATATTGGGACTTTTATTCCCTTCGCTAAAATGTGGGTGGGGTGGCAGGGCGTGACGCATCCGGCCCACGAGCCAGGAGTTTGACAGCCCTGGGCTAAAGTGATGCATGTTAAATGTCAGGTGTTCTCAGGCCCCAAGAACAATTCGTAATTGCTTCTGAACAGTTTCCTTTATTGTTGCCAAACTAAATTTTGCCAAACTAAAGTAACTGCTTGCATCATTAAAGATATAATTTGAGAATTGCTAGGGAAGAGCCCTCTTCACTCTCTTTCTCTGGTCAAACTATCTAAACTATCTACTACCTCTTGGCCATGTGGAATGCAATCCAAAGTACATTCCCCCATAAGTGTTGAAGTATACGGGTCTTTTCTTATGACAGCAAGATGTTGGAAATAAATGGCTAGGTTCTTTCAACGCACTCTTACTTTTTGATGAACCATGAGCCATGATTTGTTGAATAAAGCAAAGTGGGGTGAGTTCATATATGTTATGCAAAGCATAAGCAAGCATCTAATTGTTTTGGTAGATATTAGGATTATATTAGATGGGGTTGATTAGCTATTAGGAGCCCATACAATTAGGGTGCATAGATAGGGATTAGCTGTCTGCTCCCAGAATTCCAAGTCAGTTTGCCTGAGGAACCACCACCACCTATCCCCAGCCGCAAAATATGAAACTGTTTGTCTGCCTTCTAATGCTCATCTCCTATTAAGATGATACAATTTGAATCTTGCATGGATGTTTTTATCTATGTAATGCTACATCTATGTTTTGAAATTTCATTGATATGCGATTCTACTTTCTTAGCTAAATTTCTTTATCTTTCTTCCTCTTTCCTACAGGATTCACACCGTTTTGGGTTTAATATCCGGAAAGCCATGAATGACATCTTGAATCTTTTCCAAGAGAACAAAATGGCCCATGCCACAGCTGGCAAGTGACTGAATAAATGCCAGCAATATTGTACAGTTAGTTATCAACGACACATGTTGAGTGTGTTTTTTTGTTCGCTAATCAGCAGGGATTTTTTGGAAAGCGGGGGAGGGGAAGCCCAAGGGCCAGTCCCGAAGGTGTCTGCAAGCACAGTGGAATTCACCTTTGGATTTAGAGGCCTGAATTCTACTGTATATCAAATCCCACAGATCTTTAGGCAAATAAGAGTTCTTATCCACCCGTCCCACATTTCTCTTATTTCCTAAAGATCTGATGGGGAAGATTGCTAACTAAGGCTTGTTTGTGGATGAAGAAGCCATCCGTTGCTGGATTAGAATGGAAAAGTTGGGAGCTTAGCTGATTGTGATTTCTGCTCCAAGCTCCCACATGGATTTTCTGAAGCTGTTTCTCCTCATCCATTTGCAACCAGCTGCTAAGAATCTCTTCTCCCTGTGCTCCAGCCACTTTAAGACCAGTGGTTGATTGCCTGCCTATTCTGTACTTCATACATGAAGGACTCAGTCCCTGTGGCTGTGATTATACTATTCCTATATAAAGTGCTTCAAATAGGTTGATGGTAGGTGATATTTTTGAGAACTGAGTTCCTCATTCTCACCCTTTAATTCCTGAGGTAATAGGAAGTCACTATAAATTCATTGTAGGGGAAAGGAATCTTAATGTAAGCCAATCAGTTGGTCTATCTCTTAGCATTATAAATGTTAATAAAACTCCAGAATGGGAGTTCTTGCCAAAAATGTCTGGTTTTGGTCAACTGAAGGGTTAGAAAGCAATAAGGAGCATGTTTAAAATCCAAGAGGTTTTGAAGAAAGCCCTCCGTTGCAGAAGTGCTTAATACTGCCTCTTTTAAATGTCCTTTTATCAGACAAGCCAGACTTCTCCCTTCCAGAGACCTTTAGTTTAGTTTACCATACTTTTGCAAAACTTCTGTCATTTGAAGACCATTTTTTTAAAATATAAGGGCTGACCTGTGGAACATACAAGAAAGAACATTAGGGAAACTATGTGAAAAATGGGGCACGCTCAGACTGCAGTTAGAAAAGTAGACAGTGTTATGACCACATATTCAGATTTTCTATTTTCATGCAACTTCCAAAAAAGCTTTTGCACTTCGTTGTCTTCTAAGGGTTGATAGCAAGATGGGGAAGTTTTTCAGCTCCTTATTGTGTTGAATGCAAACTTATTAGATTGGGACAATGCTTGACATTTGAATGGCATGCTGCAGGACATACTGGTTTAAGGTGGGTGGTCTTACAGCAGGGCTTCTGTTTGTGCATGAGCCTCCAAGGCTGTTTAAGATCCTGCTTCCATTGATCAGGGCAACTGGATGTTGGAAAAGGGAGAGAAAAGGAAGGCCTACAGAGCTCATTAACCCATTGGGGCATCAAGCCAAACAAACAGTATGTGCAATACTGGTAATCATGACACTGTAGGTCACCAAACAAACGAGTTCAGTTGATTTGATCTAAGGGAGCAAAGTACCACAGGGAAAAGCACCCTGCATTCTCCCAGGGCTGCCTCCACAGGATTCTACTGCCTCCTGATGGCTTGCATGCATTGGGTCACAAGGCATGGTCAGGCCTGTGACTGTAGCAAGTGATGGGAACAGCAAAGTCAAAGAAAAAAATACTAAGGGATAGATTTGGATCTAATGACTCAGATCACTTTCTAGAGTGGTAATGCTTGAGGCAGAGAGCTATTGGCTCCTGACAGTCCTTACATGGGAAACATCAGCTCTCCTCCCACCACCGGTCACCTGAGTTTAGTAGGTATTGTGTAAAAAAAGATAGTAACCAAGGAGAATCTAAAGCAAGTGATTACCCATATATGTAAAGCCCAGTCCTGAAAATTCAAAGGTTGTGCTATGAATTACATACTATAGAGACTGAGCAGGAAGCTCTTTAGAATATAATAGCAATAGCAGATTTATATACCACCACACAGTAGTACAGCCCTCTCTAAGTGGTTTACAGAGTTTGCATATTGCTCCCAGCAATCTGGGCTCATTTTACTGACCTCAGAAGGATGGAAGGCTGAGTTAACCTTGAGCCAGTGAGAATTGAACTGCTGAACTGCTGGCAATCAGGAGTCAGCAGCATTAGCCTGCAGTACTGCATTCTAACCACTGCACCACCAAACTATAAGATGGGTTAAAAACAAAACTATTCATAGTTTAGTTTAAATCTTAGGGCAGGGTTGAAAACAACTATTAAGCAGCTGAAAGATTCCCTTTTAGTTTATATTTTGGATGTCTTGAGAACTATCATAGACAGAGAAATGGCAAGGAATATCAAATGGGGGTGTGAGAATTGAGTTTATTTTTTAAATGACTCATACCTTTTAGCTGAACAAAAACAGCAGATACAAGTAGACTTCAACTGACAATCACAATTGGGACTGGAATCTGCATTGTTAGGTGAGGTAGTCATTAAGTAAGGTGCACCTGATTTTAAGACCTTTTATGCCCTCAACTTCCAGGAAACTGCAGCTGTCATAAATACATGCTGGTTGCAAAGCAGCCAATTTCAATCACATAACCAAACCACAGGGATGTGCAATTGTTATGTGCAAGGATCAGAATAAATCACTTTTTTTAGCACTGTCGTAACTGAATGATTGCAAAATGAACCCAAGTACCTGTAACTTACATATTTCTGACATTTGGCAATTAATTATAGCCAACAGAAGTAGCATTCTGTTCTAACAGAAGTACATGTTTATCTCTGAAGAGGGGAAATACATGGAACCACCATTTTTGTGCCTTTCCATCACTGGTCTTAACTTGTGGTTTATCAAGAGATTCATTATAGCTCAGTTTGATTTGCAATAGCTGATGTTCAGGTTTTTTTTTTTTTAAATGCTTCCGACATAAAATAACAATTTGCTGAAGACTGCTAGCCTAGTTACAAGGCTGCAGAAGGATCTGAAATGATTAAACAAATAATGCCTGCCCCAGCCAAATGCTGGGGTTCTCTTGAGAATTTCAGCTACATGACACAAAAAGCTGGAAGGGAAAGAAAGAGCAAAACTAAATTTCTCTTCACATACAATTTCATTTAGCAACTCCTCAGTGATTCTTTTTCCTTTTCTTCCACCCTACTGTTTCTCAGACTCCCCCCCCCCCCGCCTTTTCCCTTATAGAAATACCTGGGAAGAGACAGATCAATTACAAAGGATTTTTAAAATTAGGCCATGTAGAAATTGTCCTTCATAAAGCCACCAAGAGACTAAGATACTATGTCCATGGAATAAATAACAGTGCAAAAATGATGGCTTTCCATATATGCAAAATATGTGTTGATAAATAAAATAGAACAAAACTGACATTCTAAACTTGCAGTAAGCAAGTTTCGCAAGAAGAGTGAAGAGAAAACTGGAGAGACACATATGCTAATTTGCCTATTAATGAAAAGGAAAACACTGTTTCTGAGCTCATGTATCCCAACACCTGAAGCTTGAACAGGCAATCAGCTATAATTCACTATTTTTGTGAATGCCCTTAGATTTATTCAGCTGGACATGGGAAGGTTTTTTTCCACTCCCCAAAGTTAGTTCACTGTACTACACCAACCTCAGTGCTATTATCCTTCCTACAAAATACAAAAAAAATATTTATAGGAAAATAGATGGAAATGAGAAAAAGAGCAACATGGAAGTAGACAGGAAGACCACTCAGAAGCTAGTGCAAAACTATAGCTGAGCAATTTGTAGCATTATTTCCCTCTCAGTCACATTTGGACTTGCAAAAAATATATGGAGGTTGCACTTGTCAAAATCAACAGGGCCAGGACAAAACAGAATTTAATTAACACATCATTACAATTAATATTGTTCGTTATGACTTTCATTTTTAGTCACATTAAATTTACCATTCAGCACTAATGGAAGTACTCAGGAAAGTACATTAAAGGTTTTCAAAGGCTGCATTTAATTGTTGGACTATGTTCTCAGACTGTGGAATTCCCATTATTAGCCAAGATCAGAGGAAGAAAAGTTTAGTGTCAAAGCTATTGTGCTTTGCCCACTGAAGATCACAAGTTCATTTTTCAAGGTCTCAAAATATTTTTAGCAGTGTTTAGAAAAATTTCTGAAAGAAATTTTGATGAACTAATGTCCGATCAGAATGGGAATAGAACTCAGGGTAAGGCAGTTTTGAAGATTGTATATCCATAGCCAAGGTGGCCTGTCTCCAGACTTTCCAGCATATGGCCATCTCAATCTGGCCTGCATCAACTTAGGATCAGAAAATTGCTCCAGAAAGACTGCACTCTGGAAACATTTTATTGGGGGCAGGGGAGTCTGGGGTTAGTCTACTCTGTGCCTCACTGTGACATCGTCTTCTGCAAACGCTGGCAGCTGGGGCATTTGCCTTCTGATTGGCCCCGCTGCTTCAGCTCCTCCAAAATGGGTGCCATCGCATGTTCAAACATCTTTCTCAGCACCTCTGTATTCACAATGCTGTAGCTGTGGGTGGGAACCAAGAGGTGATAAAGAAGAAAATAAAAAAGATGCCGTTTGCACAGTCATTCAATGTAGAAAATATGACAGGTTTAAATCTTGAAAGAGAGAGTAACAGCCCAGGTACAGCATCAAGGAATTCCCTCCATCAATATCAGAAGAGTGCATTTTGATGCACTGAAAATAACATTAAAAAAAAGATATCTCTGGAAGTGAGCTTATTTAATAAAAATATGACAAAGAAGCACTGGTCCAACTTAATATTGCTTTAGGACAATTTCCCTTTTTTCCAGAACTAGTGAAGGGAGTTTCAAAATATCATTAGAAGAAAAGAGAGGTGGTAGACAATATATGTACAAAACATCTAAACTGGAAAGAGAGTTTTAAAAAGCATTTTAAAACCCAACTCTTCTTGATTGTTTTAAATATGCATGCCAATTATATGAGTTTTAGGAAATTGAATTTGAAAAAAGAAAACAGATGTTCTCAGGAATCTAAAGCCAATGCCAAAAACTGGATTTTGTAGAAAACTGCATTTTCAATAGCAGACAATTATCTGTTCATGTAAATAGTCAATTCACTTACTTCTGTAATACTGAACCTTCTCTTCTGTGAACTGGAAAACTGCAATTACCTGCTGGTCTATGAAAGGAAAGCTATAATATCAAGTCAGTCTTTCTAGCTGACATACTGTTCATAGATAAAGCAAAAATTATGGTTAGTCCTTGATAGAAAAATCATAAAGTTTGTAGCTGTCCTGATACATCATGGCCATCCAATAAGAGCATTTCTCAACCTTGGCAACTTTAAGCTGGATGGATTTCAACTCATGCTTGGCTTGAGAATCAGGAATTGGCTCAGGATTCTGAAATCCATACAGCTTAAAGTTGTCAAGATTTGGCTTCTTCCCCAAACATGGGATGGAAGATTTTGTGCCATTGGACTGTTTGTGGATTGGTTTTGATTAGATGAAGCTACTTTGGGAATGTTTTACCCTGTTTTAATATTGTGGTTTTTTTATCGACGTATACTGCCCAGTTCCATGTGCCAACTGGGAAGCTGTTAAATTGATATAATGAGTCTATCAGGCTAAGCCATAATATGCTATGTTTGGTTTTATCTTAGCTTTTGTGGTCCTTGGAAATTACAAACCATAGGTTATGCCAAGTCCCACATGCCAAAAACAATCCACAAATATATATTTGAGTAAAAAAAGCCAAATGACGTGGGAATTGGAACCCGACTCCCAGAGGTAAAAGATGTTGCTGCTTTTAATAATTTCATCTGTCATCAACAATCTCTCTGACACATCCCTTCCTTGGATAAGGAAGTCATTGAAAGACTTCCTGCAGTCCACCAGCAAGTTGGGAATTCAACCAGCAGTCCAGGCCCAACTATGATTTATGGCTTAATGTGTGAATGTCGTCAATAGGGGGAGTCCCTATTGGGGACTTAACAATGGCATCTCACATTTAGAATTGCTTGCTCTAAATTTTTCAAGATTTTTGCTGATTTCTGGCATTTATATCTGATTACTAGCAAAAAAAAAGCCCAAATAAATAAAATAGATTCATTTAATGACTATGGTTTCACTTAATTACCATAGCATTTCCTTAAGGACCTCTGCAAAAAAGATAAAATTGGGTACAGTTGCACAATAATCAATTTAACAGCCACTATGACTTGTAACCATAATACCAGGTTAAGTTATAGTCATAAGTTGAGGACTACCTGTAATGCTTTGTTTAATAAATTGTGATTAAACAAAACATTACTTGGAGGCTTTATGACACTGACCTGTGTGAAATCAGGGAAATCAAACCTAACTTTGGCCTAATCTCCATATCCTTCCTTAGTTTAGCCTTCTGAGTCTCATTAAAAAGTTGGACTGTATTCTTCAATTCTGACCCGGAGGTTTAACTAGGTACCTGGAACATCTAGCACAATTAGGAGGCCGGTCGGATGCTTCCATATTCTTCATTGTTGCAAGATGTCGGGATATGTCTTCCAGGAGTCCATCAAGGTCTGCCCGAAGCTGAGTGAGAGATACTGAAGTCCGTTTTGCCCTATCAAAGAAGAAAGCAGCTGTAAGTAAAAGGGAAAATTTCCAAATTCATAGCCCTGTAACAATTCAGAGAAATGTAACTTTGACTACCACATAGACTGATAGAGTTCCTTATCTCTCGATCAAGTCTTGAGATTGGAGCAATTCCATTTTACACAGTCATGGGTTGGCAGAAGATTAGTGACTTTCTGATTTGGGGGCATTTGTCTTCCAGGAGTCCCTGTTCCCCTGCATTTTATTCGCTCTTACTCTTCATTACAATGGGGCATGGGGTGGGGAGCTCGATATGGAATTTTATCTAAAATTGTAGGTCTTTATTAAAAAACATACTAGAGGACCCACCCTCTTTTATTCTGAATCTGAATTTTTGCACCTCCTGGTATTTTTTAAGCAAAGAATTTGGTAGAGTTAAGTATATATTAATGTGCAAGAAAACCTGCTGAAGAAAAAGGCCAAGAGACCATAGGCACATTCATGAAGATCGCTGTTGGAAGATTCATAAACACTAGAGAGCTTCACTTTTTAAAAGGAAAATTATAGTGATCAGGACATGTTCCAGGACAACAAGACCATAATATACTAATCTTCCCTACTGGATTACAGAGCTACAAATAATTATAACTCTTAATACAAAGTGATGATCATGGAAGTTGTAGTCAACTTTTCTAAAACCAAAACTCTAGGAGGAAAAAGTTCTACTATAAGAATGTAGGGAACAAACCCCATCACATTAGCGAAAGTTATCTAATTGAACCAGTGATAGGATTCAAATAATTTAACCACCGATTCTCTGCCCTAATGACCAGCTGGGTAGGCGGGGCTCAGTGGGCATGGCCAACTCAACATCACACAGTTGATGGGCGCTTTGCCTTAGCTGTTACAATGTAATAAGGGTTAACCGGAGAGGTAGTTTATGTAAGCAGGACAATAAAGATTAGGCTAGAAACTGGAAAGTGGGAAGAAACAAAATGAGATTTCTTCCAACAACTGGTTCTCCAAACTGCTTAGAGAGTTAACAACCGGTTTTCCCAAATAGGTGCGAACTGGCTGACTCCCAACACTGAATTGAACCTCTTGTATTTTAATCTAGGATACAATAAATAATGGGTTGCATTTACTTCATCTCTAAAATCTGGAATTTTCTTTGCTGGGAAAAAGAGGGCTCCTTGGAGGAGAGAAAGGGAAGCCTGTTTGCTCAGGAGAAGCACATACGTGGTAGAGACTTCATCCAGTTCCTCCCGCAGCATCCTGAGCTCCTGGCCTTGTTCCACCTGTGTCCTTTCCCGCTGGGGAAGAACACCCTCCAAGCGCACCCCCAGCTGAGCCAGCAGCCGCAATGCCTCCTTCTGGGCCAGGTCCAGCATACATTTCCTAGAGTGGGGAGTGATGGAAAGAGACCAGGTTGATAGGTTGGTGCCTCTAGCAAAGCCAAGGCTCTTCCACTCCCACTTCACAGTAGCTGATCTCTCCCAGCAGAGCAAGGCAAGCCGAGGTGGAAGCCATGCTTGGCTTTTCAACTATGCCCATCTTATCCCCAAAACCTGCTCGCAATTGCCCACTTCCCATTATAGGCCATTGAGGGATGCCAACCGAACAGCATTACTTTCTTCATAGATGACTGATATTGAGGGTATCATGACTATTCTGCCTATTACGTCCAAAAGTTGTTTGGAGATCCCACTTGCCACCCTTGTTCTAGCAACTGCTATGAGGTCTTACCAACGAAAGTCTTCTACTTGAACTTGTTGCTGCAAATTACGCAGTTTCTCCTAAACGGAGTGGGGGAAGTGATAGGGAAACAATAGCATTAATTTGGTATTGAACATAATTATTATAACACTCATAATTCCCGATCAGTCTAGCTGGGTTAGTTAGAAACTCTAGTTGTAATCCAGCAGATTTGGAGGAAAATACAGTGCATCCATAGAAGAAAGCAGTTTGATGTAGATCCCATCCTTTTCAATTTAATAAGATGGTAAATAATGGGGCAAACAGCTGAAGCTGTTGCAGCATTTAAAGAAGAAACAATACTATGGCGGAAATGTAGCAAGACAACAACACTGAGTTTGCAATATTATTTTATCACCATTGCACACACACACACACACACACACACACACACAGAGAGAGAGAGAGAGAGAGAGAGAGAGAGAGAGGAGAGAGAGAGAGAGAGAGAGAGAGAGAGAGAGAGAGAGACTGACAAAATGAGCTTCTACAGGTAAGAGTGGGATAAGATTTGAGCATCTTTCCCTTCAATGCCAATCCAAAGCTTAACAATGCTGGTGAGACACAATTCAAAAAGAAAATTCCAGAAAAGATAACAACGAAACACCTTCATATTGTTCCAAAAACATTATGCCAAAAGATATCAAGCATGATTGAAGAAGGTTATTTTTCTGGTGTATAGCTCTTCAAATTTCCCCTAAAACAATTATCTTGTGCTATAAGCCAGCCTGACAAAGACTAAATTATTATAGTTGCCAATGGAACTTAATTGCCGTCTTAATTTAATCCCTATGTGACAGTGGCTGTCTTTTGCTAAATGGTCCATATTTTTTAATATTTGAAAAGAATCCCTTGACGAAGATGAAAAGAGGAAAAGATTTAAAAGGGACAGACGGAGAGATGATGAGTGGCAGCGAGATGGTCAGATGACCAACCCAGCCCAGTAGTCTGACCTTTGAAAATCTGCACATAAAATTGCTTTTGTTTCTATTTTGCTACCAAAAGATGTAGAAACTTGAATCGCAGCCTCTGTTCATGCTAGAGGAAACCAGTCTTGGTTCCTTATGAGTGGTCACTCAATATAATAGTTTCTGCTCATAATCTTACTTTCTGACAACTGTTCTCCATCAATCTACTAGCTCATAGCAGCTTTGGTTACCTTTCCAAATGCTGTGAATTACTTGCACTGTTGATACCACCCCATATTCCTGCAAGTCTCAAATCTTCTCCCTCACCTCCAAGAGGGCTGAATTTTCTTCCAGCACACTGGTCTTAATTTCAGCATCCTCCACAGATTTGGTCACCTTTCGACAGCTTTCCTATAAGAGATTTTAGGGAACGAGGAAACTTAGAAGCCAAGAAGCAAATAAATGGAATCAGCTAATATGGATTTTCAACTAGTGTTGTGTTTCATTTTTTGAAAGTCTTTTCAAGAAATGGAGGCTGGGAAAAAGCTGAAAAATCTCTCTTTTTTTTTTAACTTGGTATTCTAAGGCTGATTTTAACTGCTTTACATTGGAAATGTGGTTTGTCACAGCCAAATTCCTAGGGCTGAGTGAGTGTGACATCCAAGGACACCTAGCTTGCTTTATGCATGGGTCAGGATTAGAATTCATTCCCCTGGTTTCTAGCTTGATGCCTTAGCCCAGTGATTTCAAACTTGATTTCATTGAAAGCCGCATCAGGATTGTGTTTGACCTCCGGGGAATATGGGCGGGGCATGGCCAGCTCAACATAACTTGTGTCAGGGGTGCCTGTGATGGCCCGAGTGTTCTGCCAGCGAAAACGGGCTCTGAAGCTCCATTTCCTACTGTGACAGCCTCCTGCAACCTTCTGTCAGCGAAAACAAAGCTTGTGAGAGTCACATGCAGCCCTCATGAGCACTATTTTTGCTGGCAGAGGTACTGCGGGCCGGTCATTCACTGTTTCCAGAGTGGCTGCGTGGGCCAGATCTAAGCACTCCATGGGCCGGATCTGGCCTGTGGGCCTTGAGTTTGACCACTACCTTAGCCACTACACCAATTGGCTTTCACCCTTAAGCACTACACTGGGCTGTCACCCTTGATCTACATGCCTCTTCCGTTACTTCTCTAGCGGGTTCAAAACAATCAACAAGGTTCTTCTTATCCCTCCTTCTTTGTAAGGAAGATTCAGCCAAATGAAACCGGCTGACTCGAGTGTCCTTTCATACCTGTGGGGCAGTGGAAGGATTCAAATTTTTTTACTACCAGTTCTGTGGGTGTGGTTTGGTGGCCATCCCATGGCATGGCTCGGTGGGCATGGCAACGGAAGGATACTGTAAAATCTGCATTCCCTCCGCATTCCAGGGGAAGGTTACTGCAAAATCCCCATTTCTTCCCAATCAGCTGGGATTCGGGAGGCAGAGAATAGATGGTGGTGGGGCCAGACAGAGGTGGTATTTACCAGTTCTCAAACTACTCAAAATTTCCACTACTAGTTCTCCAGAATTAGTCAGAACTTGCTGAATACCACCTCTGCTATGGGGACTTCTTTGACACAGAAGCACCTCAGCTGCAGGCTGCCTTGACTTTAGTGTAGATCAGATGGAACAAATGAAAACTCTCTTCCAATTGTCTTAGAAAATTTCTGCCACACTCATCTAGAATCTTCATAGCATTGTCCAGGGCTACTACATAGAGCCATGCTCATTTTTGGGTTTTGGGGGTTGGGCAATTCTAGAAAATGCTCTACCTCATTTCTGACAGTTACATGTGCTGCCACATTATTTGAGCAGAGACATATATATATATATAAAATCCCAAACCAGTAAGCCTAAGTGATGGCAATATCATTGAAAACTAAAATGAAAATTGTACATAATCTGACTAAAGCAAACCAGCAAATGTTAATCTTGTAGATAACATGCATAGTCTACTTTTAAATCTTTTCCCTCATTCCAACCCTGCCTTTCCCCACCCTTTCTTCTGTTTTTTCCCTATAATTCTGTCTGATTAAGAGTACTGAAAAACTCAGATGCTTGCACAATTAATGGTTCTAGGCAAAATACTGCCTAATTCTGAATTTATTTTCTTAAGGATCAACATACCTTGCTTTTCAATTTTTAGCTAGACAGTTTTTGCCAACAATATTGTTTTTAAAAAATTAAACAATAAAGCCAAGGCAAAGTCAAATCTGATTTTACAACAAGATGGACAGAATTTAGCGCCTTCTACCTCAAATTGGCCCAGTAAGTCAGGCTGAAACATTCTTGCATTGGCAGCCTTAAAAAAAACAAATTAATTCTACATTCCTGTCTATTAAAGCAGAAATAGACATGATCAATGTGTAAATCTACCTGTTCAGCTATGCAGTCTATACAAACAAAAACAGACCTGCAGATTCTGAAGATGGTGGTTGACCTTAGATGTCCTCTCCTTGAGACTGGTAATGGAGTCCTTGGCTCGCAAAAGGCCACTATTGCTCACTTCCTATTGGGAGAGAATATAAGAAGGGACCAGATCAAGCAAATCATCATCCACTTACTCGTGACTTCTTCACACTTTCCAATAATTTATTTCAGTCTCAGTGTCAACTGAAAGGTCTTTATAGAGACCTACGAAATTCAGTGGCGGATTAAGGCTCACTGGTGCCCTAAGGACTGACAAATCTTGGTGCCCCCCCCCCCCATATTTGTATATACTGTACAAATCTTCATTGTTTTTTTTTTTCTTTCTCAACGTTGAGATACCTCCTTGGATCTAGTCTCCTAAGCTTGTGCTTAGTCCGCTTAATGGTTAATACACCACTGACGAAATTCATTACTGAAAGTGACAGAAGTAGTTAGTGACATATTTGAGGGACACAAGAGACATAAAGTAGAAATTTGCTTGTTGCAATGAACCTTTTGCAACTGCGGGTCAAGGAAAATAAAGGAAGAAATACTTTGAACAATATAAATGAAACAAACAAAATGTTAAAAAATTATATTTGTGTAGTTACTTATTAAGCACATTTAAATTATATTAAAGTAATCAAAATATATTTACAATCCTCAAGGCATATCACAACTTTTGAGCGCCCTAATGTTTGGAAATTGAAAGGGGAAAAATTTGACATGCCCGAAAAGGCCATGCACAGAAAGCAAATTAGGAATGAAAAATGACAGAAACAGATCACTGCAGAAGGAGGATCTCACGAGAACAAAATCTTGTAAAAAAACGAACATAGGCTCTGTTTGAAGGGATTATGTTGGGAAATTCTTTCCTAGTCCTAAATAATCAAGTGATATGAAGATTTTTTTAAAAGGATATTTTTTCTTGAAAAGAATAATAGCAAAAAAAGCCCTTGCTATAAAAAAACCCCTTGATTTTCTTTAAATTTTGTCTAATGCAATATTATCAAAGATAAAGAAAAAGAATGAAATAAAAATAAATTCAGAATTTTATTTTTATATCAAAGATTTCATTTAGTTTTTCTTTACTCCAAATTACTCTATCATTGAAAATACATTGTTTAGTTCTGACTGCCACTCCATTTTTAAACCACATTTAGAATTTATTTTACAGCCTGATAAAAGTTTTGTTTTACAACAGGAAAGTACATTTTTGGATTACAAATTTATAAAAGATTTAAATATTTAATCTTTAAACATACTTTGCAAAAAAAGCTTGACGAGGAATGATGGATGGAAAATTTAACAACTAAGAAGGTCTAACACAAGGTTTTCTTCTTGTCTATTATTAGAACAAGACTAACCCAAGGCACGTTAATTATCTAGGAAAGCAGCAACAAATACATGAGACTGTGACTCATTGCCTCACCTGCTGGCTAGAAGTATCATCTTCATCTTCTGACCATGCTGGCTTGATGGGAAATAGAGGATCCCGTCTTTCGCCTCCTGCTCCCCCTGGTAAGCCTCCATCATCCGTTGATTCATTCTCAGTGGTAGAGTCATCACGTTCCCCATCAGTTAGATTCAGAAGAGAAACATTAGTGCAAGCAGAAGAACGCTTCAAATTCAGATTGGGACTTTCACTGGTAAAATGGGGCTCGACTCTGGTTGGGAAAAGGGGCATATGTTATCCTTAGATTCAGCTGTTGACTATTTTCTTTCCCACATAATATATGGCGGAGAGATTGCAGCATTACTTTAATATAGCACGGAGCCTTAGGATGCCTCAATGACTAATATATTATTTGACACATATTCTTTTGAAAACTAAGAGCGACCCTTGGCTGGTCTTAGTTTTATTATCATCTACTAAATTTTCTAAACTCCTTTCATGAGCAAATAAATATTGATATATGAAGATATCAAAACAATATGAAATCCTAGCTCAGCTCTCCCAAATATGATGTTTTTATGTGTGTGTTGGTCTTCAACATACTCAATTTAAGGGATTACTGTATTGAAATAGTAGAATATTGCTCTGAAAATTTTGAGAATTAAATTGCAACATATTGATAGGGTATCTACTCTTATTTATTCTATAACTTACATCCTGCCCCCAAGTCAACACATTAGCCAATAAAATCAAACAGAACAGGGGGGAGAAGGGGGCAGGCTGTTCCAAAAAGATAAGGTAATTATCAAAAAGGCTCTCATGCCCATCATTTCTTGAAGTGGGAGAGAATCTAAAGAAGCTCCTCCCAAACGCACTGTACCTATTTCAACAAGATGGGTCATAAAGCAACATAAAGGCCTCACAGATCAAAACCAGCATTTTATACAAAAAATGAATTGTTAACCAATGCAGAGCCACAGGACAATGCTATCCTATTGAAACGGATTGCACTCCCAGCCAATGAGCGCCAACTAGTTTTAGGACATCTTCAAAAGCAGCCCAACAAAGAATATACTGGAATAATCAATGTTATAAAGATGACTATTGCCAAGATCTCCCATCCCACAAGAAATTCAAATGAAACACTAGACAACATTGTCTTCTCTGATAAAAAAAATATTCCACCTGCTAATTAAATAGCAGGATCTCCATTTTCACACTAACCCCATCAAGAAATATGGTCCTCTCTAAACCCAATACAGGAGCTCAATTGTTTCCAAAGAAGCAGTAACACCCTCTTGCTTTGATTCAATTTCACCTTGTTTCCATCCATTCCATTCAATCCCTAACCTTTCACACCCTGGGAGAAAATGCATCTCCTGCTCAGTTCAAAGCTAGCTATCAGGAAGATATTGTTGAACTGCAAGCCAAGAAATGACCTTCCCCATTTAAATATTAAATAGGATAGGGGAGAGAATAAAGTCCCGAGGCACTGCATATAAAAAATGCCCAAGGTTTTCATTTCTTCTCTTGGCATTACCAAGTAGAATCACTCACTTATGAAACAGTGAACACTGCAATTAATGCCACACATCCAACCACTCACACACAAACCCATTTCACAGATAGTTTAGAAAACATCTAAATGATTTTTCACAATGCTTGGCCAGAGTTGTCAGCAATAACCACTGTTGTAGTACCTTATTTAAATCAGATGAGAATCTTATCCACTTAGCCAAGTGTTGGGCTACAAACATTCATTATTTTTGGCCAGCTTTATGCAGACTACAAGTTCTGTAGTCCAACAAAGGTGGGGTCTCATGGCAGTAGCTCTCCATGAACTTAAGGAGAAAAGGAGGGGGTGTTGCATACTCTCTTCCCAGAGGCCTTTCCAGATATCTGGAACTGAATCCGAAACCATCTATGAGCAAAGCAGAAATTCTACTCTGCATCCCCCTTTCCTGTAGGTTTTTACTTGCTACAACGATTGCACTGAATTTCACTTCTACCCTTCATAGGTTACTCACCCATGGAAAGAGACGGCTTTCTTTTTTTTGGGAAAGCCCTTGATGCTAGCAGACTTTCCAAGCTGATCCTTGCTGCTCTGGGCCCGACTTTCAATACCTGATGGTGTGTCTCCGGCCTCATTTATTTCCTTGGATTGCCAGATGGTCTTCACCACAATGTTGGCCATTATAGATTGGGAGTCGATATCTGGTATGAGCACAGATTTTCTTGCCTGTACCACACCAGGAAACCTCTACTATCTACAAGCCAACTGGCTCTCCAGGTAGGGCAAGGATCTTCTAGTTGATCTCATGACCTCACAATGGCTGCCACGGGGATGCCAATCATATGACCCCATTCTTCCATCAACAATTTGCACCACTAACATTCTATGGCATTAGTATAGCCCTCGATGGAAAGAAAACTAATCCAATGATGTAATGCTGATATTGAAATAATTGCATTGACTGAGCTGAACAAATATGCTGTACAATGAACTTCTCTTTTATACCTTGTCCAGGAAGGCAATGTCTAGATTCAACTGCTACACTAGTTTATAGGTTTTCTACGAATGATAGTTAAGCAATCAGTCATACTTATGCCACACAAAGTGAGGTTCACACAGTACAATGAACCTAAAACAAAAATACATTATGGCTTAGTTATAAGTAGACTCAAATATTATATAAACTTTCAAGCCAATGTATTAAATGAAATTGTTTTTTATGCTTTACAAATAATCTGTCTATATGACTTTTGTGTTGTTTGCTGCTTCCTACCTCTTCCACAAGCTTCAAGGATATAACATCCTTACAAACCTACAAAGATAAAGTATTCACATGCTCCATATTTTCCATGTCTACTTGGTTTTTTTTATTTCCCAATCCTACGGCCATTAGCTCATAGGTAATCACAAAGGGAATTTGGGAAATAAACTTTAAGATCATATATAATTTCATTACTTACAGCTGCAATTCAGTAAAGATTATAATCTCCTCCTCCTCCTCCTCATCCTTCTCTTTTTTTTCTTTTTTTGCATCAAGCTGATATCAGCATTTGTCAGTAAAAAGCATGAAAAAAGTCACAGCTGAGATTCTGTTGGGCTAAAAATGAAATAACACGATAGGATGCTATCAAAATGTATTATCTTTGAAAGATCTAGCTATTTGTTAAACAAAAAAGATAACTTGCAAACAATTCAAAGCATTTCACTGATTGCTCTGGCTACGAGATGGGTTAAATGCAATTCTAAACCAAAGGCTAGTATTGTCTACAGTTAATCAAAGGAAACATTCGTAATTTCTTTCTTTCTTTTTGATCATCATGAGGTGTCAACTAACCACAACTGTTGAGTTGATTAACTATTATATATTTATATATAAATAGCTTAACTATTATTTACTGAATCAACCACAACTGAATCAACCACATCTGAATGATTCACATTCCACAATATGCTCGGATCTGATTTTATCAAGTTGTTCTTTCTCAGCTTAACATATTGGACATGATTGTTGTGTTGGATATAACATGAAAAAACAGCTCCATACATGTCAACTTGTATTTCCAAAGAAAAGTAAGTATATGAATGCAATAACTATATTCATTAGTTAGTTTCCACATAACATTAAAAACCACACACCAATGTTGGTTTTATCCAAGCAAATAAAAATGAAAAATTAGCATCTGGTTCACCCAAATCGGTCCGAACCGCCAGAATCTCATTCCTGGGAACAGTCCCAAGTATGCGGGAGCTTGCTGCAGAGGGGTGCCTGTTTCGATGTTCTGGAGTAGACATAAACCTGCTCCTTTGCCTCAAGGAGGCCCAGCTCTTGAGCTGAATCCCATGCCTCCCACCCACCCAAAACAAGAAGAGGCAATGCCTCCATGGTTTGTTCTATTTGTTGATTGTAAGCTCCTTAAGGTTGAGAAGAATTGCTGCAAAACTGAGTTTCCTGAAGTGGACCACTAGACTTCTAAACATCTTAAAAAACAAACTAGTAAAAAGAAAAGTCAACCAAAAGAGCAACATGGAAACAAAAGCAAATAAAACATCCCCCAGGAACAAAACAAATTAAAGTTTAATTTGTGTGTATTGTTTAATGGACTGCTAAATTGGCGAAATGGACTGCTAAATTGGCCACACCCATCCAGTCACATGACCACCTAGTCACACCCACTGTCACATGACCACCGCCATACTACCAGCTGGTCCAGCCCCCCCAACAGTCTGAGGGATCGTGAATTGGCCCTCTGTTTAAAAAGTTTGAGGACCCCTTCAGAAGAGGAGATAATAAGGAAGATATTAGTCTGTGCAGAAATGGATAGATTAAAAATAAAAGACTAAGGAGAGACAGAATATTATGACACATGGAACAGATTCTATCAATGACTAGAAGTATGAGGTGGAAGTTGAGATATGGAAAAATTAGATTAGGTGGACTCGGAAAAAGATACTATATATGCATCTGTGTATTAGAATAAATATGATGGTCAAAATAACTGTACAATACTAGCACTGTTTATATATTGTATTTGGTTTTCACTTTGGTTTTCATGGAAAGTGAAATGCCAGGACAATCACACTATATATATGTGTGTGTGTGTGTGTGTGTGTGTGTGTGTGTGTGTGTGTGTGTGTAAAGTTTAAGGATCCCTGAGCTATATCAATGCAATTCCTTTGATGTCAGCATTAGAGTCTTGGATTAATTTTCTTTCTATTGAATGTTATGCTGTGGTTTCTCTTCAGATCGTATAAATCATTTGCCTATACTGACATCATAGAATGTTGGTGATATAAACTGTTGGTGGGAAAATGGGATCACATGATTGTCAGCCCCATAGCAACTGTTGTGAGGTCATAGCAGCAGCTGGGAGATCCCTGCCCCCACTTGGCGAGCAGACTGGATTATAACTGATAGATGTTCCCAGGTGCAGACAAGAAAATTTGTGCTCATACCAGGTATTGCCCCCCCCCCCCAAACCCAGTAATGGCCAACATGGTGAAGACCATCTGGCAATTCAAAGAAATAAATGAGGCTGGAGACACACCGACAGGAATTGAGAGTCAGGCTCAGGAGAGCAAGGATGAGTTTGGAAAGTCTACTAGCATCCCCCAAAAGAAGAAAACTATCCCTTTCCATGGGTGAGTTACCTGGGAAGGGAAAGCATGGAAGTAGAGTTCAGTGTATTTGTTGCAGCATGTGGGGATATACAGGGAAGGGTGTGAGTATGCCCAGTAACACACCTGTTTGCCTACAAATGTTTTCAGATTCAGTCCTAGGCATCTTCAGGTGAAAAGACCAAAGCAAATGATACAAAAAATATTTTTCTCCTATGGATTATGAAGAGCTGATGCCCTCAGATCCCAGCTTTGTTGGACTGTAGCTTCCAGAATTTGTAGCCTGTATGGTCAAGTTGACTGAGAATAATGAAAGTTTTACTCCGACATTAGGCTAAGTAGAATAGAATAGAATAGAATAGAATAGAATAGAATTCTTTATTGGTCAAATGTGATTGGACATACAAGGAATTTGTCTTTGGTCCATATGCTCTCAATTACATAGAAGAATAAAATACTTCCATCAAGAATAAAAAGATACAACACTTAGTCATAGGTTATCAATAAGCTATCAAATCATACTAGGAAAGAAATAAAAACAATACAAATTAAAAGTAGATAACGAATCTCATCTGATCTAGGGCAGGTTCCATAACCATAGTTATTGGTGACAATCGCGGGGTAGGTGTTGTGAGAATGAATACAGCCTGGAAGGGGGGGGGCGTATTTGGCAGCAGCAATAATTAGATTCTATCAAATCAAATTGGTTTTTGGTTCCAACAACATGAAACTCAAAAGCCAGTCAGCCCTTCTACATACATTGTGCTGATTCAATCTCAGGAGATCACACTTTAGCGACCAATTAGATCACATATATTAGGCCTCCTCCGAGTTCCATCTGCCAGTCAGTGCCGACTGGCAACTACAAGGAGGAGAGCCTTCTCAGTAGTAGCTCCGACCCTTTGGAACGATCTCCCCGTGGAGATTCGTACCCTCACCACCGTCCAGGCCTTCCGCACAGCCCTCAAGACCTGGCTAGCCCATCAGGCCTGGGGACAAAGATAATTGCCCCCACCCGAATGATGAATGAATGTGGCTTATTATTTTACTCTATGTATTGTTATGTGTTACTGTTTGTATATCCCCTTCCCTCATTTTATGTAAGCCGCCCTGAGTCCCCTCAGGGAAAAGGGCGGCCTATAAGTATTAATAAATACAAATACAAAATACAAATACTTTTCTAGTAAAGCATATGAATCATTGCTTCTTTAAAAAACTCATTTCTGATTCCTGCCCAAGCAAGTGGTGGGGGGAAAGCCCTCTTCCCATTCTTTTCTTCATTTTCTGGTCCCAGTTATAGTACTGGAGAAAAATCCAGGTTTTATATACATGGCGGTTAATTACTGCTTTCTTAAGTGACTCATTTATTCACTCAGCTAGATAAAAAATTGCACCTTGATTGTCACTGAGATCTCAGAAATCCTGGCTTTGTATGTGCCTGATTTATTTTCCCCAGTGACTTTTTCTAAATGTAGCCTTTTCTATAGAGTTTGACTCCCTATGGGTAGAATCCAGCAGAGTGGCTGAAGCAGTATCTTAAAATTTGGGCTTGGTTTGATCTTCTGAACTCTGAGGTAGCAGGCAGGAGTCTCTGTGACATTAATTTTGCGACCAGCAGCTCGAAATCCTTGTCCAATTAAACTCCTCAGTAATGTTCTGTACCACTGGCTATGAAATTTTTCTGAATTATCTAAGAGTTGGATGGATGTGATGTGAGTGCATGCGTGGGTGGATGGGTAGGTGGCATTATTTTGCAGTGGTTCCACTCTTTGGTTATATTTGTAATGTCAAGAGAAGTGACACCATAAGTCACTTGGATATGTAGTGCCCCAGGACTTGATTCTCTCTGCTGTTTATTATTTAAATGAAACCTCTGGGATAGGTCATTTGTTGGTTTGGAGGGAGAGTTCAACAGTAGGTACTATGCATAATGACACCAAACTTTATAGCCTGAACATAGCAGGAAATGCAGAGGAGATCCTCACCCAGGGTGTGAAAAGTGAGAGATTGAATGTGATGGCAAGAAACTAGGTTAAACCGAATCACAGCAAGCAGAAGTTATTGCTGGTTCAGAAACAATTGGTCTTATTTTGTGCCCCAGTATTGGCTTTAAAGATGATTGCATTCCTTGATAGAGTTAGGATAAAAATAGGGATCCTTCAGTATGATTAGCAGGTGGATTCTGTTACCAGGAAAGCCTTTCCCAAGTGTTACCTAGTGTTTCTGTTGTGTCCTTTGGGAGTGGAAGACACTGACAGTAGACACTCTTATCTTTATTACTCAACATTGTTTATTCCAATATATTATGTGTGGGCTGTATTTGAAGATTACTTAAAACTGGACTTCCGGGGGGGCGGAGCCTATCGCCGAGGAGGGCTCAACCGAGCTCCTCTCAGAGATCTGGTCTGTATATCTAAATAAGATCATAGATATCACCCCTTTTTGGCTATAAAGGGGCAGGGAGTAGCTCTGTGTGCTAGGGTCTATTCGTAATTCACAGCCTTTCTCTTTTTTTTTGGCTGTGGATAGAGATTAGATCCAGCGTGAGCGGAGCTTTTATCTCCAGCCAGTTCTTCTCAGCTGCTTTTTTTTTTGCAGCCCTAGACAGGCGATCCCCCCCCCCCAGGACAAAGCAAAGTTGTTTGAAGCTAGGATTAATATGGGCGGGTCCCACTCCTGTGAGATTTATGCTTTTATTACTATCTTAAATACCAGCACCATTTGTCTTAGAGGCTTCTTTGTTTAAACGGACTTCAAAATGGCGATTTCTCTCCGTTGGTGACTGATAGGGGATGTACGTAGCCGGTTTTACCTTCCTGCAGACCGCTCCTTAACAAAATAATTTTTTTTGTTTTTTTGGAAACAGAGGGGAGCGAAAGCGCTGTTTATTTGTTTATTTATAATGGCACCCAGGTCAAAATCGAAGCGTCTCTCTACAAATGTGCCTAAAGAATCTATGAATGAACTTAAAGAATTTACACTGGAATCGCAGCCCTTGTCTCCTACGCCCTCTACTGGAGAATTCTTAACACAGGAATTTTTTTTTCAAATGTTTAATGATTTTAAACAAGAAATTAAGGAATTTGTATTGGAGCTATATGGTGATTTAAAGTCTAAAATTGACCAAATGAAGGCGAATACGTTTGCAGCCGTGTCTGCCCTGTCAGATTATACCGCTGAAATAGAGAATAAATTGGAAAGCTTGGAGGAGGCTAATTCTAATTTGACTACTAATATTCAAATATTACAACAAAAAATTAGAGACACTCAAGAACAGCTCGTTATGATAAACTTTAACAAGAAGGCATTCGCAATAAGAGTCAGAGGATTCCGCGAAAAGGAGCGAGAGAATCTGAAACAGACCTTTGTTGAAGCCCTCAGCCATGCGGTGGGAAGCCCGGGACTTAACTTTGATTGGCAGATTCGGAAAATCTATCGCCAGAATTCGTTGGTAGCGGAACAGCGACAGCTCCCAAGGGACATAATTATATATTTCTCCACAAAAGAATCTAGAAACGCGATTATGCAAAAGTTTCATAATAATAGTTTGCGAGTTGATGGCCAGGATCTGATTGTCTTTAAAGAAATACCATTCCAGATGTTAAAGGCAAGAAGGGAGTATACTTTCCTAACTAAACTGCTTAGAAATTATCAGATTCAATATAAATGGGAGGCCCCAGCCGGTATTACTGTCACATTTGAGAATCAAAGATTTCGTCTCAATTCTGTTTCGGAGGCTCGAGACTTCTATTACAAGATCTTGAAGGCGGGGCTTCCTGATTTACTTGGAAAAGAGAAGAGACAAGTCGAAGGAGAAGGCAAGCAACGGACCACATGGCTGCAAGATGGAGGGGGTAGCTTTTCCTCCCTCGGAGAAGCAGAAAAGCGGAGATCGAGGATTTAGACATTCTAAATTACTCGCCAAAGTTGTGGATTGAATGGGGTTTTGCGACCTCTCTCCGGTAGAAAAAGCGGAACTTATTGGTGGGGTGATACTGAATGTATATATGTAAAATGAATGCAGAATGATTTATGTTGTTTAAATTCTGTTAGAAGGGAAAGTTTGAAGAGATTATTTTAAAATAGAAGGTAAACTGATTCTTGTTGAAACTATTATTTGAATATGTGGAATGATCTATGCTATTTAATTTTTATTAGAAGGGAAAGCTTGGTGAAATTATTTTGAGCTAGATTTTAAACTAATGTCTGCATAAATTTGATAGTGGCAAATATCAGAGAAGCAAGGGATGAGGGTAAAATGCATGCGGAATGATTTACGTATATTGGTGGGGTGATACTGAATGTATATATGTAAAATGAATGCAGAATGATTTATGTTGTTTAAATTCTGTCAGAAGGGAAAGCTGGATGAGATTATTTTAAAACAGAAGGTAAACTGATTCTTGTTGAAAGTATTATTTGAATATGTGGAATGATCTATGCTATTTAATTTTTATTAGAAGGGAAAGCTTGGTGAAATTATTTTGAGCTAAATTTTAAACTAATGTCTGCATAAATTTGATAGTGGTAAATATCAGAGAAGCAAGGGATGAGGGCAAAATGCATGCGGAATGATTTACGTTGTTTAAATCCTATTAGAAGGGAAAGCTGGTCGGGATCATTTTAAGATAGAATGCAAACTGATTTTTGTGTAAAGTAATATATAGCAGCAATAGCAATAGCAATAGCAGTAGACTTATATACCGCTTCATAGGCCTTTCAGGCCTCTCTAAGCGGTTTACAGAGAGTCAGCATATTGCCCCCAACAATCTGGGTCCCCATTTTACCCACCTCGGAAGGATGGAAGGCTGAGTCAACCCTGAGCCAGTGAGATTTGAACCGCTGAACTGCTGATCTAGCAGTAGCCTGCAGTGCTGCATTTAACCACTGCGCCACCTTGGCTCTTGACCAAATACTTGATCCACGCTGCTTAAACTTTACTAAGAAGAGAAAGTTTGGTCAGATTATTTTGAATTACTGTTTGAAATTAAGGTTAAGAAAGATTATTTACGCTGTTTAAATCCTATTAGAAGGGAAAGTTTGATTATTCTTCTGTAAAGTAATATTTGAATATGTGGAATGATCCACGCTGCTTAAATTTTACTAGAAGGGATTATTTTTGAGCTAGATTGTATATTGATGTCTATACAAATTTGGATAAATGTTTATCTGAATACAAGGTTAAGGAAGAGGAATGGGAGAGTCTACAGGAGGTCGGGGTAAATAACAAAGAAGCAAGAGACGAGAATAAAATATAGATAGAATGACTTATACTATTTAAGCATAGATAAAGATGGGGGGCTGAGCTTAACACAAAGAGTTTCTTTTTTTTTCTTTTTTCTTTGTTCTTTTCTTTTTTTGTTGTTTTTTTTTTCCCTTAATATATTACTTTTATTTTTAATCCATACGAACATAAGATACTTTAGATAGAAGGCAGTGCCAGGTGTGGGCCCTGGGAAGTCGGGAGGAGTAGGGATGGGGATTTATGGGGGGTGGGTGGGTGGGTGTTAACATAGTCTCAATAAGAACAAGAATGCACTTATATACGGTTGTTCTTTTTTTCCCCTTTTTTTTCTCTTTTCTTTCTTTATATTTTTTTTTCCTTGGTTTATTTTACTTTTTATCAGATTATAATAAACAACACTTGAATAAAGGAATACACCAAGGAGGGAGGTAGAGGGAAAGAGGAGGGAGGAGTAAGGAAGGAGTAAGGGGAATGTAAGGAGGGCGTGTTGGGGGTAAGGGGAGAAGGAAGGTTTGAGGGGAAAGGGAAGTAGGAGGGGAGCGTTAGAGGGAGGAAAGGAAAGTTGGAGGGGGTAGATGGGGTGTATGGAGGATGGAAGTGTCAGGTGGGGTTGTGAATGATGAGTTGTGTTTTCTTTTTTATTTTTTTTATTTTTTTTCTTATAGCAAATACCCTGTATATAAGTGATTGTAAAATGGAATGTGAAAATGAATAAAATATATTTAGAAAAAAAAAAAGATTACTTAAAACTTGTGTTGGTGCCCATAGGCTGTGAGCCGTGATATGCTTCAGCAGGGTAGCATTGGGCTGTGAACTATGAATTGGTTAACAATAAATTTCCCTGTATAAAATCCTTATTTTAATCGATAAAGCCTTCCCCCTGTTGGGCTTTATATGCTACTTTATGAGCCATCTTCTTTACATAGATATTATGGGTCCTATCTGGGAGGGGCATCTTTGGACTCTCCCCCCCACTTTCAAAAAGTGATGGGTATGGGAACCTTTTTTGATAATTGCCCTATCTCTTTGGAATAATCTGTTGTTTAAATTTATTGGTAGAGGGATATGATAGTATGTGAGTCATTCAAAATATGTTAACTTGGCTGCAGTATATAAATGATGCAATGCATAAGTAAAACCGGGTGCTCTAACAATGCATTGGATTTCAATTCTCAAAATTTCCAGGATGATATTTCAGAATTTCCATTTACTAATCCCATAAATTGAGGATATTAACAACAAACACCCAATTAGAAAGCATCATGTTTGGGACAGGCTAGAATTTTGTCATTATTTTAATATGTTCATGTATTAACATGTTTGCTCATGAAGGGAGTTTAGAAAGCATAGCAAAAAATGATAAAATACCAGCCAAGGGGTTTTGTTTTGTTTTGGTTCCCAAAAGCTTAGGTTGCCAAGAAATATGTTAGCCATTGAGGCATCACAAGGTTCTTTGATGTAGTAAATTATCAAAACTACCTCACTGTGACATATTATGTGAGAAAAAAGTCCATTACTATTATCTAAGGATAATATGTGTACTTTTTCCCAACCCAGAATTGAGCCCCATATTACCAGTGAAAGCCCTAATCTGAACTTGAAGCGTTCTTCTGCTTGTACTAATGTTTCTCTCCTGAATCTAACTGATGGGGAACATGATTCCACCAGTGAGAATGAACCCACAGATGATGAAGGCCTGCCGTGGGGAGCAGGAGATGAAAGACGGGATCCTCCGCTTCCCATCAAGCCAGCTTGGTCACAAGAGGAAGATGATACTTCTAGCCAACAGGTGAGGAAATGAGTCACAAGCCCACATACCTGTTTCTGCTTTACTAGATAATTAATTTTCTTGCCCTGAATTAGTATTGTTCTAATAATAAACAAGTAAAAATGCTCCTTTTCCCCTCCCCCCCAAAGATAACTAACTTATGGCTCTTTAAATAATAAGGTGGTTATCCCAATAGCTATTGTATACTATGATAGTTATTTAAGTGCACAAAAGACTAGTCTCCTTAGTGCTACAGTAGATTAACAAGTTCTTTTGCAAGTGTTCCCAAAAATCATTTGTACTTTTCATGTGCTTGGAGTCTGTATAACTTTTAAGTGTACAGTATATTCCACTTGGAGATGCGACTCCTCATATTTCTCTAGTGAAGGGAAAGTGTCTGTTCTATTGGAACATCTAGTCTTCTCTGTGTCTGCTACTTTAGATTTATCACATTATAACTTCCATTCTCCATATCCAGAGGAAAAGCAAGCTGATATTGAAATACAGCAGCCAAATTTTAAGTCAAACGCAGAAACCATTATGGCGTTTCTCTAACTTCAGGGATGCTTCTATGAGGCACGCTGGATGTCTGCCTAAGGTAGCATCTGATTCAAGGGCCAAAGAATCATAGTAGTATAAATGGAAGCTGTACTGTTTAGCTCCATGGTAGACTTCATGTAAGGTCCCAGAAAATAATTCCATTGTGGGCTTCCTATAATACTCATAAAATAATTCCAATGTCTTTTTGTTGGGCCTAGCATTTATTTGGGCGAGCAACCTTAGATGCTCATTCTGAGTTTGTTTTTCTTTTAATTTATTATTAACTTCATGTACTGCCCAATCCAGTCCTTCCTCCATAAGGGACATTTTGCATCTCAAACTGAGAAGATAGTCAGAAGTATTTATACATATATTTCCCAAATTTATCATTAGAAAAAAGGGAAATTGGAGAATGTTCAGCTTCCTCTGTGCCACAACTTCTTAAAAGACTTTTATAGAAAAGGAGATGTACCACATTTAATGCAAATTTCATGCTAGCTAATTCCAATTGCTTAATGCTTGGCCTCCTGAGTTTCTTCCCCACCCCTGAAATTTCTTGAAGGAAAGCTGCCAAAAGGTGTCAAGATCTGTGGAGGATGCTGAAATTAAGACAAAAGTGCTTGAAGAAAATTCAGACCTCTTGGAGGTGAGAGAGGATATCCAGTTTGCCCCTAAATATCTCTTTTTTAAGCCTCTTTTTTTAGTTAGTCCAGCTATATGGTTGGGAATTAAAAGCATTGTGATCTATAACATCTGGAGGGTGTCTGGTTGGAGAAACATATTTTGTTGCCTCTGTTGCTCCCTGTTACTTTCTTTGTGGATATGAATTCTAAACCATTTTATTCTATCGGAATGCTAATTGGAAAAGACAGCAGCACATAAATATATTCAATCCCCAAGTTAATCTTATTCTTTCCCTGTCACTTCCCCCACTCTGTTTAGGAGAAACTGTGTAACTTACAGCAACAGGTTCAAGTAGAAGACTTTCGTTGGTAAGACCTTGTGACAATTGGTAGACCAGGGGATGGTGAATAGGGTCTCCAAACAACTTTTGTACTTAATAAGTAGCATGATGGCAACATCCCCAAGGTTGCCCATCTTTGGGGAGAGGGAAGTAGTGCACTGCTGCTCTTTTGGACTTCTCTGAGGAGGGAATGGAAGGGGAGGAACATTGATTTTGATAGAGGCACAAAGATATCCCCAACCTGGTCTCTTTCTATCACACTCTAGGAAATGTATGCTGGAGTTGGCCCAGAAGGAGGTGTTGCAGCTATTGGCCCAGCTGGGGGTACGCTTGGAAGGAGTGCTTCCCCAGAATGAAAGGACACAAATGGAACAAGGCCAAACACTCAGGATGCTGCGGGAGGAACTCGATGAAGTTTCTGCCACGTATGTGCCTCGCTTGAGCTAGAAGGCTCCATTTTCTTTGACAAATTCCAGTTGTGGCTTCTTATTACAAGTGAAAGAAGTACCAGATTTAAGAGATGATGGAGAGAAGAATAATCCACTGTTTACCGCTCCCTAGAGCGAAGATCTATATGGAGAGGCAAACTTGTATCTGTCTGAGCTGTTACAGGGATTTGAATTTGGAATTTGTGGTGGAATTTGATATTTTTACTTATTGTCACTGTCATTTTCCATTCTTCTCATACCAGAGCAAAGCGGGCATCAGTATCTCTGACTCAGCTCCGTGTAGACCTGGATGGACTCTGGCAAGTGAATCCACTCCTGGAAGATGTATCCCAATATCTTGGAACACTCAAGAACATAGAAACACTTAATTGGCCTCCTCCTACTTGTGCTAGATGTTCCAGGTACCTAGTTCAAACCTCGGGGGTCAGAATTGAAGAATATAGGCCAACCTGATAATGAAAATCAAAAGGCTAGATTAAGAAAGGATGTGTAGATTGGGGCAATGTTAAGTTTGATTTCCTTGATTTCATGGAGGCTAATGTCATACAGCCTCTAAATAATGGTCTTCTTAATCACAATTTATTAAACAAAGTATAGTCCTTGATTTACTGCTTAACTAATTGAACCTGGAATTAAAGTCGTATGTCATGTTGGCTGTTAAGCAGGTCACTATCTCACCGCACCTGCTTTTACAATTTTTGTAGAAGCTATTTAGCAAACACCACAGCTGTCAAGTGGTTCAATTTTACTCAATGAGCATTTTTACCAGAATCCAGAGATAAATGACAGAAATGCAGTAAAAAACCCTCAGAAAATCATGGTCCCACAAGTGTGGAACCATGCAAGCATCCATAAACATGGGTGATGTAGTCATTAACGAGGACTATCATCATTGGCTACTTTTCATGTGTTAAGCTATAAATCAAAGGTAGGCCTGGATTACTGCTTGAATTTTCAGCCTGCTGGTGGGCTGCAGGAAATCTTCCAATGACTTCTTATTCAAGAAGGGAAGTTATAGAGGGGTTTTCTGCTGCTGCTTCTGTTAGAGGAAATTGTTAACAAATATAAATATTTCATCTTCTGGACTCAGACTCCCATTCTCATCCTATTTGCCATTTTTGGACTAAAAAATAATAATTTAGCATTCTGCATTTTAATTGTGACATTTTGTGATGTTTTGGGCATGGCAGATTGGGTGCTGGATTTGGTAATCCCCAAGTGCCACAAAAACTGAGATAAAACCAAACTCACTATATTATGGCTTAGCATGATTGACTGATTAAATCAATGTAATCACTGTCCAGTTGACATGTGAACCAGAGCAATATACACTAATTAAAAAAACAAGTAATAAAATCCTCAATATTAAAATACAATAAAATATATTCCCAAAATAACTTTATCAACTAAAATCAATCCAGAAACGGTCAACTGGGGAAAAACCTCCCTACTCAGTATCTGAGGAAGCCAGGTCTGAAAGATATTGTCTCAAAGGCCTGAAATATATTGTCAGGGCCATTTGAATCTTGGGAAGAATGCTGTAACAGGGTAGACACAGTGAAAAAGTAGTCCTGTTTGCTCCAAATAATGTAACTTAAGTGAGGGGTCTCTAAACATGCGTACCTCTGCCATAGCTTATTGTAGTGATTCTCAAACTTGACAATTTTATGCATCTTATCCAGATGAGGTGGACCGGTTGCTTTCGTGGTGTGGAAACAATAATTTGGTCCTTAACACCAATAAGACCAAGGAGCTTATAGTGGACCATAGAAGGAATAAATTAGACATCCAGTCCTTGGTTATCAGTGGAGACCGAGTGGAGCAAGTTACCAGGTTTAATTTCTGGGTGTTAGCATAATACAGGACCTGACCTGGGGCACTAACATTACAGCACTGGTCAAAAGGCCCTGCAGAGATTATACTACCTGAGACTTCTCAGGAAACAATAATTGAATGAAACACTCTGGTGACCTTCTACCTCTGCATCATAGAGACTATTTTAACTTACTGCATCTGTGTATGGTTTGCCAATTTGCCAATTGCACAAGAACAGCACTCCAGAGGGTCACGTCACTGCCCAGAGGATCAATGGTTGCCCTCTCCCCTCTTTGGAAGATCTTTATAGCTCCCGCTGCCTTAAGAAAGTTCAAAACATTCTTACAGATCCATCTCATCCTGGGCACCCTTTTTTTTAAAACTATTACCATCTGGCAGACGGTACAGGATTATAAAAACAAGGATAAATAGGCTGAAAAACAGCTTCTATCCCAGGGCAGTAACCATATTGAATTCTATGGTATAGTGCAATATCAGGTTTTCAATTTCAATTATATAGAAAGTAAAGGATGCATGTTGTGTTTTTATTTTTATAATTATAATGTACACTGAAGATGGCATTTAGTTTTGTTGAACAAGGTGCAATGATAGTAAAGTAAGGTAAACTAAGATATGGTAAACTAAACTAAGCTAAGCTAAGCTAAACTAAGCTAAGCTAAGCTAAGCTAAACTAAACTGTATGAACCTCAATTCCCAGATTTCCCTAGTTTTCATTAGCTAAAGCCTCTACAGCTTGACATTGCCAAGGGTGAGAAACACACTCTAGTTGGATGGACATGATGAAGAGAACAGTTACAAACTCTTAAATTTTTTCCATCATTACTCCCCCCCCCCAAAAAAAACCTTACTTAAGCAGTCCAAAAGCAGTATGTTAACAAATAAAACTGACTTAATATTACAGATTTCCTTTCATGGACAAGCAAGTAATTTCAATTTTCCAGTTCACAGAAGAGGAGGTTCAGTATTACAAAAGCCAGCAAATTGACTATTCACATGAACAGTTAATTGGCTGTTGCTGAACAGTGGAGTTTTCTACAAAATTGACCATCTGTCATCGGCTTTATATTTTCGAGAACATCTATTTCCATTTCTTTGAAAAAGGTCAAGTTGCTAAAGCTCATGATAATGGCATGCATGTTTAGAAGAATCAAGAGGAGCTGGATTTTAAATGACTTTTTAAAATTCTCTTTTAAGTTTAGAATTTTCATACCTTCTCTTCTCCTCTCCCCTGTGTCCCCTCCCCCTTGTTTTTCCTGCTAATAGTATTTTTAAATCCTTTTCCAATTGACTTTTTTATTTCACTTCCTGGTTCATTTCCTACCCACAGCTACAGCATTGCGAATAGAGAGGTGCTGCAAAAGATGTTTGAGCATGCAACAGCACCCATTTTGGAGGAGCTGAAGCAGCAGGCCCAATCAGAAGGTGTATGCCCCACCTGCCATCATTTGTAGAAGACTACGATACAGTGAGGCACAGAGTAGAATAAGCTCATACTTTCCTGCCCCCAATAAAAAGATTTCAGAATGCAGCTTCCTGGAGTATTCTTTTGATCCTAAATCAATGTAGGTCTGATCAAGATCTGGGAGATTTGGAGCAGATCCAGCTTCATTTTGGATGTACAAACTGCCAAGCTGCCTACCTTGAATCTTGTACCCATTGTAATATGACATCAGTTTACCAAAATTTCTGGCAGAAGTCAATTTCAAATATTTTAGTTTTAACAGACTGGAGGTGATCGTCAGTTTGCAAAGAACATTTGCTTTCTGACTGATTGGTTCCCTTCTTGCTATGTTCATAGCAGTTCAAGAGTTAAATACAGTCTCTGAAAGTCTTGAATGAGTTTTCTTAAGCTCCTCTGTTAGTGTATCTTCTCCCTTTTGGCCAGCCGCCATCTCTATCCCACCCACCCAGAATGATCTATATTTCATTCCAGTTTCTCACAAGTTTAGGACTATCCATTCTCTGTTGATCTGAAAGGCTCCATTAAGGAAATGCAACCAAAGCTCAGTGTTTCTGGAATGTTACAAAAATGACAGATATTATCAGGGTGTCTTCCTTCATCAAATGCAGAGAAAGAGGAGAATAGGAAGGGTGTGAACATAACGATTGTGCAGGCTTTTTTAGTAGAGGAAGAAAAAGGAACTTCCTTAGGCCTAAGAAAAAAGTTTTTTAGTAGAGGAAGAAAAAGGGACATCCTTAGGCCTAGGAAAAAAGTAATGAAGAGAAGCTAACTTTTATTTATTAAATTCAGGAAGCTGGCATATTCAAGTACTATCTGCGGCTTTATCAAGTATGTTTGTTACCTGGGGAAGAGTAACACCGCAGCAGCCGCAGAAGCTTGACTTGAGAGCCAAGGGACTGGCACAAAGTAATAGTCCTGGAGGTCTGTGGAGGCTGAAGAGACCTTCTGAAAGGAGATCATACAAGCAGGGCAGCCCAGAGAGCTGGTCAGAATCTCCATATCTGGTCTATCAAAAGAAACATATTCTCCAGGAGGAGGAAATGGAGGAAGCTATCTGACAGGAAGAGAAACTTTCATTAAAGGCAAAAGTTTAAGGGGAAAACTACAGAAAATCCTCCTCCACATCCTGTAGCAACTGTCCATGCTTTTAATCTACTGCTCTGCTCCCAAGTGGATACTTATTCCAAAGGAGGCAAACTCATAGCTCTGTAGAAGGAAATGATTAAGACTCCACATCTGCTTTTATGGTGTATTTCTTGGAACACTGATGCTACCTTCTTTTGTTCTTCCACCATTCAATGACAGGAGGATAAAGCCATTTATCACATCCATGACTTGGATGCTGTCCTCCCTTTCATCCACTCAAGTACTCCTCATTGCCCTCTTTTGGGTATCTAAACTCAACTTCTGTATCAGACAATCCACGGCCAACAAATAATAGAATGCATAATGGGAAAAAAGAACAGTCACTGTACTTTCTTTGGAGAATTAAGATGTCGCAGCTTTCCCAACAGGCACAAACTTTACCACAAATGTAAAAAATATATATGCTGAAACAAAACATGATGATGCAATAATACTAAAAAAAGGAAAGGATTCTTGGCTCTTCTTTCCTCACTCAATCTGCTGGATATTGCCAGAAAGACATATGTCTTGAAGTTATTGGGATTCTTCAGGCAAACAATGAGGCTGACAGCAGTTGTGACCACACCACATTTCCCCACTATAAATACTTGGCCAATGCCGAGTTATCAGTTAAGCATAAATCCCAATAAAGCACAATTGCAGTGCTCATATTATAGGGCAGTAAGGGTTAACCTTTTTTTGGCTCCTGTGCCAAAAGCTGGGGGAGGGGGGAGTGCAGTTGGGCAAGTGCAGGCGTGTCACACCTATAATGCTATGCACGTGATTCCAGCGCGCATGTGCATGCTCCCCCCCACGTGCGCATGACCAGTGCTCCCCCCCCACTTTTGGCACATATTTTTTCTCCCCAGGCTCCAGAGGCTTTCTAGAAGCCTGGGGAAGGCCAAAACAATTTCCTCCGGCCTTCCCAGAGGCCCCCCAGAAGCTTCAGGAGCTTCCCTGAAGCCTCTGGAGGGCGAAAAATGGCCTCAAAAGAAGGCTGAAGTCAGCTGCATGCATACTAGAACTGACAGGGCAACACTTCGCATGCTCTAACAAATGGCTCCTGTGCCATAGGTTCGCCATCATGGTTATAGGGTATGCCGAAATCAATAAAGAATGCTAAAACATGAAGTAGTAGTTCACCACAACCTACTGGACATAAACCACCATACTGGTTTTAGCCTAATTTACTGTGCAACGCACAATACACACACAGCTCAGGATATGTGAGCTTTCAAGATAAGGAATCAAGGATTTCGTGTCAAGATACTAAAAAGGTATATCCATACTACTTCATTCTGATTTAGTCTAGTTGTTAAGGCAGCAACCTAGAAAGCTGGAGGCCGTGAGTTCAAATCCTGTCTTAGCTATGAAAGTCAGCTAGGTGACTTTTGGGCAGTCACTCTCAGCAAAACCCATCTCATAGGATTTTTGTGGGGAAAATAGGAGGTGGAAGTTGTGTTGAATACATTTGCTGTTTTGAGCAGGACACAAACAAATACTCAAGAAACTTGTTAGAGATGTTCATTACCTTTCAGCCAGCAAGCCTCACTTCCAGCAAAATATGAAATTGGCTACCTTCACATTAGTTCTTGGTATGTACCATTTCCCCAAGCAAATACTTTCTTCTACAAAACTGCTTTTACTCATATAGGGGTAATGTTCATGACTGCCCTGTTTAGTGATCATTTGAAATTACCACAGCACTGAAAAAATGAATAGTATAACTTGTTCTCATACTTCCTGCAGCATCCCTGCAGACATGTGATCATGATTTGGACACTTGTCAAATTGGGCATTTGTGATAGTCACCCACAGTCATGCTTTCAGGATTTGTACATTTTACAGCCAACTTCCCAAAAAGGAGAGTCAATAGAGTAAAATCCAGCAATAGCATAGTTGTCATGTGTTGTCTTGTTTAATGACCACAGGTGAATCACTTAACTACTATGGCAGAAGTGATGCCATAAAGCTAGTCACATGATTGTTCACTTAATGACTGTATTGCTTAGTGACGAATGAGAGTTTTTCCTAATGGAAAGTTTCAGGTTCAATCTTTGATATTACCAATACCATACTTTATTAGTTAATAATACTTCACATCTCCAATATATATGCAGCACTTACCAAGGATCAAGCAGCTGACAATGGAGAAAATACTTGTTGCTTAGGGTATTGGAGAACCTCTTGTAGTCTTCCCCAATTTGACGTATGAGCAATTGAGATCCTGCAGGTATTGCTGAACCACAATTCCCAGAAGCTTCCATTGAGAGACACTTGGTGGTGTACTACCTCCAGATACTACAAAACATTGCTAAAGCCTGCCCTAACACAGGCCTTTTGGGTATATCTGGGCTATAATTAAGCACTGTAGGACAAACGGCATTCCTTTATTACAAGGGTATGGCTCTCCAAGTCTTGTTGCACTACAGATTTCAGCAGGTCTAACCAGTATGGAAGTGGTGAGGAATGCTGGGAGTTGTAGTTAGGAACAATTGCATTTCCCCCAATCCTGCTTCAATGAGGCAAATGGCATGTTAAGGATCTGTTTGTTCTTTAGCAGATAAGGGTTATTCAAAGGCTGGCTTGATGCCCAAAAGTGATAAGAATATGCTAGTCAAATTAATTTTGATTTCCATTCTGGAACACAAGTTTGCAGTTGCTCTTCCCCTAGCACTTTTATTAGCCTCCCCATTATTTTCCTCCAAAGAATAGGGAGTATTTTTTCCCATTCTCTTCAACTGCCAACAAGCTTGGCTACTGCTTTTAGTGAATAATACTTCTCATCTCGTCTCCAATGTATATGCAGCAATTGGGTTTTGTTAACATGTTAAAGGCATATGCAGCTATTTGTGTTTTAAGGCATAGCATGCTGCATGAACCTAGTCATTTGACTGTATCAGTGGTTGGTTATGACCGGTATGCCCCAGTACGGGCATACCAGTGCCTGCTGGGAGCACCAGGTACCATTCTGATACGGTGCTCTGGAGGACTCACCCGCCCGCCTGCACTCCTTACCGATATTTGAAGTTTTCGGGGCTTCCACGCACGGAGCGTATGGTGCCTGTGTGACACTCCCGGATCCCATCCCTCCAGCCCTCATGTTAGAGAAACCAGCGTTGGTCGCGGCCAGGTCAGGTCAGTATCTTGGGGTGGAGAGCAGGTTGCGTATCTCCCCAAGTGACCGAGGCACACTTAGCACCAACAAGGAGTGGAAGAAACTCCAGCAAGTGAGGCGCTGCAGAATCAGCCCTGGCCGCTTCTCCATCCCCCGCCATTGTCCTTACCTTTTCAGGCCAGGCAAGGAGTGAGTGGGAGGGGAGGGCGAGGGGTGGGGCCACCCAGTGGTGGGATCACCCAACAGGGAGCCACAGCAGAGGGCCCAAAGAGCCACATGTGGCTCTGGAGCCGCAGGTTGCCCACTCTGGAAATGCTCCAGAGGGCAGGTAAAACAGCAGAATCGCCCTTTTCCTAGACCCCACTGACTGGGTGGGGGGCAATCAGGGCGACATGCTTGCAACAGGACTCCTCTGCTGGTATAATCCACATTATCATATATTCTTTCATTTGTGCTTTTTTTGTTTCAAATCTCAATAATATTGTATACATTTATGTATGTTCATCATTTGTAGTTTTTTTAAATTTTGTCTTGAAACATGTTCAAGACCTGAAGATCTTTATCTACTTTAATTTTTTGTAATAATTGTACATCAAAAAACCATATATATATGTGTGTGTGTGTGTGTGTGTTATATTTGTGCTGATAAATAACACTAAATATATATGTGTGTGTGTGTACACACACACACACACACACACACACACACACACACTAGCAGAGTTGGAAAGGACTTTGGAGGTCTTCTAGTCCAACCCCCTGCCTAGGCAGGAAACCCTATACCATTTCAGACAAATGGCTATCCAACATCATCTTAAAGACTTCCAGTGTTGGGGCACTTTATTTCACATTCTCCATGAAACAATTCTACTCTCAGAGTAAGTTAACCATTTTATCTTCTGTAGAATGATTCATGTGCTGAAAGCCACAAAGATATTTTAAGACACAACTTAGAATTATATTTGGTCCATGTTCTCAATATAGCTTCTAACAACATGATTTTTAAACTCTACTTTAACCTAAATTTTGTCATAGCATAACTATCAATGCTCCCCAAATCTCAAGTGATTTTAAGACAAAAACCCTTCTGTTTCTCAGTAACTCCCATTCTTTCATCCTAACTAAACCAGCTAAAGAGTATAATCTCAAATTACGTATACCCAATCTTAATATTTCTTTTGAATCTTGAATCATCTTATATAAAGTTTTGGTGTTTTTTGTCATGCAAAGTTTAGATGAATTTTAATATTTTTCTCAGATGTTTTGCCAACTGTGGAAAAACCACTCCATTTTAATCCCCCAGCAAACAATTTTTGTTAAAAAATAGTATTAATTGCATGTCAATTGGAAAAAGAAAATACCCTTCATTATCCTCATTTAGGCTATACATTCTGAATACTAGTCTTAATCCTATTAGTTAAACTTTCACCTCAATGTTATCTACCATGTTCTTAAGTCAATACAAACTATTTTAGTTGAGGACCCAAAACTTTTTTTAGGGGTTGATAAAATAAATTCTTCATCCAAATTTTTATTAATTAAATATTAAATTAAGTTTTATATTTTTCTGCCTAATATGAGTTTCTTGCAAACAAATAGTATTTTGTTTCAGTTTTTTAAAATAAAGAAAAAAGTTGCTTTGGGAGAGCATTTGCTCGTTATATTCCACATTAGACATTTGTAATCTATGGTCAAGCCAAGAATGTAGACAAGTCAATATCTACGGCACTCAATTCAGTATCATCTCTTTAAAAATCCTTTTGCATTTGCTGTAGTGATTGTAGTGAAGTCTGCCTTGAAATCTCCAGATTCCTGTTCATCCTTGCCATCTGCCCATCTGATTCCAGATGATGTGCAGAAGTGGATCTAGACCCCATGACTTTTGAAAAGTTTTTATCAGAACTTGGTAGTAAATTGTGGGCTACAGTCTGAGACCAAGGGGTCAGATAACTCATGTAAACAGAAGATACATTGTAAAAATCGTTGCGTCTTTGATAGGGGGCAGCCCTGAGACTATGAAATGAACCATCTTTGTTAAAGTGCCCACTATCACCAAAAAGCCCCTTTCGCCCTTGTTAAATGTTATAAAGTTTAATGATACAGTAGTGGCCCAAGGATATATTGGGATGGGTGATGGCACCAAAAGCCCTCATTACTTGTCTGGTGTGTCTTTTGTTCTATGACAGGCTGAGCAAGTGGTGACATACCGCCTTGCATCATCCTGATCCATGGTAATCAAAGATCCCATAATTAAATTGTCTTGAAGAGTCCAAGGGGCCTGCAGGAAGTATGCACTAACCACCAGAATTTAAGAGCATCTACAAACATGCTGTCAATTCCGGGGTCAGTGCATACTTACATAGAATATCATGCTTTCTCTAAGATATATCTCCATGTTTCAAAAGCTTGCCTATTTGCTACTTCTACTAGTACTACCCATGGTTCCACCACAAAACCGCGGCCGACAAAATCGCGGTCGACGAAAGCGCGTATGTGACGTCATCACAGCGCGACGAAAAAGATCGAAAAATGTAAAAATAAAGCGAAAACCTTACCCTAACCCCCCCAAACCTAACCCTAAACGTAACCCTAACCCTAACCCTTAACCTAACCCTAAACCTAACCCTAAACCTTAACCTAACGAAAAACCTAACGCTAACCCTTAACCTAACGCTAAACGTAACGCTAATGCTCTAAACCTAAACCTAAGCCTAACCCTTAACCTAACCCTAACCCTAACCCTAAACCTTACCTTTATGTGAATCGGCTTGCTGTAATTTAATTTTTATTTCAATTTTTTGATCTTTTTCGTCGCGTTGTGATGACGTCACATACACGATTTCGACGACCGCGCTTTTGATGGGTCACGACTACCCATAGTCATATCTGAAGGATGGATTCTGATGCAAAAGCAGTCTTTAAAGCTCCAAAAACATGCTGTGCATCTTCATTCCAAATTAATGTTTTCCTGAGCAGTGGGCGGGGAGAGAGGTGCAGTGAGATCTACAAAAGAATGTACATATTTTCAATAGTAATTGACAAAGCCAAGCAAGTCCTGGCAGGGTATGTGATGCCCACAGTATAATACAACCCTCTCTGCAGCTTTGAGCCTTTCCTGTTTCAGTTGAGGGTAAGTACCCTGACCTGTGTGGTTTCCTCTGAAGATGCATATTCAGAGATAGGCATCGATCCACAGGGAGACCACAGGCTTGAGAATATGTTGTTGGCTTAAGATCTAATATTCCATTACTGTAAACACCCGTCAGTAGCTATAACCATGTTTCTTGTATCATTACAATTTATATGGTTTTATTTCCAATATGATTTGATTGCTTATTAGTAACCTATGACTATCACTAAGTGCCGTATCTTATAGATTCTTGATGAATATATATATATTTTTCTTTTTATGTAGAATGAGAGCATATGTACCAAAGACAAATTCCTTGTGTGTCCAATCATACTTGGTCTTCTATATGAAGACACAGCTATATTAATTCTTTCAAAAGATCTGGACATTCGGTTTTAGCTAGATCATCTAAAGTTTCATCTATCAAACCTCCTTTAAATTGATATATGCAGTATTATTTTATGTCAAATTCTTAGAAATTAGCTTAAATGTACTTACATATTCAGCCACTGCGTGGCACCCTCGTTTAAATTCCCAAATGTGGTGATTCCTGCTTTGAGTTTTTATGGGATCTATCTATATACATAGCCCCAAGCTGAGGAATGAATTTGGCACAGTTGTCCAGCAGAAGTCCAGTAATGGGGTCACAAAAACAAACAAACAAACAAAAAACATCTTTTGAGATCCCATATCTAAAAATCTGACAGAGAATATGTTGCATCACACAGAATTCACTATTTTTGAAAGGCTTTTTTCCTTCAATGGCTTTAGATTTATTGTCCAGGAGCAAACCCTGATGTTTAGCTAACATTTTTTTCACATTGTTTTACTGTGCTACACCAATCTTAATGCTATTATCCTCCCCATAAACTTTGGGAACAGTTATTCAGAGGAGAAGAAGAGCAATAGAGAAGTGCAGAGGAAAACCACTCATTGAGGACTTGGTGCAAAACTAGCTGAGTGATATGTGGCGCTAATCAGATTTGAGCCATATTTGGACTTGAAAAATAACAAGAGGTTGCACTCTCCAAAATCAATAGGACTAGGAAAAAGCACATTTTAATTTATGTTCATCTTTACAATTAATATTGTTGATTGTTCCCTATCAATGTAATGAGTTTCACTTTCAGTCACAGTGAATCTATCATTCAGCATTAACAGAAGTGCTCAGGAAAGAACATGCAGGATTTGCATTTAACTTTTGGCCTGTGGACTGAATTCCCTGTATCAGCCAAGAGGAGAGAAAGAAAAGCTTAGTGAGTTATCGTACTTTGCCCTCTGAAGATCCTGAACTTTACCTCCAGGATTTATATTTTTCTGCCAGAAATTTTGTTGAACTGATGTCCGATTAGAATGGGAATAGGATTCAGGGTCTGGCCTGCATCAACTTAGGATCAGAAAATTGCTCCAGAAAGACTGCACTCTGTAAACATTTTATTGGGGGCAGGGGGGTCTAGGGTTAGTCTACTCTGTGCCTCACTGTGACATCGTCTTCTGCAAACGCTGGCAGCCGGGGCATTTTCCTTCTGATTGGCCCCGCTGCTTCAGCTCCTCCAAAATGGGTGCCATTGCATGTTCAAACATCTTTCTCAGCACCTCTGCATTCACAATGCTGTAGCTGTGGGTGGGAACCAAGAGGTGAAAAAAGAAAAGAAAAGAAGAGATGCCATTTACATAGTCAGTCAATGTAGAAAATATGATAGATTTAAATCTTGAAAGAGAGAGAAACAGCCAGATAAAGCATCAAGGAAGCTCCCTCCATGCAATGTCAGAAGAGTGCAATTTGCTGCACTGAAAATAACATAAATATGACAGAGAAGCACTGGTCCAACTTAATATTGCTTTAGGACAAATTCCATTTTTTCCCAGAACTGATAGGATGGTCTCAAAATACTTATTAGAACAAAGGAGGGGAGGTAGGCAATATGTATGAAACATCTAAGCAGCAAAGAGAGTTTTAAAAAGCAGTCATTTTAAAACCCAACTCTTCTTGATTCTTTAAACATGCATGCCAATTACATGAGCTTTAGCAACTTGCTTTTTTAAAAAATAAATGAAAACAGATGTTCTCAGGAATCTAAAGCCAATGCCAGATACTGGATTTTGTAGAAAACTGCATTTTCAGCAGCAGCCAATTAACTGTTCATGTGAATAGTCAATTCATTTGCTTCTGTAATACTGAACCTTCTCTTCTGTGAACTGGAAAGCTGCAATTACCTGCTGGTCTATGAAAGGAAATCTATAATATCAAGTCAGTCTTTCTAGCTGACATATTGTTCATAGGCTGCTTAAGCAAAAAATTTGGATAGGCCTTGAAAGAAAAATCTTAAGAGTTTATAGCTGTTCTGATATATCAGGCCCATCCAGTAAGAAAGTATTTTTCAATCTTGGCAACATTAAGCTACATGGATTTCAACTCAGGCTCAGGAATTGTGAACTGGCTCAGGAATTTTGGGAGTTGACGTTCATACAGCTTAGTTACCAAGACCTGACTTTCTCCCCCCCCACCCCCGCCTCTCAAATCTTGGGTGTGAGATTTTTGTGCCGTTTGACTGCTTGTAGATTGGTTTTGGTTGGAAGAGATTACTTTGGGAATTTTAATGTTGAGAGTTTATTAGACATTGCTTTCTATTTGTGTACACTACCCTGTGTCAACTGGGAAGCTATTACATTGATTTAATCAGTCAATCCATCATGCTAAGTCATAATATGGTATGTTTGGTTTTATCTAGTTTTTGTGGCCCATGGAGATTATAAACCAGAGGTTATACCAAGGCCAGCATCCATCTGCCATGCCAAAAACATCCCAAAATGTACTGTCACACTTTAAACACAGAATACCAAATTTCTATGGTATAGATTTTGAATCAAAAAGGGAAAGTAAGTCTGGGAATAGAAGCCAGAGATCCATAGATGAAATAAATTTTTTCTCTTAACAATTTCAGACACAAGAGGAAATCTCTCTGGTATAGCATCTGGGATAAACAAGTCACCGGAAGACCTGTTGCACCCACTAGTAGGCTGAGAAGTCAAGCAACAGTACAGGTCCATCTGTGGTTTATGGCTTACAATAGTAAGACACAGACTAATCTAATGCTTTGTTTAATAAACTGTAATTAAGCAAATCATTGCTTAGTGGTTTTATGACACTGCCCTGAGTGAAATCAAGGAAATCAAACCTAACTCTACATCCTTCCTTAGTCTAACCTTCTGATTCTCATTATCAGGTTGGTCTGTATTCTTCAATTCTGACCTACAGGTTTAACTAGGTACCTGGAACATCTAGCACAATTAGGAGGAGGCCGGTCAGATGCTTCCATATTCTTCAATGTTGCAAGATGTCGAGATATGTCTTTCAGGAGTCCATCCAGGTCTATCCGGATCTGAGTGAGTGATACTGATGCCCGCTTTGCCCTGGCATAAAAGAAAGGGAAGGCAACAGCTGTAAGTGCAACAGCGAATTTCCACAATTTCCAAATTCATAGACCTATATCAGCTCAGAGAGACATATATTTTGCCTGCCACATGGAACAATAGGCTTTCTATCTGTGGAGCATGTCTTGAAATTGGAGCAATCTCATTTTACACAATCCTCTCACATCATAGGTTGACTGAAGAATGGTGATTTCCTGGTTTGGAATATTTGTGGAGAAGCTGCACACTCCCTGTTCCTTTACATTTTATTCTCTCTTACTCTTTATTACAATGGGGGAAGTGGGGGAGCTGGATGAGGGATTTCATCTGGAAGTGGAGACTTGTCAAAATAATGCTGGAGGATTCCCATGCACCCTATTTATTCTCAACCTGATGTTTGAATGTTTCTACCATCTGATATTTTTGAAGCAAAGAGAGGTAAAATTAAATGTACACTGTTACAGAAGAAAGATCTGCTGAAAAAAAAGGCAGAGACAAGGGATCATTGGCAAATTAATGAAGCTTGCCCTTGGAAGATCCACAAACATTAGAAAGTTTCACTTTTTAAAAGAAAAAATACAGTAATCAGGGCACTAACTACTAATATACTAATATTCCCTACAGATGTGTAGCCCATAATACTTCATCAATACAAAATGAGGATCATGGAACTTGTAGTCAACTTTCCTAAACTACACCTCTATGGGAGAAAAAACTCTAGTATAAACCCCAGCACTACAAAGACTTGTTATCATTATCTAATAATAGACCTCTAGTTGAACTGGAAAGATTATCTCTAAGCAACAGTAATCAATGGTTTGTTCTTGACTCCATCATCTCTTAAATCTGGTCCTTCTTTCACTGGGAATAAGAGGCCACAACTCAGAAGAGAACTGGAGATTGGAGGAGAGACATGGCTGTCCAGCTTCAAGGGAGCCTCTTTCCTCAAAAAAGGCACATACGCAGCAGAGACTTCATCCAGTTCTTCCCTCAGCGTGCTAAGCTCCTGGCCTTGTTCCACTTGTACCCTGTCCCTCTGGGGAAGCACTCCCTCCAAGCATAGCCCCAGCTGGGCCAATAGCCGCAACACCTCCTTCTGGGCCAACTCCAGCATGCATTTCCTAGAGTGGGATGTGATAGAGAGAGACCAGGTTGGAGGATATCTTGTTGCCTCTACCAAAAATCAAGGCTCCTCCCCTCCCATTCCCTCCTCAGAGAAGTCCCAAAAGAGCAGCAGTGCACTACTGGAGTTCCCTCTTCCCAAAGATGGGTGATCTTGGGGATGTAGCCATCATGCTACTTATCAAGTACAAAAGTTGTTTGGAGACCCCACTAGCCATCCCCTGGTCCACCAATTGTCACAAGGTCTTACCAACGAAAATCTTCTACTTGAACCTGTTGCTGTAAGTTACGCAGTTTCTCCTAAACAGAGTGGAGGACAGAATAAGTGAAAGAATAAGATTAACTTGGGGTATTGAGTTTATGTGCTGTTCTCTTTTCCAATTAGCATTCTGATAGAATAAAATGGTTTAGAATTCATATCCACATAGAAAGTAACAGGAAGCAACAAAGGCAACAAAATATCTTTCTCCAACCTGGCATCATCCAGATGTTATAGATCACAATGCTCTTAATTCCCAACCATATAGCTGAGTTAGCTAAGCAGTCCAGTTGTAGTAGTCCAATATCTGGAGAATGCCAGCCTGGGAAAGGCTAACATAGAACAAAAGTATCCTTGCTGGTGTGTGTGTGTGTGTTTGTGTGTGTGTGTGTGTGTGTGAGAGAGAGAGAGAGAGAGAGAGAGAGAGAGAGACAGAGACAGAGACAGAGAGACAGAGACAGAGAGACAGAATGAATGAATGAATGAATGAATGAATGAATGAATGAATGAATGAATGAATGACTTTAATTTCACTTGGAGGCATCTGGCAGGGCAGGGATCAAAGAAGTAATCACTTGATTAAATCCATTTTGTTATGTATATTGCAACAAGATTAAAACTGGGCCAGAACTCCAATTTGGTGATTCCAACTATCTTATTTAACAGGCTAATCTTATTTAACAGGCTGATCTATTCATCTTTTCCTTCCTGCCCAATGGGCTGCTGGAATAATTAGCCACCTTGGCTTGGCTTGGTTGCAGATTTGATACACAACTGGGATAAAGCAAGAGAAGGAACACATTGTTCATCTAAAAGTGAACCATTATAAAAGGCAACTCAGCAAATCCTGAGAAGGATGCAGTCTTGTGTTGCTTTCTTTGTGAGTGTTGGTGATGAAATCCAAATAATTCCAAACCTTTTGAATTTAATAAGAGGCTAAATGAAAGGGATAAACTGCAGGATTACTTACAGCATTTAAAAAAGGGGGACTTCATCTGCCACTAATCCGAGGATGGGCAAGATGCAGAATTTGTGCTAACTTTTCTTCCTCCTCCTTCTCTTCTCCCTTTTATTAAGAGTCTACAGAGGTCAGCAACTAATTGAATGTGGCTGTCTTGACAGAACCATATATATGCAGATAACCCACCAGGAAATGATATGACCATAAATAACTATAATGATTAATTAGATTTCTACCCCAACTTTGAATGAGAAACTCTAGATGGCAAGCTTACGTCTAACTCCTCTGGTTCCTTCCAGGGCTATTCTTTTCAGGGGACTGGGCTAATAGGGTAAAGGACTGGCCCAAAGACCCCCAGTCCCTCCTTCCCTCACCCCAGCCTCCTCAAAGGGATGTGGTTGAAGAAATCAACCATATGTGCTTCTTGGGGTAAGGAGAGGGCTAGAGCTACAATCTCTTTAATGCCAGTCCAAAATTAACCCCTATACAATGCTGGTGAGACTTTAAAAGCAAAATCTCAGAAAAGGTAACCACAAACCATTTTCATATTGCTATTTTAAAAAAAAGCTATACCACAAGAAATCAAGCATGGTTGAGGGTGCTTATTTCTCTTGTGCGCAGCCCCTTTTCCAAATTTTCCAACTATCATCTTGTGCATAGGTGAGCCTGGGAGAGCTTTGATGATTGATAGCGGACCTGAATTATAATCTCCTTGATCCCTAATAGGGAATGGTTTTCTTCTGCTAAAAGGTTTGTGCTTTGTGGTTGTTGTTGTTTTTTAAATTTGAAAGAGAATCCCTTGATAAAAATGTAAAAAAGGGGAAAGGCTTAAAAGAGACAATGGGCATCCTCTCTCTCTCACCTCCAACTGGGCTGAGTTTTCTTCCAGCACGCTGGTCTTAATTTCAGCATCCTCCACAGATTTTGTCACCTTTCGGCAGCTTTCCTTCAAGAAATTTCAAGGGAGGGGGAAAAAAACTCAAGTGGCCCAGCAAGCAAGCAAGCAAGCAAGCAAGCAAGCAAGCAAAAGGAATGAGCTAATATGGATTTGCGTTCAATGCTAGCCATCTCCTTTTCTATAAAAGTCTTACCAAGAAGTTAGGGCAAGGAGGAGATTGAAAATTCTCCCATTTCTCTCTCTTTTTTTAAATGACAAATCTGATCACTTGAACTTCTATTAAAGGACGAGTTCGATATCCATTCCATTACAGCATTGGAAACAAACATGGCACCTCAGTAATTTTCTCCCACATCCAAATCCCCATTCCTAGGGATTTCTTTTTAAGGAAAACTATTTTAATATTCCCAATTGTCCCTGCTGTTTCACTGAATACATAATAAAAGCAAAAACAAATCTTTAATTCTGCTCCTAACCTCTAAAAGCAGGCACTGTACCTGCTGCCTAGTGTGCCCTGAGCTATCTGGCAGCATTTGCCCATGTTCCATGCACTGTTTTCTTCTAGAGAAGAAATGTACTTGGCAAAGAGGTCTGTTTCAGCTATCTGGTTCTGCAAAGCTGATGTTAACTGTCTTACAATGGAGCAATGCCCTCTTACAAAGAATATCACATTATCATGAAACGTGCATTGATCCAGGTTACCGGATGAATCACTTTGACCAGTTAGGACAAGCCCATCCTACTGACATGAGGGCCTACTTCAGAACTCATCAGTCAAAGAACTCTGACTATCAGGATCCGAAAAAGACTCTTCTCCACTGCAGTGCCCATCCTTTGGAACACCTTATTGTCTAGGGTAAGTTTTATCCACAGCTTCCTATCCTTTCATAAGAGCTTGAAGACCTGGTCTGCCGGTTGGCCTTGAGACCAAATGAGGGGAATTCCACACTGGAGGTGGTTGCTGAATTGATGGCAGACTCCACCTCCCCTCCCCCCTTGCCCTCTGCTCTCCACCCACCCATTTTTGGTTATCATATTGATAACTTTTTATTCTCTTGTGCTTCTTTTTCATTGTTTATTGTATGAGTTATATTATTTTACTTCTGTTCTGTTTACATTCTTTTCATTTGTTTACATTCATTTGCATTTCATTACATTCTTTTCATTCATGTACCCTATGACTATCATTAAGTATTGTACCTTATGATTCTTGACGAATGTATCTTTTGTTTTTATGTACACTGAGAAGGATATGCACCAAAGACAAATTCCTTATATGTCCAATCACGCTTGGCCAATAAAGTATTGAATTCTATTCTATTCTATTCATTTTTATTATAGTAAGCCACCTAGAGTAGCCCCACATGAGAGAGGCAGCAAATAAATGTAATAACAAATTAAATAAATAAAATAATCATTGCATGTAGAAGCAATAGCTCTGTGACAATGCCTGCAGTGTAGACTTCAGAACCAGGATGGGGAAAAATAGACTCAGTCTGAAGCCAACCACGATAATGTTAATTCAAAAGTCAAGGAATCTTTCTTGACCTATGGCTCCTGTTGGAAGATAGCCAGGAAGGATTTTGCCTTGAGAAAATAAGTGCCTGCAAATTAGTTTGGAACAAATATATTTGGTTTGTGGATAATTGTGTTAAGACTTTGTATGAATTATTCCATTTGCTTATAATGTATTAATTGTACGCTTACTCCAATGGATTATGCAGTAGAAAACTTAAGAGTGTGATCTCAAAGGGCTCCAAGTTGGTTTCTGGAAGCCTGATATATTTTACACAAAAAGCCATATCACTGTTAAAATTCTCTCATTCTGCCTAAACAAGCAGCTGTGAGCTTGACCAACGTTTGGAGCAGGGCCTGATAGGAATCTAGTTGGGTAAATGCAAGCCCATAGCTTATACATCCAAAGCTGAATTGTTGTCAGAACTTGCTCCCACACTGCTGGGACATCAGCAACCAGCTTTTCCAAGCAGAGCTCAAAAAATAAAGCCAACCAAATGAGGCAAAATTAAATTGAATTAAAAATTAAATTAAATATGATTTCACAGGATGGACAGGATTCCCTCAAATTGGCCAAGTGAGTCAGACTGAAGCATTCTTGCATTGGTAGCCCTGGAAAAGAGACTAATTCCATTCTATATTCCTGAGTATAAAAGCAGAACGAGAATGGTGAACCTGAGAGTCTAAAACTTCATTTACATAGTAGCCTATACAAATAACCTATAGCTCCAGACCTGCAGATTCTGAAGATGGTGGGTGACCTTGGATGTCTTCTCTTTGAGGCTAGTGATAGAATCCTTGGCTCGTAAGAGGCCACTATTACTCACTTCCTGCTGGGAGAGAATGTAAGAGAGAACTGATCAAGCAAATTATAACCCACTTACTTCTGACTAATACACACTTCCAGACATTTATTTCAGTCTCAATGATTTTAAAATGGAGGGGGGGCAGCTTTCAGATATGAACACCACACCCACACAACAAGGGGTGGGATTCTACCTATTCGGACAGGTTCGGGCGAACCAGTAGCTCTGAAGATCAGCTGAGAGCAAACAGGTTCCCTCCGACCTTCAGTTTTGCTTTCAGCTGTTCTTCTGAGCTATTGGTTCACCTGAACTGGTCCGAATTGGTAGAATCCCATCAAGCTAATTCCCTGCTTGCTTACCAGCATCATCTGAAAAACATTCTCTATATCTTAAGAGACTTAAGCTGGGTCTTGTTAGGGATCTAAAAGTTAATTACTGATAGTTAGAATCTTTCAATGATAGAACAGCCAATAAAATAGAAATTAAGCTTGTATGTACAATACACTTTACATAGCTGGGGTTTGGGTCAAGGCAAAGAAATATTTGGAACAATATAAAAGGCCATGCGGGTGTAGAAAGTAAATGAAGAAAAAGGAATGGCACAAATATAGAAGTCGTACTGCAGAAGAATAAAATCTCCAAGAAAAGCCCTTTTCAGGAAAAAATATACAAATACATTGTTAAATTCAGGGTTGGTTAAGAACATGAAGTTAACAATAAAATTTAAAAAAACTAAGATAAACATCCAAATTGCTTGCCCAAACAAATGCTAATACCAACATAAAGAAATAGGAATTATTTTCTAAAATGTTGTAGGAGGCCCACAGATTGGATTTTTCTTTAAAAATACAGTGTTATGATCCTCTGGCTCTTGAATCAATTGCAACTTCTGACCAGACATTCAAGATGCCCTCAGGAAGCATTCCTGAATTTGCAAAAGCATCAGTAAGGAATTCTTTGTTTGGCTTAAACCTTGGTTGCTATATATTAATACCAAACTAATTTTCCTCTGAATCTAGAATGTGGAAGAGAGAATAGCAGACATAGACAAGACTAGAAGTTCCAACAGGATTGACCCTTTCTGTTCACTAAGGAAAGATGAGAGACTTGGAAGTAACATCTTTAAAGTAGAATGTGGACTGAAAAGATAAACTAACTCAAAGCCCATCAAAAATACAAACATTTGGGGGGGATTTGTTGAAGGAAAACCTTAGTCAATTATACCATTAAAAAGGAGTTTTATTAAATCTATTTGCTTTTTTAAATATATATTTTTGTGGCTCCTTCTGTAATTCTATTGGAAAAAGATGAATTGGCACAAAAAATTAAAAGTGCAAAACATTTTTTTTTTGAAAATGTGAATAAACTAGGAAGATGGTTGGCATATAAACTGAAACAAGAAAGGGGAAAAGTGATACATCAATTAATCAATGAGAAAGGAACTTCCATTATCAGAATGAGGAGGAAAAGAAAACCTATAATAAAAAAGTACTATGAGAAACTATATAAGGAGAAAATTCTGGAAAATAAAATACAACAATATTTGGAACAATCGGAACTCCCTCAAGTACATGAAACAGTTAAAAATATGCTTAATGGCTTCCGGGGGGGCGGAGCCTGTCGCCGAGGAGGGCTCAACCGAGCTCCTCTCAGAGATCTGGTCTGTATATCTAAATAAGATCATAGATATCACCCCTTTTTGGCTATAAAGGGGCAGGGAGTAGCTCTGTGTGCTAGGGTCTATTCGTAATTCACAGCCTTTCTCTTTTTTTTGGCTGTGGACAGAGATTAGATCCAGCGTAGCGGAGCCTTTATCTCCAGCCAGTTCTTCTCAGCTGCCTTTTTTTTGCAGCCCTAGACAGGCGATTCCCCCCCCCCCCCAGGACAAAGCAAAGTTGTTTGAAGCTAGGATTAATACGGGCGGGTCCCACCCCTGTGAGATTTATGCTTTTATTACTATCTTAAACACCAGCACCATTTGTCTTAGAGGCTTCTTTGTTTAAACGGACTTCAAAATGGCGATTTCTCTCCGTTGGTGATTGATAGGGGAAGTACTTAGCCGGTTTTACCTTCCTGCAGACCGCTCCTTAACAAAATAATTTTTTTTTTTTTTTTTTTTTTGGAAACAGAGGGGAGCGAAAGCGTTGTTTATTTGTTTATTTATAATGGCACCCAGGTCAAAATCGAAGCGTCTCTCTACAAATGTGCCTAAAGAACCTATGAATGAATTTACACTGGAATCGCAGCCCTTGTCTCCTACGCCCTCTACTGGAGAATTCTTAACACAGGAATTTTTCTTTCAAATGTTTAATGATTTTAAACAAGAAATTAAGGAATTTGTATTGGAGCTATATGGTGATTTAAAGTCTAAAATTGACCAAATGAAGGCGAATACGTTTGCAGCCGTGTCTGCCCTGTCAGATTATACCGCTGAAATAGAGAATAAATTGGAAAGCTTGGAGGAGGCTAATTCTAATTTGACTACTAATATTCAAATATTACAAGAAAAAATTAGAGACACTCAAGAACAGCTCGTTATGATAAACTTTAATAAGAAGGCATTCGCAATAAGAGTCAGAGGATTCCGTGAAAAGGAGCGAGAGAATCTGAAACAGACCTTTGTTGAAGCCCTCAGCCATGCGGTGGGAAGCCCGGGACTTAACTTTGATTGGCAGTTTCGGAAAATCTATCGCCAGAATTCGTTGGTAGCGGAACAGCGACAGCTCCCAAGGGACATAATTATATATTTCTCCACAAAAGAATCTAGAAACGCGATTATGCAAAAGTTTCATAATAATAGTTTGCGAGTTGATGGCCAGGATCTGATTGTCTTTAAAGAAATACCATTCCAGATGTTAAAGGCAAGAAGGGAGTATACTTTCCTAACTAAACTGCTTAGAAATTATCAGATTCAATATAAATGGGAGGCCCCAGCCGGTATTACTGTCACATTTGAGAATCAAAGATTTCGTCTCAATTCTGTTTCGGAGGCTCGAGACTTCTATTACAAGATCTTGAAGGCGGGGCTTCCTGATTTACTTGGAAAAGAGAAGAGACAAGTCGAAGGAGAAGGCAAGCAACGGACCACATGGCTGCAAGATGGAGGGGGTAGCTTTTCCTCCCTCGGAGAAGCAGAAAAGCGGAGATCGAGGATTTAGACATTCTAAATTACTCGCCAAAGTTGTGGATTGAATGGGGTTTTGCGACCTCTCTCCGGTAGAAAAAGCGGAACTTATTGGTGGGGTGATACTGAATGTATATATGTAAAATGAATGCAGAATGATTTATGTTGTTTAAATTCTGTTAGAAGGGAAAGTTGGATGAGATTATTTTAAAACAGAAGGTAAACTGATTCTTGTTGAAAGTATTATTTGAACAGGTGGAATGATCCATGCTAATTAATTTTTATTAGAAGGGAAAGCTTGGTGAAATTATTTTGAGCTAGATTTTAAACTAATGTCTGTATAAATTTGATAGTGGTAAATATCAGAGAAGCAAGGGATGAGGGTAAAATGCATGCGGAATGATTTACGTTGTTTAAATCCTATTAGAAGGGAAAGCTGGTTGGGATCATTTTAAGATAGAATGCAAACTGATTTTTGTGTAAAGTAATACTTGATCCACGCTGCTTAAAGTTCACTAAGAAGAGTAAGTTTGGTTAGATTATTTTGAATTACTGTTTGAAAATAAGGTTAAGAAAGATTATTTACGCTGTTTAAATCCTATTGGAAGGGAAAGTTTGATTATTCTTCTGTAAAGCAATATTTGAATATGTGGAACGATCCACGCTGCTTAAATTTTACTAGAAGGGATTATTTTTGAGCTAGATTGTATATTGATGTCTATACAAATTTGTATAAATGTTTATCTGAATACAAGGTTAAGGAAGAGGAACGGGAGAGTCTACAGGAGGTCTGGGTAAATAACTAAGAAGCAAGAGACGAGAATAAAATATAGATAGAATGACTTACACTATTTAAGCATAGATAAAGATGGGGGGCTGAGCTTAACACAAAGAGTTCTTTTTTTTTTCTTTTTTCTTTTCCTTTTTTTCTTTTTTGTTTTTCTTTCCTTTAATATATTACTTTTATTTTTAATCCATACGAACATAAGATACTTTAGATAGAAGGCAGTGCCAGGTGTGGGCCCTGGGAAGTCGGGAGGATTAGGGATGGGGATTTATGGGGGGTGGGTGGGTGGGTGTTAACATAGTCTCAATAAGAACAAGAATGCACTTATATACGGTTGTTCTTTTTTTTTCTTTTTTTTCTCTTTTCTTTCTTTATATTTTTTTTCCCCTTGGTTTATTTTACTTTTTATCAGATTATAATAAACAACACTTGAATAAAGGAATACACCAAGGAGGGAGGTAGAGGGAAAGAAGAGGGAGGAGTAAGGAAGGAGTAAGGGGAATGTAAGGAGGGTGTGTTGGGAGTAAGGAAGGTTTGAGGGGAAAGGGAAGTAGGAGGGGAGTGTTAGAGGGAGGAAAGGAAAGTTGGAGGGGGTAGATGGGGTGTATGGAGGATGGAAGTGTCAGGTGGGGTTGTGAATGATGAGTTGTGTTTTCTTTTTTATTTTGTTTAACTTTTTTTTTTCTTATAGCAAATACCCTGTATATAAGTGATTGTAAAATGGAATGTGAAAATGAATAAAATATATTTTAAAAAAAAATATGCTTAATGAAGTAATAACAATGATGGAATTGACAAAAGTGATTAAGAGACAAACGAATAATAAAATACCAGAGCCAGAGGTGGGTTCCTACCAGTTCGGCCCAGTTCGGCCAAGTAGATAGTAACTTGGCCTGGTACTGATTCTCTCAGCGGCACCATAGGCAACGCCATCTTGTTTTTTGCTTCTGCGCATAAACATTTTGTTAGTACTGCACATTCATGCATCAAACACATCAAATGTGCGCACAGTGCGTCCCTGAGTGAACTGGTAGTAGCAGCAGCCAGAACCCACCCCTGACCAGGGTCTGATGGGCTACCGGCAGAATTTTATATACAACTAGAAGAGATATTAAGCTTAGTGATGTTGGAAGTTTATAATGAAGTACTGCTAGAAGCAAAAATACCAAATTCATGGATGGAAGCAAATATTACTCTTATACCGAAAGATGACACAGACTTAACGCAGATAAAGAATTATAGGCCAATATCTTTATTGAATGTGGATCATAAAATATACGCTTTGATAATAGTAGAGAGATTTAAAAAATACTTGAATGAATGTATCCATTTAGACCAGAATGACTTTTTGCCAAAGAGACAGATTAAAAATAATATAAGAATTATTTTAAATACAGTGAAGCATTATGAAATACACCCTGGAAAGCAAAAGATGTTGATGTAAAAGATGCACAGAAAGCATGCGACAACGTTAATTGGCAATTTATACTATTACAATTAAAATATATGGACTTTGGTGAGAGATTTATTAATATGATTAAAGCAATATGTTACAAACAATCAGCTAAGGTGATGGTAAATGGGGATATGACAGAGAACTTTGGTATTAAAAAAGACACTAGACAAGGATGCCCACTGTCCCTGCTATTTATATTGACTTTAGCCAGGAATATTTGACAAGATGAAGAAATAAAAGGAATGGAAATTAAAAAAAAGAGAAATATAAGCTATAGGTGTTTGTAGATGATTTGATTTTTATATTAAAAGACCCCTTAGAAACCGGACCGAAGCTAATTAGAAAGATAGAAGAATATGGGGAAATTGCAGGACTAAAAATAAATAAAGACTTTAGTCTTGCCTTTAGAAAAGATTTTAGTTAAAAATCTTACAGATACACAAAAGAAAGTGCTGATGGAAATAATTAATAAATAGTCAAAAAAGTAAAGTACTGTATTTTTCGGAGTATAAGACACATCAAGGTTTTGAAGAGGCAAATTTTTAAAAAAGTAGGTAGGTAGATAAGAGGGATAGAGAGGGAGAGAAAGAGAGAGAAATACAGTAGGTAGGTAGGGAGAGAGAAAGAGAGAGTGAGTGTAGTTAGGTAGGTAGGTAAAGGGGGACAGAGAGAGAGAGAGGAGAGAAAGAGAAGTTAGGTAGGGAGAGCGTGTAGGTAGGTAGGTAGATAGGTAGAGGGATAGAGAGAGAGAAATAGAAAGAGAGAAAGTAATACAGTAGATAGGTAGGGATAGATAGATAGATAGATAGATAGATAGATAGATAGATAGATAGATAGAAATACAGTAGATAGATAGGGAGAGAGTGTGTGTAGGTAGATAGGTAGGCAGAGGGATAGAGAGAGAGAAATAAATAGAGAGAGAATGTGTGTGTAGGTAGGTAGGTAGGTAGGTATACATACATACATACATACATACATACATACATACATTCATTCATTCATTCATTCATTCATTCATTCAATAGGTGGGTGGGGGAGAGAGTGTGTAGGTAGGTAGGTAGGTAGATAAAGGGATAGAGAAATAGAAGGAGAGAGAGAAATACAGTAGATAGGTAGGGAGAGAGAGAGTAGGTATGTAGATGGAGGGATAGAGAGAAAGAGAGAGAAATATAGTAGGTAGGAAGGGAGCGAGTGAGTGAGTAAGTAGGTAGGTAGAAGTTTCCAGGTGTATTTATCCATGTGCTGGAGAAGGAAATGGCTGAAAATCTACAGCACCTAAGACTTTGTGTTTGCTGGCACAGCACTTGATCAATGTAATTCTCAACAATCAGCTAAAGAGCTTTCCAAAAGGGAAAAAAAAAGTTTTTGAACTCTGCAAACCTCCCCAAAACGGGTCATTTTTCGCACAAACAGGCCTGTTTTTTCTTCAAATAAAAGGCATGAATAGTCTTGTGAGGCTTGCAGAGTGTTCCTAGGAGGATGCAGGGGACCAAAAACGAGCAAAAAACAGGCCCATTTTTTGTCAAAAAAAATTGCATGCATAACCTTATAAAGTGCTGCTGGAGGCTGGGAGGGGCAAAAAATGGTCGGGTTCTTTTTGCTCGTTTCTGCACTCCCCAGACCCCAGGAGCTCTCTGAAAGCTTCGGGAGGCAAAAGATGCTGTATTAACAGCAAAATGTGTAACAATTAAAGAAGATAATTATATGAAACTGATGCGGCATATTAAACTAGATTTGGAGAAATGAAAAGATCTGCAACTATCATTAACAGGAAGAATAGCTACTATAAAAATGAATATTTTACCAAGACTATTATATTTATTTCAAACAATTCAAACACACTAGGGGAAACATTTTGAAGAATTAAATAAAATAATATCAAGATATATTTAGTTAGGAAAAAAAGCAAGAATAGGTTTGAAAATGTTGCAAGACTCCAAAAAAGAAGAGGGGGCTTTAGGCTACCAGATTGGGAATTGTATTATCATGCCTCGGTTCTTATCTGGGTGAAAGAATGGATCAACTTAAGGCATATAAGATTAATAATTTTAGAAGGTCACAACTTTCAACTAGGTTGGCATGCTTTTTTATGGTATGGGAAGAATAAGATACATAGCTACTTCTAAAAATATCACATTAGGAATGCATTGTTATCAGTACGGCTTAAAATAAAAGAACAACACTATTCGAAAATACCAGTCTGGCTTTCCACAATGGAAGCATTGGTACATCAAAATGTTATTAACATGGAAAAAATTGTATGATATAAAGATACTTTGAACAAAAGAGGGGAATTAAAAACTACTAAGTCCCTGCTTAGTTTTTAATATGTATATTAGTATCCATACATACTTAGTTGAAAAAAAAGATAAAATAATACATAGACTGGAAACCAGGGATATTTTTATTGGGCATTTTACTGGAAAAATATGATGAAGGGACTATATAATCGATTTTACATGTACTAACTGCAGCCAAAATTGTATTTGCACAACAATGGAAGAATGATGAGATCCAGGCAGATGAGCGTGTAATTAAGAAAATATTAGAATGTGCAGAAATGGATAGACTAACACTTATTGTTAAGGATAAAAAAGAAACTGAATATTTTTTAATATGGGATTTATTTTATCAATAGGTAGACAACAGAAGCAGAAGTTAGAAATGGGGAGATGTAATAAGAGGAAATGTTAATATGAAGTTGTTAAAGTAGATAATGTTAAATATTATTGTTATTATATTATCAATATTACTGTGATGAATACTATTGTAAATATTTTATTATGTTTGCTTAAAAAACAATTGTACCCAGACTACACACTGTTCATGGAAATTGAATTTTTATATGTTATATCAATAAAATAAATATGTAAAAAAGGAGTTTTGTTCATCTCAAAAACAACTATATTATGGCATAAAAGTAGCTCTAGAGACCTAATTAAGTTATTATTTAAAATGTCATAGATTCTTTTTTGTCTATTATTAGAACAATGTTTCAGGGCTGGATTCTTAATTGACAAAGCAGCACCAGGTATGTATGATTGTGACTCATTGCCTCACCTGCTGGCTGGAAGTATCATCTTCATCTTCTGACCAAGCTGGCTTGATGGGAAATAGAATATCCTGTATTTCGCACCCTGCTCCCCCTGGTGGACTCCCATCATCTGTGGATTCATTTTCCGTAGTGGAATCATCACGTTCCCCATCAGTTAGATTCAGAAGAGAAACATTAGTGCAAGCAGAAGAACGCTTCAGGTTCAGATTGAGACTTTCACTGGTAAAATGGGGCTCAACTCTGGTTTTGAAAAAAGTACATTCATTATCCTTAGATATAGTACCAGACTACTTTATTTCTTACATAATATATTGAAGAGAGATAGCAATAGCAATAAGACTTATATACCACTTCACAGTGCTTTACAGCCCCCTCTAAGCAGTTTACAGAGTGAGCATATTGCCCCCAATAATTTGGGTCCTCATTTTACCCACCTCGGAACGATGACTCAACCTTGAACCTGGTGACATTTGAATTGCCAAATTGCAGTCAGCCAGCAATCAGCAGAAGTAGCCTGCAATACTGCACTCTAACCACTGCACCACCATGGCCCAGATAGGTACAACAAAGGACTTTCTGACACCTTGATGCTAACATATTATTTGGCAAACTAAGATTTTGGGATTACTGTATAGAAATCCCAAAAAATTACACTGAAATTTGAAATCCAACATGTTGGTAGGCATCTGCTCTTACTTTGTTATTGCATCATTTATATTGCACCCCCAAGTCTAACAAAATGTTGGTGACTCACATAAAATCCTATTCATCTCTCCAATAAATTGCAATAGCAGAACAGGGAGTAGACTGTTCCAGGAGATAGAGCAATAGTAAAAAAAAAATGTTCCCATTCCCTAACTTCTTGAAGTGGAAGAGACCAAAGAAATAGCACAGCACCTATTTGGAGGTCAGTCATAAAATAGCACAGTCCAAATCATGGAAGGCTTTAGCCTTCAGCATTTTATACAAGGACATTTATTAATTAATGCAGAGACCACAGCATAATGCCGCCCTGCTGAAGCAGATCTCAGTTTGCAGCCTCGGTGCTCCAACTATAATTTTAGGTCATCTTCAAAGGTAATGTGATATTCCAACACATTGAAATAAACAGGTAATGAGAATAAGGGGGACTATTGCCAATGTCTTCCCCTCTCAAGGGACACAACAGAAAACTAGGGAACACTTGGAAAAGGCTTTCCTGATAATAGAATTCACCTGCTAATCCTAACTCTTTCAAGGAATGTGAACCTCTCTAAAACCAACACTGGAACACAAAATAAGACCAATTGTTTCTGAATAAGCAATCACATCCTCTTGCTATGATTCAGTTTAACCACATTTCTTGAAATTGAATCTATCACTTTTCACACACTGCGTGAGGATCGCCTCTGCATTTCCTGCTCTGTTACAGCTACAAAGTTTGGTATCATTATGTATAATAACTTCCCCTCCAAACTAACAAATGACCTCTCCCAGTGGTTTCATTTATATAATAAACAGCAGAGGGGAAAGAATCAAGTCCTGGGGCATGTATATTCAAGTGTCCCAACGTCTCACTTTTCTTCTCTTGATATTACTAAATATAACCAACCCTCGGTTATGAAAGAATGGAACCACTGTAGAATAAGGCCACCCACCCATCCACTTGCACACACACACACCCATCTCTCAGATAGTCTAGTAGAGTATCACAATCAGTGGTACAAAACTTTACTGAGAAGTCTAAATGAACAAGGACATGACCAATGCAATTCCACAAGAGCAACTGAAACAGTTTCTATACCACAGCCAGATCTGAGAAAACTGGAACGAAAGGTATCAAATTATTCACTTTATCGAGTGTTGTCTGCAACTGACACCCCACTATTTTCTTCAAGATCTTCCTGGGGGGAAAAAGAAAGTCTGGAGACCTAGCAGAAGGTATCCAACACAAGCAGATCATGAGCCACCTTCTTCAGGCTATGCCATTTCCTCCCTTAAGGAAGCATTAACTTCCGCTCAAATATGACCCCAAATACATGCATACAGAGGAGCTAGTGGAACATGAATTCAAGTTGCTGATGGCAAAATTAATGTCGCTGAGAGCCCTGTCTGCTACCTCAAAGTTCACAAGATCAAATCAAGCCCCAAAAGACCTTTTTTAGATGCTCTCCCTGTCATTCTATTGGATTCTGCCCAGAAGAAATCTAAGTTAGTTCGAAATCTTTAGGAAAAGCTGAATCTATGAAGTCATTGGAAGAAATAAATCAAACAAATACAAAGCCAGGATTCTTGAAATCTCAGTAACAACTATCTTAAGGTGCAATTTCTTATCTAGTTGAACATACATATGTCTTACTTAAGAAAGCAATATTAGGAGCAATGTACATAGAAACCCTGGATATTTCTCCAGCATTATGTTTGGAACCAGAAGATGAAGACGAGACCAGGAAGGATTTTTTCCCATTTGCTTGGGCTAGAATCAGAAATAAGTCTTTAAAAAGCATAGGAAGAGAGCAAAACTTTTCCCCAAAAAGCAAAGTAAGAGAGTGAATTCATGGGTTTAAATCCAGGCAATGTATGCAGAAGAAGGGCTGACTGATTTTTGAGATATGAGCAAAGGCTCTGCATGTCATTAGAACCCCAAACCAGATCTAGCTAGAAACAAGCCAATGCTGGTGTGAGATGCTACCTCCAGGCCTAAGTTAGGCTCTTTTAAGCTTGGGTTAATAGTAATAACCACTATTGCAGTACCTGCTTTAGATCAGATGAGATCCACTGCCCACTTCGCCTAATGTTGGACTACAAATATTCATTATTCTCAGCCAGTTTGGCTATACAGGCTAAAAATTCTGGGAGTTATAGCCAACGAAGCTGGGATCTCAGGGCAGCAATTTTCCATGATCTGAAGGAGAAAAATTGTGTGTGTGTGTGTGTGTGTGTGTGCGCGCGCGCATGTGTATGTGCGCGCGCGCATCTTCTACTACCAGAGGCCTTTTCATCTGGAGATGCCATGGATTGAATCTGAAACACAATCTGAACACAAAGCAGATGGGCTACTGTGCATCCTATGTTTCCTATATGGTCTCACATGCTGCAGCTACTGAATTCTACCTCCACCCTTTACCTTCCCAGGTGACCCACCCATGGAAAGAGACGGCTTTCTTCTTTTTGGGGAAGCCTTTGATGCTAGTAGGCTTTCCCAGATGATCCTTGGTGACCTGAGCCCGACTGTCAATCCCTATTGGCGTGTCTCCAGCCTCATTTATTTCTTTGGACTGCCAGATGGTCTTCACCACAATGTTGGCCATTATTGGCTGGGTCGATATCTAATATGAGCACAAATTTTCTTGCCTGCACCACACCAGGAAACATCTATTACCTACAAGCCAACTGGCTCTCTAGGTAGGGCAGGAATCTTCCAGCTGCTTTCATGACCTCATAACAGTTGCCACGGAGCTGGCAATCACAATCTTCCATCCACCATTGTATCACCAACAATCAGCACAGTTCTCAATGAAAAGAAAAGTAATTCAAATAATTCTTTCTTAATTTGAAAGAATTGCATGGATTGAGCTGAAGAAATATATTGAACTGCTAATTGCCTTTTTCTCTTTATACCTTGTCCAGGTTAGATTCAACTACTAGTTAGCTATAGTTTGTTAGATTTCTACAAATCACAGTTAAACAATTAACCAGATTTACATATCACACACAAACGTATGCATCAAAGTTCACCCCATGTAATAACTCAAAACCAAATAAACTATATTACCAGTATGATTTTTATACATAAAATCCAAACATTATATAATATTTCAATATAATATAATTATATGATTATTGTGTTCCTTACTATTTTATATCTCTTCCATAGCTTTCAAAAGTATAACATCTGAACAAGACTACAAAGATAGTGTATCATTTGCTGTAGATTTTCTATGTCAACTTGAAACTGTTTCCAGTCCTCTGGCCATGTTAAGGTCATATTTGACTGCACTGCTTGCAATTGGAATTCAATAAAAAATTATAAGCTGCATCCAATTGATTGTCAGCATTTGTCAGTACTGTAAACCGTGTTGGACTTCAAAATCACAGCAGAGATTCCAGGTTGGGCTGAAGATGTAATGACATTATTGGATATTACCAAAAAATAATATCCAAAGCATTCTTTGAAAAATTTATTTATGAAGTTAAACACATAACTCATAAACTATCGAAGACACCTGACTGATTGCTCAGACAGTGGGCTGGTTCAAATGCAACAATATTAAAGACTAGTACAGGTAGCCCTCAAGTTATGACCACAAATGAGTCCAAAATTTCTGTTGTTAAGAGAGACATTTGTTAAGTTAGTTTTGTTCCATTTTACGACCTTTCTTGATAATTGTTAAGTGAAGCACAGTTCTTAAGTTAGTAACACAGTTGATAAGTGAATCTGGCTTCCCCATTGGCTTTGCTTGTCAGCAGGTCATAAAAAGTGATCTCATCACCCCAGAACACTGAAGCCATCATAAATGTGAGTCAGTTGCCAAGCATCTGAATTTTGACCACGTGACCATGGGGATGCTTCAATGGTTGTAAGTGTGAAAAATGGTCATGTCACTTTTTTCAGTAGTTATAATTGTGAATGGTCACTAAATGAATTGTTGTAAGTAAAGGACTACCTGTATTGCTCTACAGTAAATCAAAGAAAAAATTGTATTTCTTTTGATCAATATTAAGTATTGACTAACCACAATAGTTGGGTCGATGTTATGTTTAACCACCTGAATCTACCCAACTGAATGGGTTCACATTCCACAATCAACTGACCTGATATCGTTATTCCGTTTCAACACAATCTATTTAAGATTGTTGCATTGGCAATAAAATGAGGAGACCGCTCCAGATATGCCAATTTGAACTCCAAAAAGAAAAGGCAGGATATGAATGCAATAAATATATTCATTGGTTAGTTTTCACATAATACAAAACCATAATCTGACCCTTTGCCTTAATAAATGAAAATCTACCTATATCTTAGCATAATATACATACCGTGCTATTATGATATGTCAAAGCGTTGACATTTCTCCTTAGCGCTGTGTGTTAATCAAACTGTTTCAGTCAGTTTTAGAAGCTGTATTCAGGTAACTTAAAAGGATCTATGTAGCAAATAATCTAGATTGCAGAAAATACAATAGAATGGTCAATGCATGGAATGCACTACCTGATTCTGTGGTTTCATCCCCAAACCCCCATAACTTTAACCTTAAACTGTCTACTGTTGATGGCACCCCATTCCTAAGAGGTCTGTAAGGGTGTGTGCATAAGCGCACCAACATGCCTACTATCCCTGTCCTACTGTCCCCACTTATTTGTATCCATTTCCTGTATTCATAATCATGTTTATATTTATATCTGTTATCTTATTCATGCTTGAGAAAATAAATAAAATAAATAAATAGATGAACCACAGTGGTGCAGCTGATCACCGGCTGACGCAGTTTGGCAGATCGAATTTCACAAGGCTCAAGGTTGACTCAGCCTTTTATCCTCCTGAAGCAGGTAAAATGAGCACTCAAGATTGTTGGGGGCAATATGCTGTTTCTGTAAATCGCTTATAAAGGGGCTGTAAAGCACAATGAAGCGGTATATAAGTCTAAATGCTATTGCTAAGCCACAGGTTTGCATGGCCACCATAAAAACAATACTCGCACCTTCAGGTTTCCTTAGTTCCTATACTCACATGGAAAGGTGGGACAAATGATTTATTAAAAGTATTACAGGGAAAACATTTCTCCAACAGGAAAAAATAAATAAATGAATGGGAAAGGAAACATGCAAATACTGGATAATATGTAACGTTGTGGCCCACCCTAAAAAAACGGAATATACCTATGGTTTTTATCCAAATGAAATAAGAGTTACATTTGATTCTTTGCTAAAGTAAATTCTGCCCTTAAAGGAGAAGGGGGGGAAAATCCACTGAGCAACTGAAAGGCAGAAATCTTTCTACATCCGACCGCCCTTGCTTGTCGTGCCTTCTCCTCCCGAAGCCAATTGGCTGAAACTTGATGACGGTCCCCGCCGCTCTTTTCCAAGCAAAGCAGCTCCGTTTCCAGGCCTCTCTCCTCCGCAGCCTTTCTTTTGCCGCCGTTCCACCGCCAGCCCTTTCGGCCAATAGACCGGGGACTTGGGCTCGGAGGACGCGGACGTCTCGCCCAATACACAGCTTCCAAGAACTCTTCCCCGCCCAATAGCGGGCCGAGATTCAGCCTGCTGATTTCGCAAGAAGCATCACTCAAGCTGAAGAGGAAGTGGGCGGGGCGACCTTTGAGTGACATTTCTAAAAATCTATCAAGATATTCAAACCGAAGGGGAGGCCGGATTAGGTGGGCTTCTTGTGGGCCTGCATCCAATAGAAAACGCAGAGCTGTAGAGGGGACTTATTTGACATTAAGACTCACCGGGTCCAATAGGGAGAAGGGCAGGCGGGATTTAAACCTACCGGCCAATCCCTTAGAAGGCTGGGTTATTTCCGCCCATAGAAAGCACCGCGGGTTTGAAAAGCGGAGCCTCTGTCCAATAGCAAGTGGAAACGTTTCGTGACGGATGGGACAAGAGGCCAATCGGATATGTTTGGGTCGGTTCGGTGCAGCTGGGCCAGGTTCGGGCGCGGAACGGAGCATCGCCGTGGTCCCGATCCTCTATCGTCACCATGCCGGCCGTTTCCAAGGGAGACGGGATGCGGGGCCTGGCCGTATTTATCTCCGATATCCGAAACTGTAAGTGGTTGCGGCTATGGGGAAGACAGGGAGGTCAGAGGGGGATCCTTCAGCACCGAATGGATCGTGTATATGCGCGGGGAGGGAGGCAGGGAGGCATCGGACCTTGGGGAGAATTAGGCTGAGTGGGTGGGTGGATGGAAGCGGCCCGTGATTGTCCTTGGTGGCGGAAGATTTAAGTGTGGTGATGGGTTTAGGGGGCTCGGGGGGGGGGGGGGGCTCAGTCGACTGAAGGCAAAAGACTTGAACCTCCGGGAGAGGCGCTTGCTGCCCGATCCTCTGCCCAGCGTGGCTTCGGAAAAGAGAAAGCAGGTAGGCTGGGAGAAGGAGGCCACCTAATGTCAAGGTAAGGGCGAGGCTGCCAGTCACCAGACATGCCCGCCGTTTGGGTAGATAGGCAGAGGCCTGTCAGTCATTGGAGGAGGGTACAAGTTGGGTAAAGATGGCACAGGCAGCGAGGATGCTGGTTAATTGAAGCGCCTCCCCCCCCCTCCCCTGAACGTGGAGATCATTCAACCTGAGATTTGTATTTGCTTTGGCTATTTTGCTTAATCCTGAATTATTATTATTATTATTATTATTATTATTATTATTATTATTATTTAACAAAAGAGGGCGGTGGGGAGAGAAGTGGGAAAAGTTGTTTAGAGGGGTGGAAATTGGGGATCTTGGCCATTATAGGGAAATTATAATATCGATTATAGGTCATTATAGTGGTTGAGAATAAAGAAAGGGGTTCTGAGATTTGCTTAGAGATAAGGTTCCATCCCTTCTACTTCCTGCTGCCCCTATATATAAATATAATCCAAAGATGGAGGTAGGCAGCTGTCATATGACAGATGGATAAATACAGTATGCTTGCTAACTGCGATAGGCTAGGGCTTGATTTTGTAAATTTGGAGGAAAGATCGTATGTATTGGGAAGTCTGTGTGTGATGACATAAAAAAGAACTCTTGGACCTTTGCAGAAGGTCTTAAATGTAGGCTCACTATATATGATATAGAACTCCTTGAAATTTGTACAATATTTCTCATCTGGATTTTTGCAGCCTAAATATAAGCCTTATTGCAGGCATGTTGCTGAAAAATAAGAGGTTGCTATTTAGAATCTCCATAAGAGAAAGAAAGATTGAGGAATTCAGATTGTCCTATGGAAAACAAGTGAAAACCGGGGAAGGTTTCTAATCACTATAAATTGACAGCTTTTCTATTTCATTCATGTCCCATTAATATCAATTTGAAATTGGAGAAGTTTTAGTTGTCATTGAAGCCAAATGGGTGAACCTGATGGAGCATGGTTAAAGCATATATTTGTAGCTTCCTTCAGTAATGCTGAAAAAAACATCCAATTACTGGCTTTGATAGCCTGTATTAATTGCCCTTATTTTTCAGATATGCTTCTTTAGTCATGAAAAAGCTCTAATGATCAGGAGACCAAGGATGTTACAGAGTATATTTTAAAATGTAGAGATTTTAAGTCAGATCTAGATTTTTTTTGTTTAGATTTTGGTATGGTTGTTTCATTGTGGCTGAATACTAATATTACATTTGATTCAGTTCCCCCCCCCCCCCCCCCAGTTCCTTCTCAGGAATCCTAATCTTTGCCCTGGCCCTTTCTTTTTTCAGCAAATGAAAAAACATTGTTACTTTTGCAAGAATAATATATTCAATAAGGCTAAATAGCAGTCCTAGAGCAGTTTTCTATAGAGTGAAATCAACAGAGCTCACAATCTTTTTAAGGCTCTGACTGATTTTCCTCTAGCCTAAACCATCCCTGCAGTTCATTGAAAAAATGTTGGACCTCAAGGGTCAAGTGGGCTTGCTGTTAACGTACCTGCCTCCCAACAGTGTTGCAGCAGCCCTCCTCTCGCTCCTCGAGTCAGTAGCTGAGCTGGCAATTGAGTTTCCCAGGCTTATGGTTCTGGGGGATTTCAATTTGCCTTCGCTTGGTGAGCACTCTGAAGGAGCGCAGGAGTTCATGGCTTCCATGACAGCCATGGGCTTGACCCAAGTAATTTGGGGCCCGACTCACTCGGCGGGTCACATGCTCGACCTCGTATTCCTCTCGTAGCAGTGGAGTTGTGATCTTGGTTTGAGGGGTAGCGAGATCTTACCCCTGTCATGGTCGGACCACTATCTACTGAGGCTTGACTTTCGGAGACCAAACCCCCACTGTAGGGAGGAGGAACCAATTAAGTGGTTCCACCCCAGGCGACTTATGGACCCTTTGGGCTTTCAGACGGAGCTTGGGGTTGTTCCTGATACCCTCGTCCGCAGTCCGGCGGAGACTCTGGTTGCTGCTTGGAATTCAGCAGCATCAGGGGCTCTTAACCGGATTGCGCCTTTACGGCCGATCCGAGGCAGTGGATCCAGGAGGGCCCCTTGGTTTACTGAGGAACTCAGGGAGATGAAGCGCCGAAAGAGACGCCTAGAGCAACGATGGAGATCCAGTAAGTCCGAGTCAGACCGAGCACTTTTAACATCTAGTATCAGAGCTTACCTCCGGGCAATTAGGACGATTAAAAGAACACACATTGCCTCTCTGATTGCTTCCGCTGAGTCGCGCCCAGCCGCCTTGTTCAGGATAACCCGTTCCCTCCTAAATAGGAGGGATACGAGCGATCCTTTGCAAGGCAGAGCTGAGGATTACGTCCAATTCCTCGCGGATAAAGTTGCTCGGCTTTGGGCGGACCTGGACTCCAATTGCGCAGAACCAGCTGAGGCACCAGGGGAGAATCTGGCAGGACATCACTGGATTGATTTTTAAGCTGTTACCCCTGAGGACGTGGACAAGGCCATGGGAGCTGTAAGTACCTCCACATGTGTACTGGACCCGTGCCCCTCCTGGCTGGTCACTAACAGCAGCGAGGTGACACGGGGCTGGATCCAGGCGGTTGTTACCGCCTCCCTTTGGGAGGGGTTCTTTCTCCCCGCTCTAAAGGCGGCGGTGGTGAGACCCCTTCTGAAGAAGCCATCTTTGGATCCAGCCGTCTTAAACAACTATCGTCCAGTCTCCAACCTCCCCTTTGTGGGGAAGGTTGTTGAGAAGGTGGTTGCCTTTCAGCTCTGGCGGTCCTTGGAGGAAACTGATTATCTAGATCCCTTCCAGTCGGGATTTAGGCCTGGCTACAGCACGGAAACCGCTTTGGTCGCATTGATCGATGATCTCTGGAGAGCCAGGGATGGAGGTTATGCCTCCGTCCTAGTGCTCCTTGACCTCTCAGCGGCTTTCGATACCATCGACCATGGTATCCTTCTGCGACGACTGCGGGAGGTGGGGGTGGGAGGCACTGTTCTACGGTGGTTCTCCTCTTACCTCTTGGACAGGTCGCAGTCGGTGTTGGTCGGAGGGCAGAGATCGACCCCTAGGCCCCTGACTTATGAGGTACCGCAGGGTTCGGTCCTGTCCCCCCTCCTGTTTAATATCTACATGAAACCGCTGGGTGAGATCATTCGACGGCACGGGATAAAATACCATCAGTATGCGGACGATACGCAGCTGTATCTGTCCACCCCGTGCCAACTCAATGAAGCGGTTGACGTGATGTGCGAGGTCCTCGAGGCTGTTAGGAACTGGATGGGGGTTAACAAGCTTGTACTCAATCCAGATAAGACCGAGTGGCTGGTGTGTTTCCCTCCTACTAATTGGCCAAGTGTTCCATCTCTCAGGCTGGGGGGTCAAACAGTACTCCCCTCAGACAGGGTCCGCAATTTGGGAGTCCTCCTGGACCCACAGCTGACTTTTGAACACCACTTGTCAGCTGTGACCAGGGGGGCATTTGCCCAGGTTCGCCTGGTGCACCAGTTGCGTCCCTACCTGAACCGGGAGGCCCTCACAACAGTCACTCGCGCCCTTGTGACCTCTAGACTGGTCTACTGCAACGTGCTCTACATCGGGCAGCCCTTGAAGAGCATTCGGCAACTTCAGCTTGTCCAGAATGCAGCCGCGCAAGCGATTGTGGGTGCACCTCGGTTTACCCACGTAACACCTATCCTCCGCGAGCTGCACTGGCTGCCTATTGGTCTCCGGATACGCTTCAAGGCGCTAGTCGTCACATAAAGCCCTTCATGGTATTGGACCTGGGTACTTGAGAGACCGCCTGCTGCCAATTACCTCCACCAGACCGATTAGATCCCACAGACTAGGCCTCCTCTGAATTCCATCCGCCGGCCAGTGTCGACTGGCGACTACCCGGAGGAGAGCCTTCTCTGTGGCTGCTCCGACCCTCTGGAATGAACTCCCCGTGGAGATTCGCACCCTCACCACCCTCCAGGCCTTCCGCAAAGCCCTTAAAACCTGGCTGTTCTGACAGGCCTGGGGCTAAAGAACCATTGCCCCTATCTCGAATGGTATGATTGTTGCATGTTTTAAATTATGTATTGTTTTGTGTTGTTGTTAATTTGTCTGTATCCCCCTTCCCTGGTTTGAGTTGTGAGCCGCCCTGAGTCCCCCTTCGGGGGAAAAGGGCAGCATACAAATGAAATAAACATTCAAACATTCAAATAAACATTCAAATCTAGAAAAAAGCATAACTCCCCTGTTCTGGAAAACATATTAAAAGCTGATTTGATCAGGTAGTTTTAATTATGTTGCAACAACTTCTGTATGCTGAAATTTCAGGGAAAAGTCATTCTGTAGCCATGTGAATTGGCCTAGCACCAGCAGACCATATAAGCCAATTTGCTTGGAGGCAGAGGCTTTCCATGTGTGGGATTTTTGGCCCTAGTTCCACAGCAGCTAGTCTCTTTAACATCTCTGAAAATATTACCAGAAGAGATTTTAACTCCATGGTGGTGGTAATGCACATTCTTTGCATGCAAAATATTTTATGCCATGGAATTATTTGAAAGCTTCAACTAAAACAGGATTAGGCTATCTAGTGGTCTCCAGATTTCAGGTGATAACTCCCATTACTCCCAGCCAGGAATTATGGGAATTGTTGTACAAAAGATTTTGAGGTTGCTCACAGGAGTGATTAAAAGGGTAAGATCTTTTATCTAAAGGGGAAAAAACATTATAGAGCAATGGTGCTTTATAATATGAGTATAGTTTCTTCTGTTTTTATGCAAGTAGACAATTCAGCATGCCTCTTTTTAAATTGCTTTATATAACTATGTTTTCTTACCCATCATTTATATCTGATTAGAGATGTCAGAACAATTTGGGAAGGGATTGTGACACATTTCCAGAAAGGTATTGTCCTAAAACAGCCAAATTGGAAAGGAAAGTTCTGTGGCTTTAACAGCTGTGAGGAAGATGGTATTTTGTTAGATGCAGCTTGTAATGCATAGACATCAAAAGCTGCTTCTGCCAACATTTTTTGTAAAAGCAATTAAAAATGAAGAAGCCATGTCCTTCTTGTGCAATGCCCATCCGGTGTTTCAGAAAATACTGTTTATAAATAGTGTAGATTGGTGAATGAATAGGACCTGATGTTTTTTGGTGTTGTATAATCAGTAGAAGTCAGGCATATATTTCCCATGGCTTGGGGGTCCACATTTTAGGATGTTATGTGAGATCTTTGAATCACTAAACGAGCAGAAACGGGGGGCTGGAACTTGTGGGAGAGAAATTTCAACAGAGAACAGATTGGATTGATTTAGACTTTATTTAGCAATAGTAAATGAAGCAATAAGAAGCCAGGGAAGCATTGAGGAATAATTGGGAAGAGCTATGTTCAAAAAGTTAGACAAAAGACTGCATCTTATATTAAACACATATATTTTTTGGGGGGGTTGTAGGGAGATGTAAGAGGCCTTCTAACAAAATTGAATGAGATCTGATGGCCACATAACTAAGGAATGTCAACTTCAAACTGAGTTTAGGACTTTCTGATGTGCAAGAAAGCATAGCTATGGTGAAATCCAGGCCCTTGGAACTTCTGTGAACTTCCCGTTGGATGAGCAGGATGTGATAAATAAAGTAAATACGTTTTTACAGATATGGTGGCCACTGATTGTTGTGGCATGGATTGTTTTAGATATGCATTCATATATTCTTTGATCTTCTTATAAAGTGGAATCTGTTTCTAGATTTTATTGAATTCTAACTCAGATAAGCCTGACCATAAGCCACTGGACAAGGATTATGGGAATTGTAATACAACATGCCCTGGAAAAGGAATTTCCCACTTCTGAATACAGTTGCATTTACCCAGAGAGATGAACAAAGAGCTCTTACATTGCCGATTCTTAAGGAACTGCAATTCTTAAGCAAAGAAAAGTTGGCAGGCCTCAGATATCCTCAACAGGGTGCTATAGGGACAAAAGGAGAGACCCCTATGAGTGTGATTTTTGTTTTAACATCCTATGAAGGAAGGAAGGAAATGTTTGAGGGAACACAGCTTTCTCTTTTTAGAGGCTGATTTCCCTGCCTCAAGACAGGGAATAGAAGTAGTAGTATTTGGATCATTTGCTTTTGGCAGGTCAAAGAAGGAAGCATGTGTTTTGGGTTCTAATGCCTTCTTTGGTCATCTTCCTTTTATCTGTGGAATATGCAAACCAGGAAATAAACAAAGAAATATGATAGCCTTGAAAGGATCGCCTCCATGGTGTGATGTAAATAATAGCATCTACCTTGTGGTAACTCTCCAATCGCATTGTCAGTTAATCTGAAACCCAAGATGATGAACTAACATGGGAATAAACTGCAGGATAATACATGCACGTATCTCAATATTCTTGTCTTTTGTATGAGTGGCTAATTCGTGGTTAAATTATGATTTAAAGAAAGTATTTCTGGTTTGAATTGACATTTTAGGAGATACTTCTGTGATTGGAAACCCAAAGAGTAATCTTTCAAGATGGTGATGGTTTTTTTTTTTCTTTCATTGAAAGAAGAATGAATGAATTAAATGTACTAGTACGTTGTTTCACACTTAGAGACGGATGGATCTACTTTAATAATGTTTCTTAAATTATTATGTCTTCTGAAGTAATTTGAGACATCTCAAATCAAATAATATTCCCTCTCATTTTCATCCTTCACTTATTTTAGCACAGCTTTCCCCACTATTAAAACAGATCGTGCTGTACTTGTTGGTTGCATGGTGTTAAATAAGGGAACTTTATAGAAGAAATGGAAGGAAAGATACAGCAATCCTAATTTAGCAGAAAAGATATTGGTGGACTATTTAAAGCAAAGGGCTCAAAGCTCTTTACTTCCATTGCAGAATTTAGCAATTTAATTTTCATCTACGTTCATTTAAATAAAGTCCAACAGATGTTATACACTATTATTGATGAATGAAATTGTTACCAGTCTCAACTGGCACCTGAGTTTATTAATATTGTACTTTTAAATTTAAGGTTACAGATGTGGCCTCTTACAGTCAATTTCTCTGAATCAAGTAACTAACTTTCTCTTCCTGTGATGTCATCTTTCTTTCTACTTAATGGTTTAAATCCTGGACAAGGAATCATTTTTCCTCATGTTCCACAGCCACTACTCCTCCTGTACAAAACAGCTCCATCCTAAGGAGCATTTATACATAAAATCCCTTTATTTATTTCAGCCCTCATCCTGCTGAGCTAACTTAATTGTGAACATCTTCTGCCTGTTAGGACAAATGTTCTCTTAACCTCCTGGGAGCATTTACTCTCCAGGTTTGTTAGATGTAGATCTGTATTCTCTGTCTTATGTAGCAATGTTGCAATGGTTTTTGCAACTATCCAAGAATGGGTGCATTGCTCTGTTATACTGATGCCTGAGCCTTATCACCTCAGAAAGTACCAAGGGACTCTAAGATATAGAAAATCCACAACTGCGGAAAAATGATTTTAATTGCAAAACAGCCCCTAGGCCTAGGGTGTGTACACACTAAACTTTTCTCTGAATGTTATTATTTATTTATTTATTATGCTTTTGTTCCTCTGTAACATATTTTTCTACAGCAGCTTACCACACTCTAAAAGCTATTATGAAAACAAATAAAATGACAAAAATATACAACATAAAAACAAAACGTATGGACATCAGATAAAGACTGCTTAAGAAAGTGTCTCAGTATAACATTTCAAATATGAATCATATGTATGAAAAAGAATTAAAATATATTTGCCTAGGGCCAGAAGGATAATAGACACCAGGCCTGACTTACTTGGGAGCCATCCATAGCCTGGAACAATTAGTGGGCATCTGCTAATTGCAGATCAGCATGGCACTGGAGCAGGGCTTTTAAGCATGATCTTACTATAATGAGTTGGAATATATGGAAAGAGATTCCTTCACACACTGTCACAAATAAATGTAAATGTTTGTGTGAATAGACACCAGCACCTTGAATTGGTACCAGAAGCAAATTACACCATTCCTTTCACCTAAATACCTTTTCACTAGCTGTTGCTGAACAATGGCTTGAGAAGAATGTATTTTGATTGAAGAAAAACAGTACAATAATGCAGACTGCCTCTTCCTGTTCTGATCAAAAATATGAGCCTCCTGTTTGACCCTGTAGCTCCTGGGTTTTAATATACAGCAGCCTTCTCTGAGATGGTATTTCCATATATGTGGGAATTGCATCGAATTCATTTAGAGGAGAATAGGTTGGGGGAGGTTTTGCTTTTTCATGCTGTTTTACTCAAGAAGCATATGTGGCAATTTGTCATTATCTCTTGGCATTTACAGATATGCATCTGACCACTTTCTTCATCATATTTATTTTAGTTGTTTCATGCAATCAGCACTATGCAAATACCCAGATGATTATGTATGGAGGTTGGGTATTATCCATGTTTTATTCCTTGCTTCTCATTTCCAGGTAAGAGTAAAGAGGCTGAAATTAAACGAATTAACAAGGAGTTGGCCAATATCCGATCCAAATTTAAGGGTGAGTTCTTGTACTGTATTTTTTCCTTCTTCTCCCCTTCTTTCTTTTGATATTTTGCAGTATAATCCATCTTTTTCTCACCACAAATCCCTGCTCTAGTTCTGTCAGTGACTCAGTCCAGTTTACTCACTGTCTCCTGTTTTTGTTCTCTCTCTCCCTTGACAACCAGGCTTTTCTCTAGCACTTTTCAAGCCAGTTTAAGCATTATCATCTAACTTGTATTATACATATCACTGATGCTTTGTAGAAAGCAACTCTGTGTAGCATTTCTGTGGGATTCAAGGTTCAGATGCTGAAAAGCTAACCTGTTCCAGCTGGAACAATGAAATAAAGTCGAAAATATCTGCTTTTAGGTGGTATTGACTATAATAAACTACAATGATGTCAAAATGATGACACATTTTATAGCATCTTATACATGGTATGATTATTTGTGTCCTACATCTGACAAAAGTAGTTTGTGGATTTTTTGTAATGATATCATTATATAGTAATAGCACTTAGACTTATATACCGCTTCATAATACTTTACAGCCCTCTCTAAGTGGTTTTCAGAGTTAGCATATTGCCCCCCAACAAACTGGAGCCTCATTTTACCCACCTTGGAAGGACGGAAGGCTGAGTCAAACTTGAGCCTGGTGAGATTCGATCTGGCAAACTGCTGGCAGCCGGCAATCAGCAGAAATAACCTACAGTACTGCACTCTAACCACTGAGCCACCGTGGCTCATATATGTGCCGTCATTTGTTTTTCCTGTGGATGCCTGTAATTCTAAGCCCTCAAATTGAACTAGGAGTTTCCTGTCTCTTCTCTGTCCAGGAGTTGCCTGTGTCAGTACCCTACACAGCACTGTAAAGTAAATTCCTATCTAATGAAACTCAAGGGTTATTTCTCCCAGAAGTTATTTCCATTTAGCCCATTAGATGCAACTCTGTCCCTCCTTGATCTCAATATTAATTTCCATATATCTGAGATTTTTGCAGCACAATTCATATTGTTATGGAAAGGAACAACTCCTCCTCCTCCTATATTTCCTTGTTCATCATTCCATGCTTCAGCTTTGATTAGCAAGATTTAACAAGTGTCAGTTTGTTATCTCTAAGGTCAGGACATTAAATCAGGGAAGTAGCTTCTTGGAATGCACACTTCAGCTGCTCATGCCAAAGGTTTAGCTAAAGGCAGGAACAAGAGCTCCATAGGAGAAAGCAACAACAAGTTCAATTATTTTAGGCAAAATCTTCTTATCCAAAGTAGACAGCTATGCTCTTGAAAACTAGCCCAACATAAAGGAAGTGAATTGATTGGACATACATACACACACATGCTAATTCAGATTTCCAAATAACATAATGTCTTTATCCCTCTGTTTGAATCTACTTGACAGGTTTGGATCCAAACATCCGTATCCATAGATGTTCACAAAAAATAAAAATAAAAGAAATTTTAATTACTGGTTTATGTAATCTTCTCTGCAAATCTTCTGCTCCCAAAATGATTATAACTGTGTTACCGTTATTCTGTTAAAAAAGAGAAAATGTAATAACATATATGGAAAGGTTATACCTAATTCTAACAACATTATCTAGAACTTATAAAGGCATTCCAAATGTACGTTGGAAATATGAAACACATGAAGGAACATTCTGTCATGGTTGGTGGGCATATAAATAGCTAAAGTTTTGGATTCAAACACACATGTTGATACATAGAATTTTAAAGATTACTATTCAGTAGAAGACAGAACTTTGATTTTTAGGACCAATGAATGCATACTTAAAAAAAACTTCCTAAGAGTATTTCAATATGTAACATTTCTGCCAGATTATTATATGCATAAATATGGAAAGATTCAACATTTCCCACTTTGGAAGACTGGTTGCTAAAATTCACAAAACTTGTTGAAATAACTAAACTTTTTAATTAAAGATTGTTGTTATATTGACATACATCAATGATTGGAAATCTCTTATCAATTCTGTATAAAAAAGAAAATGATTTTGTGACTTAGGGTTTTGATGATTAAAAAGAACATGCTGTAGGAAGAAGGGAATTATAATGAAATCTAGAGAAAGATGTTCAATTAAAATTGTATCAATAACTGCCAGGTATAAAATCAGAAACCACTTAATTATATTTTTTTTCATGTTTCTCTTCTCTTTTTCTTTTTTCTATCTCTTTTTGATTTTCTTTCTTTTTCCACATTTACTATAGTTTTTTCTTTGAATCTATTTCTTATTATATATACAAATTCTTTTCATAAACATTAAAAAAGAGAAGTGATACTGAATGAAAGAATGCAAAGAAATAAAGAGAAACAAAAGAGAAAGAAAAAAGTTATAAAGAAGTGTGTTCTGATCTTGTTAACAGCAATTACTTCAGGTGTGCACAACATGTGTAAAAGATCAAAATGGGTTATTTTTATTATATGGTTGTCCTTAGACAAAATCTTGCCAAACTAAAGCATAGTTAAATGCCAAGAAGAAATTAGGGGATCCTACATAGCATTGATGCAAGGCTAATAATTCCCTTTACTCCCCCATCTCCTAATTCAGCATCAGATTCTACCACAGTCACAAGTACATTTATATTTTATCCTCTCCTTTTCTAAGGCTATGATATAATCTCCTTTACATAATCTACATCTTCTGAATCATCAAACTCATAAATTATAAATTCATTTTTTTCTTTTTTCAGCAAAAAAGTTATGAGGGGTTTCCAATCATTAATAAATGTGGTTATTGCCCTTTCTCTTATCAGACAAGTTAACTTTTGTCATCTGTGTGAATTCTGTCATCTTCACCAGCCATTCCCCCATTGTGGATATAATTCACTATGTGTCTTTAAATGCAATATTTTCTGGCTTTTTTACCATCAGGCAGGATAAATTGACCCTTAATATTGTCCACATTTTCAACACTTTCATACATTCTTTCAGACAGTTTTTCTGGAGTGTAAAACCAATGTTACATCATAAAAATACCTTTTAAATCATAACAATGTAAATCTCAATACTTTCAGCCACATATTTTCCTATTGTTTCATCAGTATATTATATCCAAAGTTCTTAACCCATTTAGCATCTTAATCATTTCCAAGAAAGAACATCTGGCTATCATTTTTCTTGGTTGCCTTTGATCTCTAATGCTTCCACTTTGGTTATGAATGCCAACCTTTCCTATATGCACTGATAAAAACATTTATGACAACTGTCAAAATTGCAGGAAAAAAGGTACTATTAGGTAGTCATAACAATGCACAAGAATGATTTCTTGCCCCAAAGTTCAAATTATAGTCCATTCATTTTTTTCTACTGTAAATCTTTCAATCGTTGGAGTTTGAGAATGTGAAAAATCCAGTTGCAGTCCAAAATTGATCTGTAGATTGGAGCAGAAGTGTGTTTTATAATACTTTCAAATAGTATTATTTTCTCATTGATGTGTATTCTTATGAATGCATTCACTGATGTCCATAGATAGAAGCAAAACATATCTTTTTTCATCAGAATATAAATGAATGGACAAAAAGAGAACTCTGTTCTTCTCTGCTTCATTGATCAGAGTAATCGAGAATTGATGGGAAGTGTTAATCAAGGCCATTACTGTTCCCCAATGTGACTTTTGTGGTAAACGGAATTTCTAAATCCATTGGCAGCTTCATTTATGCCATTGAGGTATCTGATGAACTAGACTCTAGAGCAGTGGTTCTCAACCTTCCCAATGCCGTAACCCTTTAATACAGTTCCTCATTTTGTGGTGACCCCCAACCATAAAATTGGTGTCTCGGTTCCTAAGACCATCGAAAATACGTGTTTTCCGATGGTCTTAGGCGACCCCTGTGAAAGGGTTGTTCGACTCCCAAAGGGGTCCCGACCCACAGGTTGAGAACCACTGCTCTAGAGCTTTCCCTATCTTGGTACTCCAATCTAAAGATGGAGTATCAGAATAAAATATTATGCCAGTTTGAAGCCCCCTTCAAACTGGGTCTCTGGAGGAGTAATTGAGAAAAGTAATCTATCAGGAAATTTGGCCACATAAAAAGGAAAACAGGAAGATATTACCTGTGACCTTGACTCCTGCTGACAAAAGTGGCTTTCTGAGGGCTTGTAATAGAAGGTCAAGGTGCTGTTGTAGCTGTCCTTTTCCCCTCCAAGTTGCCTTGCAGATGCCTCTCTCCTTCCAGCAGGGCAAGTGATCTTCCTGCCCCACTCCCCACCTGTCACTCTCCCCTCTCAGGAGATAAAGCCTTAGATGGTTACAGCAAGAAGAAATATGTCTGCAAGCTGCTTTTCATCTTCCTGTTGGGCCATGACATCGACTTTGGGCATATGGAGGCAGTCAACTTGCTCAGCTCCAACAAATACACAGAAAAACAAATTGTAAGTAATCCCAATGGTAGTGGGATTTTTAAAAACAAATCCTGGATTTTACTAGCTCGTTATTTTGATTTTTCTTGTGAAAAGTAAATTACACTAGTGATATATTTCAGTGGAGAGAAAAGGCTTTTAACACATTGTATTTGGAAGATTCTGGTTCTGATTTTGAATTATATATTATATTTAGATTATCCTGTTCAGCCTCCAACATTGTTATGCTCAGATTTATATAATCCACACAACGAACCTTTCAGGTTGTAGGAGAAAGGATAATTGGCACAAGATCAGCCTGGGTTCTACTAAATCTAGTCTGACCTTCTAATGATGCACATGCTGGCTCCAGGAATGTAGTCAAATGGCTGAGTTCATGCAGCATGCTATGCTTTAAATGGAAGTAAACAAAACATAGTTGCTGCATATACATTTGTCTAAATAATATTATGGCTTAGTTTACTTGTACTATGGCAATGCCTTCCTCCTGCAAGTTACTGAATGAAAAAAACCAAATTAAAGCACTAAGATGCACAATTCCTTCTAGCCTCACTTTTATAATCTTATGGATTGTTGCCAGAGGTGGTATTCAGCCTGTTCTGACAGGTTCTGGCGAACTGGTAGCTGAAATATTGAGTAGTTCGGAGAACCTCTAACTGTCCCCGCCCAATCTATTTGTTGCCTCCCGAGTCCCAGGTGATCGGAGCCCTAGCTGATCAACTGGGTCTTCTTTTGTTGCCCTGCACAGGGGAACAGAGTTGGAAAGCAGGTTAGTGGAGTGGGGAGGGAATAGAGACTTTACAGTATCCTTCCCCCAGGAGTGAGGTGGAAATGGAGATTTTACAGTATCCTTCCCCCAGGAGTGGGGAGGAAATGGGGATTTTGCAATATTGTTCGCCTGCCATACCTACCAAGCCACGCCCACTGAACTGGTAATAAAATATTTTGAATCCCACCACTGATCATTGCTATCCAGAATCAGTGTTCCCATCTTGATTGTTATTTTATCTTCAGTGGAGATTTGAGCATTCCATTCTTCCCCTTTTTCAAATAATATCACAAGATGCATTTTTTCTTTTTGAATTAGGAGCCATTCTGATAAGATGACAAGTATTGTTATTCCCTAATAAAGCAGTAGCTGAGCTTGTTGAAATTTGAAAAAAGGAAAAAAAATATTCCCCGTGCTTTGGAGGGAAATAGTGGGGCAGTTAATGAAAGTGCCAAAGGAAAGGTTTCTGCAAACTTACGTTCCAGAGGAGAAATCAAAATTAATTGACTACACACTCTTATCACTTTTGTGCATCTGGCCAACTTTACAACAGCCCTTGTCTGCTGAAGAACAAAGTGATCCTTTGCATGCCATTTGCCTCACTGAAGCAGGATTGGAGGAAATGCAATTATTCCTAACTACAGTTCCCAGCATTCCTGACCACAGCTATGCTGGCTAGGCCTGCTGAGATTTGTAGTGCCTCAAGACTTGGAGGACTATTGATTTTCTTGGAGGACCATTGATTGATCCCTTTAATAAAGGTATGCCTCTGGTTGCCCTGCAGTGCTTAATTTATCCTTTGTTCTTTCTGTGCCTTTTGGTCTACTCCTCTAGGGCTACCTATTCATTTCAGTGCTGGTAAACTCCAATAGTGAGCTGATCCGTCTCATCAACAATGCTATCAAGAATGACTTGGCAAGTCGCAATCCCACCTTCATGTGCCTAGCCCTACACTGCATTGCCAATGTTGGCAGCCGTGAGATGGCAGAGGCCTTTGCTTCCGAGATCCCACGAATCCTGGTGGCTGGGTAAGATAGCGTCAATATAGAAAGGACTAACTATATGGAGTAAGTTGGATAGTTTTCATTATTACATTTAGATATATCAGAAGATAATTTATAACAGAAGAGATTATGTTACTCACCAGCATGGCATTATTTACACCATTCGGATCCCACCCTAGACCCTCCAGTTTCATTGAAAATCCCCAGAATTTCCATCCAAAAAGAATGGTGAAAATTCCAAGAATTGTAGCCTTGGATATATCCAAAATATCTGGGTTTGGGCAGATTTTAGCAATGTTCTGTAATATCTGGAGGTAGTACAACACCAAGTGTCTCTCAATGGAAACTTTTGGGAATTGTGGTTCAGCACAATTTTGGGTCTCAATTGCTCATACTTCAAATTGGGGAAGACTACAAGAGGTTCTCCAATACCTCAAGCATCAAGTATTTTCTCTATTACCAGCTGTCTGATCCTTTTATCGGGTAACATCAAAGATTGAACCTAAAACTTCCCAATAGCAAGACATGATCATTCCTCTAATAAAATCCTTGTCCTCATCCTTTTTTGTCCTTGTCCTCAGTGATACTATGGACAGTGTGAAGCAGAGTGCTGCTCTCTGCCTCTTGCGCCTCTACAAAACTTCACCTGATTTGGTGCCCATGGGAGAATGGACGTCACGTGTGGTGCATCTTTTGAATGACCAGCACATGGTATGTTGTCCCTTTCAAGTTCTATTCTTTGGATATGAAATCATTTGTCACCCTCGCAATAATTTGCATATGGTACGTCCTCCCGGTTTATAGTACAGTGTTTTTCAACCACTGTGCCACGGCACACTAGTGTGCCGTGACATAGTGTAAGGTGTGCCGTGGGAAAAACACTTTATATATAGTCAATATAGGCACAGAGTTAAATTTTTTTAACATTTTCTAATGGTGGTGTGCCTCGTGATTTTTTTCATGAAAAAAGTGTGCCTTTGCACAAAAAAGGTTGAAAAACACTGATATAGTAGAGTCCCCTCAACATTCCGTTCTTACTCCCTTAAATGCAGGAACCAAGCTATTAAAAGAGGTGTATTCATACCATATATGTGAAACTAAATGCGACCAATGAAGTTTAATTAATATTAATCTTGTTCCTAGTTTTGTGAATTATTGTATTCCAAATATCAAATTTATTTAATTAATTTACAATATGGCATACCATATATTATGGTTACAAAAATTATTTAATAAAATAAAATAAAATTAGTAAGAACAGAAGTTATGAGAATATTGACCTTCTTCCAACTTAGTACCTTTCAAATTTTTTGGCCATCTGGTCTCATCATTTCTGTCCTACCTGGTAGTCCTCACATAATGGTCACAATTGATCCTGGCAATTCCCTCATGTAGCAATAGGTCACTAAGTGAAAATAATGTGGCTCTGCTAGAATTACTTCTCTTCCTTCACAGTAATTAAGCAACTCACCTGTGATCGTTAAGCAAGATATTACATGAGCACACAATCTGTGATTTTACTGTCAGTTTCTTCATTGATTGCTTGTTACAGTTCTTACAGAAGTGGTCTCAGTTTTTCATCTTTCTCCCCACAATACAGGGTGTGGTCACAGCTGCTGTCAGCCTCATTGCTTGCCTCTGCAAAAAAAATCCTGATGACTTCAAGACATGTGTCTCTCTGGCAGTATCCAGGCTCAGCAGGGTAAGTGAAGAAAGGAGAGCCAAGAATCCATTTCTTTGCTTAGCATGATTGCACTGCCATGTTTTGTTTCAGCATTTTTTAAACATTTGTAGTAGACCCAGAGGTACTTTTCCAAAAGACAACTGGACTTTCTTGTTGCACGCGCATGTATGAGCGAACCAGTAGTAAAATAAATTGAAACCCACAACTGGTCTGGGTGTTTTATACTTGGGTGGAAAAGCATTTTCCTTAGTATATTCTTAGTTTAAAATGTTCATGTATGTTATATCGGTTGAAAATCCTTCTGAGCTTTTCAGATATTCCTGCAACATATGGAATAAACAACAACTTTGGTGTGTTTGATGTTCTCTTTTGCCTGTTATACAGGAGCTCCTACTGGATCTTTTAGTAGCTTTGTTTCCTTGATATATTTTTAATATTTTTCTTTTTCTTTTTTGATGGTAGGCAAACCTTCAGCGTGATGGTATAGGGTTCTACTTACTCCCCATTGGTACTCCAGTGGGTGGTGAGAATCAAAATGTAAACATTGATCTGTGTGTGTGCATTTTCTGTAAACTTCAGTGTTAAGGCTTCAGTCTTCCTTAATATGTACTGTACTGTCCCGGAAGACCAGACTGTTTTCCTTAACATCTTTCCAAGTAAATGTAATGTTCCTGTCAGGGGTGGGTTTAATTTTTTTTTACTACTGGTTTGGTGGGTGTGGCTAAATGGGGGCATGTGACTGAGTGGGCATGGCCAACTTGACATCACTCCCACACACTCAGTCACATGAACCCCTCACCAAGCCATGCCCACCGAAACAGTGGCAAAAAGTTTTGATGGCAGGAGGGGCCTTCAGCCCCGCTGGAGCTAAGGGAACACCTGCATACTTCCCAGTAAGGAAAAAAAAAAGTTTTTATCCTCCCTGGCCTTCAGGAACACTAAACAGGCTTCAGCAGGGCAGGAGGAAGGCAAAAATGCCCCAATTTTTGCAAAAAATGGACAGAAAACAGTCCGTTTTTTGCAAAAACAGAGGCATATTTGTTTTCCCCCCTGCCCTGCTGAAGCCTGCAGGGGGAAGGCAAAAACGCATCCGTTTTTGTGAAAAATGGCCTAGTTTTTTGCCTAGTTTTTGCAAAAATGGGGGCATTTTTCCCTTCCCCCAGCCCTGCTGAAGCCTGCAGAGTGCTTCTGGAGGCTGTGGAAAGGCAAAAATGCATCTGTTTTTGTGAAAAACAGCCCATCTCTGGGACCTCTCTGGGACTGGCATGTGCACACCATTAAAAGGGGGGGGGGGATTACATTTTTTTCAGTGAAGATTGTTTTGCGTATGTGCAGAACAAAAAAATAACGATGGCGACACCCAGGATAGAACCGGTACGGTCACGTGTCCGGCCGAGTTACTATCTATTTGGCCGAACCAGTAGGAACCCATCTCTGGTTCCTGTCCACAAGTTTGATGTATTTGGTGAACGATTCCCCTTTCTATGTTTTAATTTTAACCCAAGTATCATCCACATATCTACACCAGTGAATGGGTAAAGGTATTTAGGACTTTGGTTTCTACTTCTTTCATGTAGAAATTGGCCACAATATGGGACCCCATGATGTTCTGATTCAAGTGACTTGGAGGATAGAGATAAATTCCCAAGTGGCCTCAAAAATTCTTAGAGAGCTAACAACTGATCTTCGGAGTGCCAGTGACCAGATGACTGCACAAAAATATAAATCCTTCAATTCTCTACCATTTAAGTAGAACTGAAGAAGCTTTGTGGATGAGAAGCAAAACAAGGGCGGCCTACAAATGTTAATAAAATCAAATCAAATCAAAAATCAAATCATTTTCAAGGGAAAAAAGCAAGAAAGTCCAGTTGCCTTTCGGAAAATCACTTTTAGGACAATCATGATCGATGACTGAGAATATCCAAAGACATTTGTGATAGAATTTGTGTTTGTTGGAAAACCATAATGGTCTTGGAATACATTGTGACTAATTAACAGAAACAATTATTTATTTGGTCATAGATCAGCAGGCGAATACAGAAATGACAGTTAACTAAAATAAGATACAAAAGAAAGGAAATGAATATTACATAAATATTCTAGAATGTCTAAAATATTAAGGGGTCTTAGAAGCAAATCTAATCTCAGGTGGAGATTTATGAATAGTACTTAATTGTAGACAGATGGAGTCAGATTGATGTAATAATAGCATTTTAAGATAAATCAGAATGACCAGGATATTTAATAAAAAGTGGAAACAACAACACCTGGCATGCTTCTGTGTGACTAATTAAGGAATCTGGGAATGAAGTTGCAACATCTTAATTCTCCAAAGAAAATACAGTGACTGTTCTTTTTCCCCATTGTGCATTCTATTATTTGTTGGGCATGGATTGTCTGATACAGAAGTTGACCTTAGATACCCAAAAAAGGGCAATGAGGATAGGTGATAGAGAGGACAGCATTGTAATCATGGATGTGATAAATGGCTTTGTCCTCCCCTCATTGGATGGTGGAGAGACAAAAAAAGGAGGTCTGATATGGAGTCTTAATCATTTCCTTCTACAGAGCTATGAGTTTGCCTGCTTTGGAACAAATATCCACTTGAGAGTATAGATTGAGAACATGGACAGTTGCCTATAGGATGTGGAGGAGGATTTTCTGGAGTTTCTCCCATAAACTTTTTCCTTTAATGGAAGCTTCTCTTCCTGGCTGATAGCTTCCTCCATTCCTTCTTGCTGTTTTATTAAGATTGTGCAAATTGTTCACATGGTTGCAGTATATGCAATATTTATTTGGACAAAATACAATATAATGATTGAGCAATAATGCATATTGATAGATTTAGTTTGGTGTTCTCCAACTTTTTCCTGACATATCTAAGCACACAATTCTTTGTTCTTTTGCTGAATGACACGGCTGATTTCTTTTCTGACCATAATAGTAGCTTGGGATGTTGGGGCCTTAAATTGGGAGTAGAGGTATAGGGGCCATTTATTGCCCTATAGTTTGCCCCGAATTTTGTGATATCGCTAATTTTACTTAGAGTTGCAAACCATGAACTTTTGTGATAATGGCACAGTGATGATTGGGGAACATGATTGTTTTGATAGACCAGATGTTGAAATTCTGACCGGCTCTCTGGGCTGCCCTGCTTGTATCCTTTCCTTTCAGATTGTCTCTTCAGCCTCCACAGACCTCCAGGACTACACCTATTACTTTGTGCCAGCCCCTTGGCTCTCAGTCAAGCTTCTGCGGCTGCTACAGTGTTACCCTCCCCCAGGTAACAAACATGCTCAATAAAGTCATATAGTCAAGATAATACTGGAATATGCCATATTCCTCTACTGGAGAATAGTTGCCTGAACTTATTGCTGGTTTGCAGTTCCCTCCTTAGTAAAAGGCATATAAGCAACAGTTTATTATTAATCTTTTACCTCTTCATCACAATTTTTATTTGTAATTCAGGATAATTGACTATTTTGAATGCATTTTTGGCAAATAGATGGATATGAATTTAATAAAAGTTAGCTTCTCTTCATCACCTTTTCCCTAGGCCTAAGGAAGTCCCTTTTTCTTCCTCTATTAAAAAGCCTACACAAACATTATGCTCATGCCCTTCCTATTCTCCTCTCCCTCAGCATTTCTCGAAGGGACACCCTGATAATATCTGTAATTTTTGTAGCATTCCAAAAACACTGAGCTTTGGTTGCATTTCCTTATGGAGCCTTTCAGAACAACAGAGAATGGATGGTCCTAACCTTGTGAGAAACTGGAATGAAATATAGATCCTCAGGTGGTGGGGGAGACTGATGAATGACTTAATAGGGATTAGGATTCCTACTTGTTAAACTTGTTAAGTTCCTTCCAAAGTTGCTACTCTTTGACTCCATACTTTGTTTTCTCTGCAGAAGATGCAGCAGTGAAAGGACGACTGGTTGAATGCTTGGAGACTATCCTCAACAAGGCGCAGGAACCCCCCAAGTCCAAGAAAGTCCAGCACTCCAATGCCAAGAATGCTATCCTTTTTGAAGCCATCAGTCTCATCATCCACTATGACAGGCAAGCATCTAACTTTGTTTTGGGGTGGGTTTTTTTTGACTAAAAGTCTATTAGATTGGATGTGGGAAATGCATTCTCTTTCGAGGGCATCTACATTGGCAATGATAATCTCTTTTGGAGGTGTGCTCTCAACCATGGAATTCCAGAGCTGCATTCACACCCTGTTCTCCATAATACTCTGCTTCTTCTCAAAAATGCTCATATTGTTGCACAGCTAACTTTTAAAAACCCTCCATTGATACTGTTGATACATTGATACTATTGGAAACTTTTTGAAAACTAAATTGCAGTGGGATGGTGGAGTGAGGATATGTGTCTTTGCAACATTTGAGGAGAATTAGCCAAAAGAATCGTCCTAAATGCTCCTCAACTCAGAATATCATTTTTATAAAAATAATTTGATTTCAATTAATTATTAAAAGGAAGCAGGTTAAAAGATCTGATCAATTTGAGTTTTCCCAATTTGTGGAGAAGGAACAATATCTGGCTTAGACTTCAGTAGGTTAAATAGAAATAATATAGTCTCTTTGGCCCACAGACCCAAAATTCTTCAGTATTGCTTTGATTGATCAAAATCTCGTGGTAGGTATGGGGGAAAATATTGTATGACTTTCAGGATTTTCTATTAAGTCTCAGCAGAACCAGAGAAACAAATAGAATCATGAAAGAAAGAGTGATTTTATAGAATGAGATGAATAGCTGGAACATTGGAAAAGTTGAGAGACTCATAGTCAGGCTGAGCTATGTATAGAGTACTCCCTGCTGCTCCTACTCTGGAATTAAACCTCACTTCTTGTTCTGCAGTGAACCCAACCTGCTGGTACGTGCATGCAATCAACTAGGCCAGTTCCTGCAGCATCGAGAGACCAACCTTAGATATCTAGCCTTGGAGAGCATGTGTACTCTAGCCAGTTCTGAATTCTCACATGAAGCTGTCAAGACCCACATTGAAACAGTCATCAATGCTCTAAAGGTCAGACTCTGAAATGGCATATGCAGAGAAAAGTGACGTTTATGGGGAGCGAGGGTGTAAGACTGATTGAGAGTGACTTCCCCAAATTTCTTAATTCTGTTTCCAGATAGTGAGGGAGAATGCAAGCTCAGTCACAAAGCCATTTTCCAAAGAAAGATCCTCAGTAACTTCTTTGCTACCAAATATAATTTCTGTTAAGAGTGAATTAAACAGTTAGAATATATGTCACAATCTTAGCCCTTCATCCCCAAGTGATGGGAGGCAAGATTAAAATTACAAGAAGGAACAAACTGAATCATGTGCTGCATGAGGCACCCCAGTTTCCAACTTGAGGTGCCAAGATTGTACCACTGAAATTCAATGGCAGAATTTTGAGTCATTCAATTTTTAGCTTTTTTTCTCAGCAAATAATAGGTAAAAATACTTCTGTTCTTTAATATTCCTCCAAGTCATCTCAATGCTACTTTCAAGAATGGGCTGAAAATTCTCATGTAATTCCTAGTGATTTTGTTGTATCAAAGGGAAATGACCTTTGTGGCCCTTAAAGTCAGAAATATATATGTACATCAGTGGTGGGTTTAGGATCCCGTTGCAACCGGTACGATGCAATGGAGCAGGGTGTCTACCACATGCATGCAAGCAGCACGTACACGCATACTTACTGCCCACAACGCTCTGTGATGCTCCAGCTGCTCAGCGGAGCGTTCCACAAGTGCGCATGCCGTAAGCCCCAATCGGTTCAAATACAGGTAAGGAGGGAGGGCAGGCAGATGGGCCTTTTGGAGCACCGTACCAGAACGATACCTGGTGCTCCCAGCAGGCACCAGTATGCCTGTACCAGGGCGTACCAGTCATATCCCACCACTGATGTACATAAAAAAATGCGGCCCAAAGCTTGCCCACCTCTGCTGTAGAGCATTGGGAAGAAACCTAGGGAAAAACTCAATTGAAGTCAGAAAGAAATAGCCAAGGTTATGTAGAATTTACAGTCATTTGTCAAATACAGCATTTAGATTCAGAAACTAAATTTTGTACTTTTTATTTGATCTATTTGATTGTTTTGGGAAGCAGCTTTCTAACATTATTACTTTAATTACTTCAATATACATTGATGAAATGTCAAAAACCTGGCAAAGATCCAAGAATAAATTTAATGTTTTTAGGCTTTAGTATCCTGCTTGGTTTTTGCATCTTTCTATAGTTTGAAAAGTAGTTAGACAAATCTTGAAAATGTTGGCAATGGGTTCAATTTTTTTTAAAAATGGACATGTTATGTGGAATTAAATCTTATATGCATTTATTTGTCACTTGTTTATTACCTGTACATATTGCCGTTGTAATCTATAGGATTCCTAGAAGTTAACAATAGTTTATATATAATGAAAATTAAAATGTCCACAGTTGCTAAACTAAAAAAATATATAAATTACTTCCCATTAACTGGAAATAGTGTTCTCTAGTTAATCTCCAAATGGCTTTGAAGAATTCAATTTTAACCAACTTTGGCAAGATTACCAAGTTGTTCTAACTTCTAAAGTAAGGCTGTCTCGTTGCTCATTGCTCATCCAGAGTCATTAGTGTAAAAAACTTTAAAAGGGGGGGAGCAGCCCCTTTTCCCCTCACAGGAGAACTACCAGTAGCTTTTTTTGGGAAGAATGTATCAGAAATGTTGACTCCAATAAGAGAAGCAGTTCTGCAAATACTTGGCTACCAAGACATGTAGAGCTTCATTGAGTAAAAATGATCTTTTGATTTCACCTAGAAATGTAACTAGGAATCAGTTTGCATAAATAATAGAAGAAACAGAATCTTAACAGAAAAATTTAAGTCTATAGTGAGTGCCCCTGACTGAGTCCAAATGCTACTTGAGTCTTTCTGACCAAAATTACTTCCTTACTGAAAATTTTGTTTCATATAAAGTATTTTGAGAATTCTTATTAGATTAATGATCAGAGTAATGGAGCACAAAATTGAGATAAAGGGAGAAAAGAAGAAAGGGAAAATCCAATTGAAAGGGCTCATGCATTTTTTAAATATGACATCCTTTTAATTCTTCCTTGTATATCTAATCTTTTGCATTGGTCTCTTTAATACATTTTGCAACTTGTATCTGCTTAAGCTAAATTGGGGGTGTAATTGACTCTTAATTAGTACTAAAGGTAAAAATTTTTGTCTGGGTTTAACTGCCCCTTTCACAGACGGAACGGGATGTGAGTGTACGCCAGCGAGCTGCCGACCTTCTCTATGCCATGTGTGACCGTACAAATGCCAAGCAAATAGTCTCAGAGATGCTTAGCTATCTGGAAACAGCAGATTACTCAATTCGTGAAGAGATTGTGAGTACGGGTTTCCAGCTCATTGGGAACTGGTAGAAGAACCTGGGTCTTTTCATCTTAGTAGATTGCAGAGAAACATAATGAATGCCTGTCTCAACAGGAAAACTGGGCTGGAGAAGGCAGACCAGTTGGGAGTTGGCAGTCACATTTTCTTTTTCTTCTGTCAGGTACTGAAGGTGGCGATCTTAGCTGAGAAATACGCTGTAGATTATAGCTGGTATGTGGATACCATCCTCAACTTGATCCGCATTGCTGGTGACTATGTGAGTGAGGAGGTGTGGTACCGCGTCATCCAGATTGTCATTAACCGGGATGATGTGCAAGGATATGCAGCCAAGACAGTCTTTGAGGTGGGTCGTGACACTGACTATCCCTTCTTCCAAGGAAAGAGATTTATTTTCCCTCCCTTTATGAGTATGTGAGTCTGGATATGAAAACTAGGTGGATTCTCCGTTGTTATTTCATTGTTCAAATATATATGGCCATAGATAAGAAATAAATATCTTCAGAGGACACTAAAAGGGATTTCAGCTTAATGATGACTGAGCATCTTCAGTGTCTAAAAATGCTAAATATTTATTGAGACAAGGGAATGAAATAAAGTATTATGAAGTAGGTTATGGCTGATTGTGAGGGCAATAATGGAGGGTATGACTATTGACCTCCATATGCACATAGTTTTGCAGTATGTTAGATGCTGAATATATCAGATTCTAGAATGTCAGAGGCTGTCAGTCAATCTAAAACAGTCTGGGAAAAAAATTGAATCTGTTTAAGCCTTTGATCTCATGGGATTGGTTAGGAAAGGAGTTCAAAAATATACAACCTGCCCTTTTTTTAAGAGCAATGATATCATAATAAACAAAAATAGGAGCTTATTCTCAAGTTGCATCTATCTAACTGCCCACCATGCACCGTATTTGATTTACTTTTTCTAGGCTCTTCAGGCACCTGCTTGTCATGAAAACATGGTGAAAGTTGGAGGCTACATCCTTGGGGAATTTGGGAATCTCATTGCTGGGGATCCCCGTTCCAGGTAGATAATATGAGAGGAAATGGCTTGACCTGGAATAGGGGGTAGGGTAGAATGGAGTGAGATAGAGCAGCTTCTATGAGGGGGATGGGGGAAAGCAGATGCTGGGATTGTATTGGGACTGTAGCATTCAGAATTCCCAACCAGCCTGACCAAAGAAAATTATAAAAGTTGCAGCCTCAGCACATCTGAAGGGTGGCATCTTTCTCCTGTTTTGCTGATTTGGGGGCATTTAAGGAGATTGTCTCATTCTTTGATGTTGTGAGGGAAGCCTGTGAGAATGTTTCCTTCACATTTCCTCACCTGTAGATCTCAGGGGCTCTGACTCGTCTCCTGTTCTCCTTTCTCCATCAGCCCTCTGGTTCAATTCAACCTTCTCCACTCCAAATTCCACCTCTGCAGTGTTTCCACTCGGGCCCTACTTCTCTCTACCTACATCAAATTCATAAATCTCTTCCCTGAAACAAAGGGCACCATCCAGGAAGTGCTTCGCTCAGACAGCCAAATCCGCAATGCTGATGTGGAACTGCAGCAACGTGCCGTTGAATACCTCAAGCTCAGTTCTATTGCCAGCACCGATGTCCTGGTGAGAGAAGAACTGAGAGGGAGCACTGATATCCCCGTCTCTCACAGGGAAAATAGATTCTTACTTTTTCCTTATTAAAACATTGCAGCCATATCTGAGAAAAGTTGATTCAGAGAGCATTGGAAAAGAAAAAATACGAAACTTCTCTTTTTGGTGGAATGGGTCAAAGTTTCGCATTTTTGTACTTGGTCCAAAGTCAGTTTTTACCCTTTTACCTGAAAGTGGAGTGGGCTAGGGTGGTTCTTCAGCTGAATACACTCTTTTGAGGAGTGTACTACAGTGATGTCTCCAAATGAAATGGAACTAAAAGTTCTAGCTCATTTGTTTCAAGGAGCAGAGTTGGGATTGAAATGCATTGCCTAGAGCTACTACATATCATCCCAGAAAAGCATAATGCAACTATTTGCAATGTTTGGGGGTTTAAAAAGTGCAAAAAGTCACTGCTGGTGGTGGTGAGGGTTTTCTCTAAAAGAGATATGAGGAACCTCCTATAGCTTTCAAGTCACTTACTTGACTTGAAAGCTATAGGTGAACTTAGAGAAGTTCCAGGCAGGTGACTTGCAGAGAGCAAACACTGTAGATAAAGTGGATGGCTGCCACTATAATAAAGCAGATAATCCATATGCAATAGGTGGTTACATTGTCTTTAGGATTTTTTTTTATTTTGTAGAACTTTTGAGTTCCAGTCTTTTTATATATCTACAAGGTTGACTGACAGGGCATGTTGATACTTGTTTCCAATTTTCACCCTTACTGCTTTAGGCTACAGTACTGGAAGAGATGCCACCATTCCCTGAACGTGAATCTTCCATTTTGGCAAAACTGAAGAAAAAAAAGGGTCCCGGGGCTGGCAGCGAGTTAGACGATGGCAAAAAGGATCCAAATTCTGAAATCAATGGAGGCATGGATCCCTCAGGCAGCACTGCTGTGAGTGCAAGGGAAAAAGACACGGCTGGAAATGGAGAGTGGGGGGTCTTGGAAGGCTTCCTAGAAAGAAAAGTAGGCTCTGTGGGAAATCTGTGGGAAGGGAAAGGAAAAATAGAAAGAATGGAAAGTAACAATTACAAATTCTAATCTCTTACAACCTATCAGATAATAAAGCAGGATTTTTCATGCTCTAATTATTTTCTTCAATGACACGAACATTTTGGTACATACAATAAGAAATGTTAGTAGATTTCCTTCGAGGGTCATATGTAATTCATTGTATCACCAATAAGAGCATTCTGCTCTACTCCTGGTCTTGGCTAAAAAATAAATTATTACCTCAGAGGGCAGACAGCAAACAGATGTGTTATCTGAGACTTAATTTCAAATTCAGTTTGCCCTTTTATTCTTTTCACTGTTTCCCCTTGCCTTTAATGTCAACTAAGCATGAAACTTTTGGAAACAGTTTAACAGGCTCGTCAAATCCCAGAGGAAAGAGCTGTCATGAAACTGATATATATGAAGCCCAACTTCTGGGAATACTTTAATTGCAGATATTTTATCTTGACACAGCACAGAAGTAAAGAACTCAAGACCTAATCTTTATTTCTATTCCTAAGATAGAGATAAATAATTGAGTTCAGTTTCTAAGTTAGGATCATGAAAACATTAAAAAATATTTGCCCCTTACAGTGTTCTTTCTCTTGCAGTCAACGCCGTCCCCATCTGCTGACTTATTAGGTCTCCGAGCCACACCAGCGACTGCATCTGGTGCGCCTGCCAGCACTGGCAACCTTCTAGTGGATGTTTTCTCTGACAGCCCATCTACCACAACTGGCCTGGCCTCTGGTGCAGAAGATAATTTCCTAAGGTAATATGATGACTCAGGTCCAGGCTGTCTCTGCCCAAGCCTTCCTAAGAAAAAGGATTGACACATTGGATCAGTCTAAGCATGTCTTGTAGTCAAGGGAATGCCACTCTTTTTTAGATAATTGCTGGGAGGTCATATAGGATACAAGAGATTGCTCTGTCACAAATGCAGATTCTGATCTATAGCTCTCATGGAGGTTTGTGAGGAATGAGTCATAGTGGTTGAGTATCTTATCCAATGGAGAAAGTTCCAGCTCAAAGGGTAGATCATCATCTGCCATCTAATCTGAGTAGCAGTTGATGGGAGGACTTTTTGTGTTCGAGATCCTCATCCAAAAGGGGCAAAGTAGGTAGATATATGTTTGTAATAATAAGATGACCATGTTATACATACATCTTTGTATAGAATAGGCAAGATTGATCTACAGATGTTTGTTTCCAAGTAGCTTGGGAGTTTTGTGCTTCCTTTCTCTAGGTGGGCAATTAGTACATGTCAGTTCTCATGGGTTTGTCTTGCTCTCTCTTTGTCATGGGTGTGAGTCTCTCTCTCTCTCCGTGTCTGTGTCTCTCTCTCTCTCTCTCTCTCTCTCTCTCTCTCTCTCTCTCTCTCTCTCTTTCCTTTTTGGAATGGTTTTCTCTCTCTTTCTCTCTCTCCCTTTCACACCTCTTACCTTGGATGAATCAGTGACTTGGAGACAACTCCTGAGAATCCTGCATCCCTATTGATGGAGGCTGACCTGCCTGCAGAGTAAGGGGTTGAATCTGTTTCTCTTTCTTTCTCTCTCTCTCCCTCTCTTTTTCTCTTTCTGTCTGCTGTTATAACCTTCCCGTCACTATTTGCATTTCATTGGATTTCGCTAAGAGGAGGATCACAGATGTTAGTGTGATAACATTGTGAATTCTCAAAAAGTAAAATGGCAAAGTCACAATGTAACATGTGATGTGTAGAGAGTCTATAAAAGAACTTATAAATGTGCCCTCTGTAACTTTGTCCCATTTCTGCTCCCTTCGGTGTCGGTGGTCACCCATATGCTTAGAACTACCTCCCAGAATACCTGCTGTATTGCTTGCTTTCTTCCAAATTCTGCATCAGAATCCATTTTTAATGAAACATTGGGGATCTCTTTTTATTCCTCATGTTCAGCTGGAAATAGCCAAATGTAAGCATGCGCTTTTAGCATTTTGCTTCTGTTTACCGCACTGCAATTTCTTAATCTCTTTATGATTTCCAAGATAAAGTCTAGACATTAAGACTGCAGGAGCAAGAATCTGTCCATCTGGACATTAGAAACTACTATGCACTTATAAAATAATAGTTTCCACAGAATTGAGTGGAGTGAGAAATACACTTTGCTAGAAAGGTCATTCTTGGTGTGTTGCTAGATTAGGAGGATACAGTCTGTAATACCCAAGTCAACCAGAGTTGCCAAAAATCACCAGTAGGTTTCTTCTTAGTTGATGTGGGGAAAAATGAACATTTTACATAATAGTACTCCTAAACTAATCTTGACATTGTTATAGTAACAAAAAACAAACAAACAAACAAAAATTCCCAACAAAACTGTAAAATAAAAAAGAGACCATAAGCTTGCCTATTTTATGTGACACCTATGCATTTACTAAGTCTTTCCCTGCCTCCCAACTCCTTAAGAACAATCTATACTTATTAGAAACATGCTATAGCCTATAGAGTTGCAATCTATAGCCTTTTCTTCATTTGATCTAATCCTGATCCTTAACTGTCTCAAGCTCCTTCTGTTCTTCATATGATCAGAATTCAGAGCATGAAAATTACAAAGTCATACATCTTTGAGTGGAAACGAGAGAGCCAATGATTGCTTCAATGTGGTGTAGGCAGGATAGGGATTTGAAATAGAGGAATCCTCTTTCAAGGGACTTGAGGAAAACAGCAATTCAGAATTGGGTTTCTTATGGTTGAGAATAGATTGCAGTATTTTGTCAGGAAATCCAGATTTCCAGGTGAAACTAGAAAAATTAGAATATTGTGCAAAAGTTCATTCAGTAATGCAACTTAAAAGGTGAAACTAATATATGAGATACTCATTACATGCAAAGCAAGATAGTTGATGCCATGATTTGTCATAATTGTGATGATTATGGTGTACACTCATGAAAACCTCAAATCCAGCATCTCAGAAAATTAGAATATTACATGCAATCAATAAAACAAGGATTGTACATAGAACAATATCGGACCTCTGAAAAGTATAAGCATGCATATGTACTCAGTACTTGGTTTGGGCATATTTTGCAGCAATTACTGCATCAATGTGGTGTGTCATGGAAGCTATCAGCCTGTGGCACTGCTGAGGTGTTATGGAAGACCAGGATGCTTCAATAGCAGCCTTCAACTCTTCTGCATTGTTCGATCTCAACAGTGGTCCAAAGTCCTGTTGCTCAGTGGTCCAAAGTCCTCTTTTCTGATGAGAGCAACTTTTGCAAAAAGCATCAAAACCTGGTTCAATGACCGTGGGATTACTGTGTTTGATTGGCCTCTTCATTCTTCCTCCATACTCTGGTACTTTGTTTCCAAATGAGATGCAAAAGTTGCTCTCATTAAAAAAGAGGACTTTGGACCACTGAGCAACAGGACTTTGGACCACTGTGCTTCATTAAGACCAGGGTCAATGCAGCCATCTACCAGGAGATTTTGGAGCACTTCATGCTTCCTTCCGTAGACGAGCTTTATGGGGTGCTGACTTCAGTTTCCAGCTGCCCACACTGCCAAAAGCACCAAAACCTGGTTCAATGACCGGGGGATTACTGTGCTTGATTGGCCAGCAAACTCACCTGTCCTGAACCCCATAGAGAATCTATGGGGCATTGCCAAGAGAAAGATAAGAGATATGAGACCGAACAATGCAGAAGAGCTGAAGGCTGCTATTGAAGCATCCTGGTCTTCCATAACACCTCAGCAGTGCCACAGGCTGATAGCTTCCATGCCACGCCGCATTGAGGCAGTAATTGCTGCAAAAGGGGCCCAACCAAGTACTGAGTACATATGCATGCTTATACTTTTCAGAGGTCCGATATTGTTCTATGTACAATCCTTGTTTTATTGATTGCATGTAATATTCTAATTTTCTGAGATGGTGGATTTGAGGTTTTCATGAGCTGTACGCCATAATCATCACAATTATGACAAATCACGGCTTGAACTATCTTGCTTTGCATGTAATGAGTCTTATCTCATATATTAGTTTCACCTTTTAAGTTGCATTATTGAAATAAATGAACTTTTGCACAATATTCTAATTTTTCGAGTTTCACCTGTAGACAGGATTTCTAGATGAAAATCCATTTGAATCAGTACCTTAATTAGGGTGGTTCAGAATTATAGAATATGTACTATATACTGGAAAAAGTCTTGGCTCCCATGAATTTTAAACTTCTTTTCTCTCATTGGCTTTTAAATGTGAGGAATGTGAATATGTTAGTGAAAATATAAAAACATAACCTATAAAAGATAGCTCGGCTCTCATCTTCTACAGAGTTTTTATGCTCAGGAATTCAGATGTTGTGGGATTACAGCTTCCATCATCTCCCTAAAATCTGGTCTGGGCTGATGCAAGTAGGAATCAAACAAATTCTGAAAAGCTAAGATTTGGAATCTCTCCTTTATAGTATTTTTCAGGAATAATCCACAGTTCTCCTTCTGCCTTGGTACCTGCTCTGTGGCATGTTCTCTTTATGTTTAGATGTGTGTGGTTTGATTCCCTCCTCCCTTTCTTTTTCTGATACTAACATGGTGCTATACCAGGTGACTCATCTTTTCTGCTCTTTTTCTTCCCTGCCTCTGTCAACTACTGGCCCCTTTGCTATGCCCCTTCACCTCCACCAGCTCAGGGGCTGCTGCTTCTGTCTCTGAGGACTCTGCTTTGCCTATTGCTGAGGCTGATGAACTGCTTCACAAGTAAGATCCTGGGGTAGGACTGCGGCTCCTGAATGCTGGGATTTGGGGCAGGGGACTGGACTAAATGCCACTCCTCTTTGACATGTGTGGGATGACTTCCTCTGGCCTGAAACACTGAAACCTCAGTGAACATTATTACCCATCGCATAATTTTATTTCCAGGAAATACTCTCCAGATGGAATGGTTGGAAAGAAATTGGCCATCCCAGTATGCTAGATAAATTTAAATGTATGAGCTTGAGGAGTTAATAGGTTGAGCTTGATACCTTAGTGGTGGGGAAGGGATGAGTGGCTTGGTATCAGAATTGGTACATGTGGGAAAAGTGACTGGCATTTCCAAGTAGAAATGACATACACGTTTACAAATAATGGGTAGTCTCTGCCTACATCTAACCAAATTTTCATGAACTATCACAGGTTTGTGTGTAAGAATAATGGGGTGCTCTTTGAGAACCAGCTTCTGCAAATTGGGGTGAAGTCAGAATTCCGGCAGAACTTAGGTAAGTATTTGTAGTAAGTTGAGTACAGTAGTCAAGTTGGGATGTGTTCAAGATTCTAAACAAATCCGATACATCCTGTGACCTTATATGAGGGCAACCTTCTTTTAAAAAATGAATACATTGTAGACAATAAATGGTCTTTTTTCAGTTGAAGACTGGAAGACATGTGGGGCTAGGTGTATGTTAGGTGTGTGTGTGTGTGTGTGTGTGTGTGTGTGTGTGTGTATATATATATATATATACATATAGTTGTTCGGGTTTTCTCCCGCGTAGAATTGGAGATGTCTTGGCGACGTTTCGACGAAGTCACATTCGTCATCTTCAGGCTGCTGCTGACTACTTCAGGTTTGGTGTTTCCAGGAGTAGTGTGGGATCTTGGCTGTTTTGTTCCTTATAACTGCTGGTAGGGGATTAAATTTTAACTGCCAGTAGGGGATTAAGTTTTAACTCCCAGTAGGGGATTAAAACTGATTGAATGGGGGCTTGGGTGTGTCTTGATTAGGTGGAAGTGTGTCCTTATTTGGTGGAGGGGTGTTCTGTTCTGATTGTTTGGGGGGTTGTGTTTCCTGTGAGGGTAGGAGGGGTTTTGAAGAGGCTGATTGTGCTTTAGCAGTCTGGCTTCTGGTTCTGGGTCGTGCCTCCTCATCAGTTTGTGTTATTGAAGAACACAAAAATGCAATCAAAAAAGAAGAACCAACTTCTTCCCTGGTCCAACACCTCAAAGCCACAGGACATAAAATTGACTTCAATAAGACAAGAACCATCGCCAAGGCCGAACACTTCAACAACCGTATAATCAGGGAAGCAATCGAAATAGAAAAACACCCACATAGCATGAACAGGCGAGACGACACCTCCCGCCTGCCAGCCATTTGGAAACCCGCCCTCATCAACAAACGAATCCCAAACATGAAGAATGAGACCAGGCCCACACTCACAATAGCCACACAGAACACTACCAAAAAACATCCACAAAGAAAACAACCAAAAACACAAACTGATGAGGAGGCACAACCCAGAACCAGAAGCCAGACTGCTAAAGCACAATCAGCCTCTTCAAAACCCCTCCTACCCTCACAGGAAACACAACCCCCCAAACAATCAGAACAGAACACCCCTCCACCAAATAAGGACACACTTCCACCTAATCAAGACACACCCAAGCCCCCATTCAATCAGTTTTAATCCCCTACTGGGAGTTAAAACTTAATCCCCTACTGGCAGTTAAAATTTAATCCCCTACCAGCAGTTATAAGGAACAAAACAGCCAAGATCCCACACTACTCCTGGAAACACCAAACCTGAAGTAGTCAGCAGCAGCCTGAAGATGACGAATGTGACTTCGTCGAAACGTCGCCGAGACATCTCCAATTCTACGCGGGAGAAAACCCGAACAACTAGAGACCTACATACTAACACCCGCGAAAACCTCAGAAAATATATATATATACTTAAAGTCACAACCCCTGGTATGCCCAAGTATGGGAGGAAGGTCACACTTCCACTCTGTCATTAGGCTCGTCACAAGAGACCATCCAGACAGAAACCCAATATTTTTTACTGTTGTCTTTTTTGTTACATTTGTTATATGGTTCGATTCCCAAAAACTTGGGTATGGCTAGCTGATGAGAGCTAAATAGCTTGAAATAGATCTATACTAGTCTCCCTTTATTTATTTATCAGCATAAATATAACATATATATATATGTTATATTTATGCTGATAAATAAATAAAGGGAGACTAGTATAGATCTATTTCAAGCTATTTAGCTCTCATCAGCTAGCCATACCCAAGTTTTATATATTTATATATATATTGGTCTTACCGTAACATTTCTGTGAGGAGCCAATATGAAGTGAATGGTTTTATGATACTCAGTTTCTAGTTCCCACTCAGCCATGAAACTCAAAAACAAAATATTCTGTATTTGCTAAGTTCTCTGTTCTAGGATAGTGCTGTAAGTACAGATAGATAGACAAACAGACAGATAGACAATGTATACGGCTGCCCATATTATTTATATTTGATTCTGGTAGGCATACACAATTAAAATTAAATTCAACCATTAAAACCAATTAAACTAATTCAAAACTACAGTTAAAAGCTACAGTAGAAAGGTAAGGGAATGGCTGCACTTCTACACAGTGCAGCCATTTAATGGGTGTCACACTTTCATGGGATCCCCAAGCCCGGTGACACATCCAAGTTTTGAGAGTATTCTGGAAAGCCAGCAGAGTTAGAAATTCCGTTCCAGAGGACAGAAAAGGCTCTCTATTAAATCCTGCTAAATGAATGTCCTTGGCCAATGGGATGCAGAGCATACCCCTTCTGGGAGACCCTCTATTGCTAAATACCCCAATACTTTCCCATTATAAAAAGGTAGAATGACTCATTACTAGGTCTGGCCGGGTCTTTACAGCCTTTCTCCAAACTCTACAATATTTTTTTAAAAAAATTAAATCAACTTTACTGTGTGATTCCTTATCAGATATTTCACTTATAGTTCACTAAAGACAGGAAGGTTTTCTACTCTGCATGTGATACCCATTATCAGCACAAACACACTTAGTCAATAATGTTAATACTGAAATAATGCATTTTTGGATTTGTACAATATATTGAATGGAATGGTTCATAAAACTCTCAAAGCCACAATTAGCAAAAGTGAATGAAACCTAATAGCATTTTAAGATTTTTGTGTCTTAGAGGGTTTGTGTGAATCTATAGTTTTTAATAGTCGGAAAAAGAAAAGTTTGCCTAAATTTCATAATCTTAAGCAAGAGAGGGAAAGTGAAGAAAGGAACTACTAAATAGAAATGACAGTATACAACACAAAGCTAGGTGGGAGGAAATGGCAAAGCCCTAATTTGGATGGATTGTGAAGAGGATGTATTCTTTCCAGTCTAACCTCAGCCAAATGTGCATGAATTCACAAATTATATAAATTGTAACAATTTGTTTATTTAAATTAAATTAGGCAATTTTAATTGTAAATTAAAATTTGTAAATTACAGTTAATCACTGAACACAGTAACCTTTGATGGCACCACAGAAAGATACTTTAATAATGGTTAAAAACTCAGAATAATTAGATTTTTTGGGTGAAATGTTTAGTAGTCCCTCAAAATCACTCTGTATTGTTTTACATTTACTTTTGGGGGTTTGCCAATTGATATCAAAGACATTGCAATACCAATTCTAGACTTGTGTAGTGTCTGAATTCAGGCACTTGTAATTAAATAAACTATGGCACAATGCAAGAAAGTATGGGCCATAGCCATCGCATAATATATTTCCATCCTTCTAGGCCGAATGTATCTTTTCTATGGGAACAAAACATCCGTCCAGTTCCAGAGTTTCACCCCAACAGTCAGTTATCCTGGTGACCTGCAGAACCATATCCTTTTATGAACGGTGCTAGTAGTGAGAAACAGAAGAGTTTGATTTGGGTGGCTTTCAGGCCCTGGGGTATTCTGCTTGTGCACTGCTCAGAAGCAGTGGTAACCTTTTCCTTAGCGCAGTTCACAGCTCAACATTCAGACAAAAACAGTGGAGCCACTGGTGGAGGGAGGGGCTCAAGTTCAACAGGTCCTGAACATTGAATGCCTGAATGATTTCACGGACGCCCCCCTTATCAACATCAAATTCCGGTATTGTTGCTTGACATCTCAGCCTAGTCTTCAGTTCTAAAGAAGGAAGAGTTTCTATATCTGAGCAATCAAAGGCATTTCAAAGTGGTTGCAGTTGGAACCTGCATATCCACCTTTGTGCTTACACAGAGAATACTAAAGAGTCCGAATATGAAAAGCTGGACAGGCTGGGATTCTAACTCTCAGAATTATGAACAAAACTAAACAAGTGGTACTAATAATCACAAACTTGCATTTTAATTTTTGCCTTGACACATGTTTGCTTTGCTTCATCCCTGTCTCCCACATTTCCGTGAGCTGCATTTTCTAAAATCCCATCAGCCACTAATTTATCATCTTATATCATATTTCTGTTAATTATTTCAAAATATGCTTGGATTGGTCAATATTCTAGGAAGCCCCCAATAGAAAACAATCCCCAAAACCTGCTTTTGATAGTCAGGGGCCTCTAATCCTAGAAAATGGATATGATCAGTAATTAATAATAACCTCATTCTTTTGGCCTTTCCCCCCTTTTAAAGTTGTCAATAATGTTATTAAATAATGCAAACTCATGAGTCTGTTTGTCCTTATTTCTCATTTCTGATAGCTATGGTGGGACGTTGCAGAATCTCACTCTCAAATTGCCTATCACTGTCAACAAGTTTTTCCAGGCAACAGAAATGCAGTCGCAAGACTTTTTCCAGCGCTGGAAACAACTCAGCTTGTAAGTTTGCACAATATGAAATAACTGGAAATGAGGACTCACAAATGATATTTTGTATATACTGTAGGTAGTTCTTGAGTTATGTTTTGTAGTTTGTAGTTTTATTAGAATTTGTAGGCCGCCCTTTTCCCTGAGGGGACTCAGGGCGGCTCACATAAAACTAGGAAAGGGGGAATACAGACAACAAAATAGAGACATATCCTAAAAATAGTAAGCAACATCCATACAACATTCGGGAGGGGCAACTATCCTTATCCCCAGGCCTGACGGGCGAGCCAGTTCTTCAGGGCTGTGCGGAAGGCTTGGACGGTGGAGAGGGTACGAATCTCCACAGGGAGCTCGTTCCAAAGGGCCGGGGCTACTGCTGAGAAGGCCCTCCTCCTTGTGGTTGCCAGCCGACACTGGCTGGCCGATGGAATACGGAGGAGGCCTAATCTATGTGATCTTATTGGTCGCAGGGAGGTAATTGGCAGAAGGCGGTCTCTCAAGTATCCAGATCCACTGCCATGTAGGGCTTTATGGGTGATTAATAGCACCTTGAAGCGCATCCGGAGATCGACAGGTAGCCAGCGCAGCTCGCGGAGGATAGGTGTTATGCGGGTGAATCGAGGTACACCCGCAATCACTCGCGCGGCTGCGTTCTGCACTAGCTGAAGTCGCCGGATGCTCTTCAAGGGCAGCCCCATGTAGAGCACATTGCAGTATTCCAGCCTAGAGATCACTAGGGCCCGAGTGACTGTTGTGAGCGCCTCCCGATTCAGGTAGGGTCGCAACTGGCGCACCAGGCGAACCTGGGCGAATGCCCCCCTGGTCACAGCCGTTAGGTGGTGGTCAAATGACAGCTGCGAATCCAGGAGGACTCCCAAGTTGCGAACCCTCTCTGAGGGGTATACAATTTGACCCCCCAGCCTGAGTGATGGTATACTAGTCAGATCTTTGGGAGGGAAACACAACAGCCACTCGGTCTTTTCTGGGTTGAGCACAAGCTTGTTAGCCCTCATCCAGCCCATAACGGCCTCAAGACCCCGGCTCATCACATCTACCGCTTCATTGAGTTGGCACGGGGCGGACAGATACAATTGAGTATCTGATCATAATGGAGTTTGGCCATTATGATCGCAAGTGGTAATGGCCATTAAGCTAGATGATCTTGCTTAACAAACCTTGTTCTTTCTGATGTGGCAGTTAAATAAATGGAGCAAGAGGTACTTTGTGACTAGACAAGGCCCTGAGAGGCCTAGTGCAGGCCCAAGCCTGCCTGTCTTGGCCTTCCCCATCCCGAGATACCCAGTGCCCTGTTTCTCACCCTGGAAACTCCCACAATCTTGCTTTCTCTTCCCCCCCCCCCCAATTCGGTCCCCACAGACCTTTTTCCCCTAATCAGGTTGCCACAGGCCTCCCCCCCATCTCCCAGATATTAGGTCAGCCAGCCATGTGGTGTGATTCCAGAAGCAGCTGCCATTTCTTGAGCAACTAGAATTCAATGCAGTCTTTTAGAAAATGGAGGACACTTCTGGAATTGCGCTATGTAACTATTCATATTACAGCGCTCCAGAAGTTCCTGAAATCTTCAAAAGGCAGGTGTGTGATGGGTGACAGGTGCTAGGGAGGTAGCCCTATCCCTACTGGGACTGGGGTGGGGTGAAGCCTGTGGGGACCTGGCCTGGAGATAGGTGGGGGGGGGGAGTGTTGCAGCACCCCCATAGTCAGTTGTAAAGGCAAATGACTGCAGGAGAGCTGCAACAACTGTAATTTCAGAAACGGTCATAAGTAGCTTTTGGAGGATCCACCATAACTTTAAAAGGTCACTAAGCAACCCATCATTAAGCAAGGACTTGATGTGAGAAAAAAAGAGAATGAGATGGGTTTGTTTCTTGAAGGGGTGGAGATATTTAGAATTCTTCAACTAAATAATCAGTAAATAAGAATACGCATGAATGTGGCAAAGTTCTGCCTTTTTTAAAAAAAAATTAAATGGTTCCACCATCGCCATATATGACTGAGGTGCAGAAAGCATGTAACAGGATAGATGTCTAAAAAATAGGACCTGAATTACTGATCAGATCCTCTTCTGCAGGCCACAACAGGAAGCTCAGAAAATCTTCAAGGCAAACCACCCCATGGATTCAGAAGTGACAAAAGCAAAAGTAAGTTCTTTTGAATGCTATGAAAGACTTGCAAGCTTTTATTTATTTCAGGGCAATTAATTCAGTTAATTTAATTTCAGATCAGTATTAATTTGCTCAGATGAGTAAAGATTAAAGCTTTGGATATTGTGATTGTTCAGGGCAATTATGGAAGACATTTTTTTCAATTGTTTAGTATTAGTTTGGGAATATTAGTGTATTATATTTAGGACTGTTGATTTTTCCATTGATCACCAGATATTTTTTTCTTATGAAAATTGGCATAACATCAAGCTAGAAGAGGCAGCCATTGTATAAATGTCTGTGTTGCAGACTTCTGAAACAGTTTTGCAGGTATATCTTTCTCCCATTATTAGCTTTCTAAGGTGGGTGTAATTTGCAGTGAGACTCTCTATTGCAATTATATAGTTCCAATTAAGTTCCAGTCTATTCCTCCAACAGCTGTTAGGTTTTGGCAGTGCACTCCTGGAGAAGGTGGATCCAAACCCTGATAACTACGTAGGAGCTGGGATCATCCAGACAAAAGCACTGCAGGTTGGATGCTTGCTGCGACTGGAACCCAATGCTCAGGCACAGGTGAGAGCTCCCGAGACCTCTGGGACTGAAGGCGTGAATTCAGGCATACAACTTGGCACTGAAATAAAAGCATAAAAATTGGGAAACAGAGACTTCTGGGAGTTCTAAGGAACTGATGGGAACTATATGAAGAGATGCAGCTGAAAGCTTACCAAAGTACCAAACTGATTGTGGACAACTGAAAGGACATGTTGTTTAAGCTCTAACCAACTTTTTTTTATCCTTCCTACAGATGTACCGGCTGACCCTTCGTACCAGTAAGGAGTCTGTTTCAAAGCACCTTTGTGAGCTGCTTTCCCAGCAGTTCTGAGGCATCTACCACACCATAGGAAGGGGAGGCCATTCCTGCACACTAGATGCCTCTGTACATCTCATCCCAACACTCTCCAAACCAGGGGCCTCCAGAAAGACTGTACTGCTCCCTGCCTGTTGTTGTGATAACCTCTGTGTTTTCATTGCCTAGCCCGGGCCAGCATCAAGAGGGATAAATGAGTGGGGAGCAAAAGTATGGAGCCTTGGTTGGACAAAATCAAATTGGGTTAGGGGAGGGATGATGGGTATTGATGCAGGGCATTCTTTCAGCAGTAACCATCCCCTTGGGCAAAAGGGCAATTTTTGGAAGAAAGCTAGCTTTCGTCCCATGCTGTAAACTGGTTCATCTCATTTTGGGATGAGGCTGAAATCTGTGGTTTTAATTCTTCACCCATTACCACTACTTTTATATGATTTAAGCTGGCATTTTAGTTTTGTTTACAATATGTACCTTTATTTTCTCACCCACGGACTTTCCCCTTTCTGCTGTGGAAAGGGATAGCTTCTCTGGCTCCCCTTGAGCTGGCTGGGGGGAAGGAATAGGATTGTGTGGGCCTATGGGGAGGAGGGGGTATTCTTGTAGGCAGTCGTTTTGTGTTTCTTTGCCTTGTGTGTTTTCCCCATGGATGGGGATGTAAATTCTCCTTTTCCTTTGCTATGATCATTCCAGTGTTACAGTTACGTGTATTTGTGGGAACATAATTTTGACAGCATCCTGCCTCTTTCTTCAGCTCTAGAAGGAAACTACATGAAGATGAGAGGAAAAGAGACAGTTTATTTCCTCTTCTGCCTCCCCTCACCATCTTTTCAATTCCCAGGAAGAAGTGCCTCAAGCAGGTACAAAAGTTTGGGAGATGGACTCCAGAATGCTGCCCTCCGTGCATTTTGGAAAAGAGGGGAAGGGTTCAGATCATGCTAGTTTGGGGTTGTCCCAGCTTCCCATGCTGGCCCGGGCTCCATGTTACTCTGCTGTGTAGGTGTTAACTAGCGCATCTTAGTTTATCTGGGTTTTGAATGCCTGTATCTATCTCCATGTGACTCTAATAAAACCGTGAGAGTGGGGGAGAGCCAGAATCAAGCCAGGCTGGGTCACCCCCACACCGCTGACTGATTTGTTGAATACTGCTCTTTATATGTGGACAGGGTAGAAATGGATAGAGAACAGTCCCATACCATACACAATGTTTTCACACTGTGCCTGGCCTTAGCATTTGCAATACAATGTTCAGCTAAGTTGTATCAAACTAGTTACATGTAAGCTTGAGCCTCGTCAGGATTGCTTTTTCCATATAGTGGAAAGCATGAAAGCTCTCTCTTCCTTTATGCAAATGTGTATGCAGAAGAAAATAATGTTTTCCTTATTTGATGGGGTCCTCATTTGTTTAGTGACCATTGAAACTTACAATGACACTAAGTGGTACTCATGACTGGTCTTTAATTTACAATGCCCTGCAGTCATGCTTTTGCCATTTGCAACATTTTTTGCCAGATTTCTACAAGCAACGTCAATAGGGAGCTAGCAGATGGTAATCACATAACACCCTCACTTCATGACGGCATGAACTTTACTTAACAATGACAACTAGAATTTTGCCAGAATTTTTGTTACTAAGCAGTGCAGTCATGTTGCCCTACTTTGCCATTGTTATTGCCTACAAATGTACTCCAGTCCCAGTTAGTGTTGTGAGGACTACTGGCAGTAGTGGAGGATGGCATCTTGAAAGGTCTGTGCTTTTCCCAGTCCCACCAGTAGATACAGTTTTAAAAAGTGTGACAATTAAGAAAGTGGAAAACACTCTAATCATTCCAGTTACGTTCCTCCTAGGTGTAGAAAGCAGTCTTTGCAAAATCCCACTTTCTCATTGCTTTGCCCTTTGAGATCTCCAAAAGCTAAGCCCAACATAAACAGTGTGTTTCTGTGAGCAAAGTCTTTGGAGAAAAAAAAAATACCTACTCCTTACTATGATGACTCTCTTCCCCCCTCCCAGTCCTATACACTTCAGTGTCAAAGACTGAAGCAAATGAGAGTCTCTCCTCTGCATCTGGCCTGCTGGCTTGGTTAGCTTAACTCCTTCAAAACTCATGAGAATATTTTGAATTGAATTGAATTGAATTGAATTGATTTTATTTGTAGGCCGCCCTTTTCCCTGAGGGGACTCAGGGCGGCTCACAGAAACCAGGGAGAGGGGAATACAATACAATACAATACTAAGACAACAACACATAATAAAAGTAATGCGCAACATGCATACAACATTCGGGCGGGGTAATGGTCCTTATCCCCAGGCCTGACGGGCGAGCCAGTTCTTCAAGGCTGTGCGGAAGGCCTGGACGGTGGAGAGGGTGCGAATCTCTACGGGGAGCTCGTTCCAAAGGGTCGGGGCCGCTACTGAGAAGGCCCTCCTCCTTGTGGTTGCCAGCCGACATTGGCTGGCCGATGGGATGCGGAGGAGGCCTAACCTATGAGATCTTATAGGCCGTAGGGAGGTATATAGATCAAAACTGCCTTGTTCAATATACTTTTTATTATACAGTAAAAATAAACCTTGTATATGATCAAGGCTCTTTGCATGTTCTAAAGAAAAAATAACAGAAACAAATGCATAGTGTATGAACAGCTGGCTATAAATAAGGAGGATAGTAAATTTCTGTAAACATACCGTATTTTTCGGAGTATAAGACGCACCAAGGTTTTCAAGAGGCAAATTTTAAAAAAAGTAGGTAGGTAGATAGAGGGATAGAGAGGGAGAGAAAGAGAGAGAAATACAGTAGGTAGATAGAGAGTGTGTGTAGGTAGGTAGGTAAAGGGATAGAGAAATAGAAAGAGAGAGAGAGAAATACAGTAGATAGGTAGGGAGAGAGAGAGAAAGAGTAGGAAAGTTGGTAGGTAGAGGGATAGAGAGAAAGAAAGAAATACAGTAGGTAGGGAGGGAGAGAGAGTAGGTAGATGTTTCCAGGTGTATTTATCCATTGCTGGAGAAGGAAATCTCTGATAATCTGCAGCATCTGACTTTGTTTCTGCTGGCACAGCACTTGATCAATCTAATTCTCACCAATCAGTTAAAGAGCTTTCCAAAGGGGGGGGGGGAGTTTTTGCACTCTGCAAACCTCCCAAAAAGAGCCTGTTTTTCGTGAAAAGAGGCCAGTTTTTTTTAAAAGGCATGAATAACACCTTGCAGAGTGCTCCTGGAAGGGGGGGGGGAAATGAGCAAAAAACAGCCCATTTTTCATGAAAACGGGCCCACTTTTTGTAAAAAAAAATGCATGTGGAGGCTTATAGAGTGCTGCTGGGGGCTGGGGAGGCATAAAACGGGCCATTTTTTGCTCATTTCTGCCCTCCCAAGCCCTCATGAGCTCTCTGAAAGCCTCCATAAGGGTATGCACGGCCAGTTTGGTGAAGGGGGGGCTTCAGGAGGCAAAAAATGCTGTATTTGATGTATAAGACGCACCCAGATTTTCAGCCTCTTTTTTGAGGAAAAAAGCTGCGTCTTACACTCCAAGAAATACAGTAACTCTCTTCCCTCTCCTGCACTGATTCATACACAGAGTTGCCTTCTATTTATAGGTGAATACATGAGGTAGTTCATGCAGTGGTTAGAATGCAGTGTTGCAGGCTAATTCTGCTGACTGCTAACAGTTTGATCCTGATCAGCTCAAAATTGATTCAGCCTTCTAACCTTCCGAGGTCGGTAAAATGAGAACCCAAATTGTTGGGGGCAATATGCTAACTCTGTAAACCGCTTAGAGAGGGCTGTAAAGCACTATGAAGTGATATATAAATCTAAATGCTATTGAAATGAAATGTATTTAAAAGGAAAACTTAATTCAGTAGTTGTGTCACAGTGCAGCTTCCTTACCTATTTATTTATATCCCACTTTTATTGTTTTTATAAATAATGCAAGATGGTGAATTTATATAATATTTTCTCTTTCTCTTTTCCTCATAACAACCCTGTGAGGTGGGTTAGGTTGAGAGAGTGTAGCTGATCCAAGGTCACCCAGCTGGCTTTCATGCTTAAGGCAAGACTAGAATTTGCAGTCTCCTGGTTTCTAGTCTGGTGCCTTAACCACTGGATCAAACTGGTTCTCAAGATTAATTGCTGTATTCTACATAATTACATCATGGTTAGGGCTAAGACTGGCCCAAGCACCTTTCTTAGTGTATAATATATAATAAGTTATAGGAGACAACATTATGTTAGTGCATAATGTTCATTAAATTATGGGAGACAAAATTCTTACCAATGTTAAACACCTGGAGAATAGAGACCAAAGACTAGTCATCACCTACAGCTGTATTAGCTGTATTGCCTCCTACTTACATAAGAGGGTAGAATTGAATTGCATTGAATTATTCACTTTCTCCTGTTTCTGAAAGTATTTCCATAAATTCAAAATCCTTCTCTGCAGCCTAAATCATCATTTGCACAAAGAAAAGTTCATTACAACATTTGAATGAAAATATGTCATTCTAACCATACTGAGAGGCTCTAGCTCGCCAGTCCAAATTTCATCATCGAGTTCAACAAGATAAATCAAAAGGCCGAATCTTCAGCTGTGAGAGCCTGTAGCGTGCAGGTTGCTAAGGATCGTAAAGCAAAGGTAGGTACATCTGACTTCAAGATTAAGAAGAGCTGGTGCTGCCTCCCATGGATAACATAGGCTTTGTGTGTAGTATAGACCATATAACAGTGCTGAGGACAATGGGTAAAACCAGCATGAAAGTCCTCCTGCAGAGGGACTGGGAGAAAATAAATATTAATGTATTCATTTATTTATATCCAGCCTATATAACTTTTACAAATAATTCAAGACAGTAAACATATCCAACATATTTTCCTCCTCCTATTTTCCCCACAGTACTGAGATCTTTGATTATGTTCTACAGGAACCTCTCAGGTTTGGTATAAATGCTCCAAAGAAATGCAACAAAAAGATCAACTCTGGGATGTACTACTAGATACTAAAGAATGTTGCTATTTACTCTAAAAAGTATTTAAACTTTCAACTATTTTAGGTTTTTTTCTCCAAATTTTTATTTTTTATATTCCTTATACATATCACTGGTGAATGGTGTAGTATCTGGCTATCATACACTTCAGAACAGATAAACATAATTTTATTACTCCTAAATCTTACATTACATTTCCATTATTTCATATTATTTATACATGCCTTTTGTTATCACACTTCATTTCTAAACCTTCTTTCTGTCCTTTTGTATATCTTAACATATTAATATATAATTACTATCATTCCCCTCTATTTTCTATCCCTATTTTAACTTTTTTCCTCCATATCGTTATAATATTCAAAGATGTGTTTTTCACCTATTTTGTTATTCATGTTTCCTTAATTAAATCAGAATTTCATCCTTCATTCTTCCATTATTCAATATCTCCGTATACAGTTTTAGTACCAATCACAATCATTTATACATTTGAAGTATTTCTATTCAGTTTCTTTCCAATTCTTCAAGCCATATAATTTTACTATTAATAAACATATTTATATTAATAAACTATTTTAGTTTTATTAAATAATATATATGGCCACAAAATTTGTCATGTGCAGTACAAGCAGAAATTGGGAAATATCTTAGTGCCTATTGATTCTTTTAGTCACATAGGACTTCTTCCAATATTTATGACCAGTCAGACGTTTAAAAGCTCAGTATGCAAATATTTTTCTCAACAGAAAGATGGGAATATACCTGCGTGTTCTTCTTGCTTCTCACAAGGAAAGTATAAGGAAGTAACTAAAGCATAGAAAGAACGGAGGGCACAAAGCCGATTCTTCATGGACATTTCAGATGCTATATGAAGGAAATCAGGATATTTTAATAGGCTATCCTTTTATATACCATACATTGTCAGCTTTATGATTTTCATAATATTAAAATAGAAGGGATTGCTAATTTGTTCTCCCCCAGTACAAGAATGTATGAGTTATACCTTCAGTTGAAGCCCCATGAGGTTGCACCGTAAAGAGGCTTTTCCTTTGGTCTTGATTAATTAGCAGTAACCTGTAAAAGATGAGCCCATGGTTTATATCTTGGGAAATAATGGTAAAAGTACTGCCCCTGAATGCCTCAGGAGACTTTAAAAAGAGGACAGAATGTGGTTTAACAAACACTGAGTCCATATCCTAAATGAAATTAGTTTCTTAGACCACCCAGAAATTTGAAACTCACCCCAGGATACCAGGAGAAAGGACAATGCCAGGTGGTAGGCATCTGGCAGGGCCTCTGGCAGTTGCCTTCAGCAGATCCAGCAGTGGTTGCCAAAATTGATTAACTAGCTGTGGAAAGAAAGAAAAGCTCCAACAGACATTTGGCCCCAACTTCAAAGATCAACAGGTGTCTTTCTATTTATATGCCCCTTAGGCAACCCCAGCACGCTGAAATCATACCACTGAAAGTCAACAACAAATGACCACTATTGTTAATTTTAAAGGGTATGAGTGAGAGTAAAAGCTACCAAGAAATAAACTGCTCCCATTCCAATCCTTAAAATCTCCAAAGTCAAGAGAAAAATATTATCACACCTTTCACCCAGAAATTTGGGGGGCTGCATTATGGCTATTAATCTGAAGTAGCTGCACACTACTGACTTCAAGCATGCCTCCTCTATTAAACCCAGCATGTAAATCAGCAATGGCCAACAAATAAAATAATAAATTTAAGAAGGGTGCTTTAAGAAGGGTGAAAAACTGCTCTTCTAGATAAAGAGATCAGACACATTTGAAAGACAGCACACACACCTCATCAGTCAGGCACTGTAAGGAGGGATTAGGCCCACAAAGCAATACTATTTCTATATCAGGCACAAGCTGAAAGGTCAGGAAACGGTGCGGAACCTATTGGAACAAAGGGACAGGAAAAAATTTGAAATATGGACTTACATATCCTCACTTCCTCTTCAAATTTTTAACCTGCTCACCGTGGGACTGCCTTGGGGAAGGTAAACAGGCAGATCGCGGGAAGTATGTGGAGGAAGGGAACGTACAAGCCACACCAGCAGCATGGCTTCTGTGGCTGCAAGTTGCCACCACTGTTCAGTTGCACATAAGATACGACTGCCCACAAGTAAGCAACCAAACCGGGATTCTGCTGCAGAGGCGAAGGCTTCTAGGCATTCCTGGAGCAGGAAAGAACAAGACAGCACTAAGATTTGTTTCCAATTCTCCAAATTACCCTTAACTCTCAATTTGTAACTTTCATTATTATGAGATGTAAAACACGATAAGATGCAACTAATAATTTTAGAGTGGGCACTATCAACAGTTCCTTTACTTCCACTTAAATCTTTTTGGGATTGAACAGCTAATCCCAAATCCACTAAACTTGTTGCTTTGGCAAGGAAGCAACAACAGATGTAAAACGTATGTTCATGCCTGAACTAAAGCATCAGATTTGAAATACTCGACATGTCTTAAATTAATTTAAAGTAAGTGTTTTGATGGAGAAATTGTTCATAAATCTATTTTTCCAGGTATTTTTCCATCAGCTTTCAAAATCCCAGACTGAAAGACTGAATGTGTTGAGACATACTGAAGGAGGGAAGAGAAAATTAGATGGTCTCACCTGCAGAATTGCTCTGGAGGGCATCACAGCACATTCCACACACTGGGTCAGATCAGCAGAGCTATTGCCCGGTTCCAGGAAACTGTCAATCAGTTTAAAACACGACTAGAGAATAGTGCAAGAAATAATTAAATGGCAAAGGATTAAAATATTCCAAACGTTCAGTTTATTAGGCAGTGAAATGAACAGTAAGAATTACCACTAATTCACTTCTTCTATTGCTAGAATTTCTTGATATAATACAGGCCTGCAGAAGACATAACTGCCTCAAGCCAAAGGCAGGTGGTTTCAAGGGCAAAGAGTAGGCTAAAATGTTCCTCTATATAAGATTAGATATAAAAGCCTCTCAACTGACCAAAGAGTCTGTTATAGAAAAAAAGGAAACATTTCCTAAAAATGAATCCCAAGTAAAAATTCCTCTGCAGCCCACATTCTTGCCTTCCATTTTCATATGATATACACCTACTCCTCTCTCCACATTTCTAGTGACAGTTGGGTCAGACATTACCTTTAGATCTTTTTTGAGACGTTCAATGTTGCGAACATTTGTTAGTTCCTCCAAGCCCAGTACTAGTACCTGTATTAAAATACATCATGCCATTCAGATGCAGAAACAAGCCCTTGGGGAATTGGGTGAGTTTAGGAGAACAAGAGCATAGAAAGAACGATATTTTCATACTTATCCTAAATACTACTACAAACGTTTCCTGTAAAAATAAACTGGCTGATCTTCTATATTACTAGAAAAAAAACTTCCAGGTACATCACCATTTAATTCCCCATGATGAGAAAAATCTGGCTTGTATAGGCTCATGATTTGTAACCATGTGCACACATACAGTATATATGAACATATAAAATAACTTTTACTTGAAATTATTTTTTTTGCCCAATGGACTAGGTTTATCTTCCAATTTCCTTTACAGAGGTCATTTTTGATCACTCACCATGGCATTGAAAACATTCTCAAGAAGTCTTCCAAGACTGAAGTCACTGGCATCTTCTTCTGAGGACAACACAATGAGGGTGATACTGGGAACAACAAACAAGAGAAATTGATGAGTGCAAAATATTTACAGCAGATAGACAGAAAAATATATTTCCCATATTTTGCAAGTTTTCAAATTATGTAGAAGAAATCCAATATTTCATCAAAGTTTACTGGAACTTGAAAATCATTAAGAATATATAAGATAGCTGCAAGAGATTGATAATTTCTCTGAATACCCCCAACTCAGCTGGAATGTTCACATTCAGTAAAAACTACTTTGTGAAGTACGAAAGAGAATTTTGTTAGAAATTGTCTTATATTTCCTTCTACTCCCTGGCTGTGTTTATAACAACTCTGTAAATAGGAATTTGTACCTCAAGTTGTTTTTTTCTTCCTTCATTCCAACTTTTCCCATTTTTATACTGTGTATTTAAGAGCTCTGGAAATCTAGAAACATATTTACTTGAAAAGATGAATAAAAACTTGATGTGTCCCAATCTGCTATGTTAATCTGAAATAGTTGAAAGAATTTTTCTACATATAAAATACATTTTGAAGATTAATAGAACTGGAGAATGAAATAAGGTTCCCAGTTTTGTTTTCAGCTCTTTTCATTCTAGCCATTCTAGTTTAGAACAGAAGTCTAAAAGAAAGACAGCATAAATAATGTATCTTGAAATGGCAAGAATAAAGAACAAATTTCTTAAACCTAGCCTAACTACTCCTCCTAAACTGAAATAATTGCACTTCAGTGAAACATATTGTACCTCCCTGAACCTAAACAAGTATGAGGAATGAAAAAAAAACCTTTCTCTAGACTGTCTTACCATGCATTAAAAGTTATAATAACATCAATATATGTCAGAATGTCTGCTTCAATAAGAAGGCCCAATGTTGTATCATGAACGAATGGGATATCCAATAAAGAAAATAAAACTGAATTGTGGGTATTTGTATATCAATGTTTTGATTTAACATTATTCAAGACAGAAGTAGTTATGTAATATGCAGCATTCCAGAAAATGATTATTGAGTAACATTAGGATCATGTGTTGTTATTCCACATAATTCAATAGGCATTAACAGCCTATTGAACAGCCGCATATTTAATTCCATATCACACAATTTTCTGCTTTAAGAACTTGAACTGGCATGGAGAGGTCTAGAACACTTTATACTAAGAGAAACTCAGGAATCCAGAGACAATGAAAAATAATTAATTTGTATTGGATAAAGATATTTAGCATCTTGATTATCAGCAGAAGGTTTAGATATCAGTGTTGCAATTACAGAAGCACTGAAGCACTGAAGTTTTCAATATTCTAAAATTACTGATGCTAAGGACATACACAAACCTGACAGTTCTTTTAATTCTTGTAAAAATTAACCTATATGCATTAATGCCTACGGAAGAAACTGACCACCTGCTAGCAACATGGCATCTTGTGGGCATACATATTCCTGATTCTACATACCTATTATGAAACACTTTCCACATCACGTGAGTATTCTCTGTACGGGCTGCTATCAGCTGGACATCTAAATTGGAACCAAACATATGAACCCCATTCAGGGAGCCAATTACAGAAAAGGGTAACTGGGAAAGAGGAGATAAACATTAGTGTACTATTCATATAAGAACATATGAAAATACATTAGACAGTCAGACAATTGAATTATCTATTTAAATTGAAAACAGTTTTCCAAAATATTTAGCACCGTTTTTCTCACTTTTCTTAACATAACTTTTAGCAAAACGGATTAAGGCAGAGCAGTTGCTAAACCAGATATATCATTTTTCCCACCCTCATAACAACCTAGATAACTAGCAATTTTAATTCTTTTATCATGCTAAACTTTAAAAACTTTAATTTTAAAGAATCAAAGGAAGTGTTTTAGCACTATACTATACTGTTCCCAACTAAACTATGCAACGTTAGATTGTTGGATTAAGGTCAATCATTATCTTCTCCCAACATGCAGCCTTTTAGCAAGCATATATTTTCAATAAAAGAAAATATATGTAGCGCAGAGTTGGAATGACGGAAGTACTTGTTGCTTTTTGAGTTTAGTAGTTTATTATCTAACTAGATAACATCATCAGTGCTGGTGAGTGTGGGGTTTGCTCCCCATTTATATACAGTAACGTGCCCTGCCAATGTTGGTGGGGGTATGTTTTTTTTTCTTTGATAGTTCTTTGATTAGAATATTGTTTTCTGCTTGATTGTTTGCCTGATGTTGATATGTGCCTATCTTGAGTGTTGGCTGCTGGAGAACATGGGGCAAACTCCAAATTCATCACTACTGATGATACTTAGTTGGGTAACTGTAAGCAAACAACCCTGTTCAAAAGGCACCGAGACTCCACAGTACAAGTATTTCTTAAAACAAAGTGATTCGCTATAAATTGGAATGAAAAGCAGGATGGACGCCTCTCACCTGCTGCTTTGTAGACCCTCCTCTGCTCCTACAGTATAAGGGCACGCCACTACTGGCGGTAAGGCACAACAAGGTCACGGAATTCTCCGCCTCCTCCCACATTTTGAGCCAGGCAGCCTTTTTCCACACTGAAATGGCAGCGGGAGCAACTCTACCGAGGCTCTAGCAAGACTCCGCTGTTTCTATTCCTTTTGTCTATTATTCCGCACATTTTCACTCTCGGGATTCATTGGCGCCATATTGAGTAACCCACGATATGCCGGGATGTAAGCAGAGGCGATGCTATGGTAACAAGTGCGATCATGCATGATTGGTTCTTTTCTTCTTTGGCCCTTCCCACCTGTGTCTGTGATTCGTTCACTCTTTACGGGGAGGAAGGGAGTGAGTAAAAGAATTCTTAATTATCAAAATAGAATGAAAGCTAAATTGATGACTGTTTCCTGTGCGCATGCGTGCCTAAGCGGACCTGAAGGGAAGCATTTCCTGCGGCTGTAAAAGAAGAGAACTCTAGAAGCCGGATGTCTCTTTCGGGTACGGAGATGGGGAAGTGCAGATGGGAGGGGGAGAGAATTCAAAGTGGGAGAGGCATTTATTGAAGTGTGGAGGGGAGAGTGAAAGAAATTCCGAGTGCGAGGCACAAATAACCTTCCTGCTTCTCCTCCATCGTCTCATTTGAGCAAAGCCAAAACAACACCCTTCCCATTTCTCCTTCGTGGCTTTGGTTTTACTAAATTAAGCTTTGAGAGTAAAATCAGAACAAGCAAAGCCTAAGCTGTCGCGGAAGCAATATTTGTTTTTCATTTTCTTAATTTTCGGAACGCATAACAACTAAAGGGCGTGGCAACTAGCTGCTGGCTTTCAGAATGGCTCTTGATGGGAGTAGTAAAGGTGAAGAATAAGAAGGGGTTGCCTTTATCCTTTCTTGGAGGCTTCCTATAAGTATCTGTTAACTGCTCTGGGAATTAAATATTGGTCTAAATCAACTTTTCCCAGAACCTCTACAGAGTGAGGGATACTGGAACTCATGTGTTGGAGTTCTGGCTGGAAATTAGACAACATTAGGTATGGAGAATGTTGTTTTACAGATCTTTCTGAAGTATAATTCTCACTCATGCCTCATAATCTTAGGTTCAGAAGGCTAGTTCTTCTGGTAATTATAGTAAAACAAGGTCTAGAGATAAAGCTTTGGGTTGCAGGAATCTTTTATTTTGAACTAATGAGGGATGTACTGCCCATTATAGTCCATTTTGTCTCTTCCGTATGCTTTCATTCCACTTTTCATTTATTAGTCTTCTACTATTCTTGTTCTTTCACTTGTCTAATGTAAATAGTTTTCTTATCCAGAAATAATTCACTTATGTTGCACAGCATTTAGTCCTCTTTTAATACTGAATAAACACTAAGAAGTCATTTATTTCAACTGGCTTTTGTCTTTAATATTTTGTTTTACTACTCTTCTATGTTTTCATCTGATGGTAGCTGAAGGAGATGGTGGTACCAATGCTGGACATGCCTGCTCAACCTATCGGGATGGTTGCTGATGTTGTATTCGTTATTGAAGGCACTGCCAATCTTGGGCCTTACTTTGAATCTTTGCGCAAGCATTATCTTCTCCCTGCAATTGAGTGAGTATTCATAGTCTCAGGATACCTTTTGCTTCCCTTGATTTGTCAGTGGAGGCTGTAGGTAGAAAACAATGCTAGTAATATGTGATTGGCTGTTATTGTGTTTTGTATATACAACTTATATTCTGACTTTAGTAAGCCTATGTGTCATGATTTGTAGAAACTCTTCTGATGAGATATATATGATGCATTTCTGTGTTGGAGTATGTTGGAGTAAAGTTGGTAGTAAAACAGAGGACCTATTTTTTTCCTAGATGAAAAAAGGAACTTCAGTCATATAGAAAGAATAAACTTCTAGATTCCAAATTAGATTCACAACATTTAAATTAAATAAAACAATATGTGCAGTGTCAAAATAATCAGTACCATAGCCAAGTGAGGAAGTCTTCTCATGTAGCAGATACTGAGCTTTCCAGCTATATGCCGTGCAAACAGTTCTACGCCTGTAACCTAATCTGAGCCAAGTATCTTGTTATCAGTGTTAAAGTCTCTCCAATCAACTCCTGTAAAACTGGGACAGTGTAATATTATCTTATATGCCTCAAATAAGAATTTTTTTTCAGGTAGCACTAAGAGTTTTTACAATTTAGTCTCAACTTTATCAAACTGGCAGATGATAAAATGTATTAAATAACTCAGCCAGAATACCATTTATGCACTTCAATTATTTCAATGTAACCTGAGCAGGATAATAGCAAAAAATCAGGTATTGGGTTTTATCTATAAAGCCCTGCATGATATAGAGCCATGATGGCGAACCTATGGCACGCGTGCCATAGGTGGCACGCAAAGCCATTTGTCAGGGCAAGTGAGGCATTGCCCAGTCAGCTGGCCAACGTGCATGCGTGCGCTGGCCAGCTGACTTCGGCCTTCTTTGAGGCCATTTTTCACCCTCCGGAGGCTTCCCTGAAGCCTCCAAAGCTCAAAAAACCGGCCCTATGGGCAAGTTCAGGAACAGGCTTCCAGGTTCCCCGTAGTTCCATTTTTCACCCTCCGGAGGCTTCAGGGAAGCTCTTGAAGCCTCTGGAGGGCATCAGGGAGGGGGAGCAGGAGAGGCTGTTTTCACCCTCCCCAGGCTCCTAGAAAGCCTCTGGAGCCTGGGGAAGGGGGAAAAAAACACGGCAAAAGTGGAGTGGTGGTGTCACTGATTGCGCACATGCGCTGGGGAGGGGCCATGCCCATAGCATTATGGGTGTGGCACGCTGGCACACGACCCCCCTGTGCTCCCCCTGCTTTTGGCACGGCAGCCAAAAAAGGTTTGCCATCACTGATATAGAGCCAGATTATTGAGGGATTGCCTAGCTCCCCAAAGATCTGCTTAGGGGCGCTCTCTGGGTTGCTTCAATTAAGCAGTGACCTCTCAAGACCCCATGAGAGTGCCTTTTATGTAGCAGTGTCTGTCCACTGAAACAGAAATTTGGACCATCCCCTTGAGATCCAAATGGTCCCCATAGCTGTTTAGAAGAGGTGTGAAGACCTGGATCTTCATTCACCCAGACCTTTGGTGAGGGAAAGTAAGACCATATGCTTGTGATGTCTTCCTTCAAGGCTGGCTCCAGAGAGGATGAGCTCATTCCTGGCACATTAGGAACTGGGTTAATTAATGATTCTGAACTGTTGGCTAAAAGAGATTTACGGAGCGCTTTGACGGGGGATAGTTCACAGGCTAGTGAAGAGGAGGAGGAGCTGCCTTCTGTGTTGGATCCCCAACAGCACGCAAGGCAGAGAAAAGAGCAAAGGAGATCTGCCAGATTACTCAGGAGAAGGCCCCACCCATCTTGATGAGCTGCACGAGAAAGCTATTTATCACGGCAGACAAAGGGAGACGTTGCTAGGAACAATGTGTTTTGTTTATAGCTGTGTGTGTGTTTGTGCTTCCTGCTTGACTTTATGCCTTGGAGAGACTAATCTTCTGTCAAATGAGTTCTCCTAGATGTACTTTCAGTTTTGTTTGGTGTCTCTAAGTTTATTTGGTGGACTTTCTTGTCGGAGCAACTTTCTATTATTGTATGGACTATTGGCCATTGCCTTGTAGACTAATCTTGATCTGCTTGTGGCTGCAGTTATTTGGGACACTTCTGATGCAGGGTGAAGGGGACTGCTGGGTAACATTAATAAACTCTCTAAAACACACAAGTGTGTGTGAGTATGTGGGGCAGCACAATGCTTCATTATGCTTGCTTCCTTTTAGCTTTTATGTTTTATTGATTTTTTTATTATTGTGATCTGCCCAGAATCGTTGAGAGTTGACCAGTAGTATAGGTCAGCGATGGCAAATGTTTTGGCCTAGTCATGTCAAAAATTCAGAAAATGTCTACTTTGACCCTGCTGCAGGTTAACTCTTATATACCACCCTATAGCAGAGAGGCTTTTCTGCACCTTCTGTCCAGATTATCTGTTCTCCTTCAGATCCTACGCTCCAGAACCTCTGAAAATTGCACAAGAGGGCTCTTGCAGGCCATATGGAGCCATAGAAAAATCACATGAGAATGCTTGCATGGTTTTCAATTGCCTAAGAGACTGCCCAAGAATAAAGCCCTCTTGTGTGACTTCCAGAGAGTCCAGAGGCCTGGCATGTCACCAAAAATTGCTTGGTGTCTCACCAGTGACAGGCATTTTATCAGTTTGTCATTACTGCTACAGTTACATAAAAATGTGAAATCACAGCTGCCAGTTCTTTAGCTGGTATTGGCCTTCATAGACATCAGGTTCTCAAGAATTTAGATTGTAATGTATTGGCATATCTGTCTGCATAGCCAAACAAGCCTTTTTTAATTGACAGATGGAAAATTTGTCAATATGCAGATTTTTTGTGCAAATTTTTTGGTAAGGCACATATTATGCCAATAACCACTGAGACAACCACAGTCAATCTTATGCCATAATCTTTCAGTTGTGATTTTCAGAACTTAGTATTTTTGATCTTCAGTTGTTTTTCTTCTACTGTTGCCTGGTATTGCCACATTGATTAAGTCAATACTTTCTTCTTTCTAATTACAGTTTAATTTTGTGTCATGAGCCAAGAGTTTATCAGTTGTATTTAGAAATAACAATTTAACCAGTTCATTTTCTACTACTTTCTTAATTCTATGTTCCCACCAATTTCTCATTATTGGTGGGAACATAGGCTGATGGCTGATGGTAATTTTTACAAATGGTCCAGTGAATCATTTTTGCTACTGTGTCATTTTGTTTATATTCAGTTTGTGCAATCTTCTTGCATAGGTTGAGTATGATTTACCGTTTCTTCTGCCTGTTCACACAAAGTGCAGTTTGAATCATTTGACAAATTTTCAATTCTGGCTTTGATTGCATTAATTCATATAACTTGCTCTTAATCAGCTAGAATCAAACCTTCCATTTCTTTTTTTTTTAATCTTCCAGTTATAAGCCATTGCCAAGTTTATCTGTTTTCCCCTTGATCTTTTGTAGAAAGTGATCATATAATGTTTTTCCTTGCAAAATTCTGTACTTTTTCATTACATAATTTTGATATTCATATTTTGTTTCCTGCATATTCAGTTTCAATTTTAATATGTATCAATGCCTGTTCTTGGTTGTCTTTTCTAATCAGCTAATTCATGCTTTTCTTCTTCAATATTTTGTTTGACTTGAAGGAAACCTCTGCCTCCATTTCCATAAATTTATTCCCGCAATGTATTGTATCACAGGTTTAGTCCAAGTATTAATCGCTTTGATGATGTTTTCACAATTCAATTTTGTCTTTAGCAGTTTTCTCACTCTGGATATATTCTTTACTAAACTTACTTTTAAGTGCCCCATGTTTGATATTATCTAATTATAAAATGTCCAGAAATCTGATGGCTTCTGGTAATTTAGACATTTGGTATTTCAATTCCATTACCGTTTGCGATTTTACCATGATTTATTATTATCATCATTGAATTTCTGGTGCCATATTTATTTAGGATAACTTTTCTCTCCTTTTGTTTTCTAAGGATTTCTTCTTTTCATTTTCAGGTACTTTAATGGTGGTCCTCCAGCTGAAACAGACTTTGGAGGAGATGTGAGTGTGAAAATATTTTTGAGATTCTAAATTGAATAAATAGGGAGCTGAAAAGTACTGTCTGCTAAGCAGGGAAGTGGGCTTGAAAAGCCTTTTTCAATTCTATGAAATGAATATTCCCCAGAAAAATAAATAGGGGGAAACAAAGGTCTGAGAATAGCCAGTGCCATTTTGGTATACAATAGGCCTCTGCAACTATACATTCATTCTCCAAAAAGTATATGAGAATTGAAACATAGTAACTTAGATGTATTTGTATATTCACATTCTAATGCGGTCTTTTGAATGCAGTGTAAACCATGTCGCGGCACTCATAAAAAAGGTCACCACCTCATAGGACCTGTTTTTATAACCATTTTTGCAGTATTTGTTAACTGAATGCCATTGCTGAAAAGTGAATCCACAATTGTAAAGTAAAGCCATTATTTGCTATCGGCCATTTTTTCAGAAAATCAGAAACAAATGCCAGGTTTGGGTAAAAATATTATTAAACCTGATCACATGATCACAGGACCCTGCAAACAGAAGGAAAATAATTTATTATTTCCTGTTATTGGGAGGTGCTGAAGAGAGAGATGAAATATTCTTTGTTTGGATATGGGAAATTCACTGAGAGTAGTCATTTTTTAAATGGTGGAGGTGATGTTGCTTAGCCTTTTTTAAAAAGTTTCTGACTAAAAATAGTGTAGGATTTGGAAGTTTTCTGAGGTGCTGAGATGATTCAGATCTTGACCTAGACATATATGTTTGCAAGAATTCTCTTATATTTTTCATATATGTCTGTTGCAGAAGGAGATAAAAGGTAGAAAGGGAATTTTTCAGTATATATTACATCTTTGAATAAAATACTAATAGTTTATGTCATAGTGAAGTCATTTTGAATAAAGTAATTCCCACTTGTATAACTGAATAATAAGGAATACTAAGATCATAATTCTTAGATTATCAGAATTATAAGATCCAGAGTATATTGAACTGCATCCTTACAAATTTACACCATATTCTCAAGTATTGTGGTTTTCGTGTTGATGCCAGTCAGTTGACAACCTAGACTGGAGCTACTGTTTATGAGAAAATTGTATATTATATAGATAGAAGATGATATATTCTTCTTGGTTATAGGAAGGACAGCCGTATAGGAAGGTATAGCCTTGCCATACTTGCTAATGTCATAGTTGCTTAAATTTCTGTTTCAATCATAACAACCAACTTTCTCTTTTATGAAGTCAAAATATCAGCACCCAATGTGGGTGAAATTTGAGTCTTGCACATCTCAAGAGCAGCAGATTATATGTATACTGTAAAAGAAGCCAAAATCCTTAATTAGTAATAGTAGTTTAAACTAGGAAGAGTGTTCATGTTCATGTGAATCAGAAATATTGTTGAAAATATCTCTGTCCAGAAGCCACTCTATATCCAACCTATTTTCCAACCTATTCTACAGTATGGTGGTACCCAATACAGTCTGGTGGTGTTCAATACAGTAGACTGCGCTCCTGAATCATATGTACAGTGCCATGCGCCAACAAGCAGTGCGTATGAATTTGTCACATGGCTGGACAGCATTCAGTGAGTATAAGACTGTGTTAATGCTGTTTCTTCTTTAGAATACATTTGTCTGAGTGTAATTTTAAATGTGGCATCTTACTGAGATGAGAAAAATAATCTTGGAAAGCTAGTAGAACAAATGTTTAGTCAGTGTTGTGCCATAAGATTATTTTCTTCTGCTTGTGACATGTTTTAGCCTATAATCTGTTATGGGTAATATATTTGGCTAGATAACTGAACACAATTAATTTAGAAATTTATGTAGATTCCCAGTTTAGGAAAAACTGGAAAGAAAGATTAAAAAAAACCAAAATACCTAAAGTTGAATCATAGCAATTGGATCAGAAGCGAAGACCCCTGGGTTCCCATAAAAATGTGTGTTATAAGGCAAGTGGTAAAATTTACCATTGTACCATCTATGAAGACTAAAACATATCTAAGTGGTCCCTGCAGTATTTTTGAAATTTAGATCTCATAATTACCAGCCATGGAAGTTCAACTCCAGCTCATTTGGGAGACTCAAGTTAAAGGATGTTGGGTAGTTTGATGCTGGAATTCAAATATAATAAGTATTATATAAAGTTTTAAGTTTAAATTCAGACATCTCAGATTAAAAGGTTTTTAGTTGCAGACCAAGAGTAAAAAATGGTGTCTAAAGCCTTTGCAGCTCATTGTTTTGAAATAAATTGAAGTAAACTAGATGGCTCAAGAAAGCTAAGGCACAAGGCTAGAAATTGAGAGACCATAAATTCTAGCTCCCATTTTAGACTTTAACTAGGTGCCCTTGGACCAAGGAGGCAATGGCAAACCACCTCTGAAAAACCTTGTCAAGAAAACTCCAGGAACTAGTCCAGGCAGCTACCTGGACTCAAAACTGATTCAAGCAGATGCACAGACACAAAACTGGATCAGCTGTTGAATCAAATATAGCAGCTTTGTTTATGCTGCCAGAGCATAAAAATAGTTTTGTTCAGATTATTGTAATTCAGTTTACATACACAAAGGAAGAATTAAACTTGTGGACTCATGCCTGAAAAACAAACCAGGATATAAAATCATTCATCATGATTTTCTGATTTGGATGTAACTATACTTTTAGATAGCCTTTTGGTTGTTTGTTTATTACACTAAGAACTGAGCTAAATTGAATAAGGCTTTGGTCTTCAGCACCAGTTTTCGTATCCTTGTTGTCTTTGCAGGTTTGTGGGTGGTGGTGGTGAGAGCTGCAGCCTCATCTCAGAAGGTCTCAGTACTGCCCTACAACTTTTTGATGACTTCAAGAAGATGAGAGAGCAAATGTAAGTGATCCTGAGGGGTGGGGGTAGGTGGTGATGGAACAAAGGGCAGAAAATGTACAAGTACATTCAGTGAATGTGCTTGAGAGCACCCATCTGTTTTTAATATTAGCACAAATGGCCATGACTCATGTTGGGGTTGATTTTGTGGCTGTAATTTTTATGCAACTGGAATTGTTCTACACTACCAGGAATTAGATTAAATAAAATGATTTTTTAATTGTATCTTTTAGATACATTTACTTCAGTAAATCATGCAGTGTCTAGAATGAGAGGTTATGGCATAAGAATTGTGCTTCTGCCTCTGCTGTAATTTTCCTCATGCAAATTTGTTTTCTTTTAAAGTAATGCTACATGCTTTCTTCAAAGAGCTTATAGTTTCAGGGGTCAATTCATGAAAATAGGAGCCTTAATATATGTAATATTTGATCTGTTTACAATTTTAGGGCGGTGAAGAAGTAAAGTAGATTGATAAAACAGTTGACACAGCTCTTGAAACAATTGCGATATAGGAAATCTGTGATCCAGTATATTAGCACTTAAAAAAAATTAAAGCAGCTTATTACCAGTTTGATCAGAGGCATGTGGAAAGGAATATTACATTTTCCACACCATTTTATGTGCTTAAGTGCCGCCCTGCTAAAACTGCTGTGAACTATGAAGCAGGAAAATCCAAATAGCGTGGAGTTTAAAACCACCCAGTATGCAGATAAATTCCATTTCATTCATAATCATACTAAAGAAATATTATGCTTGGTTTGTTAAATCTCTCACTCAGGTGTGGTATTTCTTGAGACAAGATAGTCCCATCCAGAAACATTAAAATAAAGGGCAAATTTGTAACATTGTTGCCTGTGTAGCTTACTTTCTGCAGGTAATCCTAGATTTACAACCATTTGTTTGAGAGTTACAGTGACCACTGACAAAAGTGGTTATTAATTGGTTCTCGCACTGGTGTCTGTTATGACTCCTCATTATCATGTGATCAAAATTGGCAACCAGTATGTAATTATGACAGTTGCAGATTCCTAGTCATGTGATCTCCATTTGCAATCTTTCCAGCTGGCTTCTGATGAGCGAAGTTAACAGGGGAAGCCAAATATCAGACATGACCCACTTAATAACTCTTGCTTAGCAAAGAAAATTCTGTTCCCGATTGTGTTTGTAAGTGAGGGAGTACTTATAATAATGCACTGTGTACTGAATGTGTAATTCCCCAATTTTCATTCATTGTGTCCTTTTTTGCGCTCTCTCCCAAACAGAGGTCCCACACATAAAGTCTGCATCCTCATATGCAACTCACCCCCCTACCTGCTTCCAGCTGTGGAGAGTACCACATATTCAGGCTATACAACAGAAAATCTGGTTCAAAAGATTGGTGAGGTGAGTAAAAAATATTCAGTAGCCATTACTCGTTTTATTTGGGTAAGATATGTTAATGCTGCCAACCATTCCTCCATCTTAGTGGTCCCCAAACCTTTGCGCACCAGGGACCAGTTCCATGCAGAGAGGCTTTTCCATGGACCGGGGGGTGGGTTTGGTTTTTTATATATATAATTTTTTTATTTTCAAACAAACATAAACATGCAAAACCTCTTCAACTACATGCAGTGTGTCGATTGGTTATAAAATCTTTCTCCATCCTTTCCATAGTCATCACTTGAGCTTTATCAAAAATCACTTATTGTCAATCAAATATCTTTGTATACATTATTATTGTACTTCATTTGTTTAAACATCACTATTGTTTCACCATTTTAAACAAAGTATTCTAAATATGTATCTTTTTATATTATAATGATTCATTATATCATCTTCAATATATCTAATAATGAAGAATTTTTTTGTATCCTATTCTAAATCATTCTATTATTTTAGCATTAACAACATTCTCTAATAATTTTCAATTCCGTGTTTTTTCCATTATTAGTATCATCATTCTAATGTACATTTATACAAATTATTGTAATTGTTAAACTTCAATTAACCATAGCTATTATTACATCCTTTTTATGTGAGGCATATTAAATTTGAAGTAAATGATGTAATGCATTCCATAACATCATCCTGAAATTATCCAATGATATTACATCTTTCTATTCTATATAGAATTATTTATCTTTTATAAAAAGACTTTTCAACATTATCTCCATTATCATCACTTACAGTTTATATAAAATTTCATATTATCAATCTAGTATATATAAATGCTTTATTATCATTATTAATCATTTATTTGACTATAGCTATTATTACTTTATCTTATACATAATACAAAGTTTAACTATATTTAACTAAATTTTATTGTGACATTTCATTTCATCATCCTATATCCTTCCAGAAATAGTGCAGTCCAATATCTCTTGCCATTTGTAGAATCTGTATTCTAAGTGTTTTCTTGTTAAGTCTTATGTGGACTTCTCTTGACAACTTGTTTTTCATTGGATATCTTATAAGAATTCAAAACCCTCCATCTGTTCCTTTCCTCTGCTTGACTTTTTTATCACTGGAGCTTCTGCCGAAATTACTCTCATTGTTTCTGCCAAATTTTCTCTCCTTTCTTCATCTATGTTTTGACATCTCAGAGTTCCAGTTCATCGCTTTCCTTTCCGTATTCCACACACATCATTTCCCTCCACACTCGATTTGCCGTCAATGTCAACAATTTTCTTATTACTTTCATATGTCTTTGTAATTTTTTTGTACTTTGTTCTCAAATTTCATCGTTGTTTTATAAGTATTCTCAACTCTTCCCTCCATACTTTCTGTATTTTGATATTTTGTATTTTGATCTATAAATTCAAGACTCTCTTCAATTCTCTCTGTAGTTATTAAGAGTTTTTGAATTTCTAACATAATGTTTGCAATGTTAGTTCCTTTTCTTTTTCATATAGTGCCATTTTTCCAAGTTATAAACACTGCCACTAAAACATCCAAGGCTTTTGCTAGGTTTCAGACAAATTCAGTGAAGCTTTTTCCACTGACCCTTTCAGTAAACCAAGCCGATAGCTTTATAATATCAGATGTTGCCAAGCCTCTAGCCACTAGATGGCAGTGTTATATCTTTTCCCTCTGTTTTTGGCTCTCTTTTCTAAACTCCGAACTCCGGAAAGGGCGGGTCTTGATATCGCTACGACACACAATCTTGGGGCTCCAGGATTGCTGTCGATATCTCTGTTGCTGGACAATCCTTTTTGGATCTAAACCATTCTGAAGGTACGGTAATAGTGAAGGGCATGTCCTGCTGATCTCAGGGGCATCGCAAAGTCCCTGATTGATCAAGGAAAAAGCTCTTTTTGCCAGCTACAAGAGAAGCAGCCAATATGGCTGCAGAAAGTTGGGACAAGCCCCTGAAACGGAAGCAGCACAGGAGAGACTGTGTGTCGAAATGGTGAGAAAAATCTTTATTATTAGAGAAGAGAAAACCTCAGAGTTAAAATAAAATTGAAGACACAAGGAAACAAGTGGCAAATTTACCCTGATTTAAAACTATCGTGTTATCTTTTTCATTTTAATTTTGTTTGTTTTTTATGGATGGAATTTTTACAAATGCCTCTTAAACTGGGCTGATCTCCCTCCCCCCTTCTTTTCCCATTTTTTGTGTTTGTGGATTCAAAACCTCTTTCCTCTCAAAGCTCAGCTGGATCATAATCTTTAAGCAATATTTTTTCTCTTTCCGGGATGGGTTTTGTGTGCTGCCTGCATCCCACAGATGGGGCCTTCCTTGTTTGTGCGGACCAGTTTCTGGAGTGTTCTGCTCTATCCAAATCTTCTCAAATATTGACACATTGTGGCCTAGAGGAAAATGGAGATTTCAGCCAGATATATGAAGAGCTTTTGTTGAAGGAGTATTATGCTGGAATGCCATGGTTGGTAGCAAAGCATGGCCAAAGCCTAATGCAACCAGAGATATCGATCCTCTGACACACCCTTTTCTCTTTCAAACCTCAGGGTGTGAGAAAATGACATATATTCTCTTAGCAGATGTCTGAATTTATCTCCTACAGGGGATTGTCTATCTCTGGTGACCTCAGTAGCTCTTCTTTTGTCTCTTAATAAGGAATCTAGTATTCCCAGGGAGGAAAGTAAATGAATTTGCTAAAATAATATATCCTCAATTGAGAGCATACTTTTAATAATGATGTAAATCAATTCAATATGTACAGCTTCTAGCTTTTATTTTAATCTCTTCTTTTGTTATGAAAACTTTTTATTTATAAATTTGATTCTTGCATTTCCTCTTGTGAATATTTCCTTAAACAAGAAATATTTTATGGTCTTCGCCATATTTATACTTCGTTGTTAAAGCCAAGTCTAGTTCTTCTCCTATACACCCAAGTTAAATATTATCACATCAGATGACAATAAATCTTCTATAACTAATGGAGCCTTCAACATCGTTAGAAAATGCTTAAAATTTACTTTGCAATTAAAAATGACAAGCACCCAAGTGAGAAGACATTTGAAATAACATTGTAATTTTTTTTTTTTTGAAATAGCTAAGACTAAGGAGGAAGACTAAAGGAAGAAAATGGGAAGGAGTAGCGTTAGATATTTTTCTTCAGTTTGCCTAAACTGGGAACACTCCAGGTTGCGGGTTTCCCTTTCTATAGTTGCCATCCATCGCCTTGGTGGTTGGGTGTGAGAGAGTTCAGCAAGTGGGAGAAACAGCACAATGCAGAGTGGGGGCCATTGAAAAGAAACATTCCCCCTTAACTGGTTTACTATAGTTATTGAAAACATGTTTCTTTGAATATTATGTTGATTACTCTGACAAAATGACTATCCAAAATTTGTGTAATTCTTGCTTCTTGAGTTTGCCAGCCTTATAGCATTGGGGAGTTTTGAAATTTACTTCAGAAATAGGGAGGCTATCCAGGTTGGGGAAACAGCAGATTTTTGTACTGGACATGTAGCTTGTCTTTCTACCAATGTTGCTTTCAACATTGAGCAGATCACTACTAGCTTAGCTTTAACAAAGAACAGTGTCTTTACACATCGTCTGCAGTTGTGAGGGAAGAAATGTACTGTATGGTTCTTCTCTCTGTTTATCTACTCTGTTTTTCTTCCCCAGCGGGGAATTCATTTTTCTATTATCTCCCCACGGAAACTGCCAGCTTTGCGCATTCTCTTTGAGAAATCTGTGACAGGGAACATGTTGGAGACTCAATTGAAAGACTACAGCCAGGACCCCCGACACATGATCCTTATCCGTGGTATGGTACTTCCAGGTAAGACCTGATCTTGGAAATGCGGATGAGACTAAAATAGATCATACTGGATTGTTACAAGTTTAACCTAGAGAAGAATGAAAAAAGCAATACAGGGTGTTTAGTATCCCACAAAGGGCAAGGAAGGGAGGAGAGACGGTAATGAGATTTGATATTGGTCCTTGGACTTGCCTGACTCTTTCCCTATTACAACTTGGAATTAATTACATGATCATTAGGTTCATGTTGTAATCATCTGATTAGGTTTCCAGGGAGATTCTCAGTCATCCAGGCCATGGTTGTCCCAAAGATGACTTTTTCAAAATAGCAGCAATAGCAGTAGACTTATATACCGCTTCATAGGCCTTTCAGGCCTCTCTAAGCGGTTTACAGAGAGTCAGCATATTGCCCCCAACAATCTGGGTCCTCATTTTACCCACCTCGGAAGGATGGAAGGCTGAGTCAACCCTGAGCCGGTGAGATTTGAACCGCTGACCTGCTGATCTAGCAGTAGCCTGCAGTGCTGCATTTAACCACTGCGCCACCTCGCCAAAAGGCAACTGGACTTTGTTTTTCCTTGAAACTATTTCACTACTCATTCAAGAAGCTTCTTGAATGAGAAGCAAAATGTCTTCAAGGAAAAACAAAAACAAAGTTGCATTTTGAAAAGCTAGCTTGGGACATCTGATTAGATTAAGACTTGTTGTATTTAGAGTGGATTTATTAAAATTAATGGGTCTAATCACAGCTAATATAACTCCAATGTATTTAATTGTACCTGCTCCTCTTTCTCCTCCTTGAAATTGGGGTGGGAGGGAGATATGGGGAGTACTCTTTGTCATCATTCACCCACACTACTTTTTTCCACAGCAAGCATTTCAATTTTCTGCCTTGTCTCCATGGTAGCCCAAATTTGTTTTCCAAAGGGATCCTGTCTTCAAAGTCAAGAATTGGGCTTGTTTAGGGTTTTTTTTTTTTGCGGGAGGGGGGGGAGACTTTTTATAATCATGAAGTAATTCAAGAGGGAAAAGAATCATGACAATCGTTTTAGATTTCAGTGCTCCAGGAATCTCCAGTTTTCCCTTTTATCAGAAGTCCAGATTATCAGCTTTTATGCACTCTGTTTTACTGTCCAAAATGCCAAGCAAGAAGTCCTGGAAAATAGAGGAATAGCTATTTTTAGAAAAAGGATTTCAGTGCATTTTTGTTTCTGATTTTTCTTTACTAGCATAAGCAGAAGCAAATTTAAATAGGAGACTGATCAGGCTACAAAAATATGCTTGAACTTACACAAACCATCAAATCCAGATATCATAGTAAAAGTATCTATGGCCCTCCAACTAGAAGAAGTAGGAGCTATATCTAACATTTTCATTTGATTCGTTCACATACTTATTTTTCTAATTTAAAAAATTGGAATTCAGCATTTTAGAAATAATGCATTAAATTGTAAAAGCATTACAAGTAATACTGACCAAGGCCAGCTTCGGTTTTTTTATTTTAATTCATTTTTAAGTTTAGTATGCTAGTATGTTTCTCTTGGCTACAATGATTGCATTGGAATGGATAACTTGTTGGTGCCAAGAATGAGCCATAGCATTTTTGGTTGTGGGGAATGGTTTCAGGACATATTGCAGTACAGCTAAGACTTGCTTATTTTATTTTATTTATACAAATATTGTTATAGCTAACTCATTTGAGTGAGTGATTTTATCACAACAGTGAGAGCCAAAATATGAAAATAGTTTTCAAGTTCCAATGTATCATCAAGTCATGTAAAAACAATGATCTATGATCAAATTGTTTTTTAAAAAGGAATTCTGTACCTTCTATTATTTGTTTCTAGGTTTGTTTGTTTGTTTTGTCAAGAGCCACTTATTTCCCTCACAGAGGACCTCTGGGCGGTGTTCAATAAAATATTAAAAGCATAAAAATATATAAAATTTTAAATGTATGTTAAGAATTGGTTAAAAGAAGAGGAGGCTTTTATAGCATCAGCCAGCCTCTTGGCTCCACACTTATATGTGCACCCCAAGCAAGGGTGCAAAGCCACGTTTTTACATCTTTATGGAAGGCCAAGAGAAGGCAGTTCATCTTATCTCAGGAGGAGGCAGTATTTCACAGGGCAGGGACAACAATAGAGAAGGCTCTTCTGGATTCCCACCAATTGGAATTCTTTGGCTGCCACATACCTTCCCTACCTGACTGGGTGGGGCAAGCCAATGTAATGGGATGAAGACTGTTCCCATATGCCGAATGTTTAATGGAATGAAATAATAAAGGATGCATGCTGTGGGTCCCATCAGCCCAATTATTCCAGCTTGTGGGGTCCAGGAGGAAGGCCTTCTCTACTGTTGCTTCTGCCCCATGGAACATCTTGTCCCCCCGATGTGAAGTTGGTCCCAACCCTCCTATCTTTTCATAAGGGCCTAAAGATGTGGTTGTGCCTGTCGGCTTGGGGCCCCAATGGCGGATCAGCCCAATGGAGGTGGTTGATTGAGTAATAACAGATCTCATCTTTCTCCCACTTCACTCCCGCCCTCTTTAGGTCTTTGGTTTCAATGTTCAATTTTAACTTTTCATGTTTAACTTAGATGTAGCTGTAAGCCACCCAGAGTTACCCTATGGTAAGATGGGCGGCCAATAAGTTTTACAAATGAATGAATGAATAACAGCATAACAAAGTTGGAAGGGACCTTGATGGTCTTCTAGTCCAACCCCTGCTCAAGATTAAAGGGGAGGGCAGGGGTGACATCGCTACGACACAACATTCAATCTTGGAACTCCAGGATTGCTGTCGATATCTCTGCTGCTGAATAGTCCTTTTGGACCTAAACCGTCCCGTAGAGAAGGTGATAAAGAAGGGCACATCCTGCTGATCTCAGGGACATCACAAAGTCCCTGATTGATCCAGGAGAAGCTCTTTTTTCCGGCAACAATGAGAACCAGCCATTGAAGCTGCAGAAGGTTGGGACAGCCCTTGAACAGAAAAGCAGGAGAGACAGTGTGTTGAAATGGTGAGATAAATTTTACTATTCGAGAAGAGAACACCCAAAAGACTTAGAGTAAAATTAAAATTGAAGATAGAAGAGAGTAAACGGCGAATTAATCCTGTGTTAATCCCTTAGTGTGTTATCTTTTTTTAATTTAGCTTTTTTTTCTTATGGATGGAATTTTTACAAATGCCTCTTACTTAAATTGGACTGGTTTCATTTTTCCCTCTTCTATTTTTCCTCTTTTTTCATATTTGTAGAATATGATTTTCTTTCTTCTCTTTTTACAACGCTTGGCTGGATTGTTAGTTTTTAAGCACTTTTTCTTCTTAAGCCCAGAATTTAAAGAGAGGGGTAGAGGCAGAGGAAAAAGAAGCAACACTGCCATCTAGAAACTGTAGGCTTTTTTTATTTCTTTTGAACATTTGACTCATATTTAATACTTCAAGGCTCCTGATAATGGGAAGAGTACGAATTGTTTATACAGGTGCTCTTCTGGAGTACTATCAATAGCTGGACTGGAGTAAAGAGAAAACTTTGACTTGAAAGATTATAGTGAACTTGTTTGAAACTTAACAAAAAAGCTTTGGATGTTTTAGTGGCAGTGTTTATAACTTGGAAGAATGGCGCAAATGAAGAAGAAAAACAATTAACATTGCAAATGATTATGTTTGAAATTCAAAAAGTACAAATAAGTGCAAAAACATTGAAAAGGGAATGAAGAACAGAACAAAAAACAGAAAAAATAGAGGGAAGAGTTGAGAATATTTATAAAATGATGAGGAAATTTGAAGATAGAGTTCAAAAAAATATGAACAAAGTGATAAGAAAATTGTTGATATTGACATTAATGGAATGTTGAAAGGAGAGATTAACAAACTGGAACCCTATCTCAAACCTCAAAACATGGAAGAAGAGAAGGGAAAAAATTTGGCAGAAACAATGAGAGAATTTTTGGCAGAAGCACCAGTGATAACTAAAGCCAAGTGGATGGAAGGAACAGATGGAGGGTTTCGAGTCTTTATAAGATACGCAAGGAACAACAAGGTGCCAAGAGAAGTCCAAACAAGACTTATTATACAAATACCACAAATGGCAAGAGATATAGTCTGCACTACTACTGGAAGGATACAGGATGAAGAAATGAAATGTTAGAATAAAAATTAAGTTAAATTTGGTTAAAATTAGAGTATTATGTATAAAATAATAATAGTTATAGCTAAATAAATGATTAATAATTATAATAATGCATATATATACACTAGATTGATAATATGAAATTTTATATAAATTCTAAGTGAGAACTATGGAGAGGATGTTTAAAAGTTCTGTTATAAAAGATAAATAATTCTATATAGAATAGAATATAAAGATGTAATACTATTGGATGATTTCAGGATGATTTAAATGCCATAATATAAATTTATCATAAATTTAGAATACTTTACATAAAAAGAATGTAATAATAGCTATACTCAAATGAATGCTCAATAACCATAACAATTGTATACATACAGATTAGAATGATATGAGTTTTCATGTAAATTGCAAGTGAAGACTATTGTGAGAAAGCACAAAGGTATTGTAACCAATCCACACACTGTAAGTAATTGGAGAAGGATTTTTATTTTGTGTGTGTTTATGTTTGTATGTTTTATGTTTGTCTAAAAATAAAAAACTTTTAAAAAAAGATTAAACAGTTAATGGCAGGATAGGCTTCCTGAACCATAGGGGATGGAATGTTCTATAATGCAGGGGAGCATGATAGAAATAAGGTTTGTGAAGTTTCATCTCCTTCACATGCTTGTATTTGTGTATGTATATGAACGAGATGTAATTGGCAGTAGGGAATGTGTGCCCTTTTGATGATGAATAATATCTCTTGCAAATCCTGTATATTACTTATTGTGTATACTTAATGTCAACCTCTCTTATTTGCATGCAGTAGGAGGAGCAGGAGCAACCAATAACAACCTGCAGCCCAAACAACCTGTATCCCAGCCTCCCCCAGTTCCTCCTCCACTCCCTCCGGCACAACCACAGGTTCTGCCACAGGTTTCTCAGCCGTATCAGGTACATCCTTTGCCCTCAAGTAACAAATGGGTTGGGACCTTTCCTTTCTTTTCCTGATTACTTCTTTCTGGTTTAGGTTACACAATCCACTACTCTTACTGCGGCGCAGGCAGCTGCTCAGTCTGCTGTGGAAGCTGCCAAGAACCAAAAGACCAATCTAAGCACCCGCTGTAAGTCCCTATGTGTCTCCCAGGATTGGGGCTGAAAGCAGTGCTTTCAAAGTTTAGGCTTGGAGTTGGGAAGGATATTAGAACTGAGGACAAAAAAGTATCAGAAGTGGTGATGATTATGGATGGTGATTTACACATCCATGTTTTTTCTTCCTTCCTTCTGAACAGTCCCTTCGTTGAATACCATGCAACCAGCTTTCAGTCAACCTCCTCCGCAGACCCTTCCAACAGGCTCCGTTCCAGCTCTGACTCAAAAGCTCCCTGCCTCGTCCCAGTCTAGTCTGGTCTCCACAGTAACCACAGGCTCTGGCCTGCTGGTTCAGCCACCTGTGCAAGCCTCCCCACAATCTGGTGCATCAGCCATGGTACATATGGGTCCTGATAGTTTTGGCAGTGGGAGGCAGACACTCACATAAATCTTACCATTTTTTCCTTCAGGATGTGACTGGCTTGCCAACTGACTTTTGTGCGTCTCTTCTTCCTCTACCCAGACTAGTGGTGTGCCTCCCAACAGTATGAATGTGACTCAGCCAACACAGGCACAAATTGGAGCACCCCAGCAATCTATCCCAAACAAAGTGATGGCATGGAGTGGGGTGCTGGAATGGCAGGAGGTGAGAGCTGAATTGTGGAAGAGTAAGAAGAAAGATTCATAGGAGCTCCTTACCCTGATGCATTTTGACCATGTATCCCGTCCTCTTTTCCTAGAAGCCGAAGCCAACTTCTGTGGATTCCAATACTAAGCTCACACGTTCCCTGCCTTGCCAGGTGTATGTCAATCAAGGAGAGAACTTGTGAGTGCCTCTGGATCATTTAACAGAAAAAAGACACATTGTTGCTTATTTGAGAGCAGGGAGATGGAATCAAAACTGATGTCCTGATACTGATAGAAACAAGCTGAATTTTGGAGGATTTATGATGGAAGAAGACAGAAAAATATATCAGAGGTGCAATGAGTAGGAAGTAGTCAATCCTAATACATCGCCATTGTGTCTATTTGGATAGTTTTCTTCTAGCCACAGGCTATCTTTTTAATTTATAAGGTCTTTTGTGAAAATGGAGTCTGAATGGAACTAACAAAGGGAGTGGAACTAACTTTCAAAAGTTAGGAATTCTGGAGCAAGTTCTTTTTCCCCTCCCTCTTGAAAAAAAAAAAACCTATACAACTAATCGAGTAGAACTTTTGTCGTGATTATACAGTGGGGCAAAAAAGTATTTAGTCAGCCACCAATTGTGCAAGTTCTCCCACTTAAAAAGATGAGAGAGATCTGTAATTGACATCATAAGTAGACCTCAACTATGAGCGACAAAATGAGAAAACAAATCCAATCACATTGTCTGATTTGGAAAGATTTTTTTTGCAAATTATGGTGGAAAGTAAGTATTTGGTCACCTACAAACAAGCACGATTTCTAGCTCTCACAGACCTGTAACAACTTCTTTAAGAGCTCCTCTGTCCTCCACTCATTACCTGTATTAATGACACCTGTTTGAGCTTGTTAGCAGTATAAAAGACACCTGTCCACAACCTCAAACAGTCACACTCCAACTCCACTATGGTGAAGACCAAAGAGCTGTCGAAGGACACCAGAAACAAAATTGTAGACCTGCATCAGGCTGGGAAGACTGAATCTGCAATAGGCAAGCAGCTTGGTGTGAAGAAATCAACTGTGGGAGCAATAATTAGAAAATGACATACAAGACCACTGATAATCTCCCTTGATCTGGGGCTCCATGCAAGATCTCACCCCATGGGGTCAAATGATCACAAGAACGGTGAGCAAAAATCCCAGAACCACACGGGGGGACTTAGTGAATGACCTGCAGAGAGCTGGGACCAAGGTAACAAAGGCTACCATCAGTAACACACTATGCCGCCAGGGACTCAGATCCTGCAGTGCCAGACGTGTTCCCTGCTTAAGCCAATACATGTCCGGGTGCATCTGAAGTTTGCTAGAGAGCATTTGGATGATCCAGAAGAGGATTGGGAGAATGTCATATGGTCAGATGAATCCAAAGTAGAACTGTTTGGTAGAAACACAACTCGTCGTGTTTGGAGGAGAGAGAATGCTGAGTTGCATCCAAAGAACACCATAACTACTGTGAAGCACGGGGATGACAACAACATACTTGGGGGCTGTTTCTCTGCAAAGGGACCAGACCGACTGATCCGTGTACAGGAAAGAATGAATGGGGCCATGTATCGTGAGATTTTGAGTGCAAACCTCCTTCCATCAGCAAGGGCATTGAAGATGAAATGTGGCTGGGTCTTTTAGCATGACAATGATCCTAAACATACCGCCCGGGCAACGAAGGAGTGGCTTCGTAAGAAGCATTTCAAGGTCCTGGATTGGCCTAGCCAGACTCCAGATCTCAACCCCATAGAAAACCTTTGGAGGGAGTTGAAAGTCCGTGTTGCCCAGTGACAGCCCCAAAACATCACTGCTCTAGAGGAGATCTGCATGGAGGAATGGGCCAACATACCAGCAACAATTTGTGCCAACCTTGTGAAGACTTATAGAAAACTTTTGACCTCTGTCATTGTCAACAAAGGATATATAACAAAGTATTGAGATGAACTTTTGATATTGACCAAATACTTATTTTCCACCATAATTTGCAAAAAAATATATTTCCAAATCAGACAATGTGATTGGATTTGTTTTCTCATTTTGTCTCATAGTTGAGGTCTACCTATGATGTCAATTACAGGCCTCTCTCTCATCTTTTTAAGTGGGAGAACTTGCACAATTGGTGGCTGACTAAATACTTTTTTACCCCACTGTATTTTTGAACCCTCCTTCTCTAAAGAACCTTCCGACTATGTCTCAGATTAAACCATGGCGGGATGCTGATTTCCCACCTAGGAATCTTTAAGCCAGTGTTTTAAACTAGGTTGGTTGGGGAATTTTGAAAACTGACATTGACTCATCTTGAAGTTGCTACTACATGGTGAATATATAGTATAAATGCTCCTTGCTATTGTATTTCCTACTTTGGTTTTTAATTGCTTCCAAATTTGTGAAAATTATTACTTTTAGCTGTATGTAGTTTTGAATGTTTTAATAGGCGATGTTTAAAATAGATGAAACAAGTTAGATGTGTAACAAAATGTTGCAGTATTCAGTGTCATCAGTGTTTCAGTCAGTCATGTCCTTCTCCGTGATACTCTGTCCAATTTCCTCATTTACCTGAGTCGCTTCTCACTAAGACAGTCATCATTCCTCAGCTCTTAAGCACATTCAGTCCTCTGAGCTACCTGTCTTCTATAAGGAACAAAAAAATTTTTGTTCCTCTGCAGACTTTTTATATGATACTATTTTGGAAATATTATTCCCGGCCCTGGTTTTATTCTCCCCAGGCAGTCCTGTGTAATCCTTAGATTTTTTTTTTTAAAAATCTAGCTTTCATAAATATTTGTTGATAAACTAACCAATAAAAGTGAAGCATGCAACAACTGTTAAAAGCAATATGTTAATACAATACCTTGAGTACATTAATATTTGGAAAATTGTATTTTCAGTTGTTTATATTTGTTAGATGATAACAATATCAGAGGTGGGATGAGAAATGCACAGCTGACTCTCCTCTCCTTGTTCTCTTGCAGGAAAGCTGAGCAGTGGCCCCAGAAGCTCATTATGCAGTTAATTCCCCAACAGCTCTTGGTAAGTGAAATGTATGGGGTTTCTGAAGGCAAACACTTCACAGGCCTGTGTAACATTTTGAATGGCACCCTGATATTGTCAAAATCTTTTAAGAGCTACCAAAGTAAATATAGTGGCACTGGTTAGAACTTTGATCTGTACACAGTCATCTACAGGGATCAGTGTGGAGACAAGTGTAAATCAGTGTTCCTCAACCTTAGCAACTTTAAAATATGCAGACTTCAACTCCCATAATTTCCTAGTCAGCTATGATAATGGGAATTCTGGGAATTGAAACCTGCATATCCTAACATTGTCAAGGTTGAGAAATGCTGGTCTAAATTCACTCTCTTCCCATCTCACTTAATCTGCCCTGCCCAGTTTTCAGGATTAAGTTAAAATCTTACTCTCATCCCATGAGTCTTTTTTCTAGTGCCTTTTCCTTCATTATTAAGAACAGCAAAGAAACATTGATATTAAACTTAGCTTTGCAGATGACGTGAGGGGCATTTGAATAAAGAGGGTAGTTCTTAAGATTTATGGTAATATTGAGGCTAGTTCAAACAAATCTGATTTATGCCCTTTATTGGGCATGCTATTCTTGTTGCTATAGTGATCTTAGTTGTAACTATGGATATGGGAACAGCCTTGCCATACTGAACATTTTTTATAAGGATTAAACGGTGAAAGGTGGTCTGCTTCTATGGGCATGACAGATGCCACACTACAGGTGGGCAGGCTTTTCTTCTGGAAGTCTTGTGTGTTATGAGGAAAAAAAGGGTATATTGTTAAGTTGGTGGTGTCTGAAACTTCTAGCCTGCCTATTTTTAAATCTCTTGTATTATTATATATACCGTATTTTTTGGAGTATAAGATGCTCCAAAGTATAAGATGCACCTAGATTTTGGGGAGGAAAACAAGGGGAAAATATCTGCCTCTGTCTCCCAGCAATTCGCCTCCTTGCAACAACAGTACAGACAATATACACTGTTTGTAGTGTTATATTTGAGACTATACTTGTACAGACACTGTTAAAATGTATTTTCTGGAAGTACAGTTATTCTCTGCTATTTAAAAGAATAGCACTTTTTAAAACAATAGCACTGGGCCTCTTCAGATCAAGCATTTATTTTAAAAAGCCTCTTCATTTTGTTAAGTTGTCTCGAATAATAATAAAGCAGTCTTTAAAAAATAAGTACAGTCCTTAAAAAATAATTTGAACATTCTATAGGCATTTATAGTTATTGACTTACCTCCTTGCAGCAAACAGCCTGATTAGCACAAGGGGGAAAAATCTGCTTCCCACCAATTTGCCATGTGGATCAAACAGCTAGTTTCACTTTCAATTTCTCTGGATCATCAGCTGTTACAGGCTGCAGGGATTGCGATAGCTTATTGAAGCCCAGTTTGCTGCAAAGAGGTAAATTGCTAGTAAATTGCTAGAAGGCAGAGGCCAAAGGGTTGGGGCCGGTGGGTGGGTGGGACTACATTCGGTGTATAAGATGCACCCAAATTTTCACCCTCTTTTAGGGGGGAAAGGTGCATCTTATACTCCGAAAAATACGGTAAGTTCTTGTATTTTTACAGTAAGTCTATAGAATTAGTATTATAGGATAGTTTTTGTCCTTCAGCTTTATTTTTTAGCATCGCTGGATTTCCCAGAAATTTGTCTTAATTGAAATTATTGACAAATTAGCATGGCTTGGAGTATATACAGATTCGGTTCCACCTGAATTAATCCATTTCTTCTTCACAGACAACTCTGGGTCACCTGTTCCGCAATTCTCGCATGGTGCAGTTCCATTTCACCAATAAAGACTTGGAATCCCTCAAGGGACTGTATCGCATCATGGGCAATGGATTTGTAAGATTCTACAATTGCTGGGATGTGGACATGGTTAAAAGAGATTCAACTAAGTTGAAGAAGTAGAGGCTTCCAGTTGAGGCTTGGTCATGATGGACAATTTAAGGCAGCCTGTTTTTTTTTCCTGCTTGGAAAGCTGCCTGATGAGTAAACTGATACATATAACTGTATATACTGATACTCCAGTACATAAAATTTCTAATATTATTGACACTTTTTAGAAAGTGATTTTAATGGAAAATGTCTTAGCATGTTGGTGAAGTTACTTGCCTGGGATGTTATAAATCCCGGAATTGAATTCACTTGCTCAGGATAATATAAATCCTGGAATTATAACTGGTAAATCATGACATATTACTGACATATCAGTGGGGCTCCTTATTCTCTCAAGATTGCTAGAAGAGATCCTTTAATGGTAGTGTTGAAGTGGGATGATTAGTGAGGATCTTCTCAGTTTGGGTGACATTATAGAGATCCCTGATTTTGAGGATTCATTAGTAGTACAGTTTTATAAATTGCATTAAATTGCAATTCATCTGTGTTCTTCCGTTTTTCCTGGTGCATTTAGTTTGGGCCAATGTAGTTTTTTTAAAATTTCTTCTTGACTTTTATATCTTTTTCTGATATTAAATGACTTTGTGATCCCTGAGAGAAAAGCAATACAGCATACAAATGTAAATAACATGGGGCAAAAGAATTTCATCTTGAAAGAACATTTCTCAGAAACCGCCACCCTTTAGCCGATGCACTTTTCTTGTCACATGAGCAGGCAGGCTGTGTCCACTTCCCTCACACAACGCCTTGTGAGGTGCGAGTTCTGATGCTGCTGTACTCCTCCAAGAAGAAAATCTTCATGGGGCTCATTCCTTATGACCAGAGTGGTTTTGTCAACGGGATCCGCCAAGTCATCACTAATCATAAACAAGTTCAGCAGCAAAAGGTCAGTAGCTGATTCTCTTGGTCTTATTTCCCTCCTCCTCCTTCAGCTGTATGTTCAAGCTTTTCAGCAGACTGAATCTGTTGAATTCTAGAGCTATATCAGGTGTGTTCCCTAAGAGAAATACCAGTTTTGTCTCCAAAATTATAGGCTTCCCTGTACTTCTAGTTAGTATATTTTGTGTTCATAATTTGTTAATAAACTGGGAGATAAGATCTATTGATATTCAGCTATTCTGTATCAAATTTCTGCCTTGGAATTCTATGTAATGAAAAAACAGAAGAGAAATTTTATAACTGAAAATTACTTCTGGGTGTCTTGAACAATTACCACATTTCATAAGTTTCATTTAATACATTACTTACAGTATTTTTTGCTTGGTAATAAATTGAAGCTGTGCCATTTCTAAGCATATAGCACCTTTAGCTTTAATTCCTCGACCAACATTTTTGCGTTTGTACAGAATGTTTTATTTGTGCTTCTGTATGGGAGTACATTCAAAATATTTTGGACTATGAAACATTTAACACTAGCATTGTGTAATGCTACAGTTAACTCCAGAAGGCTGTAATTTATTTATTCTCCATCTCTCTTTATAGCAGATGGGGGGTTCTCAGCCCATGGGGTCCACACCCAACACACAATCCTTCCTGACAAAGCAGCCTGGCACTTTGCCAGTAACTCCAGGAGTCCAGCAGCAGGTAAGGCATTAAGCAGAGTAGATTTTGCCCTGACTGCCTTTGGGCAACAGTCACAGAAGAAAGCTACATGATCTTGGTATCAGAACTGCATTACCTGTCTCCTTGCCTTATTGGCCATTCCTTATTGGATTTGCCCCTCCCTTTATCTTTTTGCAGATGGGTGGGCAACAGGTGAGCCCCGGTATGCCTCAGGTGGGAATCATGGAAGAACGGCAACAGGGTTTGGTGAGTCCTTTGTGGAGGTGGAAGCTGTTGCATTTTTTCTAAGTGGATTCATCCCATCTTTGAATCATTATTTTCTTGCAGCTGCACTTCTTTGGTCCTATAAGATTGTGCTCTGGATGGAAAGAGGATGGAGGCTAAGCAAATTTATCTCTGGGTTAATTCAATACTCTCATTTCATAACTGAGTGGTACACAAGCTAAGACCTCGGGACCCTGCACATAGGCTCCCATACCCTGCCAAATATTGCCAACAAACTAAATTTAAGATGATAAGTGGGAAAGATATTGTTTAAGAAAGAATGTCATTTAACTATTAAACAAATTTAATGTATTTTTCACTACGCTGTAATTAGAAAGATGGCCTTCAGCATGTTATATACCACATCACCCTAAGGGAAAACACTATTTTGGTTGGAGTTGCCCCATACTTCTCTGGCTTTTCATATACAGGCCCTCATTCTTTTTTTCAGTCTATTGATGAAGAACACAAATATGTTCCTATTATGGTTCATTTTCTCCCAAATATTATTTTGGCTTGAAATGACTTTCCCTTATTTAACTGGCCTTCAGGCAAGGTCTCTTTGTGTCTTTAAATTATTTGGTCACTGCAGAAGTCCTTCAGCTGCACTCCACATAGTGAGATCAGCAAATCCCTGTCAAAAAGTCACATTCTTTTTAGCACTAACCCCATGTTTTTTGGTGGTTACCTACAATACCTTTGCATTGGTCTTCACATTTATGGGAAATAATCAATTGCTTTGTAGATTCTTGCAAGCAATGAAATATTTCTTTTCCTTTTCATAGTTGCAGCTCCGAGTGCAGCAACCTCAGCCAGCTGCCCCACCTACCAACCAACCTCCACAAGCACAGGGTCCCCCACAGGCTGGGCCACAGGCCACCCAAGGAGGGGCCATGCTTAGGCCCCAAAACCCAGGAGCCAACCCTCAGCTCCGAAGTCTTCTTCTAAGCCAACAACCGGTGAGTGCTATCTTTTGCTCTCCGCAAGCCCCCCCCCCCCATTCTTTTCCACTTTTTAAAACTGAAGAAGTTTGCTGGAATATTAGAGCAGTCCAGCACCGCAGCTCCTTTGCTTCTAAGAGCAAAGAGAAGTGGCTGCATTGCTTAGCTTAGCACTTGTAATAGTCCGAAAAGAATGCTATGCTTCCCTCTTCTTTTATATACAGCCCCAAGCTGGAGTCCCTCAATCCCAGCAGCCCCTTCACCACCTACAACAAGGGTCTTCAGGAATGTTACCACACCAGTCCATGGGGCAGACTCTTGGGCATCAGCCTCCTGGGCAGCAACAGCTCCAGCTTCCAGGACAGCCTCTTATGCACCAAGCTCCTGGACAGCAGTGGCCAACCCAGATGGCACCACGGCCACAATTGCAAGGTATGGGCAGGCTTGGTCTGAATTAATCAAAAACAAAAACTGCTACTCCCCTCCCAGAAACAGCTGCAAGCTGCTGAGAGTTAGGATAGGATTTTTTCTTTTGGCGAAAGGAACTATTTCTTTCATCAAGGAACATTAACTTGCAGCTGTGGGGGAGATAGGTTGGACAGGAGCATATGTCGCTATCTAGTTGAGCAGGTTATTATCTATAGAACACGGGCAACAGATGTGAAATATAGTAATGTATAGAGGTAAAAGCTGTGATGATGCTATTTCCTGATGTTCTAGCTATCTTAAGAGGGATTCATACATAAGCTATTTCTGGGGATGGAAGAGAAACAAAGGCACAAATCTTTTATTCGACTTCTGGGTAAAGCATTTGTTCAGAATGCCCCAGTGGATATAAAACTAAGCAGAATACTATAGCTAATCCTGTAACCAAAGTTTCTTCACTGCTGTTCTAAAGCCTCTTGGTGTTGTCCCTTCTCTCCCAGGTCAAATGTTAATGAACCCTGGTCCCCGGGGGCCTGTTTCTCAACAAGGCCTGCAGCAGGTTCCTGCCCCCAGCATCATGGAGGATGACATCCTCAGAGACCTCATCTGAGGACGCAAGAGGATATTCCTCCAATGTCACCCAGTGCTGAAATCATCTCTGTAAACTGGGAAGGTACTTCCTTTCCAGAGAATATTTTTTTCTCATTTGTAATTTTTTTTGTTCTTCTATTAAGAAATATTACACACTTTCATTGAAGTTGGTCTTTCCTGAGATTCATTCTGTTTCTCACTCCATCTGCTGCAATTTTAGGAATGTCACCCAGTTCTGCTGTGTTGTAGGGCACACTAAGAGTTCAGTCCAGCTTCCCAAGTTCCTCAGTGGGTTTTCAATTAATATTGGTATGGAAATATAATTGAATGAAAGGAGAGGGAAAATAAAAATGATCCTGTTGTGAGGTATGTTGTGAGATATTGGAAAGATCCAATATCTCTCAGAGTATATATCTAATGATCCAAAGCATGGGTGTCAAACTGACAGCGTACAGACCAGACCCATGTACAGCCACACCCATCCCAGCTCAGCCAAGGAAAAAATGTTGATACATCATGTGATGGCAACATGATGTGGCGAGTTTGACACTCGTCTTTCAAAGGAGGAGTTATTTTAATAGGTATATCAGAGGAAAAAAGGCATGAGAAGTTTATTTTCCTCAGCATCTCACATTTGAGATGTGAACCTTCTGCACCTTCCATTCTCCTCAGCAGGCAGGAGTTCAAACCCTGATTGGAACCCTAATTCAAATATCACTTCCTTATAAATCCCTACAGTAACCCTTCTTTTGGTTTACAACTGTCCAAATTATAGCAACCCATATACATTGTATTCAAATTCAGGAATGGAGCAGTGGCCTAGAAGTGGAACTCTCGCCTCACAATCAGGAGGCTGAGAGTTCGATCCTAGGTAGAGGCAGATATTTCTCTCTCTGGGCACACTGAGAATATATCTGTTGAACAAAACTCTGCATTGGTGACAGGAAGGGCATCCAGCCATTAAAACACTAGATCTTCAGCTATCCAGACTCCACCCTGCAAGGGATTATGGGGTCATTAAAAGATGATACATTGTATTCAAATTAGCTTTCCAAACGCATCTGTTTGGCTACAACAGAGGCTTTCATAGGGAAGAAGTAAAAATCTAAGTCCAGGATGCTACATTTCATTTTAGAGTTTATCCTTCTCAGAAACAGAGATAATATAAGATTATAATCAGAGTGAGTTCCTTTAATATATGAACCTGATGGAAAAGTAGATGGAGTGAACATGCAAGGACTGGATTGAAGTATGTCAGTTACATTCAATAAAGCATTTCTACAAGCATATGCACTATTGTTGGCCTAGCAGGCATTTATTAGTCACCCTTCTTTATTAGGCAAGGAGATTTTGGTTGCTACAGGAGTCAGGCCCAATGCCCTGAACAGTACAGTCACTGGAATCCATGTTACATAGGTCACAATGACAACTGAGAGCTACAGGGTAGATGAAAGATGGATCAACATCTGGGGGACAGCCTTGCAGAAGTGCAGTCTCATATTGTATTTCTTTGTAAGTGCAGACCTTTTGTCTGAAGGAGGAGAAGAGAGGCTTCCACAGTATATCCTGTAAAAGACAGAGAGATTAGCTAGACATGACAGGCTTTTTCATGGGGCAGCACCCAAAAATGTCACAGGTGCCATCCTTCTGCCTAGTGTTAGTCTAATTTCGCTTACCTGCCTATTTGCGTGTGTATGGCTTGCTACTACCACAAACATGCTGCTACCAGAAACCTCCTGAGGTCCCTTCTCAATGCTATCAAAACTGGGAAATTGGTGGGACATTCACTGCCTTTCTGGAGAGTAGTAGGACAATGTAATGGCACACTGGGCAGCAAAGTGGTCATATAAAAGCAAATAATGAAGAACTAAGGCTCTCCAAGTGACATTTTCTGTCTGGGAAACTAAGGCTGCACAAAGCCTCTTGATAGAAAGAAGTTGCCTGTTCTTCTAGGATGGACTGCAAAGCCTGCTAGGCTGTAATATGTAACAGGAAATCCACTGTTCAGGGGTGTCTGTATTTTCCCCCCAGTAGTAACCAAGCAAGTGAAGAGCAGTTATCTCCTTGAGTCAAGTAACGCCCTATTTTATGAAGATTACAATGCCCTTAATGTTAAGGCGCCAAATGGTTAGGAGACTGAGGAGTGGGTAGCTGCAAAGCAAGCTCCTCCCAACCTCCTTTCTGTGCTAATGCTTAAATACCCCCATGCAGGATTCATGTGCCCATCAACTGAAGTCAACTCTCAAGAGCATCCCCAAAAAGGCATTTTGTCAAACCACAAAGTAACAGTTCCAATAAACATAATCTACATCTACAAGATTTTAGAATTCTCTCCAAAAGTCACCAAGATGAGAAAACTATCTGCTGTAAACCAAGGCCATAGTCCCTTTCCTGGCAACTTTATATTACCTGTCCATTATGTCTCTGACTGCAGGAAACAAACAGTAGCAGCCCCTATTTAGGGAAATGTGTAGCTATGACTGAATGCAGGTTTTTTTCAAGTCATTGCGTTGGCTTGAGTCTTAAAAGGGTGCTGGGATAGAGGATAGCTTTCTCATACAGGGCCCTTCTAGGCACATAAACTCACCAGGCATTATGGTCATCTGTGCTACCTTGGGACAAGGAATGTTGTTCTAACACTTCTCAATGGTGATTTCTCCCTCATATACCTACCTTGGTATTACAGTAGCCACTACAGATGGAAGTGGTGATGGCCATGCAGACAGGGCAGCCATCCTTCTCAGCTGCAATGGTAGCATTGATAGGACGGCAGGCTTGATTGCTGCTGGCCACGCCACTTTGGAGAATGGAACAGTGAGTGGCAACCAGGAACAAGAAAGTTGCTAGCAACTGATTCTTTGCCTGGATGTAAAAGAGGGAAGAAATGAGAAAGATTTCATTACTTTGGCATCGGTATCAGAACATAGTTTAGCATATCTAAGGGATGTTATGCAAATGGGACTGATATTGTTGGGCAGTATGCACATTTAATAAATTATTATAGCTTCAACAGGTATCTGGTCTGCTGGATCTGCCTTTTATTACTATTGTTTATGAGTCATAGTCATAAGAGACAAACAAAAGAGAATATCTCTGAGCCCAGGATTTTTTGGCAGCACAAATATTGAACTGCATAGATTACAAGGTTTTCACACAAAAGTTCATTCACTGTTCCTCCTAAATTTAGCATCTAATTTAAATATGCAAATATTTGTACTGCTTTCTCTTTAACTATTCATAGTAACCATTTCCAGGTTTCTGATCACTGCCAATTGCCCAAATCTCTGCCCACAGATCGTGACCTGTTTTACCAGTCACTAGTATACCTAAAAAACACTCAGATGCTGAATTTAAAATACTACCAAAATTATTTAATAAATGGACAAAGGTGCCAGAATTGTATTTCTATACTAATTCAAGGAGAGAGCATCAGGGAGGGGGAGGAAAGAGGGAGGGTGTAGGTAGCTGCAGCCTATTTATGAGGGGGTTGGGTGCTCTTCCTGAACTAGGCCTTCTGTAATCATTTAATTTTCAATATCACATAATTGAATTAATATATATAAATCTAAAAACTTAACATAAAATATACTTTTTTTCTGGAAAGATATGGAAACCTTTGAAAAAGATCTGTTTTGTCAATAGTCTCAAGCAGGTATTTTCTCAAGAGTTCATATACCCAATCCCTGCTTGCTAAGTAGTGCCTAGTGAGAATACTTCTTTTCACCAAAACATGTAAAGCAAACTTTCCCCAATGTTGACTGTGTTTATCACAACTTTAGAATTCCTAGCCTGCATGGCTATTTTAAATGTGTCCATCTCATCCTGAAGGCACTCAGAGAAAGCAAACATAAACTTGTTGGATATGAATTGGAAAAAATTGTTCAACCTGTTAGTAAAGACATGTATTTACAGTATCCTCAACAATGCCTAGACTGATTAAAGTGAATCCACCAACTCTTCATGTAGGTAATTCCTAACCATTGAGAAGCCAATATTAGCCAAGAATTAACTTCTTTTCAATGTCCTATTATGCCAAAGCAACATACCATGATCTGAAACATTAGTAGATTATGTTAATGTGCAAGAAATATCATTGACCCAGCTATCTGCCGCCTCATTTGTACATACCTGCATTAACTTCATAGCGTCTCCAGGGCTGTCCTCCAACTGTGGTGTATCTGCCTCTCTCTTGCATTTTTATAGGGCTTTCCCCCCTCCCATCATACGCTGATAAAAAGACTCAAGGGCAAAAATCTAATAACCAGGATGCAAAAACAACGAAGGATTTTAACAGCATCATCACAGTTCCTGCTGGAAATATTGGTTAACTATTGGCTCCTAGATTAAGGAAGCAACATTTAACCTATTTCATTTCAAGTCTGTATATTGATGTATCTTCATTTAATCAGAAAGTTGCCCAGCTGCTGGACTTTCTCACTCGACTTTACTTCTCCATCTTTGTAACAATATTGTCAAGTGGATATAGTTGAAAGAGACTGAGCTAAGCTCACATTCGTAATTTCAGATGGGGAAAACTAAGCTTCCCAATCTGCTATGGGCAGCAACCTGGATACTATATTACAGTAGGGTTACCAGATTTGAGCTGCAAAAATCCAGATCACCAATTAGGGGAAAGGACTTTTCTGTGCTTTTTTGCTACTATCTAGTGATGATTGATAGTCAGATCACAATGGCTTTTCTAACTAGGATTTATATCTGGCAAGTTTATTCATTTGACACTCTGAAGATTAGACAGAACCCACATTTTATGAGCAGTAATTGGGATCAAGAATGGTTAGAACATGAAGATCGGAACATACGTTGTAATAATAAAAGTCAATGAGTTTCAAGCATAAGGTAGGTTTTCTTAGAGCGAGAAATGCACTGAATCCTTTGTTAGTGGAAAGATGAAATGTGTAAATAACAATAATAATAATATCAACCCGTATCAATCAGTAGCACCAGTCAATGGCATTTGTCTGCATTTTTGAATGTTCAGTAACTGAGTTTCATGTTTAATGAATAAAGTATATAATAATGATATGGCAAAGGCAAGCAATGGTAGTACCAATAATAATAGGCATCTTGGGAGCAATCCCAAAACAACTGAAGCACCACTTGAACACCATAGGCATTGACAAATTTGCCATCAGTCAATTACAGAAGGCAGCTTTATTTGGAACAGCTTCCATTCTGTGACAATATCTGTAACACTGTTAAACATCCACATTTGCCTATACCAGGTACTTCATAAGTACTCGATATAGACAAAAATGCCAAACCCAGTCTGAACATCTGACTGGCTGTGCGATGATCAATAATGATAATAAATTATGATAATGATAACAACAGTAGTTGTAGTAGTAATAGTATTAATAATATTTCGTGGTTGGAAATGTTGCATTCTGCAAAATTGTTTGAATGACCATTCTAGGTGAAGGAATAAGAGTACACTGCTAGTATTTGACACTAGTTCTTGACTCCATCTGCTCTTAATGTAGTAAATGCTTAGATTGGTGAGTGCATGTTCTAGGACAGAAATGAGGAAATTAGACACAGACGACCGTTTTTACTAAATTTGGTGAATTAAAACACTATGAGTTTTAATTCCTTCTGCTTATAGATTGAACTTTGATCTCTACTTTAAGTCCATGATCAGTGATCTGAAAGGAACAAAAGAAGTAGTTTTTCCGAGTTTGGTATTTAAAGCATCATTTTGCCCTTTAAATTTCTTCCCAATGAAAAGAAAAAGGGAACTTCATCTCTGCCCACAATACATAGGAAGAGGGCTCTTAGAGTCACGAATTGGTTTCTAAAGAACTTGATGGGGCCCATAGTTTGCTGCTCCCACTCCCATGGTAGTTGCCTTCTCCTAAGCCCTATTTGGCAATAGCTTCAGAACCATGCAATATTTTCCATCAACCATGCTGTTTGCGTCTTCTCCAAGGCCGCTACTCGGGGCTACACCAGATGTTGCTAGGTAAGAAATCTCTTTCTGCCTTAGTTGCTTTCCACTTGGATTGCTGAAATATGGTGTCCTTGATGTCAAAGTGAGCTTCAAGGACCCAGTGGGATTGGAGTCAAGGCTAGCTGAGAGCTGCAGGGGAACTGAGGGACACCAGATTCTGAAAAGCTGCCTTAAAGCATTATGGGAAATTCTGCTCCCTGTCCCCCAATAGATTATCTGTCAGATTCCCACGTACACACTGGACTCATATATTTCATACAGTATTTTTATCATTACCTCCACATAACTTTTATTTAATAAGTGAGGTGAAGGAGTCCCTGCAGATTTTACTCTGCTAGTCATTACTGACAATAGAGGGCAGTGCTCATCTCCATTTCAAGGCCATTGGGCCAGCACTGTCCTAAGACATTTCTGTGGTCATGTGCCAACATGACATCACACAGCACTGTTACCTTCCCACTGAAGTGGTACCTATTTATCTACTTACATTCAAACTGCTAGCTGGCAGGAATTTGGGCGTGGATGGGAGCTCACCCAGTCACAAGGAGCTTGGATTTCGGCCCTGGGCTGACAGCTTTCCAGCCATAAGCCCAGCATCTTAACCTCTGAGCCACCACACCGCTCCTCTATATATAAGGTTCCCTTTTGATCAGGAGTGTCAAACTGGCTGCCCAAGGGCCAGATGCATGACACGCAGGCTACACCCACCCAAGCTCTGCAAAGGCAAAAAAAGTTATGATACATTGCAATATGTCATGTGACGTGATCAAATTTGACATCCATGCCTTGGATTCATTGAGAAAAACAACAGTAACGGAAGGAGCTTTTTCTCTTTCTTTTTAACTGACAACCATTCTTCAGTGTGAGAATTGGCTCAAATTCAGTTTCCCAGTTGAGAGCCAGGCAAACACTTGTAGAGGATGTAAAATGTCAATTTTGCTTCCATAAATGACGGGGCTGGTCAGTTAATTGTCGGACCTAGGGAAGAAAGGACCTGACTAACAAATCCACTGTACATATCTGATATTTTTGGCGACCACATGGCCTCCACAGTTCTTGGCAGGGTTCTCTCTCAAGGCCTATTCTGGTCCTCATTGTGATTAATTACTTAAGTATTTCTGAGCAATATGATAACTAAGATATGGATACAATTTCTCCCATTTTCCTAAACATAGTTTTGCCAGCTAAAGTATTGGTTCCTCTGTGGGCACCGTAACAGTTTTAAAAGTTGGCCCTTACAACTAAGTCAAGCCAGCAAGGTTTATGAACTGAGGTAAGTTGGCCTTGGGTACTTGGTGATTTCTCCCAAGAAAAAACAATACCTCTGTGAAGGTTTGCAGAAAGGTTGCTAGCAGTAATTTCCTACCTATGAGCGGTGGTGGAGGCATTGTTTACGTCAGATGAATGGGATAATGGATTTTAAGAGTACAGGACAACCTCCAGCTGGTTCCAAGTCCTTCATCTGCTTAGAGATATCTGCCTTGGGGATTATTTTGCAGCCTTGGATGAGTCCTTCTTCCTATGTAATGCACTTCACAGGGCTATTGTGAGGTTAACATGAGCTGTTTTCTTTGCTGCTCTAAGGTCTCTGGCAAAAGGTGGAAATGCAAAGATGAAGAACAAAATCATGGTGATTATCAGTGGTCCCTCCTTGCAGACCTCTTGAAAGATAACCTGTGGATCAATAAGATCAGTTGGAGCTGGACCTATCAGTATTACCAGAACCACTACACATACTCAAGATCCATAATTCTCAATGCTTCTCCTTGGCCCACTAGGGAGAAAATTCTGCAACTATAGTTCTCGCACTTACTAAAAAAAAACACCAATACATTTATGTCACCAAAATCATGGTCTATTTGAGGCAGACAAATCATTCTAATTAATGCCAGGGCCAAATTAAGTCCATAATACTATTACTTTTATCAGTGTTTCTCAACCATAGCAAATTAAGAGGTGTGGAAAAGCCAGCATTCATGCTCAACTAGTATAAAATGGGAAGCTTCATGCTGCCCCAATTAATTTCTTGTTACTTACTGTTAAAATATTTAAATTTAATAGCTGGAACAGTGGGGTTGCACAATGAGCCAGAACACCCAATTATAGTTGATTGATTGGAGAATGCTGGGTCCTGCATGAGGCAAACTGCACTGATTGGTTGCTGTGCATGTGAAGAGGGAGTTTCTTCCCCTCTTGCTGCCCTTTTCTTCTGCAGGCTCTGCATGCGCTGTGATTTACCTCATGCTGTTCCTGTTTGCCTATCTTGCTTGCTGTAAATAAAGATGTATAATATATTTATAGTAAATTTCTCTGAGGTAAAAGTTTCTTCATGATACGGAGGGAGGTTGAAGTAGATTGTCTTATAAAGACAACATGATGCTATCTGTTACAGAAATGGGAGGAGGATTTCCTTTCCTTTCCACTGCTTGACTTAATGAGAAAAATTATCTCAAATGGAGGCCAAACATGGAGATGTTTCTGTGGAGGAAGGATTTGTGGACAGTTGTAAGCAATCTTCCAGAAAATTTCAAAGAGAAACAACAAAATGAAAAAGCACTAGGTAGCACAATTTTGTGCTTGGAAGATAGTCAGGCATAATACCTGTGCATGGTTTAACATCTGCTAGAGAATGCTGACTTGCCTTATGCAAAATAGAGAGATGGCAAGCAGCAAAGTAAGTCTCACCAGAAAATTTAGAGAACAAGGCTAAAGTCTGGAGAAAGTCTGTCAGATCACCTCCAGTTCATGAGGAAAACTTTCTTGCATTGGAAGAGTGAGGATGTTTTCAGAAGCTCACAAAGTATATGTTGTGCTTAGTTCCCTTGATGTTACTTGGGACATTTTAGTAGCAAGACTTGAGTCCATGGATGAGCATGATTTAACTATGAATTATGTAACTGGGAAGCTTTTGCAACAAGAACAGAAAAGATTTGAGAGAAATGTACACGAGAGAAATGATAGTAATTTACAATTCAGTCAGAAAGGAACTGCATTCAAGAGAGATAAAAAGGCGGATGATAAAAGTCTGTGGTGAAACACTGATTTGCATGTTGATCCACTCAACATATTGTGAGAAATTGCTCAGTAAGACAACTAAAACATACAAACATAAGAGAGACAACACAACAACAGAAGAAGGAAGACACATTTCTTTGGGGAAGGCAAACAACAAAGACACTAAAGATATTTGATTGTTGGACAGTGGGGCAAGTGAGCATATTGTAAATAACCCAGTTCTATTTTCTAGTTTAGGACCAGCTGCCCAGGAATATGTAAACCTTGCAAATGGTAATCATTCTTTTTTACAGGGCAAGGAACAGTATGTAGCATGGAGGGGTGGGTTTCAAAATGTTTTACTACTGGTTCTGTGGGCATGGCATATTTTGTGGGTAGGGTTTGGCGGTCATGTGACTGGCTGGGAGTGATTGGTATCATATGACCAGGTAGGAGTCGCTTGGCAATCATGTGACCAGGGGGGAGTCACCAAGTCGATGTCACTGAATTCTTTGCCACAATGAATAACCTACAAAAAGGAGATATAAAAACAGTAAATTTATTATTTTGTGAACTTACTATTTAAATAAGAATAAAATAAGTACACAAAACAATAAAAGAGCTACTTACAGAAGGAAGATAATTGTCCTTGCCTGTCTTCAACATCGATGATTACCTTGCTCCAATGAATGGCCTGCACAAGGAAGAGACACAGAAATGAACTCTTCAATTGCATGCACTACAGAAGGATGAAACCAGCATACAAAAAAAATAAAACAGCTACTTACAGGATGAGACTGTCCTTGCCTGTCTTCAACATCACCGACTGACCACCTTGCTTCAATGAATGGCCTGCACAAAGAAGAGATACAGAAATAAACTCTTCAATTACATCCACTACATAAGGATGAAACAAGAGCACACAACAGTAAACAGTTACTTACAGAAGGAAGATGATTCTCCTTGCCTGTCTTCATGGTTATTCTTTTTTATTATTTTTTTCCCTTCTACACCTTACAGTCATTATATCAACATTATGTGATCATACCTGTACATGTATATATTATTTCGCTTCTATGTTTACACATCTTTATACACAGTTCTATATATTTATATATATTGTTTTTGGCTTAATTAATTTTATTCTTGTTTTGCAGACATTTGTACCAAATGTTCCAAATTTCATAATATTCCGACTCTATCTTTTAATTTTAGTGTTAATTTGTCCATCTCTGCACAATCCCAATTTTTTTGTATCACTAATTCGTCTGAGGGGATATTATTTTGTTTCCAGTATTGGGTAAATGCTATTCTAGCTGAGGTTAGCAGATGTGTTAATATATACTTAATTTTCTTTCTATATTTCCTTTTGATTATTCCCAGCAGAAAGATTTCGGGTTTGTATTTTATCTGTTCTCCTGTAATTTCTTGTACCCATTTCCAAATTTTTGTCCAATATTTTTGTGTTTCTGGGCAGTTCCACCATATGTGATAAAAAGTCCCTTGCATTTTTTTACACTTCCAGCAGGTCCGCTTCATGTTTGGATACATTTTAGCCAATCTTGTTGGTGGTAAATGCCAACGATAAAACATTTTGTACATATTTTCTTTAAGTGCTGCTCATCATTTTAGTTTATAATTTGTGTTCCAAATTCTTTCCCAATCCACTAGATCTATATTGTAACCAAAGTTTTTGGCCCACGCTATCATGCAACCTTTAACGTTTTCTCCTTCTAATGTTACTTCTAATAAATATTTTTAAATTTTTGTTATGAATTTATTTTCTGGGCCAATTAAAATTTTATCTATTTGTTGTCATTCTGTGTATATTCCACATTCTTTTACAGCTTGATTGTAGTTGGAGATATGGCCACCAATCTATATTTATATTTTGCTCCTTTAATTTCTGATTTGTTTTCAAATTTCCTTGGATGTCTAAAATTTCACTATATCTAACCATTTTTGATAGATCTAATGTATTGGGATGTGTCATGGCTTCCATAGTGGAAAGCCATGTCGGTATTTTCATGTAGTTTTTTTCTCTAATTTTATTCCAGACCTGTATCAGTGCATCTCTAATATAGTGTCTGTGAAAGTATTTTTGTTTTCTTTTACCCTCTTCCCATAGGAAAAAATGCCATCCCATTTGCAAATCGTGGCCCTCTAATGTTAGTATTCTTTTATTTTTTAAATTTATCCAATCCCTGATCCATGTTAGTGCTGCTGCTTTGTAATAAAGTCAGGAAGTTCCATACCACCTCTGCTTCTGTCATCCTGCAGAGCTTTCAACTTTATCCTGGCTCTCTTTCCTTGCCATATAAATTTTAATATAATGTTATTCAATTCAGTAAAAAAAATGTCCTAATTTTATGGGGATTGTTTGAAAAAAAAATATAATAGTCTTGGTAGTACATTCATTTTTATCACTGCTATTTTCCCTAATAATGATAGTTGTAGTTTCCCCCATAATTCTAGATCTTTTTTTATTTGTTGCACTAATTTTGTATAATTATTTTCTTTTATAGTTGAGCACTTTGCAGTTAGCCATATTCCAAGATATTTAATTTTGCCACTTGCAGTCCTATTATTCTTTCTAATTCTTTATTTTGTTCTTCTTTCAAATTTTTAGTTATCAGTTTAGTCTTTTCTCTATTAATCTTTACCCCTGCTACATCTCCATATTTTTCTAATTCTAGCATTAAGGCCTGAATTTTATACTCCTCTTTTTAAATTTTAATTCCTCTTATCTCCTAATTTTGTCTAATTCTTATTAAGAAACTTTCAAGCGTCAGGATAAAGAGCAGAGGTGATAGTGGGCAACCCTGCCTTACTCCTTTCATTATTTTAAAGGTCTCTGTATTTTCCCCATTTAATAATATATTTGTCCTTTGGGTGGAGTATTTCGTTTCTATTAATCTTTCAAACTGGTCCCCTAATTTCATATTCTTAATTTGTTGTGTTATGAATTCCCAATTTAAATTGTCAAATGCCTTCTGTGCATCCAGAAAGACAAGTGCCACTTGTTTCTCTGGATGTGCCTCATAGTACTCTAAAATATTTGCTATTATTCTAGTGTTATTCCTGATTTGTCTTGTTGGGAGAAATCCATTTTGGTCTGGATGTATATAGTTTTTTAATAGTTTTTTCAATCTCTCCACTATTATTGTTGTGAATATTTTATAGTTGGCATTTAACAATGAGATTGGCCTATAGTTTTGAATCTGTTTTTTATCTGCACCTTCTTTAAATATTAATGTAATATGTGCTTCCCTCCATGATTCCGGTATTTTTGCTTTCATCAGTGCCTCATTATACATCTCCAACATCAAGGGTTCTATCAATTCGTTCAATTCATCTATTATTTTATACCATTCTGCTGAGAATCCATCTGGGCCTGGCGTTTATTATTTTTCTGTTTCTGAATTGCCTGTTTCAATTCTAGTTTCGTTATTTTTTTTATAACATTTCTTTCATGTCTTCTGTTGACGGGGTTTCTTCTCCATTTAGATATTCTTTTATTTGTTGACCAGGGGGGAGTCACCAAGTCGATGTCACTGAATTCTTTGCCACAATGAATAACCTACAAAAAGGGGGTATAAAAACAGTAAATTTATTATTTTGTGAATTTACTATTTAAATAAGAATAAAATAAGTACACAAAACAATAAAAGAGCTATTTACAGAAGGAATATAATTGTCCTTGCCTTGTCTTCAACACCAATGATTACCTTGCTCTAATGAATGGCCTGCACAAAGAAGAGACCCAAAAATGAACTCTTCAATTGCATGGACTACATAAGGATGAAACAAGCACACACAACAATAAAACAGTTACTTACAGAAGGAAGATGATTCTCCTTGCCTGTCTTCAACATCACCAACTGACGATCTTGCTCCAATGAATGACTTGCACAAAGAAGAGACACAGAAATGAACTATGCAATTGCATGCACTACATAAGGATGAAACAAACACATAAAATAATAAAAAAGCTACTTACAGAGGAAGAATGATTTTCCTGCTCGTTTTCAACACCACCAACTGACCACCTTGCTCCAATGACCTACACAAAGAAGAGACACAGAAAGGAAGACTTTAATTGCATACACTTACACCTTACATAAGAAAAACCAAAGAAAGAGATACACTCAAATACTTACTTGTGTTATTGGTTTTATGGTTGAAGATATTGCTACATCGTTCTTTCATTTCTGGCTTCTTCAGTTACATTTTTCTTGCTCTTCACTTGTGGATCATCGGCCATGTGATGGTGGACTCTGAGCCACTTTTTGACTGAAGGAAGTGGGTCCCATCTTACAGGCATGCCAATAACCCTTATTGTCATCAAATTGCTAATGTTTGGAATAGTCAGGCGGGTTCTAAATATATGAGGTTCATTTTTGAGAACCCCCTTTCTGCCTCTGCTGAACTAACAGCAATATCTCTAGCTTTTTTGATACTGTCAGGAATTGTGTAGTTCTTTGGATCTTTGAGTATGTTTTCCAAAAAATCTCTGTAGTCATTCAGATCAATTTCATAATTAAACAACACCAAATTCAATCAATCCTTCCTCTGCTTCTGCCTATAGAACAACTACATCTTTAATGTTCCAGTTATCTGGCTCCAAATATGTAAGAAATTGTAATTTGTTTGCATCTGGCAATTGGTTACCTGTTTTTAGATATTCATAATCCATCAGCCTTTTCTTCCAATTGGTGATGATGCTTTTCAAAAGATTTTCATGATGAAGTGCAACAAATTATTGATTTTGAACAAATTTTATATTTTGGGGCTTCTGAAGCTATTATTCCATCAACCTTTTTTTTCATATGGGCCCTTTCCATGTCTAAGCATTTCAAATGCTTTAATTGATCGCAATACCAATTTTTCTGCCTTAATGATGTCTGTGTTTCTCCCTTGCAGGGCATTTGACAGAAGAAATATCTCATTTAGAATATCAATCATGAGGGCCATATCAGTCAAAAAATTAAAAATTTCAAAATAGGCAGCTGTGCCTGGATATTTTTCGTTGCCCAGAAAAAACTGATGTAGTGCTGGATAAGCATGCCACACAGCTATGGTTGACCTTAAACTACAGGCTTGGTCCCAAAACTCTGCCAATCTTCACGATTTCAATGCCCAGTTGTTCAGAGATTTGGAAAAGTTCCATCTGGCTCTTGCAGGATTTATGGAAAGTGGTGTGCATCTTGTCAAGGAATATTTTGAAGTGGTTCAGTTGGTTGATGTCATATATATATATATATATATATATATATATATATATATATATATATATATATATATATATATATATATATATATATATATATATATATATATTTGTTATATTTATGCTGATAAATAAATAAAGGGAGACTAGTATTATAGATCTATTTCAAGCTATTTAGCTCTCATCAGCTAGCCATACCCAAGTTTGAGAGCTAAATAGCTTGAAATAGATCTATAATACTAGTCTCCCTTTATTTATTTATCAGCATAAATATAACAAATGTAACAAAAAGGCAACAGTAAAAAATATTGGGTTTCTGTCTGGATGGTCTCTTGTGACGAGCCTAATGACAGAGAGTGGAAGTGTGACCTTCCTCCCATACTTGGGCATACCAGGGGTTGTGACTTTAAGTATATATATATATATATATATATATATATATATATATATATATATATATATATATATATATATATATATATATATATATACACATACATACATACATACATACATACATACATACATACATACACATACACACACACACACACACACAGTTTTTTTATTTTTTCATTTTCATAACATACAACCACATGTATACTATTACATATATACACAGTTTTTTTATTTTTTCATTTTCATAACATACAACCACATGTATACTATTACATAACCAACATCGTATTGTATTATTAAATCTTTACATCAATTCATCTTTCCATCAACTCCCAAAAACAATTATTGGCTCTTCTGCTCTCCATATACCATATTTGTACCATATCCTTCACTTTCTTCTCCCTCTCTCCTCCTCCTCCCTACCTCCTTTCTTACCTCTTTTGTCACCCTTTTCTTCTCTATTTCCCCTTCCTCTCTCCTTCCCCTCTCCTCTTTCCACTCCTCCTTTCTCTCCTCCTCTTCTCCCCTTGCCCTCTACCCTATCCCTCTCTTCTTCCCTTACCTCTCTCTACTTCACATTCTTCGTCTCATTTTCTTGGTGTATTTCAGCTTCTGAGCGAGCTCCATTTTATGTTGATGGTATTTTTAATTCCTTTTCAATATACATATTTAATTTTAACATATATCCTCCTCCTTTTTTTAAAGAGAGAGAAAAAAAGTATACATATATAGTCATTGTGCTTTTAACGCCGCCCCCCCCCCAGCCTAATTTTGGCCGAGATGTAGACCTGGTTACAATTCCCAGCTATTCTCATCATTATATTTATATAATTAGACATCCTTACATGCCCCCACTTTGTGATTCTGTCTTTAAATCTCAATAGTTTCCCATTGTAGGCATGTTTAGTTCCCTCTCCATTTTTCCATATCTTGGATTAGATTACCCCTTAGTTGTCTATAAATGGCAATTCTTACTGTTCAATGTTCATTACAATTCCCTTAATCTACTATATAGCATAACAAGCAGTATACATCTCACTTTGTTCATCATCTTAAAAGTTCTATATATGTGCATCTTTCATATATTTTAACCTTAATTGCTTAATTGTCCTTCTATTGTCATATTCAATCAATTAGTAACTCAGTTTAATTATTATGTATAAAAGTGAATCACAATCTTCTGCTTTACAATCTCCCCATATAAGTTTCATATTTGTCCATATTCCACATGCTTCAACCTTTATTTAATTATCTTTCCATTATCATATTCAATCAGTTAGCAACTCCATTTTATTGTCATATTTAGGAATAAACCCATTATCTTAGCTTTATATTTTCCCATATAACAATTTCTAGTTGTCTGATTTTTTTCCTAGTAAGTCTTTTGTCCCACTTCTCTATTCCTGCCTTCTACCTTTTGTTTGTTTTGAAATGTCTACCCTCTTCAATTTTCCCCTGGCCACCATCAGAAAGATCTTTTATATTTCCCTTTGTTGGGGCATAACCTCCTACTTCAATTTTCCTTATGCCACTGTCAACCTCCTAAACATCTTTTGTCTGGTTTTTATTCCCTTTTGTTGGGATACATCTCCCCTTTACATTTTTCCCTATACCACTGCCAAGCCCAATGGAGATGTTTGTCTGCTTTTTATTTCCCACCATTTCTACCCCTTCATTATCTCTCCCCACTTCTTCTTTCCCTTCTTCTTTAAATACCTGCTTCTCCAAATTCAGAATTCTATTTAGACTTGATTTTAATGATCCAGTGGTGGGATACGACCAGTACGTCCCAGTAAGGGCATATCGGTGCCTGCTGGGAGCACCAGGTACCGTTCCAGTACAGTGCTCCGGAGAGCCCACCTGCCCTCACCTGTATTTGAGCCGATTGGGCTTTCGCGCACGGATCATACGGCGAGCAGCTGGAGCGTTGTCAGCAGTAAGTATGCACGCATGCACATGGGGGATGCTGGGCCTCGTTGCAGCATACCGGTTGCAACGAGATCCAGAACCCACCACTGGTCCAGTCCCAAAGTTACAGTTAGTTATACAGTTCTTATTTCAGAGTTCTGGTCCACCTTAAATTCATCTACTTTGGCTGTTGTGAAGAAGAGCGACGGGAGCCATCTTTGTCTTTTGTTCTTCCTTAATGTCCAGTTCCAAAATTGCTAAAGACTTCGTATTTCCCAGTTCTTGATTTTGTTATTATTTTTTTCCTTGCTATTTTCCACCTCTCGTTAGTTATAATTGCTCAAAATACATTAATTGGAACAAACGTGCCTACAGCCAAACTCAGGTATGTTTCTCTTCCCTCCTGCCCTCCTCCTAAGTTTTGATTTATGACAGTTGGTTAATTAAAAGTTCCCATACAGGCATGATTAGGTTATCAGTTGTCAGTGAGGAGATAGTATTTTTTTCTTGATCTTTCTCCCTTGTTGCATTCCACGTCTCGTTAATTGGAGTTGCTTAAAATATGTTAGTTAAAAGACACTCTGATGAAGCAAATCTTCACACTCCTAGACTCCTTTAAAAACAATCTTTTCAAGTCCAAAACCGAATTTAAAGTTAGTATTTGAGTGGGTTTGTCACTTCTGTGCTTTCTTGGGGTGGTGGTGGTAATGTTTCAACCCTTAATTTTCCTTTTTTTTCCCCTTTCTTTTGCAAAAATCCCGATCCGTCCATCAATATTATTTGTGCTCTCAAGAGTCTTTGCCTTTTCCAAATTTTGATTTATGACTGTGGGTTAGATAAATTTTCTTACCGGTCTTTCATCTTGTCCTCACACTACTGTTCAGTTGCTTTGGCTGGAAGCTAACTTCTTGTGCAGCCATGTTGTCATGCTGCTGCCCCTACTCTGATTCAGAGGGCAAATCTCCAACCTGCGAGGAACCTGTTGCCTCTCCCTGGGTCTGATGTGATGTTGCCCCTTCTTCGTCACCCCCCTCCAAGGGAGTTCTGATCTAAAAAGATCTCGGAATTGGTTTGTCAGACAGGGTTCATGTGATACTCTACAGAGCTCACATTGGTCGTGTTGGTTGATGATCTCTGGCAGGCCCGGGACAGGGGTTGCTCCTCTGTCCTGGTCTTATTAGACCTCTCGGCAGCTTTTGATACCATCGACCATGATATCCTATTGCGACGACACAGGGAATTGGGAGTGGGGGGCACCGTTTTGCAGTTCGTGTTGACTGGAGGGCAGAGGTGCCTCACTTGTGGGGTGCCCCAGGGGGCGGTTCTCTCACCCCTCCTGTTCAACATATATATGAAACTGCTGGGCAAGATCATTCGTGGTTTGGGGGATGGTATCATCAATACGCTGATGATACCCAACTTTTCGTCTCTATCCCAAACCACCCCAACGATGTCCTTGATGTGATGTTCCAGTGCCTCGAGGCTGTGCGGATCTGGGTGGGGACGAACAGGCTTAAGCTTAATTCCTCCAAGACTGAGTGTCTGTGGTTCCCGTCAGCCCAATTTGTGCATCATGTACCATCTTTGATGATAGGGGGAGAAATTTTAGTCCCCTCAGAGAGGGCCCGCAATCTGGGCGTCCTCCTGGATACACGGCTTAGTTTGGAAGAACATCTTATGGCTGTGACCAGGGGGGCCTTCTACTAGGTCCTCCTGGTATGCCAGTTGCGCCCCTTCCTGGATCGGGATGCCCTGTGCACAGTCACTAATGCCCTTGTCCTTTCTCGCCTGGACTACTGTCATGGTCTCTACATGGGACTGCCCTTGAAAAGCACCCGGAGATTCCAGGTGGTCCAGAATGCGGCCACGCGGGTTGCCATGGGGGTACCTAGGTGCTCCCAAGTTACGCCCCTTTTAGGCGGCCTGCACTGGTTGCCGGTTGTTTTACGGGTTTGATTCAAGGTGTTAATTATGATCTTTAAAGTGCTCCATGGCTTAGGCTCAAGGGTACTTGCGAGACCGCCTACTGCCAACGGTAGCCTCCCACTGTCCAGTACGATCCCAGAGAGTTGGCCTCCTCAGGGTGCTGTCAGCCAGGCAATGTCAGCTGGCAACCCCCAGGGGGAGAGCTTTCTCTGAGGGAGCACCTTCCCTTTGGAATGAGCTGTCCCCGGAGCTTCACATAATCCCCAACCTCAAGTCCTTCTAGTGCGCCCTAAAAAGTTGGCTTTTTCAGCAAGCCGGCCTGGCCTGAAGAGAATAAATTAAATTATTAATTTTAATTGTTAATTTTAATTTAATCCTAAATCTGATTTAAATTGTCAATTGAAGGTTATTGGATTTCCTATTTAATCTTTTTTACCTTTTGTTATATGTGTTTTTATGTTGTACGCCATCCTGAGTCCTTTGGGAGAAGGGTGGCATATAAGTCCAATAAAACAAACAAAATAAACCAACCTCATAATTACCTCAAAAACCAGTTATCACACACAAACACAAAAATCTCACAAAGCTGCCTTGAATCAACTTGCACATATAAAAGCAGCCATTTTGAGGCACATAAAATTTATGTGCCCAAAATGGCTGCTTCTATATGTGTAGATTTGTGCAAGGCAGCTTTGAGAGATTTTGTGTGTTTATTTCTGTAGTGATTCACACTCACTACTAAAACACACAAAATCTTGCAAACCATGCACCAACCTGCACACTTAAAAGCAAGATATGCATCACAAATAAAACATTTCCTAAAATCAATAAAATTTCTTTTAAAAACATTTCCTCAAAATAATAAATTAAAAAAAACATTTCCTCAAAATAATAAATTAAAAAAAAAACATTTCCCAAAAAGAGTAAATTAAAAAAAAAATCCTAAAAACAATACAATTTCTTTTAAAAAAACATTTCCTGAAAACAATTTTTTTAAATCCTAAAAACAATTAAAAAACATTTTCTCAAAACAATAAAATTTCTATTAAAACATTTCCTGAAAACAATATTAAAAAAAACAAAACATTTCTACAAAACAACCAAATCTCCTGAAAAAAGTTAACAATAAAATATCCTTTGAAAAAAACATTAAAAGCATAAAGAAAAAAATCCCAGCCACTTACCAGCAGGCAGAATTAGCTGCTCTCCAATGTGATAGATGCTGGAGTAGATGTAGGCAGCAGGCAACCAGGCCAGACACTCCGGCTGAAGGTAAGCTGGACTGGAGGCAAATAGGGACAAACCAGTCAGCTAGGCCTGCCTAGCATGGAGCCAAAGCGGCTTAGCCAGCCAGGCGAGGCTGGGGACTGGCGGGGCATGGCAAGAAAGGCCTCAGCCAAGCGCCAGCAGGCTTCATAGTCTATGCGAGCCTGGGGACTGGCTGAGGCTTTCCTTGCTACCTCTCCCCAGGCTCGTTAGACCACGAAGCCTGCCACCACTCTTGATAGCTTCGTGGTGCCCCAAGTGTGCCCCATGAAGTCACCCTCCTAGCACCAGCGGGCTTCGTGGTCTATGCAAGCCTAGGGAATGGCAGCAAGGAAGGCCTCAACCTGTCCCAGGACTCGTGTAGACCATGAAACCCACCGGCACTGTTGGTTGCTTCTTGCTTCCCCCGGTGCCCCCTGCAAAGTGGCCCTCTGAGCACTGGCGAGCTTTGCAATTTAAGTGAGCCAGGAGACTGGCGGTAAGGAAGGCCTCAGCCAGTCCCTGGGCTTTTGTAGACTGCTAAGACTGCCAGCGCTCTTGATAGCTTCTTGCATCTCCTGGCGCGTCCCACAAAGTAACCCTCTGAGCGCCGGCGGGCTTCGCGGTTAAAAAAACACCTGATTTCTTGTAATGTTTGTAAACACACTAATTGATTAGATATTTAGAAAACAGACTTCAGGGATCAGGGATTGGATAAATTTAAAAAATAAAAGAATACTAACATTAGAGGGCCATGATTTGCAAACGGGATGACATTTTTTCCTATGGGAAGAGGGTAAAAAGAAACAAAAATACTTTCACAGACACTATATTAAAGATGCACTGATACAGGTCTGGAATAAAATTAGAGAGAAACATTACATGAAAATACCGACATGGCTTTCCACTATGGAAGCCATGACACATCCCAATACACTAGATCAGTGGTTTCCAGTGGTTTTCTATCGAAAATGGTTAGATATAGTGAAATTTTAGACAGCCAAGGGAATTTGAAAACAAATCAAGAATTAAAGGAGCAAAATATAAATATAGATTGGTGGCCATATCTCCAGCTACAATCGAGATAGACAAAAGATGTAAAAGAATATGGAATATACACAGAATTACAACAAATAGATAAAATTTTAATTGGCCTGGAAATAAATTCATAACGAAAATTTACAAATATTTATTAGAAGTAACATTAGAAGAAGAAAAAGGTAAAGGTTGCATGATAGCATGGGCCAAAAAGTTTGATTACAACATAGATTTAGTGGATTGGGAAAGAATTTGGAACACAAATTATAAACTAACACGATCAGTAGCACTTAAAGAAAATATGTACAAAATGTTTTATGGTTGGCACTTACCACCAACAAGATTGGCTAAAATGTACCCCAACATGAAACCGACCTGCTGGAAGCGTAAAAAAGTACAAGGGACTTATTATCACATATGGTGGACCTGCCCGGAAACACAAAAATAGTGGACAAAAATTGGAAATGGGTGCAAGAAATTACAGGAGAACAGACATAATACAAACCCGAAATCTTTCTGCTGGGAATAATCAAGGGGAAATATACAAAGACAATTAAATACATTTGCTAACCACAGCTATAATAGTATTTGCCCAATGCTGGAAATAATATAATACTCCCTCGGATGAATTAGTGATAAAAAAAAAACCTTTGGATTGTGCAGAGATGGACAAATTAACACTGAAATTAAAAGATAAAGAAGAGTCGGAATATTATGAAATTTGGAACAATTGGTACAAATGTCTGCAAAACAAGAATAAAATTAATTAAGCTGAAAAACAATATATATAAATATATATAGAACTGTGTATAAAGGTGTGTAAATATAGAAGCGAAATATTATAAACATGTACAGGTATGATGACATAACGATGTTGATATAATGACTGTAAGGTGTTGTAGAAGGGAAAAATAATAAAAAATCTGCTTAAAAAGAGAGAAAACATACTTCAGTTGCCATTTCCACAGCTGAAACAAAATTCATAACATTGTCACAGTTGTATTTAGAGATAACATGGTATATACAGGTGAAATTCAAAAATTAGAATATCGTGCAAAAGTTCATTTATTCCAGTAATGCAACTTAAAAGGTGAAACTAATATATGAGATAGACTCATTACATGCAAAGCAAGATAGTTCAAGCCGTGATTTGTCATAATTGTGATGATTATTAATTATTATTAAAGGATCTGGATATTGAAGTGAAAGGAGCTATACCGGTATTTGAAGATAACACAACATGTGTACAAATGGCAACAGGTGACAGAAGCAAACACGTTGGAATAAAATATTCTAATGTCAGAAAAGCAGTTTAAAGAAAATGTAATATTATTGTCCGTCAGAGATAATTTGACTGACTTCCTAACAAAGCCATTGGTATACAAAAACATAAGGCTCTTGTGTGTGTAAACAACTTGATTTAAATGTTGTCCAGCTATAAATTGGAGGGGTATTAAGATATTTAAATTTAGTAGCTGGAAGAGTAGGTTGTACAATAAGCCAGAACGCAGTTATTCTTTGGTTGGAGAGTGCTGGCAATCTGCACTGATTGGTTGCTGTGGGGTGCTTTGCCACATTTTCCTTTGGTGTGTTTTATTGCTCTGTGATTTACCTCATGATGCTTCTGTTTGTCTATCTTGTTGTTGTAATTATAGATGTAATATATATTTATTTATAAAACTGCAAGTTTGTGTCAGCATCTCTGACTTCATTTGGACATCTGCTGCACAATTGCCTGACATTTACTATTTTAGGTCTACAGGTCAAAAATGACGTGACCAATCACTTGGTGTTGCTATGCCTCGAGTAAAATCTTCCTGTCACCTTCAAAAGTCCACATGGATTAAGTGACCCTGCCTTAATTCTCTTTTCTTCCCTGCTACAGGGTTATTATCAATAATTATCACTATTATCATTGCTCTATGGAAAGAAGGAAAGGGAAAAGATGAGAAAAATTGGGCGAATGAATATTAAGAATATCCTCAGAGCAGAGAGATTCAACTTCTTATTGCTTGAGGGCCATACTGATTTTTGCAGAGCATGTTAAATGGTCCTTAACTTATGTTGGTAAGAGTTGAAGATGTTTAAAGATGTGCAATAAGTTTCTTAAACCAAGCCTTTTTAAATTCCTCTCTCATTCCCCCTAGAACGGAGAATAATTAGGGGTTTTTCTGCTCCAGTCTGCAAGGTAGTTAGCTGGTGATGTGTGGGTTTGGCTCACAGTTTGCAATTCTGTCCAACTACTTTTCTTTCTCTCTTCTGAGGCCGTCTTTTGAGCATAGGTGTGTACAAACTACAGAGGTCCCCTTGCCACCCTTTTGATCTTCTTGGCAGTGGAGCAGTTCCACATTTTTGCACATAGCCTGTGCTTCTCAAGCCTGGCCTGCTTGAGACTTCCGGTGGGCGGGGCCACATAGAGGGTTGTTATCTCTAACAGCTCTGGAATCTTGGCGTCGTTAATCTGTCTAAACAGCAATCTATCAAGCTGTTTAGCAGTTTATTTAATCTTAGAAGAGAGAGATGAGCAGCTATGCATCGGAAGTTTTCCAACTAGCTCTTTCAGCATAAACGCTGGGGAGGAAAGTGGGGAAAGCACCAGCTGTAGCATGGCAGCTCCGTGCCAGGATTTATTCTGCCTTTTGTTGCAGAACGAAGGTTTTCGCTCATCCTCAGCACAATGATTTATTATGGACTTCAAGCCGAGCTGAACCAATACTTGTGAACTTCTTAATTGTATGTATAAATCCTTAGCTCCATTGTAAAGAATTCCTTCTGCTGATTGCTTGCTGAAAGTTCTATAAAAATGGCGTCGAGCTGTGTAGGAGGGGTCGTGCCTTGGGTAGAGCTTTTGTGAAGCCTAAAAGTGTTTTACTATCAAGAAGAGATTTATTATCAAAACAAATAGCAATTGCTGTATAATTGGACTGCCTGGACTTTTTAACTGACTAAAGAAGATTAAGTTTGAGGTGGCTTCTAAGCAAAAATCCCCCCTCCTCCCCCGCATCGAAAAGTGCCGGAAATTCACCAGCGCCTTCTGCTAAAATACAATCATCACTCCCTTCTACATCTGCAGGGGACCCCCTGACAAGGGAAATTCTGCAGAAGGAATTAATCGATGCGTTAAAAAATCATGCTGTTATGATAGAAACAAAACTTAAGGAAGAGATAGCTGGTTCTAACAAACAGATGTCTGAAAAACTTATGACATGTACCAAATGATTAGAGGGGACTTGGTGACAGCTCTGAATTCAATAGTTGGTTATGGACAGGCCCTTGAAGAAAAGTTAGAAGAACTTAGTGACGCTAATACGAACTTGGCAACCGAAAATGGAGGCGGTCCAGCAAAAGGTTAGCGATGCAGACAATGAAATCATAATGCTACAGTATAGGCAAATGGAATTGGCTTTAAGGATAAGGGGCCTCCCTGAAAATACACAAGAGAACGTGAAACAGACTCTCTCTGAAGCCTTCGACCTGATGGCGGAAAGGTCAGGAGGGAATCTTGACTGGCAAATCGAAAAGGTTTATCACATTAATTCCTCACTGGCAAAACAAAACAATTACCAAGAGATATAGTGGTCTACTTCGCCACTAGAGATGTGAGAAATACGATATTACAGGAATCCTACAAAAAATAAGCTTCAAATCCGGGGTCGGAAGGTGACTGTCTTGAAGGAGATACCACCTAAAATGCTGAGATCTAGGAAAGACTATGCCTTTCTAGTGGAAGAGCTCAAAAATTGCCAGATACAGTTTAGATGGGACGCACCAACCGGCATCGCATTTAGCTATCTTGGAAAAGACATCGCCTCAATACAGTATGGAAAGCTCAAGATTTCTACACCAATGTACTGAAGGGTGTACAACCCTCTTCCTCTAGATCTAGACAAAGAGAACAAGAAGGATATGATAGAAAGCAAGCCACTCAAGTTTTAACAAGGGGGGGGGGTCAACTTGTTCTTTCAGAGGTACAAGAAGCTAAAGAACAAAGACAAGACCACGTGGTTACCAGACGAATGGAACAGGAATTAAGAAAGCAACGTACACAAGCCACCGTTCAGGAGCATACAGGTGTTACATCAAAAACAGTGGGAGGAGCTAGGCCAAAGGTTAAATTTCAAGAGGTTCAGATGGCTATTAAAAAGTTTCAGGGGGCTAATGATGGTAACTTAATCTCTAATATGGAATGTTAAGCGATTGGATTAATTTAGCAGGAAATGGAGTGCTCAGTATTGAAGGGTTTGATTTGGTGTATGGCTGCTTGTTTGCTGTATAATAAAGAGGTGGATGAGAACTTTAAAGGTCATGCTCTGGGGAATGCCTTGCTACGGGTTGGGAAAAAAACATTAATATTAATTACATGGTAGATTTATAAAAAGGTTAAGGTATTCTGGACAAAAATATGATGGATTATGTAAAATGCTCTTTCTCTCTCTCAAAAAAACCCCACCTATTCTCTGTTATGTGTAATCACTGACTGTACAGCAGTAGAGATTAACTTGACTTTGCATTTGATAACTGCAGCCAGATTGTTGGTGGTGCAATACTGGAAGAAGGAAGATTTGTTTACTGTCTAGGGATGGATATTGAATATCACAAACTTAGCAGAGATGGCTAAAATAGTTGCATATCTCAAGGATAATTCAAATGAGAGATATAAACGAGACTGGGAAAAATGGATTCACTATATTCAAAATAAATATGGGTCTAGGAAATTTCAGATAGTTTATGACTAAGATCAGAAATGATACAAATTGTTTATAGTTAGCCTAGCAAGGAGGAGCTAAGATCAATTCAAAGATGTTAGTAATTTTCTACGTTTTCTCTTAAGTATATCTTAAACTGTTTTTGTTAAAGATTTATACCTTGTATTGGTTTCTGGGGTCAGGGTGGGGGAAGGTTGGGGGGGTTGGGAGGAGGGTAGGAGGGAGTGGAGTTTACTAAGTTGGAGGAGGGATGTTGGATGATTGTACATGTATACTGCTATTTTTTCTTTTTTATGTATATTGAAATGGAATTATAAATACCATCAACACAAAAGGGATTTTGCTCAGATGCTGAAACACACCAAGTGAATTAGAGGAAGATTGGGAAGTAGAGAAGAAAGATAGGAAGAGACGGATAGGAGAGAGGGTGAAGGGGAAAGATGAGGTGTATAAGGAGGAGTGGTAAGGGGAGAGAGAAGGAGAAAGGAAGGGGAAGTAGAGTAGTATGGAAGCAGAAATACACCAATGAGAGGAAGAGTGGGAAGCAGAAGGGAGAAGAAAGGTGGGAAGAGAGGGATAGGAGAGAGGGTAAGGGGGGAAGATGAGGAGGATGAGGATAAGGAGGAGTGGAATGTAGAGAGAGGAGAAGGAGAAAGGAAGGGAAAGTAAAGTAGAAAAGGAAGATGGAGCGAAGATAGGAAGTAAGTGAGAGGTAGAAGAAAGAGGTGTATGGAGAGTAGAAGAGCTAATAATGGGTGTTAATCTTTTTGGGGCATTGAGGACAAGAGGAACTGATGTAATCATCATTTATTACTATATAATACTGGCTATGTATAGTATGCATGTGATTGTATGTTATGAAAATGGAAATAAAAATATGTTTTTAAAAAAAAGCCTGGCCTGCTTGGTTAGAACAGTTCTCTGTTCGCTTTTCCTACAACTGAGTTTGGCTCCACCATGGTCCTGATCACAGAAGCATTGGGTTCCAAGACCTTTGGATGAGCACTCTGACTTCATTATCTGGATCATTTTTCCTCATCCCAAGAGAAATAGAAATGATTAAAACTAACAAAAGCTGCAATTCTTGCTTTATCCATCTATATACTGTTTCTCTATTTGTAAGCATCAGCTGGCAAAATGGTACATTCTTCTTCTTCTTGTGCCATATCCATCATCGGACATGGTGATCATGTTGGCAATCCTATTTTTGTCAATAGCCATATGAAAAAAAATGTTGCTGAGTTTTGTCCAAACCAGTTCCTTAGATTTTGAAACCATGATGTTCTTCTTCCTGGCCCTCGTTTGCCTTCATCTTTGGTACATTATAAAATGGTACATTATAGGGCAACATTTTAAATTAATGTATCTCAACTGAACTTACTAATAGAATGCATCCAAAATCTGAACCCAATGTATTGCCAAGCAATTGATTCTTTTTTAGGAGCCAGAGACACTAAACACCTCAGTTAGTAAAAAACATTTTAAGTTTATTATTCACTTTAAGCAGACAGAGCTTAAACAGAAAAAAGAGCATAACATACCAAGCAAAATGTGTTCTGTTCAGCTATCTTGAGTCCCAGTGAAACAACAGCAGAAAAAACCCAAGCCAGGTAATTAACCCACTGCACCTGACAGCAAGCGTATGAAAACTTCAAACTTGAGGACAATTGAGTCTCTTTATCCCTATCTTTCACCAGACTATGTGTCAAGGTTGATAGTTTATACCTGATACCAAAGCTGTTGACCTTATTTACATGATGTGACCTTAGCTACATGGTACACCTGTTGTTCATAATGCACTTTGACACTTTGGAATTTAGACCAAATGCCTGATAACTGTATAAACAGCTGTCAATTTAAGTAATCTTGGGCTCCTCCCTAATGTACTAAAATTTCTGTCAGCAGGAGTGGGGAAAAACAAGAAAATTGGGAAGTATCTTAGGTCAAATGAATCCCAAATTTCTAGAATCTTCTTAATATTAAAGAAAAATTAAAGGATGTTTGCTTTGTTGTTCAGTCACATGATCCCATGAACCACAGCACACCAGGCACGCCCTCTACTTTCTCCCAGTTCTACGTTCTCCCCAAATTCATGTTCACTGTGTCAATGACATTATAATGTAAGTACTTCGTCCTCTGCCGTGCCTTCTTTAGCTTTTAACCCCTACTTTCCCAACATCAAGGTCTTCTTTCCAATGTCCTCTTTTCTCATTTGGAGCCAAAGTATTTGAGCTTCAGTTTCAGTATCCATTCTTCCAAAGGACACTTAAGGTTGATTTCCTTAAGGATTGACTGATTTTATCCCCTTGCAATCCAAGTAACTCTCATGAGACTTCTTCAAAACCACAATTTGAAAGCATAAATTCTTTAGCACTCAGCCTTCTTATAGTCCAACTCTCACACATACACTACTCATAGGAAACTATAGCTTTGATTATAGAGGAATTCATCAGCAAGGTGATGTCTCTATTTTTTAATATGCTGCATAGGTTTGCCATAGCTTTTCCCCCAGGAGCAAGCATTTTTTTTTAATTCCTGGCTTCAGTCACCATCTACAGTTATCTTGGAGTGCATGATTTCATTCTTTTTAATGTTGAGTTCAAACAATTTTTGCACTTTCCTCTCATTAAGAGGATCTTTAGTTCCTTTTCATTTTCTGCCATTTTAGAGTGGTATCATCTGCATATCTGAGATTGCTGGTATTTCTCCAGACACTCTTAATTCTGGCTTGTGATTCATCCAGCCCAGTATTTGCATGATGTTCTCTACATATAAATCAAATAAGCAGAATAACAATATAACCCTTGCATTTTATTTCTTTCTCCATTTTGAAACAGTCAATTGTTCAATGTCCAGTTCTAACTGTTGCGTCTTGGCCTTCATATAGGTTTCTCAGGTAACATGATCTAGTATTCCCATATATTTAAGAACTTGCCACAGTTTGTTGTGATCCACACAATCAAAGGCATAATCAATGAAACAGAAATAGTTTTTTTTAACTTTGCTTTTTTCCCTATAATCCAGCAATATTGACAATTTGTTCACTAGTTCCCTCTGGCTCTTTGAAACCCAGCTTGCATTTCTGGTAGTTTTCATTCATATACTGCTGAAGCCTAGCTGATAGGATTGTGAGCATCACCTTACTAGTATGGAATAAGCATGAAATGAGTACAATTGTATGATAGTTTGAACATTCTTGGTATTGCCCTTCTTTGGATTGGAATGTAAACTTGACCTTTTCCAGTTCTGTGGCCATTGTTGAGTTTTAAAAATTGCTACCATATTGAGTGCAGAATTTTAACAGCATAATCTTTTAAGATTTTAAATAGCTCATCTGGAATACTGTCAACTGTCCTGGTCTTGTTGATAATGCTTTGTAAGGCCTATTTGACTTGACACTCCAGATCTGGTTCATGATCAGCAATCACACCATTGTGGATATCAGGGACATTAAGATCTTTCTTGTATAGTTCTTCTGGATACTCTGCCACTTCTTTTAATCTCTTCTCCTTCTGTTGGTCTCTATCATTTTGTCCTTTACCATGCCTTGTATAGACTGTATAGACTCCATTTGACTGCAAAGTACAAATCAATCTGATTTTGGTATTGGTTATATGGTGATGTCCCTCTGAGAATCACCTCTTAAATTGTTGGAAAAGAGTGTTTGCTATGACCTGTGTGCTCGCTTGACAAAACTCTTTATTAGCCTTTGCCCTGTTTCATTTTATACTTTAAGGCCAAACTTGCCTGTTATTTCAGTTACCTTTTGAATTCCATCTTCCGCATTCCAATTCCCTATGATGAAAAGGATATCTTTTTTTGATGACAGTTCTAGAAGGGTTGTAAGTCTTCATAGAACTAGTCACTTCAGCATCTTTGCATCAGTGGTTGGGGTGTAGACTTGGTTTATTGTGAATAGTTTGTCTTGGATTCAAATCATCATTCTATCTTTTTTGAGACTGTCCACTAGTACAGCTTTTCCACTCTTTTATTGACTATGAACACCAGTCCGATATTCTAAGGGATTCTTGCCAGTGGTGGATTCCGGGCGGTACCACCCGGTACCGGCATACCTGTGGCAGCTGGGAGCAGCGGCCACCGTACCAGAATGGTGGCTCGTAGGGCCCATCCGCCCGCATTCCTTCCCGCATTTTGAGGAAAACACGCCAATTACACATGCGTGCACAGCATACGGCGCGTGGACGACCTCCGCCAAACAGCTGGAGCATCAGGATGGTGGCATGTGCATGCGTGCGCTGACTGCGTGCCCAAGGTTGCCGCCCAGCCCTGGCGCAGCATACCGGCTGCAACGGGATCCAGAAACCATCACTGATTCTTGCCCACAGTAGTAGATATAATAGTCATGTGAATTAAATTCATCCTTTCATGTCACTTTAGTTTGCTGATTCCCCAGATGTTGATATGCCATCTCATCCAGCTTACCTTGATTCACACCTTACATTCCAGATTTCTATTCAATATTGTTCTTTAAAGCAGTTTTCCCAACCATTTGGCTTCGTGGACCTGTGGGGGAGGGGGAGAGGGGAGATGGTTCCATGTATGTGGCGGGCAAGCAGACACATGCAGCAGCTCCATTTGCATGATAAGGCATTGATCCAAAGTGAAGGATGTTACTACCCTCCTTGTAATACAAGTAATCTTCCACAATGTCCCCACAATGAATTTCAGACAATTGAATTTTGGCAAATTTTTAGCTGCTTCATGTTACTTATACCACTACACTGCAGGTAGCTGCCCTGTGCAACCATAATTTCTTTACAGTTTCCCACAAGGCAATGGAGAAGACAGCAGGGAGTGTTGCAAGTTCTTTGGGCAAGTCTCTCCCACCTGTGCAACTTAACCATAACTCCTCTGCGGTCAGAAGGCTACTTGTCCTTCCCATTTACCACTGTATGCCCCCTCTGAATAACATGGCACCTCTCAGATATTTGGCTATTCCTGCAGTAGTGCAAATCCTTGCCAATTCATGTTGTATCTCATGTGTCCATCCATCCGTCCCTGCCTCCTCCCCTGGTCCATATAACATCTCTCTCTCACTCAACAGCCATCCTGATCTGTGCCATACCCTTGCATTCCTCCTCAGTGCATGAGAAGTCCATGCAGGAGGGCATTGCAGAATAGGTTATGATGGATGTATAGGAGTGTGCAAGAGATGTTACATAGGTTGGGGAGGATGTATGGGTATAGCACATGCTGTAATAGTACAAAGGGGTCTAAAATGGTCAATGCAGCAAAAACGGGGGCTATAAATATTGAATGAGCAGAAGAGAGTTACCAGGGCAACTTTTGACTTTCCTGTTGGTTTCCCCATTGCATTGTGGGAAACTGTCAGAACCACTGGAAATGATAAATATGTGATTGTGGCTGACCATGATGGGTGACAGCGCAGCAGTGCTGAATGGCCATAAATTTCCTAAATGCCAATCTGTAGGAGTCATGAGGGCCAGATTTGGGCACATTCTATAAACTAACTCATTGGTATATGTAGATTCAAAAACTGTTACCCTACGGGTACGTTTTGTCTAATTCAAGGTTGCAAAAAAAATCCCACAAGATTTTTTAGTAGTATAGAGATATAGATAAGGGGGGGAAATGAGAATAAATCTTAAAGAGCAAGATGACATTATCATCACCTAGGGGCCATAGTTGCAATACCAATTAACGGAGGTACAGAGAAGGCTAGCTGTGGATCTAATAGGTTGTTATGGCAGCAGTTTGAGAAACTCAGAACCTCTTTCTCAATCTTATTAAAACCCTATAATTTTGCAGACTGAATACAAGTGAGCCAATGGAATCTTGGTAACTCTTTAGGAGTTCTCATAGATGACTGTAATCAGGAGCCAGTACCAAGGACAGTGGTCAATCTGCCGCAATGGATGGATGGTGCATTGTTCTTTCAAAAATTCAAATCAGAAAAAAAGACTTTGGGATGCATTGGCTTCAAATCCAAAGTTGTAATTGCCATATTATTGCTCTGGGCACAAGAAATATTTGGATGCTATCTTCTCCCTAAATTGTAGCAGTAGAAAAAGAAGATCTAGGACAGTGATGGCAAACCTTTTCAACACTGAGTGTTGAAAAGGGAGCTCATCTAGGCTACAACCAGAAGAGAAGCTGCCCGAAGGGCATGCACATGCCAGAAAATGAACTTCTGATTTCCAGCACGCACATGTGTGCCAGCCAAATAGTCTTCTGGTTACTGGCTTGCATGCATGTGTGACGATCAGTTGGCTGGCGGTGCACATGCTCACACCAGAAAACGGAAGACCAGCTCTTCCAGTTTCTAGCACTGCCGCACACATAAAGGCCAGCTGATTGTCATGTGCAATGTGTGCCAGAAACCCGAAAAAAGGAAGAGTGACTGAGCATGCCAGGCAACATGGCTCCATGTGCCACTTAGGGCACACGTGCCATAGGTTCACCATCACAGTTCTAGGACAACTGCTGTGGCCAGTTCATCACTACCAAGTTGCCTCTGTCAATTTACCGCTATCAAGTTACCGCAGGACAACTACATATGCAAGTCCAACTCACTATGAGGATAACTTGACATGGGTAGCCAGAGGCAGAGCCAGGCAGGCAGGCGAGAAAGCAGGTGTAGAGTGCAAAGTGATAGTGGTAGCTGGAGACTTTCCATTTTCACATGTACTCACTGTTGCTGCCAAGCTCTGGCCAAAGAGGCCAGGAACAGTGGTGGCAGCAGCAATAGGATGGGTGAGTGGGTAAAAGGGAGGTGGTGACAGTCAGGAGTGTCAGGTTTTCACACACAACCTGCTGCTGTCCCCACCCTTTTGGCCTATAGGTCAGTATGGCAGCAATGGCAGCTGTGGGGTTGTGAAAAATGGGGTGCTCCCAGCTGCTACCACCACTCTGCTCTGTCCACCTGCTCAGTTGCCCATGTAGTCTTTATCTGACTGCCTGCAGCAAGTTATCCCCGTAATGAATTGGCCATGTTATGACTGCAGTGGCAGTGGTGAGTTGGCAGAGACAACTTGGCAATGGCAAGCTGGCAGCAGTGAGCTAACTATGCTGAGCTCACTGTGGCAAGATGTCCTATTCTGGAAAGGGAAGGAGACCAAGAGGATGGAACAGCCAACACTGAGTACACAGGGGCAGGAACAACCAACAACTTTATCTATGTAGTAAAAGTCACTAGCCTGTAGGCATCAAATATCTGAACATGCTTGACTATCAGGGAAATCTGGTCTCCTCCTGAGATAAACAGCACATGGAAATTGGGATGGACATCCATCTCCCCATGGCTGGCTTCACTCTTAAGATCAATGGAAGTTTGCTTGGTGCAGCTGAGCCGAGAAGAAAAGGCTGAAGACTGTGTGGCTTGATGCAGCAGTAAGAAACTCCTATATCGTTGCAAAAAATCCCAGAAAGGTCTACGACAACTTACCATGGCCCTTCGCTTGGGCCAACTTACCACAGTCAACTCACCGTAGGATAAAAGTTATGCTAACATTGAAGAAATAGTGGAATAATTAAAGAAAGGGTGCCAAAGGAGAGACAAAATGAAATGTGACAAAAATTAAAATAATGTTTTAATAATTTAAAATAGTTAAATTGAATTATGGAATTGTCCCGTGGTGAGCTGGTCATGGCAAGTTGGCCCATGGTGAGTTGGCCAGGGTAAGTTGGCTGCGGCGAGTTGCCTTATTCAGCCTTCAGAATCTCTTCATCTAGATTAATTTGGCCAGGCAATCCATGAGATTTTGTATATCACACTCTACAGCAGAAAAGGAAACTGTATTAAGGTGTCAAGCTTACCAGGGATCCTCCCCACCCCTCTCCATAGATTTGCTTACATTTTGGAAATCTTGTGATATTAAAAAACAAAGCTGACATTTGCAAAAAAAAAAAGTGTGAGAATGGGGAGACAAATGCAAAATAAACTGTACTTGTTTATTTAAAAGAGATAAAATTCACCCTTCCATGAAGGTATTGAGGAGAAGCAATCATCCTCCTGGGAGGGTGGCATCTGTGCCAGTCTCAGCTGTGGATCTCTCCTTGGGTTTGCTGCACTAGACCTGGGCAGGGAAAGAAAAGCAGGGATGGTGACAGCGATCTGGCGACTGTGAATGACTCCCGTTTAGCCTGCCTTTTGCTGGGGGAGAGGGGGCAGGAAAGTGAAGTAATGAAAGCTTCAGAGAAGATAAAGCCCTTCTCCTCCCACACTTGAAAGCAGGCCAAGCGGGGTCATTCAGTCACCGGGGGGAAGGGAAGCAACAAGTGGGACACACATCTTGCATGCAGACAGCCATGCAAGTGGATACACTCTGACCTGACATAGTGGTCATGCTCGTAGGGTGCCAACCCTGCATGGGGAAACATGGCCTGTCATAATACCATGGTTGACCAACCACCTCCTATTAAGGTAGGTGTGAAGTTTTTGTCAAGTTGTTTCTTGATAACGTTCCCAGAGCAATTTATCCTGTGTCAAAATGGCAAGCCAAGGTGGCCATGGTAGCATGGTTGTCACAGCTGGCATGGAAATGTCATAGAACTGTCTGAAATGCAATCATGTATGGGGGGCGGGGACGGGATTAGCAACAGAATTTTGGAACTGGATCATTAGCCACAGGAGAGCCTTTGTTACTTGGTCACTAAGCAACTGATCATAAGTCAAGGATTACCTGTACACAGAGATTTCCAGATAAATGTGCATACGATCTGTTCTTCAGCTACTAACCTCAGGTCATCAGCCCGAGGATTGGTCTTCTCTACAGCAGAATACTGTGCCTGTATGGCTTAACAGCTGTGATATCAGTAAATTAGATGTCATAAATGATTTACAAAAAGGTGCCAGGCTTTGAACTACTAAGTCAACAACGAACAATCCTAATAGGATTCACATCTCGCCTGGCCTCTGCTGGGACTCTCTGTATAAATGGGACATAACATCCTCCCCCCCCCCGCCCCCGGTATGACTGTGGGGTCCCACATCAAACTATAGATCACATTGTGACCGGCTATAAACTGAGGGAATATATCTGCCTAGTATCTGATTTTTTAAAATTTAAACAGTTCTGTACTTCAATGGTTAGATGGCCTAGACCAGGGGTCCCAAACCCTTGGGCCGCAACCCACTACCGGGCCATGCCTTGTTCAGAATTGGGCTGCACAAGTGGTGGGTGAGCACACACATGCAGCTCGATTTGCGCTGATTATGGTCATTTGTGCTCACATGTGCAGTTCCATTTGTGCAAGTGCCAGCCACTTGCGCTCACAAAGCTCCATTTGTACAAGTGGACATGTGTGCCTGCTTCTCACTCAATGGGAGTTGTTGAGACTGCTGGCCTAGACATTAATATTTGAACATATTTTTTTTTTACTTTTATATTTTATTGGGTTCTGCTAAACTAGTTAAAATATTAATTTATATTAAGAAAGACTTAATCTGCTTTCTACCTTTAAGAACATGTTTCTCCATTTCTCCCTTTGGGAAATAATATTCCGCCTTTTTAGTATTTCTCAAAATATTTCATTCTTCTAGAGGGGGTGTTCCTACAACCACATTCAGAGTTTTTTTTTGTTTTGTTTTGTTTTTTAAAGCTCAGAATGGATTTAGTTCCAAATCAATTCTTATCCCTGAAATCTGGAAGGCGGTGTCCCACACCTTCCTGGATCTCAGCAGAGATCGGTTCAGATAATTTCACGGTTGTTCACTCATGGCCAGATCATCTGCCAGTGTGACCTGTTGCGGGTCGACACGTCCTTCTAATGTGTGAATGTAGTTGACAATTTGACTAACTCAAATGCCCAAAAGGACGCCGCTAAAGCAAACGCGAGCGCTCTGTTGAAGCCGCTCCCGCTCCAGTCTTCTAGCGAACTGAAGCCGCTGTGCGCGAGGCCACGCCTCCAAACGGCGCTTCGTGGCTAACGGTTTTCCATTTCAACCGGCGGGGCTGGTCAACGGCTTCCCCTGACCTCACACCCCGGGCCAGTCCCTGGGTTTATGCATCTCTCGGTACCTGGCCGCAGGAGGCCAGGGCATGCTGTTAATCGATTGAGATTTATGAATGAAAAAGGTGAGAAGCCCCAATCAGAATTGGTGCAGGGAAGGTATATCGAGGGGAGAGGGTGCAGCTCTCGGATTTCTGGAGTGGGTGATCCGGCTCAGGGAAGGATCCCCCAATAGTTACTATTATTACTAGGATTTTAGGCTTTATTATTAGCCTTTTAATAAAGTTGATATTAAGATTCGCATGGCATCCATGCCTCCTTTTCAAATTTAGGAAACCATATTTATTAACTGAAAATTGGCATTGGGTTGATTTTCAAAATTGCTCTCATATAAACCACTGTTTCACTTTATGACTGCCCCAACCTACAATGGACAGGCTCCATTCAAATTTATCTCTACTAAAAATCTCGTGTCTGTAACCTGGGTAAAAGGGCGCATCAAGTCTAATAATTTTTAAACCAAGGTAATTCAGATGGGCCACATACAGAATGCTTTTAGAATCTAGGATCCATGAGTCCTGTTAGACTGAAAATTTGGTAATTTATGAGTCACTTCAATGCTGCTGCTTTGATTGGTCCACTTAAGTTATCTAGCCCTCCAGAGGCAGGTAAATTGGCTTTTCCTTCAGCTTCTGGCGATCAGGTAGACCAATTCTGGCCTAGACCTCCAGAGTCAGGGTAGACTGGTGGTTTTTTTGCCTGCCCATGTCAATATGTTTCTCTGCAATCAAGAGACAAATGCAGTAACTAGTTTAGTAATAAGAGATAGCCCTCAACTTACAAAGTTACGACAACACTGAAAAAGTAACTTAGGACCCATAGCCTCATTTACTATGGTAGTATACAATCACATAATTAAAATTAGGGCCCTTGGAAAACATGTGGTTACGATTATAACATTTTGGAGTTATGTGATTACCATTTATGACCCCTGGATGGCTTCTGACAAGCAAAATCGGGGGAAGCCAGATTCCCTTAACAAAGATGTGATTCCCTTAACGGTCACCATGATTCACTTAACAACTGCATCAAAAAAGATTATATGAAAGGCATGACTCAAGAACTGCATCCATTTAGCGATAGAAATTATGGTGCAATCCATTAGCAATAGAAATTATGGCCTTAATTGTGGTTGTAAATCAAGAATCTCACTACACGATATGCCATCTCCCTTCCAGAAGCTCACTCATAAATACTGTTTCTTTCTCTCACATATTATTCATACCACTCAATATAAACTATAAAGTGTATTTTTTAGAAGATATTCACCTTGTCACCATTGTTTAGCAAGGATTGAATCTCAGTTTATTGTCAATCCAAAATTTTATGTGGCCTTCCAGCGTTATTTATTGATAATGGGGCTGAAGATAAATATCTTAAGAGCCCAATGATGTTCCTCACTTCTCCTGAGAACTCTATATGATCTATTCTGGGTGTTGTATCCAAATATAGAACTGGCTAGAAAATCTGTTTAGAACAGTACAATCCATGCAATGTGCCATTAAGCAATCCAAGTCACTGTCTCTGTAGCTAACAACCCTCCCAGGTGATATTGAGAGAAAATAGGAACAAACCTCATATAAACCAGGAAACATGGAATATGGAATGTGAAAATATATTGTTTCATCTTTCACATTTGGGTTGAGTCCATTGTACATCAAATGATTGCTAAGCAACTGGTCGTAAGTTGAGGACTACCTGTTGTTCTAGTGTTATTATGTATGAAGTGAGATTAATCTACTTTATAAGAAGACAAGAAAGACAGATTTATCTCACTTCAGAGTCCCACCTGGTTTCCTTTATATACAAGTAATGCAAGAATCAATTCTTGCACATTAATCCTGAACAGTTTGCTTACTTCTGTGGAGTTAATATTCAAGTGAGTGCACACGCATGGCAACTTTTTTTTTTGTTTGATCATGCTGTCTGAGGCTAAAATTCTAAGACAGTATGGCAAAGTCAAAATGTTCCGTTTTTTGAATGTATCTAGAATTTTTTGTTTTTGTTATTTCAACAAATGATCAAAAACTAAACATGGTGATATATATATATATATATTTCTTTTTGGATGAAGTAGGAGAAAGTGAATAGTGAAGGAGTGCAATCTCTGTCCATCTCACACTGGCATAGGTTTTCCACTTCCATAGCATTTATACTCTGATCTCATACATGTGTGGCACACACATGATTTCCACCACAGGCACCTGGCAGGAAAATTTAGGTGGCTGCTGCACAGGACAGAATCGATCCCAGGTACGCTTGTGGTCATTGGGGAGTTGGTAGGTTTCTTGGGCCAGGCTGAATAAACCTCGGTGAGGCTACAGCTGGGTTCAGGATCAGGTGGGGCACCCGGGTAGCCTTTGGAAACGTCTGAAGATCCCGCATAGGTCCAGGTACACGAATCAGAGGGTAAGTATCCAAATTGAGAATTTGCTTCCGAGTACACCCTTGAAGTCTTTCCTATGGAGACAGAACCAAAAAAAAAATCATTTTTCAGGAAGATAGACAAAAGCAGGAAATATGTGCAATGTTATGTAAGAAGTGAGATTAAATTACAAGAGGACAAGAAAGGGATTTATTTCACTCCAGAGGTTACCTCTGGAGATGCTTGTTTTCTTTATATGACAATGCAAGAATCAATTCTGCTCAAGTTTGTATGTGCTGCTTTGAGGGCATTAAATACAGCTCTAAACTTAGAATTCAACTTCCTAAGAAACTAATCTTTAATTTCAAAAAGGAAATATTTCTAGTCTCTATGACTTCAGTGAAACTGGATGATGTCTACTAAAATTATAGGTTTTATGAGCTTTTATGGTAGTAGAGAGATTGAGAGCTCCTCACCTTTTCCTCGTTAAATAAATAGGATGAATCAAAATGTATTATGGTTATAGACTAGCATAGGTAGGATGAATTCAGCAAAACAAGATACAGGTAGTTCTCAACTTATAATCATTCATTAATGACTGTACAAAATTACAATGGCACTGAAAAAAGTGGCTTATGACCATTTTTCTATGACCAAATTTGGACCCTTGACAACTGGAATAACTTTCTGACTGTTGCAATGTCCTAGAGTCATGTGATCAACCCTTTTCAACTTTCTGACAAGCAACACTCATTGAAGAATCCAGATTTACTTAATACCATGTTACTAACTTAAGAACCATAGCAATTTACTTAACAACTTGGCAAGAAAGGTCATAAAATAGGATAATACTTAACAATACGTAGCTAAGCAATAATACTTAGCTATGGAAATTTTGGGCTCATTGTTGTCATACTTATATATTGATCAAATTAGGCATATTTTGCGCAATTGGCAAATCGAACCTAACCGTGATTAAAGTGACACTTCTCTCCATGGGCTAATGAAGAGATTGCAAAAATTCAGATTATCAAAAATAGAAATACAAAAGTACAGCTTTGTCAAAGCAAAATCCTAGGGAGCCCAGTTTCCTTTTTCCAACTGTTTTGAAGAACCTTAAAGTGCCTCCCACTTTACTCCCCAGCAATTAATAGAGGTAGTCCATGACTTACAACCAATAATTTAACAACCATTTAAAATTATGACAGGTTCAGACAGATGTTTTGTAGTCTTGACTGTTGGCATGCTAATCCTAACCTATAGTCATTTGATCCACGATTACAACTTTTTTGCTTGTTGTCTGGCAAAAACTCCCAGTGGAAAGAATGGATTTACATTTATGACTATAAAGATTGCTTAACAAGTGCAGCTTAATGAGAGCCGAGGGTGGCGCAGTGGTTAGGGTGCAGTACTGCAGGCCACTTCAGCTGACTGTTATCTGCAGTTCAGCGGTTCTAATATCACCGGCTCAAGGTTGGACTCAGCCTTCCATCCTTCCGAGGTGGGTGAAATGAGGACCCAGACTGTGGGGGGCGATATGCTGACTCTGTAAACCGCTTAGAGAGGGCTGAAAGCCTATGAAGCAGTATATAAGTCTAACTGCTATTGCTATAGTGCTGTAAAAAAGTCATAAAATTGGGTCTGGTCGCATAGATACATCAACTTAATAACTAATGAATTACAACCAAATCCAGTCCAATTACGGTTGTAAGTAAGAATTACCTTTACGTGAAATACAGATTCTGAAGGTGTTATGAAAGCTAGTAGTATCACTGAGACCCTTAAACAACCACAATGATTATGACTGAAATTCTGGCCTTCATTGTGTTCTTAAGTTGACTATATATATGGCTTTGAAGGAATGGGGAAAAGATACTACAGATGGTTCCACGAACTGTGTGAAGATTCGGGAAGTCCTGAGCAGTGGTACGATAAGTAGGGTTCATTAAGCTGACACACTGTCTTGTCACAGATGTAGAAGGGTCTTCCAGCGAGGTTGTGTTTTGGTAGGTGGCTACCACCGCTAAAGTGAAAAGACTAAGACCGCTATGGAGAGGATTTGTTCTGAATTTGCTATGCAACATTTTCTCTGCTCCAGGAGACATCTTAAGAAAAGCGACACTTCAGTCAGGCCCAGCAACAATTAGCAAGGGCATCTAATCTCCCTCCCCCCTGACAACTGTTTTTTAAAATTTCCACATTCCCGTAGTAGACTATGGGAAATTTAAATAGCTATCTATTGCCCCTATCAGATAAACTAACAGAGGTCTATCAATGTTCTGCTATCCAGCTTCCTCCGGAGGCTGTTCCTCTGTGAATCGGAAGTCATCCCTTCTCCTAGGCCACTCCTAGTTTTTGTGCCTCCAGTGTACACAAGCTGCAAATATATCTGACAAGAGACCTAAATGGCATTAAACATTCAACAGTATCAAAAAGATAGAGACACATGTGCAAGAAAACTTCACAAATGTGCATGACATCCTTTATTTGGAGATCCTGACTGGCAAGAAAAAATGAGTTCAGGGGGGAAAAGGTATCCCTTTATCCTGGAATTCAAGATACCTTGGATGCTCCATCTGTGTGATGAGCTGCCAATTTTGAATGGCTGAGGCCCAGCATGAAAGGTAGGGTTGTGCGGCAGATTGGGCCACCCACGAAAATTTGCTTGTATCTCACTCTTCTGGTTGCCCATAGTCAAGGGAACCTCCATTCTCTAAGCTTATCTGTCAGTGAGAAGAGCAGGTTGAGAGTCCAGAAAACAGAACATATAGTAAAAGGACAGGTGAGTTGCTTCCTTTGAGGAGTGACAGTTTGGATACTTTCCAAAGTGAGGAGCACTGCTGTAGCCTTTGAAAGCCAGCTGGGAATGATTTCTAGATGGCTTTTATCTCCCTGGATCAAGGGGAGATTGAGATATTAACTACATTAGTTCTGGATGGCAGCTCCTTTTAATTAAACTGCAGAAACAAAAAGGTTTGTAGCCAGATCAGGAGTTGAGCTGCTGGGAATCCTAGAATTTCATCTACACTTCTAACTACAGTGGAGCCGCTAGAGACTTTACAGTCTTACTCTCCCCATCTCTTAATCACTTTAAGAACTAATCAATTACAGCTGAAGACATTCCAGACTACAGAAATACAAGAGAGACTTTGATTTAAAGATTTGCAAAAAACTAAGAGAGGACCTATGAAAGATTTCAATGACTAAGGAACGATCTTTAATTTTTACAGTGCTATTTTTATTTTTGACAAATTAGAGAAAAATAACTACATTTATGGTGGACTAGAAACCATTTATTTTTGCCTGAAACAGAAAAAATGTATAGGTGATTTTGTGGTTTTGATGATTACACAAAAAGAATAGACAAAGGCAGGATTTTTGTAATCAGAGTAAGAGAGAATTTGTAAATGTAATATTTCTGTAAAAGAAATTGAAAACTTCTTTGTATTTGTTTTTTTATTCTTTCTTTCTACACTTTCACTTTTTTATTCTTTCCTGTTTCTGCATTTTATTAGTTGGTGTTAGTTTTTCATATTTTGTGAAACTAATTTTAGAAATTATATTAAAAAGCAGAAAGACAGATGATTTGACCTAATGACAATTATTACTGGTCCTAAGGCTGGGGAGTGAGTGGAGAAATTGCTTATTTCTAAGATTATCTGTGTTGATTCTATTCATGTTAAGTGTTGGTTTTTTAAAATCTTTATTATTCAAAGTAGAAAAGTTATTTGTGTTATTCACAAATTACCTCTGTCCCTACAATCATCATTGGCTGGTAATCATTTAGAGAGAATATATTACTTTATTATAGAATGTAACATAAAAGTTATAAAACGGAAGGTTGTGAGATGCTCTAACTTCATATGCCAGAGTAGCCTTGGGTAATTTGCCAATTTGATTTTACTTTTGGTGGCAAAATATCTTTGGCCTAATGCATTTTGTTATTATCACCTATTCCTTCCAGAGTTTATGGTAATTGAAACAAAACAGACTTCCATTTTTTTTGTTTTGGAAAGTTGAAAAAAGCATGTAGGGAAAATACAGTACTGTTTTGATAAAGATGTAGGCTCTGCCTTCAGGGTTGCAATAAAGAGTTTTGCTCAAAGGAAAAGGGGTCAGGAGGAAGAGGAAAAAGCAAGCTAATAATATAAGTGTGTTCCCAGAGCTCTTCCTTCTGGGGCTGATTGATATCACTATCAGGCTGTTCATCCTGCTGCATTAGAGGTCTTCCTGGAAACCAGATAGGATCTTAACTAATTATCGAGCAAAATCAGAAATCTGCTTCTTAATGTTTTCTCAAAACACTTTCTGAAGAGCACCTTAGTTGCCAAAACTCCCTCAGAACCACTTACCTTTTCTCTCAAATCTTTATTGTAGTGGACGTCCTGATATGAGGCAGCGACAGAGTAGCGGGGTTGAGCTAGCAGTTCCCTATGAGTTTTCATGCAGTGGGCAAGTTGTGCAGTGGTAGCCAGCCGGGGAATGACTTCGTCCCGCCATATTTTCTGGGAGGCAGGTGGCAACGGTTCCTGGATCGTGGACTAATAATAAAGTTAGGAGGAACAGTGAGTACACAGAATGAACAATAAAAAAGGGGGATCACGTGGATCTGCCTTAAAAGAATCCCGCGTCCTATTTTTGGTGTCATTCCGGCCCTCTCGCGGAGAACCCAGGGATCTTACCCTCCTCATTTCCAAGCCTTAATGTTTACAAATAATCCGGATGTATCAGCTACCCCGCCTAAAAATTAGCTTGCTTACTAGCGCATAGGGCGGGCGGGAAAGGCAATAATGGACTGTAATTGAGCCCCACTCCACTGCTTGTCAGTCTCCAGTCTTGTCGGCGGACTTCGGGGGGTACCAGCGCGCCGGAGGTCCACCTCCCATCCGAAGGGAAAGGCGGAGGAAAGTGCCTGCCATGTTTGCCCCTGCCTTTTTGGACATGTTTGCTAATGGATTGTTGCCTTAGCGGCAGCGGCGGATACAACAGAATCACGAAAGGGGCTGGACTTTCTAGAATGTTTGTGATAAATGTTGCCCGGGTGATAGAACTCTTCAGCCTCACATTTTGCGGCGCTTCTTTTGATTCACTTGAGGGAAGTACAGCGATTAGAAGAAAAAAAATGTTCAGTGACAGTTTCAACTAGCCATATTTGACAAAAAGTAATGTTCGCTTCCGGGATATTTTATCCCTTTTCTTTGCCTCCGGTCCCTTCCCTTTCTGCAACCAGGTTGCTATTTAATTTATTATTTTCCCAAGAAATTGGGATCGGCGATTAAACATATGTTGAAGTGCAATCGATTTCTCATTCAGTCCGAAGATTAATGACAATAATAGCTCCTTCCCAGCACCCTACTCATTTAATATTCTTCTTTCGCTTTTGGCGCATGTTCTGCAACCCTTCACCGATTATAAAAACGTGAAATTCCAATGATAACCATTAGATGGCACTTAGGACCAAATAATGCATATTTGATCTTGCGCTATGTGCAAAGATGCTGCATTAGAGCCAATTCTGAATAACCAAATGCAAGATTATATTGCAAAATTTTAAAAAAAAAAATAGTTGATGTTCATAAGCCAATTTGGCAAGACTACAATTATATCAAGTGTCTAGACCAGTGTTTCTCAAATTTGACAATTTGAAGATTTCTGTACTTCAATTCCTAAATTCTCACTGAACTCAATGGAAAATGTAATGAAACTGTTATGATAGTGACAACTATGTTGAAGTTTAATGCCTATGTTATCCTACATTTAAAACATTTGCTAATCTTTAAAGTGACTTGAGACTCTGTATAGTGTCCAAGTCCAAGTGATTGGTTTTTGTCTTAAGCATCCCAGCCTTTTAAGTACAGTGCAGCAGTTCTGAGCCAGTTTTATGTAGTGGTTAAGGCATCAGTCTAGAAACCGGAAGACAAAGCTAGCTGGTTGATCTTTGGCCATCATTTCCTCTCAGCTTTAGGAAGGAGGCAATGACCAAATCATTTTGAAAAACCTTGCCAAGAAATGGCAGGGACTTGTCCACTATGTCCAGGCCAGGGGTAGTCAACCTTTTTATACCTACCGCCCCACTTTTGTATCTCTGTTAATAGTAAAATTTTCTAACCACCCACCGGTTCCACTGTAATGATGATTTATAAAGTAGGGAAGTAATCTTACTTTATAAAATTTATAAGCAGAGCTACAGCAAACCCCTACCGCCCACCATGAAAGGTGGAACGCCCACTAGTGGGCGTTAGGGACCAGGTTGACTACCACTGGTCCAGGCAGACTCTGAAAATTGGACACAATTGAATAGAAGGAAAATAGCTGTATTAGCAACAAAAATGGATCAAGGAAGGCCATAAGAATATATTAATGGATATTTTGCAAGCAATTAATGTAGTATCTCATTTTTCAATATCAAAAAGATATTTGCAAATTCATAATGCAAAGTATCCAGTCACCTTGTGCATAATGAATGAATGCATTAATGCAGAAAAATTAATTCAGAAAAATTCTGAATAAATTAGAGATCTGGATGCACAGAAAAATATAGGTACTGGGAGGAATGAATTAAGATTATAGCACTGCAACTGGCTCTTTTCCAGATAGAAATTACTATCTGATTATGCCCTTTGTTGATGAGAGCCCAAGTTGCAGCTTGGAATGATACATCTTTGGCTGAAAATGTTTTATGCTATGTAGTCTAAAGGGGGAGTTGTGATTCAGGGGTGTCAAACTCAAGGCCTGTGAGTCAGATTCAGCCCATGATGTGATTATTTCTGGTCCATAGGGCTGCCCTGGAAACAGCAAAGAACTGGTCTGCAGTGCCTCAGGCTGGGCAAGCTGCTAATCTGCAACCTGATGGTGGCCATCCGGCCTAGAACGTGGTCAGCTTTAGATCTGCAGGGCTGCCCTGGAGTTGGCAAGGAACCATCCCCACCCGGCCCACTGGGCCCTTGCCAGGTGGTGAGCACACAGGATCTGGCATCCCTGGGGACTGTCTTGCCCTGCAGGCTGATTGCATTCTGAGTGCATCCCTTTCACCCAGGATACCAGTGCTTGCTGTCTCCTGTGCACATGCCCAGGCCCCAGGGGGCAGGACGGAGGCAGCAGGGTGACCCCTCGCTAGCTCCGGGGGTGGGTCAGATCTAAGGCTGACTGCATTCTGGTCCAGATGGTCATCACAAATTGTAGATCAGTGCTGCTCCAACCACCAGCACCTCCATTGCACACTTGCCACCCTGGCCTTGAAGCACGCAAGGCTTCCCTTTCATTGGTACTGTTCCCGCCTCCACATAGTAAAGCCACAGCTGCTGGTGGGCATCACTACCGGCAGCGCTGCCAATCTCTCTCCCTCATTGCTTCCTGAGTGTGGAGGAAGATGGCAATGAGAAGGAGGGGAGGAAAAAAGGAAGGAGGGAAGGAGATGGGAATGAGAAGGGGGAAGGATGGGAGGGAGAGAGGGAGGAAGGAAGAAGGAAGAATGAAAGAAAGAAGGGGAAATGTTAGGAGGAATAAGTGTGGGGGGAGAAGGAAAAGGAGGGAGGAGGTGGAAGAAAGGAAGGAAGAAAGATGGGAATTAAAAGGAAGGAAGGAATGAAAACGGGACTGAGAAGAAGGGAAGGAAAGAGAGATGGAATGAGAAGGAGAGAAGAAAGGAAGAAAGATGGAAATGAGAATGAAGGAAAATGAGACTGAAGAAAGGAAGGAGGGAGGGAATGAGAAGGAAGATTATGAGAGGGATGGAGGGTTTGAGGCAGTAGTGGGTTCCGGATCCCGTTGCAACTGGTACAGTGCAAAGGGTCTGGGCATCCACCACATGAACGTGCACGCACATGCGTACTTACCGCCCGCGACGCTCCAGCTGCTCAGTGGAGCATTGTGCAAGTGTTGTATGCTCCGTGCACGGAAGCCCCGAAACCTCAAATACTGGTAAGGAGCATGGGTGGGTGGGTGGGCCCTCTGGAGCACCATACTGGAAAGGTACCTGGTGCTCTTGGCAGGCACCGGTACGCCTGTACCGGTTGTAACCCACCACTGGTCTGAGGGAAGTCCTACCTTAGTACTTGGCCATCAGCAGCCCTGCTGCTCTTTCGCTATCCCTTTGCCACCTCCTCTCCTGATGGTCTTCCATCCTATAGCTGAGGATGCTTTGGTTACAAAGTTGGGTCTCCTCGCAAGGAGGGGGAGTGGGCCTTCCTCTGACCCACACACTTTGCCTCCCGCACACATCACGAGCAACCTGGTCAAGGAGATAGCAGCAGCAACCTTGAGGTGCTTAAAGTACCAATAATGGGGGCAAATAATGTCTGACTGAAATGAGGATGTAAGAAATCACTTCATGATATCCAGCAATACTGAAAAGTGGGGAGGTTGTGCATATTGATAGCAGCAACTGTTTAGGACCCTATAAGGATAAAATTGCCATGGTCAAGCTGGTAAATAAATTGAACAGTGTTGGGGAACTGAGTAGGCAAAAATGGAGTTAGATAGTTGCACCAAATGAAGCTTTTTTGGTCTAATTCAGCATAAAACAATTTTGACTGCCCAGATTTTCCCAAAAATAAATTCTTATTCTAGTCTGCATAGTATTGGGAAAAAAGCCAACTAAAATCCAATTATTCACCTTTCTATATGAAAATGTTATTTAAGGAGCAAATATATGTAACTGCTTGAAAAGATTTTGGGTCAAAAAAATGGTAGTTTTGCAGTTATTTGGCAGAGTACAGTAACCTTCAACTTACAACCAGTCACTTAGCAGCCATTGAAAGTTACATGGGACCACCCAAACCATACTAATAACCTGATTCCAAAGTTCTGACAGTTACCCCCTCCACATGGTCATGTGACTGCATTTCAAGTGTTGGGGACTGACCCACATTTATAGCTATTTGCAATATCTTGCAGTCATATGATCACAAACCAAGACTGAAAACTCTAAGTTACTTCCACTTTTCTGCACAAGCAGATCATAGCAAATAATGGAGTTACTTAATACGTTCATAAAAAAATGGGTCCAGTCAAGTGGTGATCCACTTTACAACCATCATGATTTACAATTGTAATGAGCAAGTTGCATTATGGTCAGCGACTACCTATATCAAGTTTGTTACCACGTAAGCAATCATTCTTATAATTCCAAAGTGAGTGCCTAGTGCTCCATTTTGGGGTACTTCAAATTTATAATAAAGGAAACCTGATTACAAAGATGTGGAGCATACATCTATCCTGTTAGAACCAGACTTGTCCTTCTTAATAAGTTCATTTCATTTTTTTTCCTGAGATGCCTTCATCTTACTGGGTGTTTTTCTTTTCCCTTTTAAGTTTTCTTTTCCTCACAGTGTTTGCAAAATTTGGGATATTTGCTGAGCTTGTCAAAACTGAGTTGCTGCTTCTTCATGGGAGATGCTATTCTGACTATATAACATATATAATGATCCACACTTATCCTCAGTAGTATTAAGAAAGGAATTTTTATTAAGCCTTTCTAAATCATGTCTACAGTACCACCAATTCTGTACCCTGAGATCCTTTTTAACATTAATATACATGTTTACCTTCAGTCATTAGGCTATACTTTCCTCCAGTTTGTCCATTAAGCTGTATCCTCTTCTTCTCACTGTTCTTCCTATTCTATCAGCTTTTAAACCCAAAAGACATTGAAGGGGTCATAGTTGACACTTGCATTAAGTTTTTCTGTTCATTTGATACAAACAAAAGGTCAGAATCTCCAGTGTCTCAGTAGGGTACTATGATGTTTAGCACTTTGTATTTGTTGAAGTGTTTCCTTTGATAGCTTCAACAATTCTTCAAAGTAGGATCCTATAATAATTTGGTGAGATTAAACAATAATCTGTTGCTGTAGAATCTAGTCAGATTAATACTGGACATAAATTCATACATGATTTCTCTTAAGTTTGGTAATGTTGGTTTTAGCCCACAGCATGCATGTATACTAAAATATCCATACCTAAACCAGAGTGGGCAGCAACATCTAAATTATATGTTTTTTGTACTTCATCTGACAATGATTACTGAAAATTGATAGTTCTGACAGAATGTGTGCAGCTCTCAGCCTCCCTCACTCCCAGAATGTTAAATATAGCACCTGTACAGAGGAAGGTTGTTTACCTTTGAGGGAAGCATCTGGTTGATCTCTAGTTTCAGAAGCTAAATAGGGTTGAGTCTGACTAGTACTTTGATGGGAAACTTCAAGAAATCCAAGGGCAATGTTTCTCAATCTCAGTGACTTTTAGATGTGTGGACTTCAACTCCCAGAATTCCCCAACCTAGGAGTTGGTCCATACATCTGAAAGTCACTGAAGTTGAGAAACATGGGTTAGATTTAAAAGTTGAAAGCTATTTCAGAAAGTGGCAATGGCAATTGATTCTGTACTGTTTCTAAGAAAATTCCTTGAATGGTGATCATGAAGACTCAACTCCCATTAGGACTCTGCAATGTTATTTTCAGCCTCCAGGTGGCATTGAAAGTCACAGAGCAATCTAAACAGTGACTCAGGTGGAAAGCCTGTGGACACTTCAAATGTATTAATAACCAAGTTTTGCTTTCTTGACTACTGGCTTCCTCTCCCCCCCCCCCCCCCCAGCTCCCAAAGTAAATATTCATGACAATGGAAAGGGAGTTGAGAACTTTGTTTTTAATCCCTCCAGCCAGCACGCGCACACACACGCACACACACAAGCACTCTCCTAGAAATGATTTCCCACAGAATAAATGCGCACAAATAAGTTAATAATATGAAGGATTGTGTCACAGACAAACTCTTAAATGGAGATGCGGCAATAAATAGGAAGAGCGGGGTAAAGGGGGGGGGGAGAGGGGAAATTCCGGAAGTAAATATTTTCTGCCTAAGAGACTGCTTTTCAAAACTATTCCAATGACTTTCAGTCGTGAATCAGATGTTTTTTCAAGACATAGCTTGGTAAAAGTGGACAAACCTCCACGTCTTAATTTCCCTTCCAATGCATTCTCTAAAGTTCTTAGCTGAATGGAGGTGAGGCTCAGCAGGTGTGGCTGCTGGCCACACATGTACAGACAATGCACTTTCAAACATGCCCTAAAAACTTTTTAATCATGTGCAGGGAATCCTTGGCAGATGTGTGGAAATGGGAAATGTTCCCGGAGGGTAGACATTTTGAAAAACCCTGAGAGTGCACAGAAGGAAAAGCATGGGGGGAGGGGAGGCCCTTGTGGTTTGCAAGGTTCCTGAGGATTGTAGAAAAAAAGGACCTTGATATTCATGCCTGGATCACAAGTAGTAATCACTGAGATCCTCTTTGATTGCAAAAGACCCACTAATCTCTTTTGAACTACCCACCAATTTGCATGGATAATGGAATCCTCCAGCCATAACAGTACCTAACTTTCCACAAGTAGGATTTTAAGTTCCTCTTCCGGCCCTGTGAACAAGAGAAACCATGCTTCCACTAAGGCAGCAAATGCCAGAACTTATAGCCATAATGGCGTACTTCCCTCTGATTTTGCTGCAGCACAAATGGAATCAGCAGTGTAGCCCAGAAACTGTTAATCACTAGAGACCACCTTCTTCTTTTTTCAACACAGGCATATGTACGTGCAAACACACACACACACACACACACACACACACACACAACACACACACTTTGGCCAATGAAAGCTGAGTTAAATTTAAGAATTATTCCAATTGATGATTGAACATATTAGACAGCTGGCCGTGCTTTGATTGGTCAAAATGAGTTCATGATCTATGCCCTTTTCTTTCCTACGTTCGACCAGTGCGTGTGAGTAGGGTGCAGACACAGGAAGTATCAATCCGGATCCAGCGCCAACCAACAATCTTGTCAGAATCCATAGTCAAAGCCCTCACGTAAGACTGTTAGCTTTGCACTCAGAGATCCAATGGCGTCGATCAACACCCCGGCAGCCACCCACAGTTCCGCCAGCTGGATTACACTTGGTCTCAAAGAAATACTGCCTGAGGGGGCCTGTAAGCGTCTGGACCTCAGACAGCACTGTCACCGTTTTGCCACGGATGTCCACAGCTGTCCGTTTGTCTGTCACCCACACGTTAACACTGTCACATACAGACATTTCTCCCCGGCGTAGGGACCCTTCCAATGACCGTTTGGACTTGAATGTTCTATTAGCAGCGTGTCCAGGTAGGGTATTGGAGTCCTCCATGAGGAAAAGCATGGGGGGCTCTTCAGGAGCTTGGTTAGATAGAGTGACACGTGGAGAGAAGAGGTCCCAATCCCTCAGGGGAGTCTCAGCCCATAGAGTATCAGTGGTGTTAAGGAGGATATAGGTGTTGGGAAGGGGGGCAGCCTGGATGACACAGAGCAATGGGGTGACCATGGCATGGAACAGAATAAGCATCACTCTGCACAGCGGGGACCTATGCAGAAAAAGAAAGCAACAATAAATTGATATTGATCATCAGCTCTCAGCTCCTTTCTTCTCCTTTTTTCACCATCCTCCACTTTTCTAGCTGAGCCAATTCCATTTTAAGATTGAGAAAATTCTTATCTAAAAGGATCTCATGTGGTACAATTGCAGCAGCCATCTTAATTCTTCCCAGAATGCAATTTCTCAGATATACCATCAAAGTATCTCACTGCAGGCAAAATAAGCATGGGTAGTTCATTCAGAGGCATACCAGCTGACATATTTGCTTTTCTTCTTATGTAAAATTCCTGAAAACAGTGGAACTTTCAGTATATCATGTTTTCCAGCAAGTGCCCCCGATGGTTCAGACTGGAGACTCAGTAAGGATGTCCAGACTGGACTCAGTTTATAAAAGAATCTGATGTTATCAGCAAAGGAACCACAAGATTAGCAGACAATTAGCTAATATTGAGCTAAACACAGCTCAGTATTTCCAGTTCGTAGTTGTCAGTAACCAGGTATGAAGTGCTAGAAGTATTAAATGCTGAAATAAAACGATTAAAGCCAGTCTCACTTGTATACTAAATCTCAGTCTATGCCAGATACCAGTAAATTTATGTTCTCACATTCCCATAAAAAGTCCAGTAGTTTTTCATCTCACAAATTCTTTTCATTAGCATAATTATAATAAACACTGTATACTTAGAAATGATCAGAAATCTTCAGACCACATATAAGTACATCTCTTTGGTATTCATTAAAGAAGCTTTAAAAGTTAAAGATGTACCCTTGAACAATTTGTTTGTTAAACTTTTTAAATTCAGGTTAAAAAAAAAACTCCTACATGCTTTCATGAGAGGTATTGTCCTCATGTGGGATCTGAAGCCATTCTGCATGATGAAAATGTACATCATTTTCAATGTGTGTGCAATTCTAATAAATACTATATATGCTTCCCTCCAAAAGGAAAGGAATCCAGCTTGGTTTAGGAAAGCTGCAATAAAAGCACATAGACAAAAGTGGGTGGGAGGATTACCTGTGGTTCAAGCCTTCCTTCGGCCACAGTCAAGCAGATCCTGGGCTTTATTCATGACCCTCCAGAGTGGGGTCTTGCTTGGATATTTGGTGATGCAAGCCAGCCTGTGTTGCAATGGCAGTCTTTTTGTTGTCGTGTCTCACAGGCACTTGTGATTCTTGCTGTACATGTGTCTGAAAGACGGGACTTCTCAGGTCCCATCAAATCTCATGCTGCATCCTTGCTTCTGCTGAGATAGCAAAGAGAATGGTCCCTCACCCAGAGGTACAAAAATTGTCTCACTGTTGATAAGGGATGGTAATAGAAAGATGTGGAAGAATATGGATTTGGCTGAGAATTGATGTCACTCATAGGATCTGGCAAAAGAGGGAAACAACACCCTCTTAATGAAGAGAACATTAAACTATCATCCGGCCAGTTCTAGTCTTCCAACAAAGTCTCCTGTAATCATTTGCCATCTAGATATGTTGGATTGCAATTTCTATTTCCCAAATGAGGAAAGGAGGGAGGGGCGTACAGGATATATATATATATATATATATATATAATATATATATATATATATATATATATATATATATAATATATATATATATATATATATATATATATATATATATATATATATATATATATATATATATATATACCAACAGCTAGAGTACATCAACTTGTAAAAGTTGCTAAGACTGAAAAATCCTAAAGGTTTCTAATATTCTACAAAACGTAGCAGGCTAGAAAAACTATATACTTATAAAATCTGACTGACATATATCTCAGTAGGTTGGACAGATTGAGGTTGGTCCTATTGCTTGAATATATATGAAAATTAATGTAAATTACATTCTTTTACATTGAATGCTACTGGTATGCGAGCTCCTAACTGGAACATGCTATTTTAAAATTGCTCATACAAAACCATGTCCCAGACTTAAATGACTACAATTTAGATCCAGGTTAAACCTGGCTATATTTGTTCCCACTGAAATCCTGAAGTAATGTTATCTTTTTCAACTATCATCTTTATAAAACCACTGCCTTCCAGCCCAAAGCATGAAAGTTGCAATTGCTGCATCTGGAAAAGCCAAAGGGGACAGAAATATAGGTTTTTCAGTGAGAATACATTCCACAATCACATCTGAGACAATGGGCCAAGACAAATGGAAATGCTCAAAAGGTGCTGAGAAATATGCTGCAAATATTTAAAGAAACTGCCTTTTACAAGTTGGATTCCTGGCACTGACTGGACATTCGTACAACTGCTATAAAAATATTCTTCACTGAGTCTCTTGTGTGTATGTGCTTTTGAGTAAATGTTGACTCCTGCTAACTGCCTGGAAAAGTCCCTCAAGTTTTCTTGTTAATTTTTTGGGGGAGTAGTTTGCCATTGCTTTCTTCTTAGGAGTGAGAGAAAGTGACTAGTCCAAAGGCATCCAGCTGCCTTTATGCCTAAAACATAACAAGAACTCATGCTCTCCCAGTTTCTAGTCTGATGTCTTAACCATTACATCAAACTGGCTCTTGGAGACTCCTCTGCACTACCCAATTATTTTTAATAACAGTCTCACTAAATGGCCAGCCTCCAAATACGTTAGATTACAATTCCTGCATCATGTGTGCCCCTCCCCCACACCAGCCAAAAGAGGCTTTTAGTATTCTGGCAGGGATGCTGGGTGTTACACTCAAACTTTAAAAGGTTCTCCCCCTCCTCCAGTGTAAAAAAGCATCCAGGGGATTTACCCTTAATCCCCCAATTGGTACTACTTAACTCTCAATATACCTAGTCAACAGGACATTAAAGATGAGCAAAACTGGGAGAGCACTACTGAGAAGAAAGATGTGGCAGAGAGAATAGATTCTTTGAAAAATCTTTCTTGTGCCACAGGTTAAGAATATTCTCTTAAAGTCACAGGTCAAGAAGCTAAACAAGCCATGAAGGTAGTGACTCTGCCTAAAAGCATCCCCTCCTGTGGCACCTGCCCCTGGCCACTGGAAAGGGGGACTGATAAAGCATCTTTTTTGCCCACTGATCCCAAGGGCAGCTGGTGATGCCTGAAAATTCTACAGCTGCTGACGGGAGCCACAGGAATGGGATCCAGATGTAGTAACATCTGGAGAGAACTACCACAGGGGGGATGGGTTTGGAGGGTAGCTAATCCCTCCTGCCTTTGAAACTGACACTGGGTCTACCTCCCCTCCCTTTCTCCCCCCCCCCTAAACTAAGCCCAAGCAATGTGCATCCTTGCTAATGCTGGAAGGGGGAGAAATAGGATGGGAGGGAATGAGTGTGTGGATACAGAGAATCAAGTTCCCTTATTCCATCTGAATGGCAGGGAGAGAAAAGGAGAGCAGAATAAAGAGAATGTAATACCATATAAGAAAAAAGTTTGCTTTAGAACATATGCAAGTACATGTCTGTCTCTCTACCTAATTTGCTAAATCTGGTCTCCCAGAAAGAGTGTGAACTAATGGGAAGAAGAGTGAACCAAAAGGCTGGTAATGAGCAGTCCATATTCCTACTGTGCTTAAAGGAGGACAGGATACTGAAAAAATAAAAAGAGGTCTGTAGAAAAGTAGCAAAAAAGCTCTAATAGGTAAGGCAGAGAGAGAAAAGGACAAAATTTCAATTTTTGCTTTCCTTGCTTTCCCTATTAACAAAGACAGTCTGGGAAAGCCCCCAGAATATGTTGTTCTCTGACTTACAAAAGGGTGAGACTTGGACTCTTCAGTTTTGTGAAAGAGGAGTGGTGCCTAGTGGCTAAGCAAACAATGTTAAGCCTGACCCTTAGGCTATTTGCATACACATTTTTCCCACAATGCCCGACGCTCATGACCTTGCTCCCTCCCATGGGAAAGAGAGGGGGCTGTGATGTGAAGCTGCAGGCACTTAAGGCAGGGGAACCAGCCCCTGCTTCAAGGAGGTATGTGTAGCTTAGTGCTGGGCAAGCTCCAACGTGTTCTACCACAACGTGTAATACCACTCAACAAGGAAAGAGCCTTAGCTATGTCAAAGATGTCCACAGTTCTGGCTTGAAGTTCTATAGCGAAAGTTTTGGTATGCCATTCATTCTTTCTTTCCTCTTTTTTCCTGTCTGGTAATATGACAGGGAGGGATCTTGGCTTTTTTAGATACTTTGGCAAGAATCGCATCTTAGATGTGAGTTTCTTTCTTTTTGGGGGGAGGGAGGTTGTCCTTTGGTAGCCAGCTTTGGTGGCAAAATCAGCTATTCATTTGTGGGAGAGAGAGAAAAAAACCCTGCTGTTCAGCACACCACCTCTTTAGCCTATATGAGTTTCTGCCTGAAGGAAGCATAGAACTCTGTATAATAACAATCAAGATCCTGCTATTGATTTAAATGAGATGAGCATTCAGTGCTTTTTAACTCCAAAATATAGTAGGAGACTCATCACTGGCTTCCCATGTACACATTAACATCAGTGGAGTTCGCATCCTGATCTTAAGTCTCCATATGGTTTGATTTGTTTTGGCTTAGTGTCTTGCCTTATGATTTGCAATCATGGTTAATAGTTAATGTAGTCTTTCATCCCAGCCAATAATGTTTTATTCATTAAATTACAGTTGAGTCTTGACTTGGCATGGTGGGTAAACCAAACTAACCTTTGCTTAAAAGGAAGTTGAAATTTTAAACATTTAAATTACCGCTATATGCCTGATATGATCACTTGAGACATTTGGACCATTTAGGTTTTTATGCAAATAATTATTTGCATAAATTGATTTAGAACTCAGATAATCTCTTCATAGGATCTATTTATCCTATCCTATTTTTAACCATATCTTGTGGGACTTTACAAGATTTGCTTTAAAATGTCAAGAATTGGCCATAATGATGGGATCAAAATCCACCTTTTAATCTGCATCATGGTGTATACAAAAACAATCACAATCACACTATTGTTGTCAACCCTTCGATTTTTTTCACCATAGCTTGTTGATAGTCCTTTTCAAATCTCCATCCTGGTTTTATCTACAAATCTCTTTTCCCCTTTATATGACAACATAGCCTTACCTGACTTTCAGGCATGAGCCAAAAAATCTGAGATACCAAAATGAGGTAATATCAACTCCCATTTAACTCTGTACAGCAGAAATGTCAAATTCGATTTCATTGTGGACCGCATCAGGGTTGTGTTTGATCTTGGGGAGGCATGGGTGCATGGCCAGGGGGGGCATGGCCGCTCAACATCACTCATGTGGGGTGTGCCTGTGGTAGGCTTTGCCAGTGAAAATGGAGCTTAGCAGAAGGCCGTTGCAACTGAAAACAGCTCAGCTGGCAGAGGCACCACAGGTCAGATCTAAACACTCCACAGGTTGGATATGGCCTGCAGGCCTTGTGTTTGATACCTCTGCTACACAGGAATGCTCTGGCTTCCCCTTTTGTAGTAACCCTTGAGATACACCAGTCAAATAGTTCTGCATGCAGATCCTAGGGACTCCTAGAGGATTCAGGGTCAGAATTTAGACTGCTTTGAAGCTGAGAATGACTTTGGGACATAAGGAGTCACTTAAAGAAAGAGTCCAAACCTGTGGATTACACATCTCAAAAATCTTTGAGCAGTTAGGGCTAAGATGCAATCTGGATACACAGGATCCAAGAACTGCACTGAAAGTTGACCCCAAGTAACTGCTAGTGGATATCTGGTTTCAGGGTAAATCAGATCAGCAAAAAAGGGCTTCTGGGGTTCTACGGGCTTCATGATAAGAACATTGAATTTTTTTTTTCTTTACCTTAATTAAGTGGCAGAAATGAAGAAAAAAATGGGTGGCTAATAATGGGCCTTAGGCGAAAGTAATGGTGACCTCAGTTCAATTTGGATATTGAAAGTCTAAAGTCTAAATATGCACAAAGTATTCTTGAATTCTACATTGTTTGCAACATTCTCTGATTCTAACAGGTAGACATTCTAAATAGATCCAGCAAGCATTCTTAGTCACACAGTTGGGTTTCTAAGAATAATTAAGATTAATTGAAGATTGAAAATTTGAGTTTATTGAGAAGACCAGCAGGGATAGGGAATCTAGGAGTTATTTTTTTCCTTAGGATTCCATTTAAGCAGTAATCTAAATCTGGGAGCACAAATTAGGAAGAACATGAAAGAACCATATCAACACTTCAAACTTTTGTTTCAGCCTTACCCAGTTATTCCCATCTATCTTTCTAGCACTATTTATACATTCCAATGATGAATACATATCTCAGAAGCACAAATGTATATGTACGTTAAAGGAAAAGTCACCAGCTGACCTGTTCTGAATATGTAATAGATAGATTGTAATATCTCTTCCAGGCCTGATCACATATTCTTAATAATTAATATGCTATCTACAATTTGTATAAATGTATTTCATTACAGTATAAATGTATTTCACTGCTACTGACTAATGTCTTAACTATAAAATACTCTTGAATCTTATGTCCCACCAGCATTGCTAAGAAATTGTTTCACCTTCACTTAATGTGTTTCAATGAAACAACATTCTTGCCCATCCAAATTAGAAGATGGGGAATGTGGATGGATTTATCTCCCCATATACTTGTTTCCCAAGTAATAAGCTTATTTGGAAGAAGGTCACCCCAATGAATTTTTTTGTATCTTTTTATTGTTTTTATTCTTTTATAGTTTTAGAATTGTAAGCTGCCCAGAGTCACTTGATTGAGTTGGGTGTCTATAGAAATTGAATGAATGATTAAATGAGCACCCAGGCCTATCCCCCTTCATCAAACTCATAAGAATTTCACCTATTTGCTTTCTGTTCCTCACTGGTGTTTTTCAGATGCATCACCATATAATACCCGAAGTTTCCAGATAATATGGGAATTAGTTCTGCTAGTTAATTAGAATTGGAAAATTAAAATTATTTCTCCACACTGGAGAAAATGGGCTTCTAACCTATCATATCCAACCTATCTGTAACCCCACTTCCAGTCTAGCAATTGTAGTGATTTAAGTACAAGATTGTCTTTGTTTCTCATCCTATAGAGGTCAAAATTCTCATCCACCTTTCTCATTAACATTATCGAAAGCATGTGCATTGCTAGCATGGCTTGAGTCAAAGCAAAGGGAGGAGATGTTGTAGTAGGGAAGCATCCCTGTTTTCCCTAAGTATTAAATTGCTCTCATTGCAAGGCACCCAGAGATCCTGCTTTCCATCACCAGCAGGTAATCCAAAGCAGGCAGGGATATTTCCGCTTTTCTGTTCCTCTCTCCAGCTGGTTTCCATCTAGTCCTGCTCATAGACAAATGTGGGAATGTGTAAGATGGCATATTGATTATGGCTATATCCTTTCCCTCTCCGCTTGCCACCCATTTACCTGGAAGTAAGAGAACTAAGATAGGTTTCTGAGAGAGGAAAGCAGGACAGCCTCCCAGCAGAGAATATTGGGGAGAAGAAAAGTAGCATCTAATCACTTATTAGTATGCTTTACAGGGAAGTCGCTATTAGATGGGGGTACAGCTCCTGATGCCCTAAATAGAAAATGGGATTTTTGGCCGGAGAGCACCCGTCTTCCTCAACTTAATGCCCCCTGGAGGTTGGGCGACAACTGCCTTAATCTTTCAATCAGTTTTCTAGCTAGGAATCCCACCCAGGTGGAGGGCACCTAGTCGAGGGAGACGGGTTTCGAGAGTTCCTCTCCGCCGCGACTCGCCTCCTACCTTTAAAGTGCCCCGGACGACTTCTTCGGGCTTCCAAACATCAAGAGGAGCTCGGCACCGTCGGGATCCCATTCCCTGCTTTGCAGTTCAGGCGAGCACACTAAAAGCTGCTGGAGTTTGAGGCAGGAGGGTGTGGAGGCGAGAGTCGGCGGAGGCTCCACTCCCCAGTTGGAGGTGGGGGAGTGCGGGAGGGAGAGAAGAGAATGAAGCGACGCCGCTGCGCGTGGGGGAATGGGAAAGACCCCGATGGAGAAGGACCGGCGGAACTGGTTTGGAGGTGCCGGAGATGGGGAAGGAAGGATCGAGCGGGAGGCATCGAATAGAGAAGAAACGCCGAAGGGGGCGGGCGGAAGGTTGGCTGATGGCGCTGAGGTGGAGAGAGCAAACGTGCAGAAAACGACGAGAGAGCGACGGACAGGCGGGCGTGGAGGTGGACGGCGAGAAAGCCCCACTTTCTCTTCTTCCTTCTTAGCCTCTGCCTAGCCTGCCCGCTTCTTCCTTACCTGGCTGAGTCTTTACCGCCTCCTGGCCCGGGGTTTGTCTTGCCGCTGTCACTCTCTGAAAAGGCTTCTCCGCCGTCGCCCCCCTTCCTTCGCCGAAGCCCATACCTGACACACGCCCCACCGGCGTCTTCAAGGTTTGGGGTCGTTGCTCGACCCACTTCAATAGCGGGGCGTGGAGGGGGGAAGAGAAGAGAGCCGAGAGCGGTAGGGATTGATGAGGACTAGTCCCCTGCCTTCTGCAATGGAGACTGGCTTCCTCCTTGGGCAAGCAGTTCATCAGGCCCGTTTCCAGCCCTAAACCCGGAACTCCCCCCTTCAGACTGGGGTTTCCGAGAAGAGACCCGAGGCGATCAGGTTCAAGCTCGTCCCTCTGTAGTCCATGCCCCGGGGCTCCCCCCCTTCTTTTCCCTACGCAGAGGTAGCACTCAGGGCGGGAAAATCGTAGGGAACAATCTTTGCTATAGAAATCCAAAGAGGCCCTAGCCATCTCCCCCTCCTCTTTGTTCTTCACCACCAACATCAAAAAGAAGAGGAGGATGCATTAAAACAAAATAAGGCACATCCAGAATGAGAATACTTGGAGCATTTATTTAAAAAGGGTCTATATTTAACTTTTTAAAAATACTTTGAGGTCCAAGTGAGATGCCTCTTCTGCCTGTTCCTAGGCATTGAGTGGTCCTGACACTAGTGGGTTGTAAATGCCAAATGGTATGGAAAATAAACCTTCTGAAACCTCTAGTTTGAAAATAAACATGCACCAAATCTCATTTATTGGAATCTAAATGGAAAACTAATGAAATTTATTCTGACGCAAACTTTTCTTGTAGCCCTCTGACTTCAGAATATACAGGAAATGTTATCTCTGTGTGGCACTCAGGGAATATAAACACGGGTCAAATGGACAAGAAATGTAATAAATAGAATAAATGACAATTCTCCTCTACTGTTTAAAGATTATTGCTCTTACATGATATAGAACTGGGACCCTTCACCCTGAAATGCAGTCCATAGGATTAATGCAAACAAAACCAATAGACCTCTTCAGGAAGATTGTTGTATACATTTAGACTTGCCCTGAACTGTCAGAGACATGCCATTGACCTCATTGATAACCTTTTCTATCTCATTCATTTTAAGTGCTAGCCCTCTCTTTGGCTAAGAGGAGGCTCCAAGCTTCTGCTTTTGATTTTCATGATAGTGCAAAAAAAAAAACACCCCTCCTCATTTTTTTTAATTTATGAGGATTGCATTTTCCCCTCAAGAAGAGGTGCTCTGAGGTTTTCTGCCCTAGCAAGAGCATTTGGAGCCTGCCTTTTTAATCCTTATATACTTGGCTCTCAATCCTAATTCCTTTTATCAGTAATTAAAGGTCACTGAATGTCTCAGTTTTAAGCAAACACACCAAATTCTCATGATTTTAATCATGTTTATTCCAAAGTTTGTTCTACCCAATTCATTGACTCATTTGTCTTCAGTACTCAGGTATTAAGTACTACTTCATCTGGACATTAAGTGCCAGAAAGTGATTGCTTGATATATATCATAGATGATTCAACCAGTTTATAATATGTACCCAATTTCTGGGATTAATTTATGGTTCAGCATATTGTGTGAATACAGCCAGTGCAATCTGCCTAAATGAGTTTGTACTAGCCGACTAACTTTACTACCTGTCTGCCTGTCCCATCCCACCCACTCCCACCCCGGAATTTGATACCTCTTAGCTTCTGTAATACAAAATAAAGCTGGTATTTGCTACCATGTGCATTTCATTTGAGTGCTTGCTGCAATTTTGCTTCCAGCCAAAAAAAAAAAAAAATCAGGGTGCTTTTACTATTCTGAACAAAAGCTTCTTTACCAAAGTAATGGAAATCAGCCTGAAGTGGTGACAGAAAAATGATTTTTCAAGTGGCTTGCAAACCATCTATAAAATATGTCACACTTTTAAACTTCCTCATCACAGCTTGCCCTCATTCTAACCTATGTGGCATTCTGCCCTTGTCACATAATGATTTATGGATGATTCCCAATGTGAAACCACCTGCAATGGGGCATCTTCAAATAGAACTGTACCTTTATTCTAACCAGATGGAATAAATTAGAACACTGATTTATTGTGTTAATAATTTTAGTTTGCAACCTCTCACCAAATTATTTTTGACTTATTTATTAATTAATTAATACTTCATCTTCCTCCAAAAATTTTACAGCTGCTCCCATTTTGTAATCATAGCAATGATGACTGAGAAAGCTCACCTTCATATCTTAGTTCATCTCTGATGTTCTGATGTAATATTCATCCATCTGGTGCTCTTCAGAAGTGTTAGACTTTTAACTCCTCTAATGCTGCATAGGAGACTTAGGGCACTAAAATCCAGCTTATTTCAACAGTATCAAACTATATCACATCACATTCTGATATTAAAGTCTCTCTTTATAGTTGTTTCTCCTACTTTTAGAGTAGGAGAGTTTGGTCTATCTTAATCGGGTGACAAACCGATTAAAAGTAGAGTTTGGTCTATCGTAATCGGGTGACAAACCAATTCATTTAAAATATACATGAATATATATAATTCAGAAAGATGGGTAGACATGTAAATTATTCTAACTGAGCAAGGTTTGGGATGTGTTTTTTCACAGGCAACAAAATCTTAGTTATGTTCGATCCTGGAACTTCAACAAACCTTTCCTGTACTGGTACTTCCCAGTTATCTTTGGACTACAACTCCCATCAAGCACAATATTGACTTGACTACTATAGTTTTTGAAAAATTTTGAGTACTGTCATAAAATTAAGAGACCAGTAACCAGCAGATATAATAGCAGCAGATATCATATAATTTCATATACTTTCAGGATCCCCAGATTGAATAAAAGTTAATAAAATGTCCCAATCATGAGACTGCCAAATTGCACAAGATTTCAAGTAACCAGCTACTGATTTATATGCATTTACCAACACATTTAGTGGCCCTAGCAAAGGTACTTTTTAAATGATATCATATGTTTAAATCATATGTTTTTCAGCTTTCGGATGTTACTTGTAGCTTTTGAGAAAAACTGAACTGGCTATATTCAGTTTTTTGTGATTACTTAAGTAATAGTCTAGAAGTACACATATACCTATATAAATTGAATTTTACTGATTAATTTTAAGTTAATTTTAATTTCCAGTAACACACAAATGTGCAAGTTTCATCTGCCTTAATAAATTTAAATAAGTTATCCCTTTTGTTCTTTCTCATAAGTTGTTTAAAATTGTTTAAACTGGTTTCAGAACAAGCGAGTGTGTTTAATTAATTTCAGAGGATAAAGTTGCTTGACTTTGTCTAGTTGCCATATTTAGAGCAAGCTAGGCTACAATTTCATGCCAAGGTTTCATGTTTTGGCTGCTTTCAAAACTAACAACCTGTTTGAATTTATTAGATAACAATTATTAATTAAAATTAAAATTAATTAAAACTTCCAGATAACTGGCTCTGTGTGTGTGTGTGTGTGTATGTGTGTGTGTGTGTGTGTATGTGTGTGTGTATGTATGTATGTGTATATGTGTGTGTGGTGTGTGTGCGTGTGTATAGATTTTATCTGGATGGAATAGGAAAAAGAAACTTTATTCTTCGCATTTGGCAAGAAAACATTGTTTTTCTTGGCGTTGCAGGTAGCCAAGCAAATTAATTCATTGCTGAGAAGTTCCATAATTTCATTACTGCTCATTATTCTACATAATTAGAAGAGATACAGATTGATTAAAGCTACCATATATGGACTGCAAAATAGACAACGATTTAAAAAGATATATAAAAAGTCAGCACCAAACAAACAAACAGAAGTAATAGCCCTTTGCTGACATCTAATGATTATCAGGATGTTGGCTATCTAGCTATGTTCTTCCTAAGATTCTAAGAGTAGTAATGCAGTTGAAATTGAGCTCTCCTGACTGCCAATTGGTAGCAGTATTTTGTTGAATTTGTTTAATATTTGGATCAAGGCTCACAACTAGACCAAGAAGTTGAAAAACCATCCCAAATTAACTAAACTAAAAAAAAAAAACTTCTTAGATGAGAAGTGAAACATTTTTAAAGAAAAAAATTAAGAAAGTCCAATTGCCTTTTGGAAAAGCACCTCTGAGACAACATCCCAAATGGTTAAGGCAATAACAATTTCCCTAGCACTGATGATGTTCTCTAGTTTGGTGATGAAATATCTGCAGGAAAACAACCAAGCTCAGAGTACCAAGGACCTCACAAATTCCTTCTATATTTTGCATAGAAAATTGCATGAACAAAGCATGAACATAGCATAGAGATTCAGCCTGACTCGGAAGAGACTTTTATTTTTACTTTTTATTTCTAAATGCCAGCAGTAAAATATGATGAAGAAACAAATCTCTAGAATATTGAATAATAAATGATACTTAGAGACACAAGTAGGTCTGCTACTCGAACAGCTTTCAGGAGACAATCCATTCTTCATCTTCTGGAAGGCTGTTTTACCTAAATTCAGTTTAAACATAACAAAGTCTAAGACAGGAGAGTAAGGTTCTTTAAGAACCCATCAGGAGAATAGTATCTGAGTAGCAAACTGGACAAGTCAGACATGAACCCAGCTTTTCAGTCTATGGTGTGATGTCTTGTATCTCTACTTCAATCATAACAAATATCACTTCCATATTGTTGCCAAGAAAACAAGCTGGCTATGTCTACGTACTCAGCAAAAGCTGTACCTGGCTTGAGGGAGACTTTCCCTTAGTTATTTGTAAATATGCATTATACATATAAATCAATCAAGAAATTGGGTATCTGTCCATCTCTTTATAATTTATTTCCTTTTTTCACAAAGGACATAGAGCTCTCTCTCCTGTCTCAGAACATTTTTTTTCTTTTTTCTTTGGTATAAGTTTTATTTGCATTTTTCTTTAATAACCAACATTTTCTTGTGTACAGTGTAATGACTGTCTCAGAACAAGTGTTATGACTTCCCTAAACATTTCTGTATTGGAGATTTTTAGAAATGGCTGGATTTGGATTTAGTTTCGATTCTACCTCCATGAGACACTTCAGTCCAATCTATTCTCACTTTGGGGGAAGCAAATTTTTCTCAGAATTCTTTTTCTGAGCTCTGTCTGAGTACTGGTGGCACTAGTCTCTCCCCTCCCCATTTTTTATGACAACAAAACCAGCTGCCTCTTTTCAGCACCTCACATCAAACAGTGGGCCGTGCAATACAGATCAGAGACCTGTCCCTCCCTGGCTTTTGTTACCATGAATAGACAGTCTTGTCTGCCTCAAAGAGGGACAGAGACAACAGCAATTAACAAAAATGACTGTCTCTAGTTACCCAGGAAAATACTAAGGGAGACATATTCCTTGTTTCCCCTTCATTTTTCAGAAGAAGTGGTTTAATTCCAGATGGAAACAAAAGCTGATTAAAGGGGGGTTAAAAGTCTTTGGAGAGAACATACCTGATGCTTTCTTTTGAAGCAGCAATGCATGAACAAAAAACCCTAGACAAGACACAAAGCATTTTGTGAGAAAGGAACAGTCTAACAACCAAAAGCAAAACAGAGATTGCTTTTCATAGTTTTTCTTCTCATTATAATGAGATGGATTCATAGAGACAAAGAAGAATTGGAATCCATCACATCCAACCTTCAACTAAAAGCAGAGAGAATCTATTGACCAGTTTCTTCATTTCACTTCAACATATACAATTCAGACAACAGCTTATCACAAACTCTTAGCACCAAAGATGCTCTTTAGTGTTAATGAAGATGATGTGGGTTGTGGTCTACCATAAAGCATTTTTCCATGGAACTGCCTTGAACACATAAACCCTAACAGGTGCAGAATAGAAGTAGAAGGCCTTTGGATTCTTCTATTCCAAATATTTTAATGTAGAATTGCATTGCTTTTTTAACTCTATTTGCCTGAAAATCGACACGCTGACCATCAAATACTTGTTCTCTTCTATTTTGCCACATTTTTTTCCTTACACCATTAAAAATTACTTTTAAAAAGGAACAACAGAACAGCTTTTGCAGAAATGGATCATTCTTAAGGCAACTCATTTCTTTTTCCAAAAGGATATATTTTTGGTAAATGTTTGACAGTTTTTTGCTATTTGCTTTATGGAATGCAGTCCCCAAACTGATGGAACAATCAGCATTGGAGGAGAAGACCTGAAGAAAGTAGAACAATTCAAGTACCTTGGCTCCCTTATATTCAACGATGGCAATAGCGCTCTGTATACCTATACCCGTGTTAACACCACCTGGATGAAGGAGTACCAGGTGATTGGAGTCTGTATGATTGTCAGACTCACTTATGCTTCAAATCAAAGATTTACAGAACGGTAGTGTGGCCAGTTGCCCATTACGGATCAGAATTCTGGCCAGCAACAGCAAAGCATCAGCAGGCTGTACACATGATGGAAATGCGTATGTTCTGATGGTGCCTTGGATTAACGCATTTGACCATGCTATGAACAACGACATCTGATGTCAAATGGGAGTCACGACAATCATAGAAAAACTGTGGGAAGGAAAATTTAGATTATATGGACACGTATGTGATAAAGAGGATTGATTCGGTGGCGAGGACAGCTATTCATCTGGACCCTGATGGTTGGTGGCCCCACAGATGACCCAAGAAACGGTGGATGGATTGCATCAAGGATAAGATGAAATGAGTGGGCATCATTACTGAAAATGCCCTGAAGTGAGCCAAATGGAGACAGATATGCTGACAAGTGAACCTTGCCAGAGCACAGGAATAATGCTAGGAAGAAAAAGAAGACACTGACTTTATATTTAATCAATTTTAAAATTAATTAAAATTAATTTAATTTGATATTAATATTTTCTAATTGCATTTTAAATATATTAAAATAGCAATTAACAATTACTGTATTTAACAGTTTAGATATTGTTAATTCCTTAAAAATAGAGATGAGAGATGCATAACCTTAGTTGGCTTTTTTAAAATTAAAACTTGGAAACTAAAATTTCAGATCTAAAACCACCCTTTTTTGTAATGTGATTATATAAAGGACTTCCTTTAAAAGCCTTCAGGAAATTTCAATTGATATAAGATTCAGTGACCTGGATACTCATGAGTTGTCACCATATAAGACATCTGTATTACCAGCCATACGTTGGTTCCTACTAGCTTCCAGGTGAAGATCAAACTGCTATTGTTAGCCTATAAAGCATTTTCTGATTGGCACTACAGTACCACTGGGCATTATCTTACCAACCATCCATAGAGCCATTAGATAGGTCTATCCCATACCTAGGGTCCCAGGTTCAGGCACAAAGCCAAGTTTTCAAGGTCTTACAAAAGGACAACAGGGATGAGGTCAATCTAATCTCATGATGCTCCAAGGGTGGATGCCATGGCAGAAAAGCGTCTCCTGGGCTCTGTCAACTGAGACTCTTTAGCTAATGGTAGCTGGATCATGCCATTTCTGATCGGGTATGATGGGTAGAAAAAATTAGGAAGAGATGGAACTTTAAGTAATCTGGTCCTAACCCTAAAAAGTTAATTCAAACATTACAATTATGCCCAAGAGAAGTTTGTTCCCAACTTTCAAGAAGTTTCCTAGGAGTTGAACCCAGGAAATGTTGTTTTTCACTCGAGAAGAGGCTGATCCTTTGCCATGACTTCTCATTTGAGGTTACATCTGCCTCTTCTTTGGCTACTTTTCAGAAGATATTGAAGTCAAAGATCTTCCAGACAATGTTTGGATGATAACATTTTTCTAAAATTGTACATTTTATAGTTGTCTATAAGACTATATATAGTCTTTGTATTGCTATATTACAATTTTATTGTTTTAAAATATCAGTATTCCACCAAGAGTTTGTTAGATTATGGCAGAATAAGACTGAGATAAAATTAAGATAGATACATAGATGATAGATAGGTAGGTAGGTAGGTAGGCAGGCGGGCAGGCAGGCAGGCAGGCAGGCAGGCAGACACACAGACACACAGATAAATATTCATTGAATTATGGTGTTGAAAAGCATTTTACTGATTATCTAGTCCACGTGTTATAATTAGAGATGGGCTGTGTTAGTGGAGTCTCAGATCTCCTCATCATGACTTCCCTTGCTTCATCTTCCTGCCTTGGCATCACAACTATGGGTTATGCTGTTCTTCCCATTGCTACTCCCCTTTTCTAGAAGAGCAGGCATCCTCTTCTTTAACTGTAGCTGGTAAGGCAGATGGGATTCTCATAGCTTGAACACAGTAAACTGGAAATTATGATCTATTTGCTATTAAAACTGTCCTGTTTGTCTGCTTGCAATCTTCAATTGGGCAAAATGGTGCATCATATGGTGGTAATTTTGAACCAATTTACCTCAAATTGGCTATCTTTAAAATGTGTTTAAAAATCCAGGACTCAATAATCCAATGGGGATTATTGCAGCCACTTCAATGCTGCTACACTGCCAGGATCAGTCACAATCCTGTGATCATGATTTCCAACGCTTACTGCCCTCTTCTAAAAAGATAGTCATTGGGGAAGCAGGAAGTCAGAAGTCACTCCCATTCCTTTGGCTATTTTGCCCATCTGTTTATCTATTTAGGCAAGGAAATGTTTCCAAAACCATGGCCCAGTGAGTCAAAGGTTTTTTAGTATAATTATAACTCTTGTAGTGTTGTGCTCTGACATAGTAGCTCTAAACCGTGGAGACAAGGAACCACAACTCTTTTTGAAGGGATGAAATCAAAGCACCAGTCTTACAAATCAAACAATTTTATTAAAAACACATTCTTGGAAAAAGAATTTAACTTTGAGTAATTAAGTGTCCAATGTCAACTGAAATAATTAGTCCAATTGATTCGGTTCTCCATCATTTTACTAAATAATGAGGTAGTAACAATAAACATTGGTGAAAGGAAATCAGTTTTTTTCAGGTAGGTGCCCCATTAAATTTCCTCCTAATATCCTAATGATCATGGTCATATCATTTATTTATTTTTCAGTTAATAGATTTATATGGCTACCCAGCTCACACACAATGACTCTGGATGGGATACAATATTAAAAACCAACAATATCAAAATTGCATAAACCCCCATCCAATTTGAGTACTGATGGAACGTAGCAGAATCTGCTCTTAGAAAAGACAATCTATTTTGGACTTCTGAGGCACCCCAATTCCTTTTTGGCAGAATAATCATGATTAAAAAAACTGTTGGAAATAGGTCATCAAGAAGGAATTCTTCCTTAAAGTAAGATTAGATCTTAAAGAGAGTTTCCTTAAGTCTGAAACAAAAGATGATGTCTTTATGGGATGATACAAACAGGCTGCAGCTGGTAGCATTTTAGATGTCTTGTGTAAACTCTCTGACACAAAAAAGAATACAGTGTATCAAAGAAAATACCTTTGATAATGAAGATGAAGCCAGAGGGCATCATTTTTAGCTAGCCATTTCCTGGGGATTCATCAGCTGCTAACTCTCTAATATATATATTTTAAAAGTATATTGCATTCTCTTAGGAGGTACAGCTTTTTGCACTTAGATACCACATGTTTGAATACTATTTTCAACAGATGGCATTCATCTAATGCCCAATACTACAGATGACAAAATTTGAAAGTTTTGTATGTTGCAGTGCACAGTTTTTCTTGTGGAAGTTTAGGTTTCTATAAGATCTTGATGGAATTCTGTGAAATTAAGGGCAAAACTAAAAATTCATTTGAAACAGTTAATGCTATCATTAGAGCTTTGTCTCTTGATCAAGAATTCTAGATTTCTATTTTAAAAAGTGAAAATTTCTGTCCTAGCATATTTTACAACTAGGGTCTGATTTTCAGTTAGGCATATTAAATTGACCTACTTAAGCTATGATTAGGTAAAGTTGGACAAACATGCTTATCTCAATCACTGAAATGGACATGCTTGAAAACTACAAGTTAAAAATACTGTACATTGTTCTGTGTCTTGGGATATGGTCTTTGTTTGAAAAAAAAAGGTTTGCCCTCTTTAAATTAAATATCATCGATAGTCCTGAAATATACTTCAGTATATAAACTTTCTGTACATTAGAAAGGTAAAATGGAATGCTTTATCTGATTTCACCTGATCTAACATTAAGTAGCTTGTTAGGATCAGATACACTAAGTATCAGTGACTGGATGTCTATGGGTGGGAAGATCTTGGAGTTCTTCCTCATTAAGGATTATAAGCATAACTCACTTTTGCTATATGTATTTTGCCATTATGATGATGTGGCTGACTAAATTTATTGTCCTTATCATTGAAAGAAAGGCAAGGAAGAATATTTTGAGAATGCTGATGAAAAACAAATGCATTTCCCCTTCTTCTTCCTACAATATAGACATCTCCCCTTAGAGAACTGCCATAATTGACTGCTTCCATACATTACATTTACCTGATCTAACTTGTAAAAAATCCAGAGGCTCCCTGGAGCAATAAAGAGTTAAAGCTTCTGTCTAGTTTTTAGCATATCTAATAGAAGTATTTCTAATTTTTTAGGTATTCCTTGATTTATATCCATAATTGAGCCTGGCATTGGCTGTCGTTAAGTAGGTCACAATATGATCATGCCCAATTTTTACAATTTATTTTGTGGAGATCATTAAGTGAATGATAAGGTCATTAAGCAAACCCTTTGAACCCAATGGCTTTCTTTTTGCTGGAAATTGGAAATAAATGCTGGTTTCTGGCAAAACAAAATTGTAAATCATCATGGGATTCTGCAGATAGTCATAAATATAGTCTATTTGCCAAGCACTTGTCACCTATCGTGACTGCAAGAGGGCGGCTGTCAGAACTTTGAAACTGGGACATAAGTAGTTCTGTGGAGGTCCATTGTAACTTTGATTGTGAAATGACCAGTCATTAAGTCAAGGACTACCTGTACATATCAAATAGCAACAAAATTTACACATGATATTCTGGCAGTTTAAGTTAGGAAAAAATGGTTGCTCTAAGCTATTCAAAAGATTGGCACATTTAAAATGGATTAAGATAAGGCCTGCGCCACAAGATTAAGTTTGAATGCAGAGTTTGACAAAACATTCTAATGCCAAAATAAATCAAGCATGTAGAAGAAAACCTGTGATAGATTTTCTAGCATTTTTTTTTTTTGCCAATGGAAACACAAGCAAACCAAAATGCTTCCAATGGCTATTAGGTTCTGAAGGGTTAATGAAAACAGCCAAACACAGAAACGGTTTGTAAATGCAGTTTATATTCTTCCTCCGGCACGAACTGACCAACAAAGCACTAAGGCAATGAATAAATTGTCAGAGCTGCCACCCGGTGCTCCCCACTACCTTTTATAGTTACTTAGTAATTAAGATAACCTGCACCCGCGCGTGCGCACACCCATCCCCTTATAACCCAGAACGAAAACCACCTGGCAATTAATCATGGAGTGTTGTCAATCAGTTATCAATAGCTTTGTAGATTACTCAGCTGCTTGTGGAGGAGTGAAGCCTGGTGAGTCTTGGCAGGTGGCCCGGTTTTCTCCCCTGAATGGCAGCTTCAGGCCTCTGGGCTAGACAGAGCTGACATGCGGCCCCCTACCACAGAGACAGCATTTGTGGAGCTAAAAATTACTGTCAGGAGTCGAAGTACCCCTTTCCCCGGTTTTGTGGGATGTCTGCGGTGGAATCTCGCTATCAGGTGGGGCAAGCCACAGTCCTTGCTATGAACCCATGATGCCGACAGGGAATAGCCTTTTCATAAAACAAGATATTGTAACCATCCCCTGTGCCATCTGGTATCTAGTATATCTTGCACTACATAGTGCTCTTCCCCATCTACAGTAACCGGGGCTGGCGGCTGTAGCAGGTCTCCTCTGATATCAGATGCCTGAATTGATTGGAGCAGGCTGCAGTGGAAAACTGGATGCGTTTTCCCCAGTAGAGGGGGGAGTCTTAGCTGCACTGTGACTGGATTAATAACTCGCATGATTGGGAAAGGCCCAATGAATTTGGGCCCGAGTTTCTTACATGGCAATGGCAGCCTGAGATATTTAGTGGAGAGGTATACCCTTTGGCCTATGTGGAAAGGTCCTTGTGCCCTCCGCCTTTTTTTGGCACTCTTTTTATATGTTGCAAAAGAGTGACATAGCGCATCCCTCGCCACTTCTCCTGTGTGCTGCTTGGAGAGTCCAAGCATGGGTTAATTCTGTCTGACTGCCCTGGACTGAATTGAAAGATCTTTAACCACGTCTGGTGCTGACCCTCAGATTTTTTCAATTCAGTCTAAGCGCAGTGGACATGTTCCAATGTGGTTCCTCTTAATAACCTTTCTTGGGCTCTCCAAGCAGCCTTCTATGGATTTTCTTCAGTTTTTTTGCAACCAGCAGGTCGGTGAGCATTTTAAACTTTTTTTCTTTTTTTCTGTCTCACCGAGATTTAAGCTGACATGTCCTGGGCTTTGCTCAGGCGCATGCAGCTGAGGGTGATGTGGGCAGGTCGGAGTTCCGACACCCCTGCAATCTGTTGTAGTGCGGGCACCGCAACAATGGTGTAAGGACCCAGTCGCTTGTGTTCTTGTCCCTCGCTTCACTAAAGCGCTTAGGAAGCCTTCCGGCTGGTCTTTCTCAGCACAGTGACCATTTCCTTGGCGAATTACAGACGGTGGCCATTTTAAGTTGCCAATTTCCCGCCCTTTTGATGTGGTGGGGATTTTAATTGCCTTTCTCTGCCTCACGTCGGGCATAGTCGGATCAAATTTGCACTTCTCCTGATTGTTGTCACCCGCCCAACTCTGCATTCAGCAGCAGAACAGCGGGAGTCTCTCCGTCCGGCAATCCGGCGGGTTTCCTTTTCTGGCTTGGACCTCAGCGGATCAGCAGCAGTTTTGACCACCCCCGGCCATACTTCTGCTTGCCACCTGTGCGGCGCTGGGAGCAACCTTTGCTCGCACCTCGTGGACTTGGCCTGCCGTCGTTGCCATCTTCATTGATCTTCCACAGGGCCTCCATCCAACTCTTCGATCTTTAAGGTGGTGAGTGAGGCGCATCTGCCTGGACAAGAACACACAATATCTCCTACCATGGCAGAGAGACCCCCCCCCATGAGGCTGACAACCAAGTTCCCTCAACTAGTAGGGGGGTCACTAAGCAGGCCAGCACGGCGGCCTCTGAGGCCCGCAGCAGGTCCCATCAAACTGGGGGAAAGAGACAGGCCAGTTCTCAGGACAGGGTGGCGCTCAGGCGACAGAAGGTGCTAGAAAAAAGTTTGAAAAGGCTCAACGAAAATCAGCACCAGCTGCTGAGACCCTATGCAAGAATCCCCGCAGGAGCCACCCCTGTTGTCATTGACCAGTCTGTAGTAGACAGTGAGGATGAGGGCCAACAGTTTTCCTCTCATGGTTCCATAGCATCTGCAGGATCCCCAGGGTCCTCGATGGCTGACAATGCTGAACTTTTCCAATGTTCACTTGAGGCGGAAGAGGATCTTCCTCCTGTCAGGCCCCTGGCTCCTCAGCACCCACTGTCCCAGGCCACTAAAAGGGCCTGCCTGGTAGAGGATCAAAGTCCAACCTTATCTGCAGAAATGTAATAGGTGATTACTAGGACCATCTCCCAGGGTATTGCAGAGGGGCTCAAGCAAAAAGCCAATTGTGCCTGTAAGTCCAGCATTGTTGGGGCTCCATCCCGAGATACGACCCACAGGTCATCCTCTCCGCATTCTTCACTGGACAGCGAAGATTCTGTGGTAGACGAGGATGTCTTACCTGAGCAGGAATTTTCTGGGGACGAGGGAGCCATCCCAGATAAACCAGCCTTTACTGGTTTATTTAATCACACTTCCTTCAAGACTATCCTTAAGAAGGCCAAGACAGCCACCCGTTTAGGGACTTTTGCACCTGAGCAGCCCACTTCTGAAATAGTTGAGCACAGAGAAGGGCTTTTTGACGAGCTCGTAGGTGCTCAGGAGATAGTACCAGTGCCCAAGTTATTTCTAAATGTTGTACAGTGCCAATGGGCCCAACCTGGCACTCTCGCCACGCTTAGAAATACTGACAAGAAACTTTACACGGTGGATACTACCTTGGAGGAATTATTAAAGCTACCTCAGGTGGATCTGCTGTTGCAGGCTCTCATCTCCTCCTCAGTCTTGCCTCAGACCTTCTAGAGGGTCTGAAGGCAGAGGACAAGAGTTCAGAAAAAGCTTATCATAAGACCCTGCTTGGGCCATAAAGATGGCCACTTCTGCTTCTTTTATGTCTAGGGCGTCCCTCCTCTGGCTCCAACAATTAGCTGCTAAACTCCCTGCAGGTAACACCAAGTTGAGGCAGGAATCGAACAAGATTATAGCGGCAGCAGAATACATGGCTGATGCCTCCCTTAACTCTGCAAAATTTGCAATGAGAGCCTTGGCCTCCAATGTCACCATATGTCGGCTCTTATGGCTGTGCCACTGGAACGCCGATATGTGGTCCAAGTGGAAATTGGTCTCGGCTCCCTTCAAGGGAGTGCTTCGGTGAAGCCTTTGACCCAGTTCTCGTTGAGAACAAAGATAAAAAGAAAGTCATGCCTTCTGTTTCCAAAATGGCGGAGCACAAAGGCTCCGGATACTTCCGCAAACAGTCCTTTCATGCCACTGAAGTTTCCACCACCTCAGGTCAATTCCACTGGCCATATGTGCAGGGTTCTAAGTTCCAGGACCATCAGCCATTTCAGGGGCTGCAACCAGTCCTTCTCGAAGCATCCATATCAGGGAGGTTCTGGCTCTTGGCTGTTCCGTCACTATCAGTGACGCCCACAGGATGGCTCCCATCGGAGGCCACTTGCAATTTTTTCAGGTGAGATGGGAGCAGACCATGTCAGACCAGTGGGTGCTCCAAACCATCCGACTGGGTCTGGCCTGGAATTCATCTCCCCTCCCCCCCACTATTTCGTCCATTGTCCCACTCCCTCCTCCCCAACCAAAAGGTACCTGATGGAGCAGGAGAACCTTCGGGAGATAAGGGCCATAGAACTAGTGCCAGCGGGACATGAAGGGTCAGGTTTCTACTCCATTTTGTTACTGGTCCCAAAGAACTCAGGAGAGTGGAGGGGGCTATTAGATCTAAAAAGGCTAAATTACCATCTAGCATAAAACGCTTCAAGATGCAGTCCCTCCAGTGAATTCTAGGCTGCATCAGACCAGGAGATCTGCTAGCATCAATAGACCTCTGAGAAGCGTACCTCCACATCCCAGTCCGCAAAGCCCATAGCAGGTTCATTATGCAGGCAGGCACTATCAGTACAGGGCTCTGCTGTTCGGCCTGTCATCAGCCCCCAGGACATTTACGAAGGTTCTGGTAGCGGTGGTTGTGTCCCTGAGGTCATGCCCAATTCGACTTCAAGCATACCTAGACGATATTCTCATTCAGTTGTCATCCTGTCAACAAGCAGTCAGTGACCTCCAGTTGACAATGAGGGCTCTTCAAGACCATGGCTTCTCCGTCAATCTGGAAAAGAGCCACCTCACTCCCACCACCAGGTTGCTGCACCTCGGCGCCATAAGAGACACTGTCAGCTGCCAAATCTCACTGTCCCAGGAGCGGATCTCCAGCATCAGGGAGCTGGTGCACCAGGTGCAGACCTTGCAGTTGGCGCCCATTGTTCAATTATCGAAGCTCCTTGGCAAAATTATCTCTTGTCTGTCAATAGTGCCGTGGGCAAGGTTGCACTCGAGACAGTTATAATGCCCCACCAAAGGGCCAAAAACAACAATTCTTCCACTCCGATTCCAGTTCCACTCAATGTCCAACAGTTCCTGCAGTGGTGGCTTTCTCCTGCATTGACCAAGGGCAGTCTCTTCCGCGAACAAGATCGACTCATCATCATGACGGACCCCAGCCTCTTTGGGTGGGGAGCCCATCTCGACACTCAAGTTGCAAAGGGCACGTGGTTTGCCAACGATCTCAAGCACAGCATAAACTGGCTGGAGCTAAAAGCGGTGAGACTAGCTCTTCTACATTTTCAGACGACCATCAAAGGTCACCATGTAATATTACTCATGGACAATGTGGCCACAAAGCCATATGTCAGCCACCAGGGGGGCACCCACTCCAAGTCGTTGATGGCAGAGGTGGAACATCTGAGGAAGTGGGTGGAGAAACACCTGTCGTCCATTCGAGTGGAGCACATCTCCGGGGTGAGCAATGTCCAGGCAGATTGGCTGAGCAGGGCCACTATTGATCACTCAGAGTGGTCCCTGCACCCAGACCTCTTCCTCAAGATCACGCAGAGGTTTGGCCGCCCATTAGTCAACCTATTCGCCATCCCGGAGAACACCCATCTCCTTTGCTTCTCCAGTTTCCAGTCCCCAAGAGCAGAAGGAGTCAACACTCTACTTTGCCACTGGCCACCCAGACTTCTCTATGCTTTTCCACCACTACCTCTCCTTCCCAGTATGATACGCAAGATCCTAGTGGAACAAGCAAAAGTGATCCTGGACCATTCTGGCCCAGACGATCATGGTTCACTGACCTGGTGAGTCTCTCCATCGCCAAACCGTGGAGAATCCCTCCAGAGGAGGTCTCTCTCAGCCAGGGGGCCCTATCACATCCAGAGCCCCAGTGGCTGCAATCATCTGTCTGGCTCTTGAGAGGGCGAGAGACTCTCCACCAATGTCATCCAAACCATTGAGGCTTCTCAGCGTCCATTGACTACCAGAATTTATGATGCCACCTCGTCTGCGTTCGCTAGGTGGTGCACACAAAAATCGATCAATCCCACTTCTGCCACCATTCCACAAATATTGGACTCTTTGCAGGAGGGATTGGGCCAAGGGTTAGCGGCGAACATGCTCCAGTGACAGGTTGCAGCACTGTCTATGGCCCTGGCCTCCAGCAACCACTTTTCCCTTGCTTGTCATCCCAGGGTCTGCAGCTTCCTAAAGGGGGCCACCAACCTACGACCCCCAGTCGTCCATCATTGAAAATTGTCTTGAGGGCTCTGATCAGACCCCCGTTCGAGCCCTTTCGATCCTGTAACTTGAAACATCTGACTTTCAAAATGGTCTTTTTGACCATTATTACTTCTGCATGAAGAATCTCGGAGCTGGCGGCCCTGTCTGTCAGGGAGGACCTTTGCCTCATACATCCCGACAGGGTCGTTCTCCGCCTGGATCCTTCGTTCAACCCTAAGGTCAACACCTGGTTGCACCAGAGCCAGGAAGTCATTCTGGCAGACTTTTGGCCCCATCCAAGGCACCCTAGGGAGTGCAGGTGGCACAAGCTAGATGTGCACAGGGCAATCTGCAAGTACATCAAGCGCACGTCGTCGTTCAGGCGGTCTGAATCCCTCTTCATATTGTTTCAGCCTGCCATTATGGGGCACAAAGTCACTTCTGCTACCATCGGCTAATGGTTGCGCGCCTGCATCACCCTTGGCTACCAGCTCCAGTCTAAGCATGTGCCATACCACATCATGGTCCACTCTATAAGGAGCGCCGCGTCCACAGCAGCTAGGTGACTCAATCGCCCATAGAAGAAATCTGCAGGGCGGCAACGTGGGCATCGCCGTCTCAATTTGTTTAGAACTACAAATTAGTTCATGGCAGCAGACGCAGCTTTTGGGAGATGAGTTCTTCAGGGCATTCATTTGGCTGGAGAGACAATTAACTCGAGTTCTCCTGGCCCTAGTGACATTTAGCTTGGGTATGTCCCAAGCTTGGACTCTCCAAGCAGCACACAGTAGAAGTAGCATTTGCTTACCTGAACAGTCTTCTCTGTGCGCTGTGGCAGAGTCCAACCCCGCCCTAGGGTCTCTCACAGTGATAATTTTCATTGACGTTGCTTCTTTCTAACCTGGTCTTATGTGCTCTCAGCTGACCAAAGTTTATGTCTTCTGATGTAGATTTATGACTTCTGTGACTTACTCTTGACTTAAACGTGTGACAGACTTACAGGAACCATTATTGAACAAACTACAGGTCCACGTCTTCATCGAAAAAATCTGAGGGTCAGCACCGGAGGCATGGCTAAAGATGTTTCAATTCAGTCCAGGGCAGTAAGACAGTATTAACCCATGCTTGGACTCTCCCACAACGCACAGAGAAGACCGTTCAAGTAAGCCAATGCTACTTTCCAAACTTTTTGCATTTGGGCTATCCACTCCTATGAGTTTGCGTCATCTGGGTGCACCTAAGGACACTCCGGAATTGGAACAAACTGTTGCCCTGTAGCCACATGAAATGGGGTAAACCCCGTACTTTTGTGCACTGCATTGTTATATGCAACCTCTGCAAAGGGAAAGAGTTCAGCCTAATCAGTCTGTTGGTACTGGACATAACATCTTAAGTAGTGCTCCACCATCGTGTTTGCCTTCTCCACAGCACCATTGATCACGGGGTGGAAGGCTGTACTAAATCCCTGTGAAGACCCCACCATTGCTACGAATCTGCGCCAGAACCTGTAGTGAATTGCACTCCCCTTCTGAAATTATTCTTTTGGGGATACCATGGAGTCTATAGACATGGGTAATAAACAGTTCGGCCAGATTCCTATCAGATGGAAGGCTGGTACATACTACAAAATGAGCCTGCTTGAATAACAGGTCTATTATCATCTAAATGACCTTGTTCCCATGGCTGTCCGGTAAATCCATGATGAAGTCCATGGCTATCTCTTACCATGGCCAAATTGGATCTGCCACCTGCTGTAAAAGTCCAGGAGGCCAGCCAGGCCAGGCCTTCATGGTAGTGCAAACAACACAATTCCTTACATATTCCTCTATGTCCCTCTTCACGTGGGGCCATCAGAACTGGCAATTTACTAAATGCAGAGTCTTGAGGAACCCGAAGCAATCCAGATGCATGGAATTCACATTTAGACAATTTGATGTATAAATGTGCGTCCAGCAGCTTTTTGAGCACTTGACGTAAAAGAATTACATGTTCCTCCATGGTTTTGGTATATATAAGAATATCGTCTAAATAGACGAGTACCCCTTGATACATATGCTCATACAGCACTTCGTTAATTAGCTGCATGAACACCGCTGGAGCTCCTTGCAGTCCAAAGGGCATAACCCAGAACTGGTAACTGCCTAGAGGACAATTAAAGGCTGACTTCCATTTGTCACCAGCCCGAATGTATACCCTATAGTATGCCTCCCTGAGATTTAATTTTGCAAATATGCATCCCTTTGCTAAGCTAGCCAGCATGTCCTTCATTAAAGGGAGAGGGTACAGATATTTGACACAGATGGCATTAAGGCCCCGAAAGTCAATACAGGTGTAAGCCACCATCCTTTTTCTCCTGGAAAAAATGGTGGGGGTGGCACCCTTGATCTAGCTGGCTGAATAAAGCCCCTTTTTAAATTCTTTTCTATGTATGCCCTCATTTCTGCTAGCTCTTGTGGGGTCATAGAATGCATTTGGGGCTTTGGAAGTTTAGCCCCAGGGAATAGTTCCACTGCAGTGGAGCGGTGAGGGGGCAAAGTATCACATTCCCTTTCGCTGCATACATCTTTTGAATTTGCCTATACCTGAGGGAATTGCTCCTCCTCAGCTGTATGTATCAATGGTACTGTAGCTCGGAATCCCACCGGACACTGCGCCATGGTTTGTGCCTCATAAGGAGGGGGGGTCAGGACCAAGGCCTATTCTGAGATGCCTACTACCACCACCCCACCATATTGTGGGTCCTCATTTATTCAATCACACCAGACCTAGTACAATGTCCTCTGTAATGTGTGGAACCACTACAAAATGCAAGAACTCCCGATGGGGTCCTTTCTGCAACACCACCTGTTACATATGTGGTTGGTTGGCCTCCCAATAACGACCCGTCCATCTGTTTAAAACCGATCGGCCTAGCCAACTTCCTGAGGCCCACCCCCAGACTATCAGCAACTGTGGCATTCATTAAGCAATGAGTGCACCCTGAATCGATCAGGGCTGTACATTGTTGTTGCCTGGCTGCTTCCACCACTACCTGTATCACAAATGGTTTGATAGGCTTAGTTATCATCGGGTCGGAACCCTCCGCCCAGTCGCTGCCACCAGTATTGAGCATATCACCTGATGGGCTGGAGTCAACTGGTATAGGAACTGATTGGCTCACCCTGTGTGACTTCTCCTGGCCACCCCTCATGCTCTTCCTGGCCGTTCCTTTTTTTTCCTCGATGTGCACATGGATATGGAGGACCAGTCTCATGGCAGACTGGTGTGGGTTGCAGAGTTTTCAGGGTAGAGTTTCCTCTAATACAATGCATCTGTTGCAGTCTTTGTCATTGGCTATCCCTCTCCCTTCTTGGCTTATTCTCATGGAACTCTAAAGCTAATTCCATGGCGGCCTGGAACTATGCAGTCAGTCTAGGTGGCAACCCTCTGTAGATGCAGGCCCGGCTTAGTGTTCAGTCAAGACCGGCCTTAAAGTAATGCACCACCACCTCTCTGGCCACATCCTCACTTTACTGGCCAGATGCCGGAACTCTGATGTATTCAGCTACTGGCTTCCTTTGTTGTTCTCCATAGTGGGGGGGGGAGGGGGGAGAAGTATCCAGACTGGGTTGACTTCATCCACTCAATAATTGGACTGAGCCTGATGAGACCTTTAAGCCATGCCCCTATTGCCAGGCAGACCCCCAGCTTCAACTCAGTCCATCAATCTGGACAGTTGATCATCTAGTTTCTCCAGAGGAAATTTCATTAGTATTGAATTATTGGTAATTTAATTCTGATACTCTAATTGTGAGTATCTCTTCCTTTCCCCATTGGGGTGCTGTCTGCCTGCCTTTATCCCCTTGGGGGAGTGGCATAGGAAGCCGTTGGAGGGCTATCAGCCTCAATGTGGTATTCTGAGGAGATTTTCTTCTCTGGCTATTGAAAACAGCTCTTGTTGCTTCCAGCTAAAGACTGACTTCCAGCCTATTTGTGTATTGGAGGGAAGAGATACTTCTAAGAAGTGCAGGAGAAAGTCCTTTCAAGGTCGAGTGGAGACTGCGGCTGTTTGAAGCGCTGCAGAGCACCCACACCTCAAATTAACAATTAACTGGGCATTTTAAATAAGAAAAGGAAGTATGTGGCAGCCACTTAGTGGCACAAGCCACGGAGGTGCTTTAAAGGAGCAGAGTGTGATTTGGATTGTCAGAGGCAAGAGGAGGAGTGCGGCAGCCCCGGGAGGCTCAAGCCGCGAAGACGCTCTATTTTCAACAAGGAAGAGTTGTGTGGCAGCTATTAATGGCTCAAGCAGCTTAGTTGACAGTTGACAGTTGATTTTTGGCACGAAACGCCAATTTAAAAGTGACAGCAGCTGTGATCTAAAATGGAGGGTCCTATTGACAGCGCGGATGCTGCAAGGGGCCAGGTCCTCACAGATGCGACCAAAGGCTCTGAGGTGAGAAAGAACAAGTGTCTTCATTGAATACTCCCACCCAAGAGCCATCAAGGGCAGAGGGGTGCAAGGTCACCAGAAAGACCTGTCAAATTCACCTCAGGGCACAAAAGCCTCTAAGCCCAGTTCAAAGTTTGAAAAGAGAAAGCATAAGGCTCTCGAGCGCATATATAAAAAGCCAGCAGCAGGAAAAGTCCTTCTGCCCAGCTGCTGCAAAGGGGTCCTCTCTGAGAGACTAACATAGACAGATCCATCTCTTAACCTAAGAATACCCATTTGACACCTCAGGGATCTGGAGTCCACCCGATGGGGGAGTCTCCCCCCCTGCATCTGCCTGTCGCATCTCAACCTGCCAGGGAATTAGCACAGAATATTCCATCTACCTCTGCAGGGGTGCCACCTGTGCAAATATTTCCTATGGGTATCCCAAATTTTCAAGAGATAATGACTAGAGCCTTTCAGCCATGCCTCGCTGCTGCTTTTCAGCAACTCGGAATCAGCCTCTTATGGCGGTTCCTCCAGCAACATCAGTTGTGGTTGAGGCTCAAGCTCAGGAGCCTCCTGACTCACCTGCCCAGTCTGAGGAAGACCTGAATTCGGATTCTGAGGAAGTGGAGATTAGAGAAGAAAACCTCTGACAAAGAAGGTATGTCTTCCAAACCTAAGTTCTCCGGTCTCTTTCAACCTACTCTATTCAAATCAATCCTATTTAAGGTTAAAGCTTCAGCCAAGTTTGGAGACAAAAATCCAGATGTGTCTGCTCAACCTCAAGGGGTGTCAGCAGAAACTATCTTTGCTGAGCAGGCTGTTGAGGCAGAGACAGTGCCTACGCCAAAAAAAATTCTCGACCTTGTAAAAAGGCAGTGGACAACACCCACTTCTGGGCCCATGCCAACTTCTACAAATAAGATTTTTTTCAATGTAGATAAGGAAATGGCACACTTCCTTCCATTGATGCCCCAGTGTCAACCTTGCATACATCTGCTATCATGCCAGGAGCTCCCGAAGATGCTCTGAAACCAAAGGACAGGAAGATGGACCTCACACTGCAAAGGGGTCATCAGGCGGTGGCCTGGGGCCACGACCGCCTTCTTTTTTAATCGCTCTTGTCTGCTTTGGTTACAGGACTTGCAGCAGAGAGTGCCTATTGCTGATGTCAGGGTCCACCAGGACATTAACAAACTGGTAGCTGCCATACACTTCTCATCGGATGCCACCTTGTCAGCAGCCAACTTTGCCTCCAGTTCTATAGTTTAATTTGTGGCATCCTGTAGATTACTTTGGCTACATCAGTGGCAGGCATATGTACGCCACAAATGGTATTCAGCCTTGGCGCCCTTCTCTGGGGGGTGTCTTTATTTGGTACTGCTCGACCCCTTCCTAGTGGAGGGCAAGGACAAGTGGAAGGTGCTTCCCACTGCTCCAAGGAAGGGTAGCTTCCGAGCGGTGCATTAATCCTGGTGCTCTACTTTCCATGGTCAAGATTATGGGTCATCATTTCAGGGTCAGGACTATGGCTTGTACTTTAGAGGGGGTCTGATTTGGGGTATTCTGGCTTTAGGCAGTATCAGGGGAACTAGGTCCCTAGGCAAAAGTTCCAGCCAGATCGACAACAAAAGGGTAGGCAGCAGAAGCGTCCCTTTCGAGGGGGCAGTGGGGACGACCAGGGGTGCTCCTTCTGCAAGAACTAATTCTAGGCCCAACTCTCCCCCTTTGGGGGGGACGCTTGATGTATTTCGCTAACCATTGAGATTCATCTTTCTCCAATGCATGGGTTCAGTCAATCATTAGATCAGGTCTCTCCATTGAATTTCTCTCCAGTCCCCCGAGCTCCTTTTGGGTCTGTCCGGTTTCCAATAACCCAACCCAGAGGCAGCTTATGAAGGAAGCCATTCAATACCTATTGGACATAAGGGCTATCTAACTGGTGCCTCCAGACCAACAGGGTCAGGGGTTTTATTCCATTCTTTTTGTGATCCTGAAGTCATTGGGCGACTGGAGAGCTATTCTTGATCTGAAGTGGTTAAACTGCTTTGTGTGCTATCAGCAATTTAAGATTCACTCACTGCATTCTAATTTAGAGGGTATTAATCAGGGGGATATCCTCACTTCCATAGACCTTACAGAGGCCTACCTGCCTATACCCATAGGCTCTGAACACAGGCAGTATCTCAGGTTCTGTTACTTTCAGCCTTACTCTTTGGTTTGTCATCTGCGCCTTGAGTTTTCACAAAAGTGATGGCGGCATTAGCAGCCTACCTGAGGCAAGTACCTGTAAGGCTCCAATGTTATTTGGATGACCTCTTATTACAATCATCTTCGGTTAAGGGTGCCCTAAAAGACTTAGACATTACTATGTCAACCTTGGGATATCATGGATTCTCCGTTAATTTGGCCAAAAGTCATGTACACCCACCACAAAACTGATTCATTTAGGGGCTTTGATAGACACTATGTCAGGCACAGTCTGTCGCCGGAGAGGCAGAAAAATCTCATGGAGTTAGCCTTCTAGGTCATCAGGAAGCATAGGGTGTCCCTAGCCACATTGTCCAGGCTGTTAGGCACCATGGTGTCTGCCGTTGGTATTGTCCCCTGGGCGCGCCTTCATACTAGAGACCTTCAATGGTTTCTTTTACCATTTCAGCGAAGGCTCATGAGCTGCTACCAGATCAAGGTCCTTCTACCGGCAGAAGTATTCCGATCCCTGGTATGGTGGAGGTCCCCTGCTATCACCAAGGGGGAATATTTCAGGATTCCAGACTGAGTGATGGTCACAATTGATGCCAGTCTGTTTGGATGGGGAGCCCATCTACAGGCACAGATGGCGCAGGGACAATGGAACCAGGCGGAACTAGCTCACAACATAAACTGGTTGGAACTCAGGGAGGTCCGCCTGGCTCTCAAACAATTTCGCCATTCTGTCAGTGGCAAACATATTCTGGTCCTCATGGACAACATAGCCACCAAGGCTCATATAAACAGGCAGGGAGGAACCAGATCAAAGGCTCTCATGCTAGAGGCCAAGAGACTGGGGCTTTGGATCGAGAAGAACCTACTTTCAATAATGGCAGAGCTTATAGTGGGGGTGGACAATGTCAGGGCCAACGGGCTCAGCTGGACCTAAGTGGACAATTTGGAGTGGCAGCTGCAACCAGCAATTTTCCAGGCAATTGTGGACCTTTTCGGCTGCCTGAAAGTCAACTTATTTGCCACCTCTCTCAATGCTCAACTTCCGAGGTTTTACTCCTGGTTCCCATCGCAGAACACGGAGGGGGTGGATGCTCTCCACTGTGCATGGCCCCAGGGACTCCTTTATGCCTTCCCGCCTTTGCCTTTGATTCCCAGGGTCATACAAAAGTTCTTGCAGGAGGGGGCGGAAGTGGTGATGATTGCCTCACATTGGCCTCAGCGGCCATGATTCGCTGACCTCCGATCACTCTCAGTGAACAGACCATGAAGGATCCCTCAGGAGATGATTTCCCTCAGCGAGGGGTCACTGGAACATCCGGGCCCTCAGTGGCTCCAGTTGACCATCTGGTGCTTGAGCGGAGCATTCTGAAGGAGGACAAATATTACTCCAGGGACTATTCAGGCTGCCTGCAGGCCTTTCACGGAGCACATCTATAGTGCTACATGGTGCTCCTTCTGCACATGGTGCGACACTAAGAGCGGGGACCACTGTTCCCTCTAAGGTGCGCGGCCGCGCACGTGGCAAGAAAACACCGCGCAGCTGTTTCTAACTGCCGCGCAGTGATTTCTGTCACAAGCTCTGGAAGCTGAGGGGCCTCAAAAAATCTGGGGTCAGCACGGGCGCGGGGACGGCAGCAGGAGCTTACATGGCACAGCCGGTCTCCTAGGACCTCCTAGGCGCCAGCTGCGCCGCTCATTATCATCAGTCGCTCTGTGTTCAGCAAAGCAAACGCAGGGAAGTCCTTTGCAGGCGGCTAGAACTGGCTGCCCACAAAGGACCTCCCCAGACTTGTTTTGATGAGCACGGAGCGACTGACGGTAGTTTGCACCGGCCGTGGCCGCTCAAACTAGCATCAGTCACCCCGTGTTCAGCAAAGCAAGCCCGGGGAGGTCCTTTGTGGGCGGCCAATCCTAGCCGCTTGCGCCTGGTGCTACGGCTGAAGTAAACCCCCAAAGCCCCCGCCGCCACCAGAATATCTGCTGCTGCCTCCTCCTCCAACAGCACCACCACATTTGCTGCCTGGCGCTGCAGCTGAAGTGAAGCCGCCAAAGCTCCCGCTGGTGCCCCCGCCCATGGCAGTGGCAGCGGTGCCTCCCCCTCCGCTCAGAGTACCTCAGCTGGAATCCGAGTTACCCCTGCCACCGCCTCCACCTCTGTTGTGCTTTTGAGGAGCCATGAGGCCGCGGGAGCCAGTAGGAAGGTGGCAGAGGGGGCGGGAGCAGGAAAAAAAGGCCTCATGGATTCTCAAAAGCATGACAGAAGTGGAGGCGGTGGCAGGGATAACCCGGAGCCCAGCTGAGATGCTCCGAGCGGAGGGAGAGGCACCGCTGCCACTGCCATGGGTGGGGGTGCCAGCGGGAGCTTTGGCGGCTTCACTTCAGCTGCAGCGCTCGGCAGCAAATGTGGTGGTGCTGTTGGAGGAGAAGGGGCACCAGTTATTGGCGGTGGGGCTCGTTGGCATCTTCAGCAGCAGCCCTGCCCCCTGTGAAAAAAAACAAAGATGGAGCAGATCCACGCAGATGACGTCGCCGCAACATGACTGGAAGAGGAATTCTGGGAGTTGAAGTCCACAAGTCTTAAAGCTGTCAGGTTTGAAGACCCCTGGGTTTTTTTTTCTAAAGGGTTAGGAGTGCAAGGATGGTGTAACAACAGCTTTAAGACTTGCGTGCTTCAAATGCCAGATTTTCTGAGCCAACATTTTAGTTGCTAAGCAGGAGCGTTATTAAGTGATACTGATATTATATAACACTTTTAAATAAGCAGGTACCTTGAATAAACATAACTTTGAGTTTCAAATAATACTGATTTCGTTGTTGTCTTAGGTGACATCTGTGAAAAAAATTCAGGTGCTCAGGCATGAAAATATGCCGCTCAAACACTATACTTTTCTGCTCACACTGAAAAAAAATTAGAGGGAACATTGGCTGGGACACGGTACAAGCCATAATCCCACAGGTCTTGGACTTTCTTCTAGCGGGCCTGGACAAAGGGTTGGCTAGGTGGCTATCTGAACTACAGGCATTGTCTACCAGGGCTGATTTATGTGTATTCCACCAGGATAGAGTGGTTTTAAGTCTGGACCCCTCCTTCATACCCAAGGTGTGCTCTTGCTTTCATTGATCTCAGGAACTGATCTTGCCCAATTTCTGTTCGGATCCTTCTCATCCTTAGAGAGAAAATGGCACATCTTGGATGTGAGGGGGGCTCTGAGGGTTTATCTCAAGAGAACATTGTTGACCAGAAAGACAGAAGCATTGTTTGTTTCTTTCCAGCCAGGATCCCTGGGGAATAAGGTGACATCTACTACCATAGGCAGATGGTTAAGTGCCCGTATTGCTACTGCCTACCAAGCACAGGGGGTTCAGGTACCGGAATCTATCACAGCACATTCCACGAGAAGTGCAGCTACGTCAGCGCCCTAGGCTATGCAAGCTTTTTTGACTGAGATTTGTAGGGCTGCTATGTGGGCTTCTCCTTCACCGTTCATAAAGAACTATAAATTAGACTCTTTTGCTTCATCAGAAGCAGCCTTTGGGTGCAGGGTGTTACAATCTGTGTATAATTTTTGCATACATGTATATGGATTCTGTATAAACCATTCCAAGCTGGGAGTCTGCCTGGCAATAGCGGCATGGTTTAAAGGTCTCATTAGGCTCAGTCCAATCATTGAGTGGATGAAGTCAACCCAGTCTGGATACTCCTCCCCCACTATGAGAATCGGGTATCAGGTAAGAACCAGTGCCTTTTTTATATCCCGCCTGCTGGATCCTGGTGGTATCTTCAAACCTCTCCCGCAGTGCAATCAGGAACAGACCAATGTCCGTGAGTTCCTCAGCATGATCCCAATACAGATCAGGCACCCAGTCAGCAGCCTCTCCGTCCATCCCTGTCATCACCATGTCCCACTCCGATGTATACATATGGCTGTAACGATCCATGTGATTTAATACCTGGCCTAAGAAGAGGGCCACTCGTCCTGGGCTACCGTCAACCGTATTCTGTATTGCCGGTGGGTCCCAGCATCCCATCACTCCGCCCAGGCTGCTGATCTCCTACTCTTGCAACCCCTTGGGCATCATACCATTCTGGATTGGTTATACTGGATTGTCCAATGACTTCCCCTGCCTGTTGGGATCCTTGTTCCAGGGACCCTCTCCAACCACTGCCACATCCATGATCTCGGAAGCCCACTGCCCCAAACCTTTTCTGCAGCATCTGTAGAGTTGGGCTGTCTACCACAGTGGTGTAACTCCAATCGCCATCTGAGCTGCACCTTTCACGCCATTGGGCAAAATGGGTTCCAAAAGAGGCGAGCTGGGGAGCATGGGGTAGTAAGCATCTGTGGTCCTGAGCTGCTGGCAAGCCCAGACACCAATCCCCTGCATGGGCTTGGCCCATATCAGCCTCCATAGGTTCTGCTGTAGGCTTCCATGCCACCAAGTGGTCCTTAGACCTTACAGCCAATGGTGCCTCTCCTGCTGGCTCTGACACAGCCTCTAACACAATTGTATCAGTTGCCACAGCAGACTCCACCAAACCCACCGCCTCCAACTCGAGCATTGTAGCTTCAACTCTGGTGTGAGCTCTGACAAACTGTCAGGTTCCGAAGGGTTAATGAAAACAGCCAAACACAGAAACGGTTTGTAAATGCAGTTTATATTCTTCCTCCGGCACAAACTGACCAACAAAGCACTAAGGCAATGAATAAATTGTCAGAGCTGCCACCCGGTGCTCCCCACCACCTTTTATAGTTACTTAGTAATTAAGATAACCTGCACCCCGCGCGTGTGCATACCCATCCCCTTATAACCCAGAACGAAAACCACCTGGCAATTAATCATGGATTGTTGACAATCAGTTATCAATAGCTTTGTAGATTACTCAGCTGCTTGTGGAGGAGTGAAGCCTGGTGAGTCTTGGCAGGTGGCCCGGTTTTCTCCCCTGAATGGCAGCTCCAGACCTCTGGCCTGGACAGAACTGACAATGGCTACTAAACTAATATGAAAATTCAACAATAGATTGTTCGATGACAGCTTAGTTATTAAAACAAAATATTGCTATATTTTACACAGGTCTGTCCTAGATCTTTATATTTAACTTTGTTGGAAGTTGGATTTCTATTAAGGCCTTCAATGTCAGGAGATTTGGCACAGTGAATTCCAGCCAATGTCTATCCTCAAACCCAATGCCAGTTGGTGACCACTAAAAAACCCTTTTACTTCTATTCCTTCTAATTTTAGCTGTCTGAGAAATCAATGGTGGAGGTGATATTGATTAATAACAGGAGAAGGTCAGAAAACTGAATTTATAATAGTGAGAAGAAGGAATCTAGTAAAGATGAAGGGACTTCAAAGTTCTACAATTCAAGAAATAATCACAGTCTTTCAGTCAGTAGAGCAATTAGGAAAACATTGGAAAAGAGATTCAATTACCATGATGTGTCTATACCTGCAAAGATCAGCATTGTACAAGCCAGGGATTCCCTGTGATACTCTATGGAAAAGAAAGTTGGACTTTAAGGAAGCAGGAGAGGAAGAGTATTGATGCCTTTGAATTTCAATCAATCAGTCAGCTGGAAAGGACCGTGGAGGTCTTCTAGTCCAACCCTCTGTGCAGGCAGGAGACCCCATACCATTTCAGTTAGGTGGCTGTCCAGTCTTTTCTTAAAAACTTCCACTGATGAAGCACACACAACTTCTGAAGGCAAACTATTCCACCAGTTAATTGTCCTCACTGATAGAAAGTTTCTCCTTAATTCCATATGGCTTCCCTCCTTGATTAGCTTCCATCCATTGTTTCTTATCTGGCCTTCTGGTGCTTTGGAAAACAAGTTGATCCCCCTCCTCCTTGTGGCAATCTCTCAAATACTGGAATACTGCTATCATGTCATCCCTAATCCTTCGTTTTTCTAGATTGGTCATACCCAATTCCTGCAACTGTTTTTCATGTTTTTGTCTCCAGGCCTTTAATCAACTTAGTTGCTCTTCTTTGCACTTTTTCCCAAAGTCTCAACATCTTTTTTGTATTGTGGTGACCAAAACTGGATGCAGCATTCAGGTGTGGTCTTACTAATATAAATTGGTACTAATATTTTACATGATTTTGAATCTGTGTCTTTGTTTATTCAACCAAGGATTGCATTAGCTTTTTTGCCTGCTGCTGCACAGTGCTGTCTCATGTTTAACTGATTGTCCACTAGGACTCCCAGATCCCTCTCAAATTTACAGGTTTCATCTAATCTGTACTTGTATCTTTGGTTTTTCCTGCCTAGGTGTAAAAAGTGTAACTTTGGTGTTGAAGTAGTCTTCTGAGACTACTGTAGATAGCCATTCTTATTTGAGGCAAAAGCAACCAGGGTCAAATTATCATCCTTCAGAAACATTATGCAAAGACCCAGTCTCTTTAAAAGGCTACAATTCTAAGAAAGGTGGAGAAAAAGAGAAGATTATGATGACTTGGTAAGGTGGTTGGACTCATTTGCAGTATTAATGAGGCACTATTGGCAGACTTGAAAGAATAGATTAGGGATAAATTGTCATAGAGAAAATCTATCTATATGGTTGATGCCACGTAATCAATCACAATTTTAATAGGATTTCTTGATATCAGCTAAGTGAGAACTTATTTTTTATAGTAGTATCTCCTGCACGACTTTTGGAATAGTGATAAAAGCATTAACAAAAGAATTTCAAGTTGTTCTAACATACGTGGGGAAACTGACATTTTCAATGATGTTTAAATACAACCGCAAGCATTCCTCATCATTTGATATGCTGGCTAGGGTTGCTGGGACTTTGTAGTTCAGCAACACCAAGGAGGCTGCCAGTTTTCCAACACTTGGTTAAAACATTCATTCTTGCCTCCCCTATTCCATATACGAGTGTCTTACTGCTTCTGCTGTAAAGCAACTGCAAGGATTAATGAATGCACTCATAGAAACATACCTTCCCCATTGACCTGTATTCTCACCTAGAAAGTCTAGTTCTGTGTTTGATATTTTTGAATCTATCCTTGGTCATTAATCTAAATAACTAAGAATTCCACTATCGAGCTGGATTTCCCCTTCTTTGTTCTAAGAACAAACAGAAAGACATCATTTGGTTAACGAGTGTGTAATAATGTGTCTAATTATAAGCTTTTAAAGGACTCATTTGAAGGATGGGGCAGGAGGGAGATGAATGAGCCAATCAAGAGCATTGCAGAAGTGGGAGGGATAGGAAATGGAGGGGGGGGTAGTTGCCCACATTTGGTAAATATTAGTGCCCTAATCCACCAATGCACGGCCATATGAACTTTTCTTTTATTGTTCATTTTTACTCTTTTAAAAAGCATTTTCCAAATTAATAAAATTGATGCAGGGAATGGGTGTGCTTGAAGGATATGTTTTTGAGTACTTTGAAGTTTCTTTCTGCTCTTTTAAAAGGATAGAAGGAGAAGGAGAAGGAAGGAAGGAAAGAAGGAAAGAAATATAGGGATTAAGTAAATTAGAAATAAGTGATAGTAAGTAAATAGGCAATAAACATGAGTTTGGGTCATGTACACTTAATGTGACCAACCTATAAAATCCTAACAAATATTTGAGGCATTGGAACTAATGCAAAGTCTTCACTGCATATTTGGCCTGAGAAGCTCCCATCTTCATGAAAATCTTCTGGTGCTGCACAATATATTCTACTCTCTCTCTTCTTTGTTAAGTGCACTCCCTCTGCCATTTAGCCACATTCTAAACAATTAACTCTTTTACCCACTAAGTTTAATGCTGGCTAGAGAGCTCTCTTTCCATGGATTCATCCAAGGATAGAAGTAAATCACTTTCCTATTGAAGAATATAAACATGTCCATGAAATCACAAGGCAGTAAGCTTGACTTCAAAGAGACTGCCTGTTTTATGATTTATGCTATATCAGTATATAATCAGCCACAATATAACAGGAAATAATGATTTGGACTTTTATTAAAGTTGAAAATTCCCTAGTAACTGAAAAATTAATGGGGCCAGGCAGATAAAGCCTTCAGGCCTTCATCTCTGTTGCAAATAATCAACCATCTTACTTTTAGTGCATTTCAGTGTTTATTTGGATACTTAATTGTTCTAATGTTTTATGAAAAACTGAATGAACAATACATTCCACAATATAATTCATTGGTTTTTATTTTATTTTACTATCACAAGCATGAAATGAGCATGTACCTAAACAACCTGAAATAAATTAGTATTAAAACCATTTGGCACTTATTTCTTCTATGCCTAAGTTCTTGGGATGAAATCAAATAATTGGGCAAGATTATGAGAATGTTATAATTGTAAATATTGGAATGTTTTTAGAGAAAAAGACTGAAGCTATTCTGGATTGTTCTTCTCAATTTTTTTTCATATACTTGAAAAGAAAACAGAAGTAAGAAAGCAAGAAATCTTTACAAATGGGAAGCAATGATGCCTAGATTCCATGTAAAATTTATTGTGCAATAAGGTCTTTGTAGAAAGTGAGGCAGAGTTATTGCACAATAAAAATCTCATCTATAAATACCTCTGGGAGAAGAGGGATGAAACATACAGTATAAATAAGCAAGCAGGCTGCCATATTCAGCGTGAGCAACTTTTCTTGTTGAGTGGGATAATTATTTCCAAGATTACCCCCTTGATGGATTTCAAGGCAGTCACAGTGCAGGGATTCAAAATAAATCCTTAAAACAGCACTCACTTTTATCTTTTATTGTGTAATATTTGGACTATTTTAGCAATTCAAAAGTGATCATATATACATCTAGTCTTTGAATTGGGAATTGGGAGCAGGATTGCTGCTGCTATGTGATCTGGTCACAAAGCCCATTGCATCACTTAGCAATACATTTCACTACATTGCTTAGCCAAGGCAGTTCTAGTTGTTGTCATAACTGGAAGATGTATAGGTTATTAGGTTGGAAGCAAAAGGAGTCCCTGCTGAGGAGTACTGCAAAGGGCAGGGAGATGCCCTGGGAAGCCCAACTCAGGCTACACACAAGTTGGGGGTGCTGCTGCAGTATGTTGTGACCTCAGGGAGGCCAGAGAAAGAAGACGGGGACATACATGCACAGGGAGACTAGGAAAAGAGGATGCTAATATAGTGAAACCTCACATCCTGAATGGTTAGACCACAAACAATTTGGGTGCTGACTGAAAAATCCGCGAAATGTTTCACTCATGTCACAAACACATCATCGGGTGCAGAATAAACAGCCACAGCGATTTTCCCTGCCGTGGCAATTTCCCCTTCCACACCATTTTTTTTTTTTTTTTTTTGTGCACGTGCATGCATAGTCAGTTTTTCTTCTGGTCACGACCAAATCAAGTGCCGACTAAAGTCATGGAACAATTACGGTCGGCACCCGAGGTCCCACTGTATATGCATGTGTGTGTGCGAGTGTAGGGAGGCCCAAGAAAAGAGGGTATGATGCATGTGTGTACAGTATATATGAATGAAGAAAGGCGGGATGAGCAAAATATTTACTTGTGACCTTTTTCTGCCAGCTTCTACATTGATGTTGCTTGGGAGTCAGCAACAGCAATCACATGACTGCATTATGTTGCAACCTTAAGTGTTAGAGTAGCTAGTTGTCAATTGTTCATTCGACTTTGGGATATCTGACGTACGACTGGAACATTGGGGACTTGTCATAAGTCTCTTTGTTCAGTGCCATCATAACTTCAAAAGATCATTGAAACAATGGTCATAACTCAAGGGCTACCTTACTAAATCCAGAAACCATGGACCAGCAAGTGGCCAATTCTGTATGGCTGTTACACAGAGCTATCATTGGATGGGAAAGCAGGGCTGAAGTTTTGAGGCCAACTATTTATTTGGAGAATTGTAAACCACACATCAGATTGGAAGAGAGATAAATAGCAGATATTTTACATGATATTTGTTTTTAAAAACTCAGAAATTTCTCCTCTGAATGTTACTTAATTTTAATAATGCAATTTTAGCTATTTTGAGACTAAAAATAAAGAGAACCAGGGACATTGACATCTTGTCTAATCCTAAAACTAGCATAGTACAAAGCACAGTGGTTCACAAATTTAAGATACTGGGCTAACAATTGGCAGGTTTGCATTTGAGACCCGCTTCCTGCTGTGGGATAGGGTGAAATTCCATCAATATGATCCAACTCCTACTAATCCAGCAGTTTGAAAATGGGCAACCATGAATAAATAAATGGGTACCACTTTGGTGGGCAACTTAAAACATGAAAGGAGCCTTCAACTGGACTCCCCTGGGCAACAGAGATGCCATCATTTTTCACCTGGAAGCACTTTGGTGCTCCCAACATGAGTATAGTTGTGGTAGTAGGGTGGTTATTGGGGGGGGGGAGGGAATTTAATAAGGAATTGTTAGGAAGTGTTTTGGAAGAAAGGTATGATATAAAAAGCAAATATCTCAACAGCATAAAAAACAATAGATTGCTGATTCTCAATTGTTTATTGGCAATAGTAGAGAAAAAGTTTTTTCCTAAATTAGGGTGTGAAATTAAGAAAGACTATAAAGAATTGGATTTATTTTGGGGGCAAAGAATTTTAACTATGTTCAAGAGGCATATACAGTTCTACTATTCAAGAACAGACAGTATTTATTTTAGGATATCCTTACATTGTTTCACCAAACAAAAATTATCCTTGTGGGGAACAAAGTAGTAATATGAAAAGCATACAAAGAGCTTGGAAATAGGATATGCTGTGTTTATTACAGAGTGACCTTTGCCTAGAGAGACTCCTTTACATTTATTCATCTGAATAAAGACTAGCAATTCACAATTTATCCACCTTGTTTCTACAGGGCAATTGATCATAACACCAGTTCTGATTTAACAGTATTTTCTTTTGTTCCTAGTCGGCAGATGCCCTAAAGGAAAGGTGAAAGAGCAGGGCCCCAGCCTTATGGGGCTTGAGGTAGGAAGCTAAATAAGCCTCATGATTTGTGAGGGCCTCTGTTCTTTAAGGTTACTATAGAAGGTTGCCTAGTGAAATAAGGGGATAATGGCAACTCTTACTAAATAATGCAAACCATCTTTTTCCAAACCCAGAAGTATGGTGAGGTTGGCTAAAGGATAGGAAGTGAGAATGGCAGGATGGAGTAGGAAGCAATCCCAGAATTGCTGGATCCTGACTGTGGGCAATCCCCTAAACCCACACTCAATATAGTACAAACACACATGTAATGAACTGAGAGCATATGCACTAAAGACAAATTCCTTGTGTGTCTAATCACACTTGGCCATAAAGATTCTATACTATTCTAATACATTTTATGGCTTCAGTGGCTAGATAGTTTAGGTGTGGGAATTGATTGCTTTAGTTGGAAACAAGTTGAATCCACAATCACATTTGAAAAAAAGCCCACTGAAAGTGAGATTTAATTCAGTACTTAATCAGTTGAGTTGTGTAATATTAATAAGCCTGCTTATTAACTTGCAGAGTTAGGTAAAGATTAAAACATTGTGGAAACCAAGAAATGCTGAGCTGCCCCTAGATAGGTCTAAGGCTGTCAACAAGAATAAGAAGTACAAAAGATCAAAGAAGAAAATAATGTATAATAATGCACCCTTGCCCAAAAAACAAGGGTGTGTCTTCATAACTATCAACAGTCTAGGTCAACTTGAGGGAGAATTTATTTTTAGTATTACCGTATTTTCACGACTATAAGCTGCACTGAAAATCCTAAAATTTGATCCAAAACCGGCAGTGCGGCTTATAACCCGGTGCGCTTTATATGTGGAAAAAGATCTCCCAGCTGCTTTCGCGGCTTCCTGGAGCGCCAAGAACCTTCGCGCTCTTCTCCGCTCCTCGTGACTGCAATAGATGTCCAGAAGCGGCTTTTGGGGCTAATGGGGATTGGATTTCCAGCTCGATAGCCCCTGCCGCTTCTGGACATCTATTGCAGTTGTGAGGAGCCGAGGAGAGTGTGGAGAAGAGTGCGAAGGTTCTTGGCGCTCCAGGAAGCCGCGAAAGCAGCTGGGAGAGGCGCGCGGTTTGGTTTCTCCTCCCTGGATGTCGCAGTAGCAGCCCCAAACTCACCGATCTCAGTGTTTTTCGCATCGGGGTGTGCTGCAAGAGCATGCCCCGATGCGAAAAACACAGAGATCGGTGCGCTTGGGGCTGCTGCTGCGACGTCCAGGGAGGATAAACCAAGCCGTGCGCCTCTCCCAGCTGCTTTCGCGGCTTCCTGGAGCGCCAAGAACCTTCGCGCTCTTCTCCGCTCCTCGCGACTGCAACAGATGTCCAGAAGCGTCGGGAAATGTGCGGCTTATAACCCGGTGCGCTTTATATGTGGAAAAAGTTTGAAAAATTAACATTAATTGATACTGCGGCTTATAATCCGGTGCGGCTTTTGGTCGTGAAAATACGGTACATGTTTATTGTAGTACAAATAGTTCTTGTTTTTCCATCTAAGTTGGACCACAGGTTCTGTACCAGTGATGGCAAACCTTTTTGGCACCGCCTCGTCTGACCCCCCAACCCAGAAAAGGAGCATCCCAGGGGACATGAGTGGACCAAAAATGAACTTTTGGTTTTGCGCCAGTCAGCTAGTCTTCTGGTAACTGTTGCGCATGTACCGGTGATGATCAGCTGACCAGCGCCAATGCTGACAGTGGAAAATGACCAGCTCTTCCAGTTTCCGGCATTGCCATAAGCAGGGAGGCCAGCTGATGGTCGCGCACTCATGAGCGCCAGAAACCCAGAACAGACGTGTGCCAGGCGACATGACTCTGCATGCCATAAGTTCGCCATCACAGTTCTATACAATGCTTACCCTATGGATAGATTTTTTATCCTATATCTTGAGCTTTCTGTAGCCTGAGTATCATGAAAATCTGGCTCTATTATTCTGTATATTGTATTTTTGATACTCAAGATAAACAATGTTGGCAGAAAAATTAAAAGACTGCCTTTGAAAAAATTAGGGAGAAGTAAGGTTGAATGATTTACCACTTTGCACAAAATATATTACACTACATAGACTCCAATTCTGTTTTCTTGATACTTGGCTTGGCTAGCTCTGTGGCTTATTGATAACTTCATCCTATTTGTTTGTTGATGTTTTGATAGAAGGGAATGGAAGAAGCATCTCTGATTTCAAGTTGTCTGCTCTGCAGCAGGTATGGATTTCAGGTTGACTTGACTTTACCTCTTACTGCCAAATTATTTAATACCTATCATATGATAGAAGCAAAGTGGGGAAGTGAAAAGTCTAGAAACTAGCTGATATTTGGTGGAGAGAAAGATAGCAATTGTAATAGCACTTATATAGCACTCTCTGGGATACCCAAGGATTATTCTTGCATTGACTGCAAGAATAAACAAATCAGGACAGAAATCCTGATTAACTGCAATACCTTTCTAAGATACTGAGTGATCTTAATGTTAATTTGAGCTTTGCACTTTTTTCCCCTTACTTCTGGAAATTGAAGTCCATACATCTTAAAACTACCAAAGTGGAGAAACACTGCATGGCATCAAACTAACTCTTTAGGGGTATTAGGGTATAATTCCCATTACTCTTCATTTTTACTTTGTTACTAGTATTTATTTATTTTTTTGATTAATAAACAGTAAAACTTACACAAGTTAAAGTGGAAGAAAAGGAAAAGTTCTGAATGTACAGAAAAAAAGAAAAGAAAAAAGTTGAAGAGCAAAGAAAAGTGCAACAAAGACAACAGTGAATTGGCTTCCAATTTCATTACACCAAACATATCATCATTTTTCACTTCTTTTTAAAGTTACAAATAAAAAATTATCTTCATAGCCTTTTCTATCTATATGCAATCCAGAAATTATCTTTTCAAACTTAGTTCATCAAAAAGTCTCTGAGGACTTTCAAGAGGTATCAAACAAATACTCCCACTTTATATTCCTTCTCTTTGTTCTGCCCAATCTTGACCTTTAAAAAATTTTCATGGCATCCCATTCATCATTCTTTGCATTTAGGACAGATCTTCAAAGCTTTCATCAGCCTATTTTGTAAAGAGGTATCATCCAGAATTTCTTGTTGCTTTTGTTGGATGTCCAGATTCTTTTTTTTTAATTTGTCTTTTGTGTCCCCATTTTGATAATCTCAATTTTGTTCTCTTCCATGCCTTTAAGCTCTACAATGTCTATGTCAACCTATAGTTTTGCACATCATCTTTCAAAAATTTATCCACTGCATTTTTTTCTAAGACATCTGAGATGTTAATAATATTTCAGACCATATTTCAAAATCTAAGATAAGAAAAAGTGATAGTTGATTTAGCCACTTTAACTCTTTACTGCCTGGCCTTTAGTTCCCCCTAGTGTCCATTTCCAATTTTCATCAAGCTTCAATTCCTAATACGGTTTTAGTTTCATTTCAGTCATACAATCCCACGTTTTTTACTTAATTATAATTTATATTTCAAATCTTACAGCAAATACAAAAAATATTCTAAATCTTTCTGAACTTCCAATTTGTTTAAAACTTTCTTACATCAAAACCCTTTTTTGTGTTTTTCGTCAATTGTACATTATTTAAAAAAATAAACTTGTTTAAAATTTCTTAAATCTAAGGAAAGTAATATTCATCATATGCATCAAATTAAGCTTGCCATTTTGAAGGTGTCTAATATCCATAAAGTAGTCAAACTGACCATTTCTGAATGCGATTAGAAAGTGAATTTGGCTTACTGTCTTATGAAACACTGCTGCTGCTGAGCTTAAAGAATACCATATATCCCTTGGCTCGTGGTGCTCAACCTGTGGGAGACTATTATCTTATGGTATCCTCACAAGAGCTGCCATTCAGAGTACTTTGGACAATCTCCCCATCTCGCCTCCTACCCAGTCTGGTCTCTGGTCTTTTGTTCTTCACAGCAGTCATCATTTCTACTCACTTGGTGTGGTGTCTTCAGTCTGCCATAACCCATAATGGAAGCATGATCCTAGTAATTATCAATCATTCTTTTATATGATGGAAGAATGCATTTAAGAATATATGGCAACCAATTTAACTCAGAGATATTAAAAATAAATGAAATATGGAGATTAGGTGTGTGGGACAGAAGAGAGAATGGGAAACAAGTATGTGTGGGTGTTGTTGTTGGGAGAAGCCATTAGAATTATTTCCTCAGGATGGCACCATACTGAGAAAGTCTATAATAAAGACACCCACTCTGTAGATACCCATTATGAGTGAACAATAATCTTGCTACTCAAGGGAAGAATCCCCCTCCCTCCAACTATCTTGGCCAGATGTGTCCTGCATTATAGTTCAAGTCAACCTTCTTTATTTTCCCCAGATGATGGGCAGATGGTCCTTTGGGGGAGGGGGGTGGCCATCCCATTTCATTGCATATTTCATTGCAATTTTCCTGATTACAACAGATCAGAAAGCTTGGATTCAAATGCTTGGGGTCAATGGCTATAGGTTTTGGAGCATAGTCTTTTTTTTGTCAGAGAAAATTAAAATACTATGTTTGAGGACTACTTCTAACCCTCAGCATGCTTCTGTTTCTACTGTTGCTTCTTTGCCTGGGGCTTGCAAATTTGTGGCATATGAAGATTAAATATATCCCAGGTGTATTGTTTTAGTAAGAAATAGTATACTAGAAAGTCAGATAATTCTTTATGCTGAAACAGTTGAGTTAAATATATAATGCCTGCAAGCTTTTGAACTGTGCAGAAGTGTCTTGCTACCAACATGAAAAAGTCTCCTGTGGAATTCAAAAGCTCTTAGTCTCTTTTGTCTTAGTCTCATATAATAAGGGGCATTTTGGATTCTGACTGTGGATCATCTCAGTTTTCAGATCTTAAATGGAAACAGTTGAAGGAAATTATGCATGGCCCTTGAAGAAAGCCATGAGGTAGAACAAATCACTCATGCAAGTACAATTACCATGCCCTTCTCTGGTAGAATTAGATACGTGCTTCTTGATATGGCCCTTCAAGGCTCATTTCTGAACACTTCTGTCTCTAGTTCTGTGACCTGCAGATTCCTGGGCCCAAGACAACTAGGTTGCAACTCTGTAATTGAAGATATCTCTTGAGACTTCCAGTAAAATGAGATTATGACCATATATTCCTTCTTCCACATATTTCTCCCCTTTCCTGTTTCTCAATCTCAAGAACTTTAAACAAACATTAACATGTGTAGATCAGAGGTGGGTTCCTACCAGTTCGCACCTATTCAGTAGAACCGATTCGTCAAATCTACCGAACCAGTTAGAAGAGGTTCCACCAGTGGACCCGGAAAGCAGGCCATACCTACAGAAGAAGTTCCAATTTTTTTTGAAACCCACCACTGGTCCTTGGATATGATTATTCTACACTATCATGCTCATATTTGTAAAACTCAGTGCCTCTGTGAAAGGTAAGGATGACTACTGCGTTTGTGGTGCAATCAGAACATTGCGTGTGTTGAAGTTGTTTTAACGCAAACCAAAGATGCCTTTTAAAAAACAAGTTTACATCATATTCTTATGCATGCCAGTGCTGTGTGTGAGGTGGTTCTGACAAGTGTCGTCGGCATCTTCATATATAGTCACATGGGCGGCAAGCCACTCCCATCCGGTTACATGGGTGGCAAGCCACTCCCACAGAGTAGGTTCGAACAATTTTTGAAACCCACCACTGGTGTAGATTTTAACTCCCAGAATTCCCCAGCCAAGAGTTGGAGTTCACCCATTTTAAAGTTGCTGAGATTAATTTTAAAGTTTATATTAGCATAAATCCTGAGCTCTTTCTAGACATCAAGTTCTATTCAGCTGTCCTTGCTCCATGTTCACAGTTCATCCAGGAACTCCAGGCAGTTTTCAAAGGTGGCTCCTTACAGGGAGTTTTTCTTCGTTCTTGTGATCATGCAGGCAGAAGTATTTATTTTGCTCAGCTTTTCCTACTTTATTTTTTCAACGCCTTTTCAACGCAATGGAATTTGCCTTAATCTGTTTTTCCATATCCTTGTAATTGCTGATTGAAGTTTTAAATTAATTGTTCTTTTCATTGATGTTCTTGTTTTAATTGCTTAATTACTTGTGAGTCATGAATGAAAGAGCTATGCAGATATGGTATATACATGAATAAGTAGTTTAGTCTTTTACTGCTTTGAGTATTACCTTGTGACAACCAGCAGAGGTATGGAATGGAAGGTATAGTGGCTGCAACTGGTTTCTATTCTTGAAAAGTACAGACAAGGCAGTAGCTCATAGGTGTGTTCATGTCATGTGCAAAGTCATGGAATGTCCATGGTTTATAGTTTCACATATTGTGAATATTTCACATATTGGGCTCATGCAGTATATGAAATCATAAACCAGTTTGCTCTAGTTGCTAGACACCATGCTAGAAAGCAGGACACCATGAGTTCTAGTTCTGCCTTAGACATGAAAAGACAGCTGGGTGATTTTGGGCCACTCACTCACTTCCCCAGCCCCAACCACCTCACAGGATGGAGGAAGCAGGTGTGTTGGATGTTTGCTACCTCAAATTATTAGTAAAAATACAGTAATAAAGGCTGAATATACTGTAAATTAAATAAATAAATAGCTTAAGACCCCAGGACACTTGAATACACTAAAAACCCAGGGAAGTCTCCCCAAAGTCCATCAGAAATTGTTAATAATTAACTTTTTAATATGAGAAACTTTTCATATGGAGAAAATAATTAAATACATGACTGGTTAGTAATTATATTAAGTTTAAGTTTAATTGAATATATATGTATATAAAATGAAATTAAATTTAAAATTAGTGGTTCCAGCCATTAATTCTTGGAGCAAAGCTCTTTTTTTATTCCAAAAACAAAAATACAAAAAAATAAAATTCATATATTTGTGCCAGAATCATGATTTAGGAAACATCACTGGAAAGATTAATGTCACAAACAAGTGACTTATTGTGGCTTAGCTTAGAATGTAGTAATGGAAGTGATAATTAAAAGTAATTATCCACCTGCAATGTGATTATTTCTGTCTTGATCTAACACACTAGTTACTGACCATACCCTACTCGTGTGGTTATAGAATTGGAATTAAAATTTAAATAATCCTGGAATTGATTCCATTAAAATTTTCCATAATGGCAAATGCAGCATCATTGCAGGATGCTATGGGAACTATAAATGGCAAAACCTCTTATTGTTTTTTGCGGGGACTACCATTATTGCCACTACTTTCTGGAAGGCTAAACAGAATTAATAGAAGATGAAAGAGTAGGTTTGTTAATCACCCAACATATCAAGGTCATGTTGTCATTACTTTTTTGTTTTTTAAGTTTTTTTAAAAAATCTGCAAACATATAAAAGAAATTCAAACAAACTACAAAAATGCAAAGGCAAAATATGAGTATAAGTTTTTAAAAGTTTTAAATGGATAAATTACATTTTTAAAAATATATACATTCACATATCTTGAATCCAGTCTCTACTATTTGAAATAATAGAACTTTTCCAATTTCTCAGAATAATTCTCTTAGCTATTTTTCCTACATAATATAACCAAAATTTTCAAATTTCTATATTTTTGAAACATAATTGTGCGCGTAATGCGTTTGTGTGTGTACATACATGTATGCATGCATGCATACATATGTGTGTATATATATATATATATATATGTATATATATTGTATGTATACATATATAATGTATGTATGTATGTATGTATGTATGTATGTATGTATGTACGTACGTACATACGTAAAGGTAAAGGTTCCCTTTGCACATGTGTGCTAATCAATCCTGACTTTAGGGGGCAGTGCTCCTCTCTGATTAAATGCCGAAGAGCCAGCACTGTCCGAAGATGTCTCTGTGGTCATGTGGCCGGCATGACTAAACGCCAAAGGTGCACGGGACGCTGTTACCTTCCCACCAAAGATGGTCCCCATTTTTCTACTTGCATTTTTACATGCTTTCGAACTGCTAGGTAATCACAAGTAACGGGACCTCACTCCGTTACACAGCACTAGGGATTTGAACCTTTCTGATCGACAAGCTCAGCGTCTTAGCCACTGAGCCACCAAATCACTTTTTATATATAAATATGTATGTGTATGCGTGTGTGCACATATATGTGTATATATTGTATGCATACAAAGACATATACGCACACATACACACCACACACACACACACGAGATGGTATTCAGCAGGTTCTGACCAGAATTTTGAATAGTTTGGAGAACCAGTAAATATCACCTCTGATTGGCCCCACCCCCATCTATTCTCTACCTCCCAACTCCCAGATGATCGAGAGGGAATGGGGATTTTGCAGTAACCTTTCCCTGGAGAGGGGATGGAATGGAGATTTGAGATTTGAGAAGTTTATTTATATGCCGCCCTTTTCCCTGGGGGGACTCAGGGCGGCTTACAACTCGAAAAGGGGGGCGGGAACAAACATTTAACACGTAGGACAGTACGCCATTAAAAAACACAACATTCATACCATTCGGGTGGGTTACAGTCTTTAGCCCCAGGCCTGACGGGATAGCCAGATTTTGAGGGCTGTGCGGAAGGTCTGGAGGGTGGTGAGGGTACGAATCTCCACGGGGAGATCGTTCCATAGGGTCAGAGCTGCCATCGAGAAGGCTCTCCTCCGCATGGTTGCCAGTTGACATTGACCGGCAGATGGGACTCGGAGGAGGCCTAATCTATGGGATCTAATAGGTCGAGTGGAGGTGATTGGCAGTAGGCGGTCTCTCAAGTACCCAGATCCACTACCATGAAGGGCTTTATGGGTGACAAGTAGCACCTTGAAGCGTACCCGGAGATCGACAGGTAGCCAGTGCAGCTCGCGGAGGATAGGTGTTATGTGGGTGAAGCGAAGTGCACCCACAATCGCTCGTGCGGCCGCATTCTGGACTAGCTGAAGTCGCCGAATACTCTTCAAGGGCAGCCCCATGTAGAGCACATTGCAGTACTCCAGCCTAGAGGTCACAAGGGCACAAGTGACTGTTGTGAGAGCCTCCCAGTTCAGGTAGGGGCGCAACTGGTGCACCAGGCGAACCGGGGCAAATGCCCCCCTGGTCACAGCTGACAAATGGTGTTCAAAAGTCAGCTGTGGGTCCAGGAGGACTCCCAAGTTGCGGACCCTGTCTGAGGGGCGTAGTGTTTGACCCCCCAGCCTGAGAGATGGAATACTTGCCGAATTAGTGGGAGGGAAACACAACAGCCACTCGGTCTTATCTGGGTTGAGCACGAGTTTGTTAGCCCTCATCCAGTCCCTAACAGCTTCAAGGCCCTGGTTCATCACGTCCACCGCTTCATTGAGTTGGCACGGGGCGGACAGATACAACTGAGTATCGTCCGCATACTGGTGGTATTTTATCCCGTGCTGCCGAATGATCTCGCCCAGCGGTTTCATGTAGATGTTGAAAAGTAGGGGGGACAAGACCGAACCCTGCGGCACCCCATATGTTAGGGGCCTAGGGGTCCCCTTCAACTAACACCGACTGCGACCTGTCCGAGAGGTAAGAGGAGAACCACTGCAAAACAGTGCCTCCCAACCCCACCTCCCGCAGTCGTCGCAGAAGGATACCATGGTCGATGGTATCAAAAGCCGCTGAGAGGTCAAGGAGAACCAGGATGGAGGCGTAGCCTCCATCCCTGGCTCTCCAGAGGTCATCGGTCAATGCGACCAAAGCGGTTTCTGTGCTGTAGCCAGGCCTGAAGCCGGACTGGAATGGGTCAAGATAACTAGCTTCCTCCAAGGACCGTTGGAGCTGAAAGGCAACCACCTTCTCAACAACCTTCCCCACAAAGGGGAGGTTGGAGACTGGACGATAATTGTTAAGAATGGCTGGATCCAAAGATGGTTTCTTCAGGAGGGGTCTCACCACCGCCGCTTTAAGTGCGGGGGGAAAGACCCCCTCCCGAAGGGAGGTGGTAACAACCGCCTGGATCCAGCCCCGTGTCACCTCCCTGCTGTTAGCAACCAGCCAGGAGGGGCACGGGTCCAGTACACATGTGGAGGCACTCACAGCTCTCATGGCCTTGTCCATGTCCTCAGGGGCAACATCCTGAAACTCAACCCAGCGATGGTCTACCAGATTATCCCCTTGTGCCTCAGCTGGATCTGCGGAATCGGAGTCCAAGTCTGACCGAAACCGAGCAACTTTGTCCGCTAGAAACTGGACGTAATCCTCAGCCCTACCCTGCAGGGGATCCCCCGTATCCCTCCTATTTAGGAGGGAACGGGTTATCCTGAACAGGGCGGCTGGGCGCGACTCAGCGGAGGCAATCAAAGTGGCAATATAAGTTCTTTTCGCCGTCCTGATTGCCCTGATGTATTCCTTGATGCAAGATGTTAGAAGTGCTCGGTTCAATTCGGATTTATTGGATCTCCATAAGTGCTCTAGGCGTCTCTTCCGGCGCTTCCTCTCCCGGAGTTCCTCGGTGAACCAAGGGGGCCTCCTGGATCCACTGCCTCGGAGCGGCCGTAGTGGCGCAATCCGGTTAAGAGACTCCGTCGCTGCCGAGTTCCAGGCAGCAACCAGAGTCTCCACCGGACTGTGGGCGAGGGTATCAGGAATAACCCCAAGCTCCGTCTGGAACCTCAAGGGGTCCATAAGTCGCCTGGGGCGGAACCATCTGGTCGGTTCCTCCTCCCTACAGTGGGGGTTTGGTCTCCGAAAGTCAAGCCTCAGTAGGCAGTGGTCTGACCACGACAGGGGTATGATCTCACTACCCCTCAGACCAAGATCACAAGTCCACTGCTCCGAGAGAAATACGAGGTCGAGCATGTGACCCGCTGAGTGGGTTGGGCCCCGAATTACTTGGGTCAAGCCCATGGCTGTCATGGAAGCCATGAACTCCTGCGCCCCATCAGAGTGTTCACCGAGCGAAGGCAAATTGAAATCCCCCAGAACCATAAGCCTGGGGAACTCAATTGCCAGCTCGGCTATTGACTCCAGGAGCGAGGGGAGGGCTGCTGCAATGCAGTTGGGAGGCAGGTACGTTAGCAGCACACCCACTTGACCCTTGAGGTCCAACTTCACCAGCAGGGACTCACACCCGACAAGCTCCGGAGCAGGGATCCTACGAGGTGCTAGAGACTCTCGGATAACAATGGCCACACCTCCACCCCTTCCCTGGGCCCTCGGCTGATGAAGCACCTGAAAGCCCTCTGGGCACATCTCTACGAGGGGGACTCCTCCCTCCGGGCCCAGCCAGGTTTCAGTAATACATGCCAGGTCTGCCCTCTCATCTAAAATTAAGTCCCGGACAAGGGGAGCCTTGTGAACAACACACCTGGCATTTAGCGACAACAGCCTGAGACCAGGGTCCTGGTTACTCGCGCCATCTGGCCTTGGAGTGGGACTCATAGGGCCGGAAGGAGGGATCTCTGTAACGTAGCGAGCCCTCCTTCCCCGGTAATGGCTAGCCCTAAAGTCCCCGCCATATCTGCCCCTCCCTGTTACGACCGTAATGCTCCGGCCCACTCCCGTGTCCGCAATTCCCCCATCCACCCCAATGGCCTCCGCGTGCCTCGGCAGGTCCTCCGAATCAAACACACTCATTCGTTCACCCAAGCAGTCCCCGCGTAATGATTAAAAACACAAAAATACAGCAACGATACGTAATAAAAAAGTGGGATCATTCACTCAATCACATGCATATCACATACATATCCCATACAAGAGAAAGAAGGAAAGAAATACAAGAAAAAAGAGAGGAAAAAGAAAGATTGCGCAGCTGTTAAAAGTGCAAGTTCAGGTCGGCGTTTGAGATGGTTGAAACAACTGAAGTCCAGCTAATGATGGCCAAAGCAGCTAGAGTAGCTGAGATAGCAAGTCCAGCCTCCCTGGGGTTGTGGTTAGGTAAAATTTGATGTTTAAAGGCCCAGCTGAAAAAGGGCCAGATGACCAATGGGGGAGATAGATAGAGAATCCACAATGTTATTAACAGGCAATAGGATAAACTCTCCAAGTCTGCCAAGGGAAAATGTCCAGACAAACAGGGCTCTGAAGAAGGCGAGAGTAATGTTAATTTAAGGGCTGAGCCACAAGGGAAGGGGGGAGGAGGGCGCCCGGAGGGGCTATGGTGGCAGCAGTTGCAATCAGCCATCCAAATCCAAGTCACCCAGTCTTTACGGGCGCCCAAATCGTCTCCACCTCCTCCGGAATGATGGCAATCCAGGAAAGTCCCCAAGAGTTTAGCGAGCCGGGCGGATATAATCACAAGATGTTGCAGGCGCCCTAAGGTGGAAGAGAACGCCGCCATCATCCGCCCGTTGCCTCCTTTAACCACGATAGTCCTCCAGCACAGCTGTTGGGGGGAGGGGAAGAGGCCTGGTCACCTCCGTTGGAGTAGAGTAGAGGAGTGGGGGGGCTAAGGAGACTACAGCAACTGAGGCGTAAGCCGGCTGCCTTGTCTCATCCAGCGCAGATGTGAGTCACCCACCTCCTTTAACCACGATAGTCCTCCAGTAATCTCTCCAATAGTCTCTCCAAAAGGCTCTCCAAGAGTAGGCAGACAGCCAGGACTCCTTCCGATCAGTGAGGGAAAAAACCGGCTAGCATTCCAGAGTTGCTTGTAATAAATTAAAACGCCGGAGGCTTGAAGACGCCGAAGCGAGGCCTTCCGCGCAGCGCCGCCATTCCCCCCAGTCTCGTCGAGCGCTCCGGGCTGCCACGGGGGCAAGGGACATCTGGGAGCGGCGTCCTTCCAGGAATTGCCCAGGGAATCGCCTATTCAGGTCCTCTGGGTCTCACTCAGCTGCAGGGACCCCCTTTTAAAAAGTTCCGATCCAAACCGCCGGATTATTCTGTGTTTTTCTGCTCCCACTGGATGGAGCAGAGAAACCAGCGGCCATCTCCACCTCGCACATGCAGAGATTTTATAGTATCCTTCCTCTGCCACACCCACTAAGCCATGCATGCCATGCCCACACAACCAGTAGTAAAAAAATTTGAATCCCACCAACACACACAATATGTTCCAATATGTGTTTGTGTGTGTGTGTGTGTGTCTGTGTGTGTGTTTCCTCAAAAATAAGACAGGATCTTATTTTCTTTTGACCCCCCAAATAAGCACATAGCACATTATTTTCGGGGAAGTCTTATTATTTTTGAGGTGCAGGAAGTAGCGAGCGTGGTCACCTCATGGCTGCTGCTGTATTGCAGTATTTTCGGGGAGGGTTTATTTTAGGGGAAGGACTTATTTTACCGCATACGCTCAAAACCCCGATTGGGCTTATCCAGTGAGGACTTATTTTCTGGAAAACAGTGTGTGTGTGTGTCTGTGTGTTTGTGTTTATATTTCTGCAGAGAAAATCTGATGTCCTTCCTTTCAAGTATATTCTGTGGGGTATCCAATAAAGTCAAAATAGAATATTTTGATGAATCCATTTCAGTCTTATGTTAATTAAACCAATTTAATATTTTGTAGAATTTGCAATCACTAATGTTTGATTACTGGTTATTCCAATTCTTTGTTCCATATATTAAAAATGACAGTGATTTCAATTTAAAAAATATTGTTTTTTATTATTTTAATGCCATGTTGGTTTAGTTTTGGAAATTGATTTCTTTAGAAAAATAAAGCATCTCAAGTTTCTTTGAAGCATCTGGTGCATACATGCTTGAGTGAACTATGTTGTCATTGTTGTTTACATTACATGCTTATCCACAGTTAATTTAACTGTGGTTTTCTCGTTCCAATTTTCTGGCTTCATCTGACGATAAACGTACCACATGAGCTTCGTTTGCACAACTTATTAAGAAAGTGATTGTCTGGCTTATGGTTCAGGGTATTTTACAAAATACAATATGAGATGCTGAATATTAATTTCTTTAACTGTTTCATTGCCTACTTCCTGCATCTAATGCGGAGAGTATGCAACATATTTTAAAAGGCAAAACTAAATGTGTCGAAGGTCCCTAATAACAAAGAAACAGGAATCCTGGAATATGACTGAGCTAGCAAAAAATACTAAACTAGAAGGTATTACTAATTCATCCAATATGTTGAGACCAGTGTATTGTGTGAATTGCAAAATTAAAGTAATTATGTAAACCATGGTTAATGGGATAGGATTACATGAACACAGCTACTTTGCACTGCCAAAGAATGACTCATTTAGACTTATTTATGTCCCTTATCACTGCTATATCAGAAGTTTGCCTCATATGATAATCTTGGCTTTTCTTTGCAAATCATTGCTTCCAGTTTTGTTGGATCATAATCTATAGATCTGATAGCTATGCTATAGTGGGAATTGTAATCTAACACATCTGGACCATGCTACTAAGGAGAGTTGCCAATATGGGTATACCGTATGGGCATACTACTCATGATGCACTTTGTTCAAAGACTGTGGTAGTCTCTCTCTCTCTCTTTCTCTCTCTCTCCCTCTCTCTCTCCCCATCCATCCATCCATCCATCCGTTTTGTTTGTTTGTTTGTTTATTTAGCACCTTTATTATTTTGAAAAGTAATTCAAGGCAGCTCACAGGGCCAGAAAATGCTAAATGTCTCCAGTAAGCAAATGGGTACAGATCTCCTTGTTTCTTCCTAGGAACCAGAGCAGTGGTGGGTTAAGGATCCCGTTGCAACCGGTACGGTGCAATGCGGATGGGCGTCCACGACATGAATGCACGCAGCACACAAGCAGGGGTACTTACCACCTGTGACACTCCAGCTGCTCGGCGGAGCATGGTGCAGGCACCGTGCACTCCATACACGTGAGCGGAAGCCCCAAACAGCTCAAATACAGGTAAGGAGCGCGGGTGGGGAGGGGGCCCTCCCACGGTACCTAGTGCTCCCGGTAGGCACTGGTATGCCTGTTCCGGGGCATACCAGTCATAACCCACCACTGAACCAGAGGCAGGGTTCTCAGTTCTCCACTAGAGCTTTTGATTAATAATATCTTCTAATAACATCTTTTATTGTGATGCCAATAAAACAATAATGAAGATGTTTTATATGAATGCCATTAGAGGGCTCTAATGCCACCAGTGGGGAAATTTCCTGAGTTGAGGATCTTTCATAGTTTTCCCATCCTGCAGAGTGACCTTCAGGCAAGAAAGAACACCCCTCCCCCCATTTTAAGTTATTTACAGGGTCTCTTTTAATGTCACAGTTAAAATCATTCCCCCAACTAGAAGGATTTGAAGCAGTTGTTGAAAGGATAGGATTGGGGAGGGGGGGACATGGGCAGTGAAATCTAGATTTCCAAAATATAGAAAGAAGAAATAGAACATGTTTACAGTTAATATGGCTGAAGTCAATGTTCACCAACATTTCAGCAAACAGATATTTCCCTTACTGTAAGCCTCGTATTGTAAAACTAAGGTGGGCTGCTAACAAAAATATAGTGCAAGATCAATTAAAAAGATCCCTCTTATATAGACAGAGTTCAGATCACGTAGTATAATCTACCTGTCTACCTGGATGTTGCTTAGCGACCATTCAAATGTCTAACAGATCTACCTGGATAGTACTTATGACCCCAGATTCAAAGTTATGACAGTCACTCCCTACGACCTCACTTCAGGTACCTGTCAACGAGGCTGTATTTACACTTGTTTACTTTGTCCCATGATAATAAGACTATGTTTCATGACAAGTAAATGGCAGTTTTTAGCATGTTGAGCCATAAGAAATTATCTTCAGACCATTAAGTGGTCTTTTTGTGAAATATGTGAATCCAGCCAATAAAGGATTTAATCTTTAGGCAAAGGTGGATAACAACTCAGGGCTTCCTTTCTATCATTTTTGCTCCCTACTCTCAAATCTCCCTCTGATGTTGCTGCCAAAGTGTGTGTTGTTCTAAAATTCAGTGTTAAATGAAACATGAGGCTGGAGTCTATCCTACCCTATGATAGAGGGTATGCTCCTGGTTCCCTCTTACCCTAGACGTTTCCTTCTGCCTTGTTCCATCTTCTCTCAGTGCTGCTTGTTGCTACTAGTACCTGATGATGAGAGTAAAAACAAGAGTGTTACACACCTCTTCCTACTCCATCCTACCAAAACCAACACATATCTTCCCATGCAATTTGGCAGTGAGATCAAATTGCTGCTTATTGTTCCCAGGATGAAGGAAAATGTAGGGTATCACAGGTTTCTTTGTCATGTGTAGCAGATTAATATGGCAAAATCAGCAGTTTAAGGTGCAATTATACACCCACTATTTCCATTATGCCATTATAATCGATGCAACTTTTGAATGAAATATATAGAATTGTGTTGATTGCATAGAAAATTTCTTGGATCTCTCCAGTCCATCAAGATCCTTAATAAGCAATCTGAAAGCCCACTGGAAATGTCCCTGGCCTAATACTGTAGTAGTAGAGAATGTTGCTTTTCCTTTAGAGATTTATTAGAGATTTATTAATATTTGTAGGCCGCCCTTTTCCCTGAGGGGACTCAGGGCGGCTCACATAAAATAGGGGAAGGGGAGATACAGACATTAAGGTAAGACATATAATAAAATAATAAACAACATACATTCATCATTCGGGAGGGGAATTATCCTTGTCCCCAGGCCTGACGGGCGAGCCAGTTCTTCAAGGCTGTGCGGAAGGCCTGGACGGTGGCGAGGGTGCGAATCTCTACGGGGAGCTCGTTCCAAAGGGTCTTATCTTTAATCATGAATAGCCCCCTCCCCTCATGAGTGTGCTTCATGCTTACATATTTCAAGACAACAGATCCCTATTTTTGGTAATTCAAAGTCTAAAAGTAACCATAAAAGAAGAAAAGGAAACAAGGAAAGGTGGGTAATCCATGCAAACATGCAACAAATGCTGTTATCAATCCATTCCATAGATATTGCTTGTTCTAATATTAGACCTTCAGAAGTGTAAAATAAAATGTGACAATAGGCATTGTATTTATTAAGACTGGTTTAAGAATTACAAAGAAGAAAATAACTTTCAAACCTGGCAGAATATTTTACCCAGTTTACTAAAGAATCTTCTTGTTGTTCAGTTGCAAAATTGTGTCCACCCCCCACCCCCAACTCAATGGACCACAGCACTCCAGGCACTACTGTCATCCAGTGTCTCCTAGAGCCTGCCTAAACTCATGCCCACTCTTCAGTGATGCCTTCAGTCTTTCCCAACATCAGGGTCTTTTCCAATGAGTCCTTTACTAAAGAGTCTTAGTGAACCATAAAAGTGTGTGTTCCTTTATGCTCTCTTAGTTGCCTTTTCTCCAACAAACTGATGAAAACATGAGAAGCTACACCTGGCAGAAGCTTTCCCTTCTTTGTAACTTTCAGAAGGACAAGCATTCACTCCTACAAGCATGGAAATAACAACCTGGGAGGATAATAATGGCAGAATCCCTATATCAACATACACTTTCCCTCTTCCACCTGGCAGGGGTGCATCTGAGGTTGACTGACAATGCCAGGATTAACCACACAATAGAAGCAGTGATAAGATCTTGCAGTTGGCCTCATCCTCTCCCCTGTTGGGCCCCAAGGGGATTTGCAAAGTTGGCAAATTTTCTATTCCATCATGAATATGTCCAGGAGAAAAGGATTAATAGAACAATGTGTAATAACAAGTGTGCATGTTGAAGGCAGAGTAAGGGGGTGGGATGGGGTGAGACAAACTAGTTCGGCAAAGCACTCAAATGGAAGAATTGAAAGCTGGGCATGAATTCCACAAAGCTACATCAAGATTCTTTGAAAGACCAAAATAGGAGATATTCTGCAATAAAGCACGTTCATCTTAGAAGACTGATCTAGGATGAACACTAAGAGGTGGAAATAGCATCAGTCCCCACCTGTTTTCTTTCTGTATAACGTGACTCCTGGCTAAAATTAGGTGATAATGAAGTAACTTCATCTGTTGAATTTCTTACTCTTAAAAGAACAGAAAAATTAAAGGGGCAATGAGGGAAGGAGATAGAATTTATTTATTTATTTATGGACATGTCTCATTTTTCTGGTCAGTAGATAGTTCTAAAAGATAGAAAATGCAAATAAAGTGTAAATATTTTAAATATGTAGCTAAATTACATGAAAACACAGCATAACAACCAGCAACTCTCCTTTACCTTAACTTCAATAATCCAAACTTACCAACATATTGTAAATGTTGCTGAAATAAAAGTGATTGGTTTTGGGAGAAGGAATGGAGCTCAAATGGAGCTGAGCTGAACACATCTCTTTAATTTGGGAAATTCCACACTTTAGAAACAGTGATTCTACTGGGACAGAAATGACCAGATGCAAGAAAGGACTAAATCCAATTCCACAGTTAATGGTAGTTCTTGTTTGTGGGTTTATGGGCCTGTGATGATAGACTCCAACCATGTTTACTCTCTTTTTTCAGTTATCACAATATCACAGAATGTTAGGCTAGAGGGGCATTATAGGAAATTAGTAACTAAATTTAGTAACTGCATCAGAACTGGGTCTGTAAAACCTTGGTTTGTAGCAGCTACACAAGGGAATTTGGTGAAGTGATTGGCCTCGATTGACAAGAAATAATGGTTTAAACAAGATAAAAAGGGGCCACAGGGTAATATTGCTCACTTCTAGACAGCACTTCTTTGTGCATCTAGAATAAATGATGTTCATTAATTTCCAAAAAATAAACAAACTCTGCAAGATATATTTTCATTCCATTTGTAAACATTGCCCCCTACTGCACACAATAGGAATTACAACTTTTCACTAAGGCTTAAATCTTGATTTTCTAACACACAGCCTCATGGGCTTAGGGTTACCGAAATAGAGAAGGGAGGTGGGAGGAAGAGGAGGAATTCTGTGCTTGTATAAGAAGCATTACATGATGTCCTACTTAGCCAAAAGGTTCAGCTTTCCTATATAGTATGAAATTATACAGAGCCTCTTTAAAAACAGAATAAGGGCTTTTTTTTTTTAGTCATCAGAAATTGCTACCCCCAGTTGGCATTCAATTCCACTTTGGGCTTTTCCCATATCTAAGCCAAGAAGAAGGTAACCCCCATTTCTCTCCTTAGCCATGTCTTGTGTTTCAGGACAGAGCTATTCTTAGCTACCATAAGATGCAGCTTGTTTATGTTGGAGGAACAAGTTTGGCCTCAGCTGACAGGGAACCACATGTGATTCCCTAAACCCAAAGTTAGCACAAGGCATGGCATGGGGTCAGGTAACATCTTGAACTTTCTATGCTGCCTACAATGACCTCTACTTTGTGGATCCACCTATCTCCAACCCAGTCCATCCATTACTAAAGACCTATGTTGGGTTCTTCCTTGTAACAACATTAATATACATTCCTCATGTCCTTCATGTTGGCAGAAAAATATTATCAACATACCATCACTTTATCACACCTTCAGAATGTGGTCTGGCAATGCTGCTGCCCTTACAAGAAACAATGTGGGACATTTCAGGACAGCAATTCATGGAGTGTCCTCCTTCACTTCCTAAAATGGGAAAAGAAACCATTAATTATTCTTCATATTGATGTGCCAGGTGGGATTGGGGGCTTGGGGGCTTCCTCCAGCTTCATCCTGCACTCCTGGTATGCCTTATTTATTACTTATTTTTACTTACTTAAACAGTGGGGCTTCAAACCACAGTCCCAAAAGGAAGACAACCTAAGCCCACTTAATAACAAGCAAGCTGTATAAGCATGATCCTACTCTCGCCTGCTCTTCTCAGAAACCCCGTGAGAAATCAACTCTAGAGAACTAAAAGGAAAAATTCGTATAGGCCCACCCAGTTCCCACAGGACTGATATTTCCAATCTCTCCAGTGGAGGCAGGGCATTTGTGAGCTGTGCAAAGTTGTGTCCTCAACATGCCCCCTAGCATTTCCTACCACTTACAAAACACATGTATTTTTCTTTTACAGTTTTTCACATGATATTCATATTGTTATGACAATCTCACAAGAAACTGGTAGACCATTGTTAAAAATCTGCAATATTTAAAATGTTAAAACTGGTACAGAAGTAAAACTATCTTAAGGAATGACCTCATTACTGGCAGGACCAGGAAATATTCTGTACATATACTTCTTTTGGAGAAGCAGCTGTCTATTTAATATGAAATATGAGCTACCAGGAAATTAATAAATCTATATTTAAAAATAGGATAATTTATACAATGTAAAACTGATTGTGGAGTTTTAAAGAACATACTGATTGTTGTTGCAGTGTTCTAATTCCCCAGATGATCAATGTTTCCATTAAAAACCAGAAAGAGGAAAGAGGATGCAGAAACCAAGTATATGAACTTTCTCACCATCTGAACAAAATACCTGCAGATGTGGGGAAGGGGAATGCCTTTAGCAGGTTTAAGCAGCCAACAGAATTGGGCAGATGCCTCTCCTGCCTATGCCTTCCCCATCTCTATCAACAAGTCATTGTAGATGGTTTACACAACAAGGTGTGTGGCAGAAGAAGAGGGGAAGCACAATTTAATAGGCAAACAACTAAATATGACTTCTGCTTCCCACTGAAGTACTCTGAGGATGAGATGGAGAAAGTGACATCATGAGGACGTCTCTTAAAAAAGTAAGTGAGGTGTCATAGATATGCTGTGATTAGGACTCATAGATGAGTCCTTCACCTCTAGTATATAGTATATTTCGCTAGACCTCCCTATCTGGTATGTATTATCAGGATGACTACAAGATGGGAGCAAAGTAAGAAAATTGTGGATGTTTCTTCACAGCTATCTAGTATTTATCTGGATTTTGGTAGCCCAAATATGCTAACCTTACAATCTGCCTTTGTAGTGCAGAATTTCATCATATTAACTATTTATCCAAATCTTTAATAAGGAAATCAATTTAAATCATTATTTTTCTTTAGATATTAGGAAGAATTTCTTGAGGATAAGAGCTGTCAACTTCTTCCAATCCTGTTATGTTGCCTCACTGGGGTATTCTTAGGAGGGATGAGCAAACAACATTAGAAGTGTATACTAAGAATATATATTCCTAAAAGGGTCACTGAAAGTGTGAAGGTCATCCCAGCTGCCTAGTTAAAGCAAGTAGACACTGAGCAGACATTGGGCAGTAACAATATAAAAAGATTGTGAGGCTGATCATTATTCTCGGTGTTATCCCTAAGTATGAATTTGTTGCTTTTGAAATCTTTCAGCAACTATATTGGCCATTTTATATAACTTTTGTTTTATAATAATTCTGGTGCAAATATGTATATGGAATATATAGTTTATGAGGTGCAATAAATACCCATCACCCATCCTCCAATGTTTTACTTTAATCTCCAATAACCAGTTGATGGAGTTGCAGTAAGCAAATTGGATCCTATGAAGAAGCTGGATTGTCTACACTTGCTCTTAAATAGTACTTAGTGAAAAGCAAGCATTTTTGCTGAAATGACTAAATGCTTTTAACATCTGCTTGAGAGGCTGAAATCTGGCAGGCATTTTCCCCCTCCTGTGTTAAATTTCTGTATCTCAGTGGGCTGAAGAAAAAGCAAAGATAGAGTAATGGAAGGAAGAGTGGGCAGACATAGATCTATAGAAAAGAAGAAAACCTACTTTCTAATAATTCCTAATTTTTCTTCTTTTTCACCCTTTTTAAACCTTTTGATTTTATGGAGATGGTAAATTGTGAAAAGATTAACATTCTAAAAACAACAAAAAGTCATGATAACAATGTTACTTTTTTTGTTTGTACACACCTTAATTCAGGTTCAATCTCTTCCAGTAGTGATTTAATACTGTATACTCACCATACATATTTGAATTTAAAATTATAACAAGGCCATTTGTGTCCTAAAGCAGTCTTCAACTGATCTCAGCCCAAAAGTTGAATTATTTTGCATTTTGATTAAACCTCTTTCCTCTGTAATAAAATGGCAACATTTTAAAAAATACAATGCATGGCTGCCTCGTGATGTTAACAATCTATAAGGTGAGGCAGCTGCCTGATTTTGCCTAGAGACAGAATTAGTTTTGTAGTCAAATTAAGATCCCCAAGGTCTTAATCCAGGATAATGTTTCCATCCAGAAAAAATATTTTCAATGGAGATTGTCTCATTGTTCATGCTACCCATACAGTGCTTTTTAATGCCTAAAACTAACTTCTCTTAACATTTTACTTCTCAGTCATAGTGGTGTAGAGTATTTGTGTGTGTGTGTTGGGGGGGGGGGGTCAAGTCTGTCTGGAATTCAAACTGCTTATATTTAAACTTTGCTAACTCAGCAGAGGAGAGCAGATGACTCAACTGCCAAGACAGTTTATATCTTGAGAAAAGAAATGGGAGTTGTTGAGTTTGATTGAAAGAAGTTCATTCTAGGTGGCTCCTGAACTAATCAAAGGCCTTGCTATTTGCTCCACCCTCCAAATCTGATATATTTGCACTAAAATACAGTTTGTTTTGGCTTATCTTACCATTTCAAGCTGGAAATTATGATTTAGCACACCATTGCCTGAAACTAAGGTAGTAGGAGAAAGACTGGATGAGAAAAGCAGTTATAATGTTGGAATAGCATGTGGGAAACCAAGATTCAGGTCCACAGTCTGCCATAGAAGCTTACTGGGAGATTTTCAGACAGACACTCACTTTTAGCCCAATTTATCTCATGACGTCGAGAAGATGGAGTGTTCAATATGCTCTGAACAAAAACAACAACAACAGAATATAAATCAAGCAAATAAATTCTTGGTCATTACATTAGAGATGTAATTATCTGCATTCACCCTCTATTTTTTCAGTAAATAACCATTTACCTGTACTTGAAATTTATTGTAGTTTGATAAAGGAACCATATCTTCATAACAGCATAGATGATGACAGCTGAAAAATATATGATCATTTATAGTAAATGGCAAAGTTCTGTAACAATCTGTTTCTGAATATCCAGAATTCAATTCAAAAGCATTGCCGTGTGATTCCGAGATACCTGGTTGGATCTCATTGAATAGATCTAACATATAAACCTTCTCTTCTTCAGATAAGGTTATGGCCCAGAAACCAGTTTTGATGAAGAAATTTAGATTAATCCCCAATATTGATGATTCTACTAGTGCAAAAAATAATAATACATGATCCTCTTTCCTCATTTATCAAATATATTTTCATTTTTAGAGGAACTTATATAAGAGTTCCAATTTCTACTCATCAATGGAATTTCAATTTTCATTCCAAAATGGAAGGGGGGAAAAAAGACTAAGCTAGATGTGAAAAAGACAGGGCAATTTATCCATTTTCTAAAAAAGCAACTGCTATATATATAGAAAAGTGTGATTTAACCAACAATGTAGTAAAATGACAATGCTTAAGAGATTCTTGCCTAAATATCTGAAGATAAGGAACCTTGCTGGATTACCTTTGCTGGCAAAGAATCAAAATTAAGGTATTTGTAATTAAACACCTTGACAGTTGTCGTTTTATTAGAAGCTAAAGGAATTATTGATGAACATCTGGTTACGCGACTAGTGCAAAAAAAGAACTATATATGACAAAAAATGATCTATTTATTACTGAAATAAGAGATGGGTCAGAATTGAAATTAGTGACATACATGGCCTTTTCCTCTTGTTTTCTGTAGGTCCAAGACGTGGAGGATCAGATTTCAAAAACTCATAAGCCCCTATTATAAATATTTTAGGGTAGTTAACAGTATAGTAGAACAGTGCATGGTAGTAACAACTTCTTTAAACAAGAGTTCCACAATCAATCTTTATAACTACTATGTACTTTTATTTTTTTCCTTATACCTGGCCAGATAGCATTCAGATACTGTCATCCTGCCTATACTTACTTGAAACAAATCTACTCAGATAATCATACTTAACACATCCCTACTAGAAACAGTAAGTAGAACAGGATGTAGCTTATCTGTCATGTTTTATAGTTAAGATTTATTATGTTTTGAAGAACCATAATTTAAGCAGCTAATTCTCAGACTTTCAAAAAATGATACAAATAGATCTGCTGGGTATGGGGATGGATTAGATTTATTAGAAGAATTTTTATGGCAGGGAGTGCTCTTTTTTTAACGGTTTTTCTGCTTTTTCTCAGTGCTGGGAAAAGCATTGGACGAATTTCTGATTATTCTGCAGTTATTAGTTATAAACTTTTTAAAAATCTGTCAGCCTTATTTAGTAAAATAAGCACTCACTACAGAAGCAACTTCTTCAGCTATATGTACCTCTTAGATCTGAGAACTAGGAAAGTTGGTTTCTGCTAAGTCAAATTGTTTTTGACTCTTTCTAAACCATGCTTAGTTGGATTGACCCAGACTCAAGATACACATAAGCCCTAGATCCTACACAGGTGGTTTCTTTAGTAAAAATAAACATATAAAGGTAATATGTGAGTGCTTCCTATAGTTTGTCCTTTGGCAATCACTATGTTATTATTGCTAACTATTATTAAAATTACTGTACTATTACTATTCAATATATTATACTCTATTGCTTTTACCTATTAAAGGTAAAGATTTCCCTGTCCAGTTGTTTCCGAATCTCAGGGGCGGTACTCATCTGTATTTCTTAGCTGAGGGAGCCAATGTTGTCTGAAGTCAATTTCCATGGTCATATGGCCAGCATGAGTATACACTGAGGTGCATGGAATGCTGTTACCATCCCACAGATTTGATACTATTTATCTACTTGCATTTGCATGCTTTCGAACTGCTAGGTGGGCAGGAGCTGGGGCAAGGAATGGGAGCTTGCCACATTGTGTGGCACTCAGGTCTCAAGCATTAGCTGTCAGCTTTCCAGTGGACAAGCTCAGCATCTGTAACTGCTGAGGCATTGCAACCCCATTACTTTATTAAAATTGTCTATATGTAGTCCTCAACTTATGACCATGTTTAGAACCAGAATTTCCATTATAAAAGTGACTATTAAGTGAGCTATTTCCAATTTTATAATTTTTTGCCAGTTTTTAAGTAAATAACTGTAGTTGTTAAGTGAATCGCATGGTCATTAAACAAATTCAGAATCCCTTGTTGATTTTTCTTGTCAGAAGCTGGCTGGGAGGGTTGCAGATGGTGATCACATGACCCTGGGATGCTGCAACTATTATAAATATATGCCAATTGCCAAGCGCCTCATTTTTGACTGTGTCTGTGGGATGCTATGATGGTTGCAAGCATGTGTATTGGTCATAGGTAACTTTTTCGTTTTAATTTGAATAGTTGCTAAACTCAAAGTTGTTAATCCAGAACTACCTATAAACTATGCTGTGCACTATTACTAGTATGCATCCACAATGCCAGCATGTAGAATATATTTTACCATTTTTTACATTATGCTTCGCCTTGCTGGGGTCTATACTTTTCTTCTCTTTTGGACCATCCATTCCTTCTGAAGAAAAAAACCAGTTTCTTTAATTTGGCTGATTGTCTAATTGCTGGTGGTTGCAGAGTTGCATAACACATGTCCCTTGTGCCCCCTTCCCTCACCTGTAACAGAATAACAGAGTTGAAAGGGACTTTGGAGGTCTTCTAGTCCAACCGCCTGCTCTAGCGGGAAACCTATACCATTTCAGACACATGGTTGTCCAATCGTTTCTTCAATGTTGGAGCATCCACAACTTCTGGAGGCAAGACTTTCAACTGATTTAATTGTTCCAACAATCTTGAAATGTCTCCTTAGTTCTAGACTGGTTCTGTCCTTTATTAGTTTTCATCCATTAATTCTTGTTCTGCCTTCAGGTGGCTTTGGAGAATAGGTTGACCCCCTTGTCTTTATGGCAGTCCCTTAGCTAGTGAAACACTGCTATCATGGCAACCTTCTTCTTTTCCCTAAACTAGACATACCCAATTCCTGCAACCGTTCTTCAAATGTTTTAGCCTCCAGGCCCCTAATCATCTTTGTTGCTTTTCTCTGCACTCTTTCTAGAGTCTCAACCAGTGGTGGGTTCCTACTGGTTCGGACCAGTTCAGCCAAACCGGTAGTGGTTTGGCAGTCTGGGTCACTGGAATCGGCAGCAACCCAAGCCTGCCATGACCTTAAACTGGTTCTCCAAGTGGCACCATAGGTGCCACCATCTTGTTTTTTGCTTTTGCGCATGTGCAGAACAGTTTTTATTAGACTGTGCATGTACATACTGTGCGCATCAGGCATGTGCGCATGGCGTGTGCACAAGCAAACCAGCAGTAGTGACTGCCGGAACTCACCCCTGGTGTCATCATCTTTTTTATATCATGACAACCAAAACCAAATGCAATATTCCCAAGTGTGGTCTTACCAAGGCATTATAAAGTGGTACTAACACTTCACATGATTTTGATTCTATCCCTCTGTTAACACAGTCTAGGGTGCAATGGCTTTTTTGGCAGCTGCAGCACAATGCTGGCTCATATATAAGTGATTGTCCACTAGAACTTCAGGATCCCTTGTATGTATTGAACCAGGGACCGTTATTCTATCTCTCTGCATTTTATTTTTCTAGACTAAATATAGAGCCTTATTTTTCTCACCATTGAATTTTATTTTGCTAGATAGAGCCCTTCTTGAACCCATCTTCTGGAGTGTTGGTTATTCCTGGCAGCTTGGTATTGTCTGCAGATCTAATGCCTTTTCCTTCTATCCCCTTGTTAAAGTTACAACTTTACTGGCAACTCTGCCTCGGCCAGCATTTCCTAACTTTAGCCAATTTAAGATGTGTGGACTTCAATTCCCAGAATAGCACTGCTGGCTGGAATATTCTGTTAGTTGAAGTCCACCCATCTTAAAATGGCTAAGGAGGAAAGAGGGCAGCACAAGTACCTATAATTTTGTTCAAGCCATCTGTTCTTCCACATGCTGATGGCTACAGCGCTGCAGGCTTTCAAACAGGTTTTCCAGCTGCACACAAAGCCATTGAGCTGAGACCTGCCTGAAAGATCCTGTTGCCCACCTCCAATGCAGTTTTAATAAGACATATATAATGCATGATAACATTTGACACTGATACAGATGAGCCTGCCAATTCATTTTAACCAAAGAAACCAAAGAAACTATAGACAATGAAGCATTTAGTTTACCATTAACATTTGATTCAAAGCATTATGGAAGAGAAGGTTAGCAAAAACTAGTCCAATATCCTTTTTATATCAATGCCTAATTATTATTTTCTGGAAAAAATGTGGAGACTTCAACACTGATGGTACTGTGCCAAAAAAAATATGGAGGGGCAACACTCCCATGTTATACTGATGAATGTAAAGTTTATCAGTCTAAAGCAAATGTGGAGCATCCCTAATGACTTTTTGCAAGGCTCATTATGGGGAATGCTGGAAGCTGCCCTTTAGAAACATCAGAAGGGCAACAGATTTCTCAACCCACATCCAACAGGTGTTTATAATTATCTCATTATCCAACAAAAGCTGTAGCAGCTTCCATCTGGATCCCAGCTTTGGAATGCTTATATATGTTAATTTCTTCCAAATATTTTCTAAGCTTTTACTCTAATCCTATATCCACAATAGTTAAGTAATAAATGCACATACATTTGTGGATGGTACCATTTATAAATATAGCCACCGTGACTATACTTAGCAACTATAGTGCAATTGTTTTGGTCATAAGCTACATCAGTTACTGAAATTATGCAGAGAAATTACATGCTACTCAAAATGTTTAAATTAGAGTTGGCCCAGACAGTATTCTAGTTGTTAAAAAGGATCATTAACACCTATGTTCCTGGCAAAGGCACTATGCTACCAAATAGCTACATGAACTACATACTGTATCATGTAACTTTAAGATTCCTTCACACAGAGCATTTATGAGCAACAAGGTGGCAATTCTCACCAGAGTAATCCATTTCTTCTTGCACTTATTTTCATTGTTAGTAAGCATGCCTTTGCATAATGCACAGAAGGCATATAGATGTTTCTTTTCCCCTTCGCACACACAATAGTAAAATATGTTATCCAGAGAAGAAAACTTGCAAGAAATTTAGGACAAATAAAGTTAATTTCTTTAGACAATGCTTAACTAATCTGTAGAATTTCCTCCACAAGACATAATAAAAAGTCCTTTTTAAAGAAGAGACAAATTTATAAGCAGGGTTCTCTTAGTACATTTAGCCATAGTGTTTTATTTGTCTTATTTTTCAGCAAACCTTATTTTAAACATAGCTTCTCATTAAGTTTAAAATTATAATTCTGTAGTGTTTATGCTCTTCCCATTTCTTCCAGGTACCAGTAGAAAACAGGAATTCTTTTAAAAACTCAATTATTTCACTCATATATTACAACTCTATTTAAGAGCTGGTTTACTGCCAAGTCGAATCTTGCTCAATCGGTTGTATTTTTTGAAACACTGGGCATCAACTCCCAAACTTCCCAGGTTTTATGGGAGCCAAAGTCCAACTTACTCAGACAGCAGCACCAATACTGGAAAATAAATACTGTGTTGGTCTGGTCCAGCAGGCTCTTGTTATGTTCACTCTGGCTGACCCATTCCATTTGTTGAACCTTCCCCTTCCAAGAGGAAGATGCAAGAATCTTGTCTTCCTTTGCACCTCTTCACCCTACCCTGCCCATTCTTGTTAACAACATATTCTACATAGCATTACTTTGTCATTACATTCCTGAACTAAGAAATGGGCAGGGGGGTAATTTAACTGTAGCTATAATATTTTTTATACATACCACATTATCCACTTGCCAGCCATTTCTATGGTATTGCATTTCTGTTGAGATATTTGTAGCCTCTGTACTCACTCACACAACTCACACTATTGTTTAGATTCACTTATTCACACTCTGTCCTTTAAGCTTAACTGAGCTCAAGAAGCTTTTTTTAAAAAAAATTATATAGTTCTTTTTGCCCTACTTTAAGATAAAGCAAACATAATTAAGAGAAAGTGCTGTTGTTTGACCAAAAATGTAAACTCTTCCCTTTCTCTCATTTTAAGACTACTGTGATACAAATTTTATTAATACAAATAAAAGTATCTGGGAAATGCCGGTTAGAGAGGTCTTTCTCTTTTTCAGTTTCACTTTTACCCCAGCTGATGGGTATTTATTATTAAGACTTTCAGAACCACCCTCACTTCCATTCCCCATGAATATTTCATGGGATAACTAAAAGGATTTACCTTTAAAATTTAACCCATTCATTTCCAGTTTAGTGCCCTCTCTAATTATTGGTCTACAAGTTTAAAAATTCCATCCAGAAAGAATGTAGCTGTAATCTAATGAACATGGAAGAGATAAAGTTGGAAAAAGCTTGTATTTTAAAACATATGAAGTAAAAGAAACTGCTTGAGAATAGCTAGCAGAAAGTTAACCTGAATTAAAAGCTTAAGATTTTTAACAGTTATCTGGCTTTTGGTGGAAAAGGTCTGTGTTGTCCCTGAATGCACTTAACAGTGGTTAAATTGAAGCAGGAGAATTTTTATCCTATAAGTATAAAAAGCAATAGAAGAGCACAATGGATTGTGCATATTTGTAAGAAAAGACTATTGAGTTGTCCAGGAACAACTCATATTTTTGGCACCATAGGCAAAAGAAACAATAGTGCTGAATGAGGGATTAAATAATAATCAGTTGCTGCTCTTTAATGGTATTCTAAGGAGAGTCCGTATGTGATTAATGCACCAGGCTAGAAACCAGAAATTTTTGCCTTAGAGATAAAATCAATTGGGTGAATTTGGGCTAGTTGTTCTCTCTAACCCCAGGAAGAAGGTAATAGAAAACCACTTCCAATTTTTGGAAAACCTGGACAGACTAATCCTAGTAGTTGACACAAGTCAATGTGTCTCAAAGATATGCACATGTGCACCCACACAATGTCTGTTTCTCAACCTAAGCTCCTTTACCCTGCTTTTTTAAAAAGTTGGGCTGGTTTGAGGTATAGTTAACAGGGTTGATCTTAGTTTCAATGTTATATTAAATTATCCTTTTTCTTTGTAGGAGACTGAACATGGAAATAGAAGAATGTGCTGAGAAGAGGATTGCATTAAATTACAGAAATAATAAAGTAGTTTCTAAAACACATTATACAACTAGTATGGTTTTGCTATTGCTTAAAAAACAAGAGCAATTTTCGAAGTAAATTCCCAGAAACATGAAGGCAAATTATCTGTTGTATAATCTAAGTAAAGAAGTCCTATGTTAGGAAAGTAGGCTGATGAAAACCTGTAGAAGTACTAGTAGTAGTAGAAATAGTAGTAGTAGTAGTAGTAGCAACAGCAGTAGCAGCAGCAGCAGCAGAGTAGCAACAGGCCTTCTCTTACAGATGTATTTACAGTTCCTTCTTAGTATGATGACAATGTTGCTTGTAATATCCTGAATCAAAAATGACTGCCTGATAGCACTCCCTTATTTATCCCCACACTTGCTATTTGGGGTCTGCTTGTCCTGGGTATGTTCCATTGAACGATCCAGCAGATGTAACCCAAGAACACAGTACTGTGGTTTCAGGAAGGCATGTTCGTGCCCTTTTGAGTCACATAAGGATGGTAGGTAACGGGGTAAAGGGAAATAAAAGAAGCAGAAAGAGCCTTTTTTGATGACTGATTACAACTCCCAACTTAGGAAAGAACAATATGGCAGAATACAGTATGTGTTTGTTGAACTGCCTCTTTGTGATTTAATTCATTTTTCTTATTATATATAGTCTGATCCTTTGGCAGCCCATTGTAATTTGTCCCATTCCAAACCCTCCCCTCTAAATTAATCTCTGAACCCATTACAAGTTTTTAAGCACAACAACAGGTCAGACTTCTTGCTCATGGCCTTATTATGCAGAACTTTCAAGTTAAATACACTGAGATGAAGTAAAGAAAGTCATGTAGCAGACAAGAATTGCTTGGGTGGATGAGATGATCAAACTTGGGTCACAAGACGTTTGTTGGGTGCTTCTGAATTGCCTATAGGTACCATACCATCTAGAAATTCTGAATTGGGTACAGTAAGTTCTTTGTCACCATGTTTCTCTCTATGTAGAGCTTTCTCATGAATATGAACTTTTCTCTGGATGGCAGCAAGTTCTGGGGATGGTGGTGGGGTATATGGGCATGTTGTAATGTGGGTGTATTGACCTTGATCTTCACAATCAGTTTCTCGGTGATAAAAGTAGCTGAAGTTGGAGACAATGACAGGTACTGGAAGTGAGATAGTGAGTACTCCAGCAATGGCACAAAGAGACCCCACAATTTTGCCTCCAATAGTTTCAGGGTACATGTCACCATATCCTACAGTCGTCATGGTAACCACAGCCCACCAGAAGGCAGCAGGGATGCTGGAGAAATTTGATTGTTCATGATCAGCTTCTGCAAAATAGACAGCACTGGAGAACAAAATGACTCCAATGAAGAGGAAGAAGATGAGCAAGCCCAGTTCCCTCATGCTGGCTTTAAGTGTCTGACCTAGGATTTGCAATCCTTTGGAGTGTCTGGAGAGTTTGAAGATTCTAAAGACTCTCACCAACCGGATGACTCTGAGGATAGCCAATGACATGGCAGGTTGACTTACCCCACGCTGGCGTGCAAACTCTGTACCAAGGGCAACAAAGTAAGGGATGATAGCTATAAAATCAATCATGTTCATGATATCCTTGAAGAAAGCTGGCTTACTTGGGCAGGCTAGGAATCGCACCAGGAGTTCAAAGGAGAACCAACAGATGCAAATGGTTTCCACAATGAAGAAAGGATCTTCAGAATGAGATTTTGGTGGCATTATATGCGGCACACTGCTATTCAAATGATGGTGCACAAGCTGTGGAAAGGAATAAAGGAAAACAGAACAACTTGATTAATGTGACTTAATTAATCTGAAGGATGTGAAGTACAAAACAATGATTTCAATTAGAAGAGATGGGCTAAATTGGTGAGCATATTAAAGCAAGTTTTTTCAAACTGGCAACTTAAAATGTGTTGACTTCAATTCAGTGGTGGATTCCTACCTGTTCGGACCGGTTCGGCTGAACCTGTAATAGTTTTGCAGCCTGGGTTGCTGGAACCAGCAGTGATCCAGGCCTACCACGCCCCTGAACCAATTGTCCAAGTGTGCCATAGGTACCGGCATCTTGTTGTTTGCTTTTGTGCATGCGCAGAACAATTTTTATTTCACTGCACATGCACGCACAACGCACCCACAAGCAAACCGGCAGTAGTGCCTGCCGGAACCCACCCCTGCTTCAATTCCCAGAATTCAGGGAGTTCAAATCCAGAAATCTTGGAGTTGCAAAGTCTGAAAAATGTTACTAGAGATTACAATGGAAACACACTCAGAAGGCTCTACAATTGAAATGGCTAGGCCACCATATACTCTGCCTAAAAATATCAATATTTTTCCAAAGACAAATATGTTATGTGCCCATATATTGAAGTCTTCACAACTGTCACTTTATCATCATAAACACTTCCCTTGAATTATATTTCTACTGTACAGGTAGTCCTTGATTTAGGACCACAATTGAGCCCAAAATGTATGTTGCTAAGTGAGACATTTAAGTGAGTTTTATGACTTTTCTTGCCACAGTTGTTAAGTAAATCATTGCAATTGATAAGCTAATAACATGGTTGTTAAATGAATCTGGCTTCCCCATTGACTGCTTGTCAGAAGGTCCCCAGAGCACTACAACTGTCATAAATATGAATCAGTTGCCAAGCATCTGAATTTTGATCACGGAACTATGGGGATGCTGCCATTTTTGTAAGTATGAAAAATTGTTATAAGTCACTTTTTTCAGCGCCATTGTAACTTTCAACAATCACTAAACAAACTGTTGTAAATCGAGGACTACATGTTGCAATTTTTCCTAGTTCATTCTCATTAGCATGGCCTGCCCTTTGATTAGACAATAAAATTAATGAGGACAATAAAAGTTAATAATCACCAACCATGTTACTATGCTCACTGATTTTTCCTCAATTTAGTGTGCTATAATGTCTGGGATTGCTTTCTTTATCACTCCCAACTGGAATTGACAGAAGCAGCCAATTTTGCCCCATTTTATGACCTTTCTTGCCATAGTTGTTAAGTGAATCATAGTGGTTGTTAAGTTAGTAAGATGGTTAAGTGAATCTGTCATATTATATAGAAATAGAATAGAATAGAATAAAATTCTTTATTGGTGAAGTGTGATTGGACACACTAGGAATTTGTCTTTGGTGCATATGCTCTCAGTGTACATAAAAGAAAAAATACATTTGTCATGAATCATAAGGTACAACACTTAATGATAATAAACAACAACAACAACAATATAATCTGCTTTCCTCATTGATTTTGCTTGTCAGAAGTTCACAAAAGTGATCCTGGGATCATTGCAACCATCATAAATTCATGCCAGCTGCCAAGAATCTGACTTTTGATCATGTGACAATGAGGATGTTACAATGGTTGCATGAAAAATGGTCATGTCACTTTTTTCAGTGCCTTTGTAACTTTGAACGATCACTAATTGAATTGTTGTAAATAGAGGACTATCTGTACTTCAGCATGCCTAAATATCTTGCTATTATCAAGGACAGAGGGCTGAAATGAAGTCTTTCAAGCATGTACCAACTTTATTTGATGCTTGACAGTCATCTGATATGATTTCTGCAGAAATTAAAAAGCAATCCAATTGTACAATGAAGGGAAATGTCCAGGACTCCATTCTGCACAATGAACAAGAGTGCCCAAATAGAACAGGGCCAGTGTACAATATCGTATTTTGAAAATAAACAGAATATGTTTCAACATTTAAAGAGGGAGGACTCAAATCACCACCACTTCAAACTCTTTCTATTCCCCCATCCAGAGCTATTCCAGACAAATTCCCCTATTTCCATCACCCTGCCACATTGTTCCTGCATCTAAAGATGAAACCAGGAGAGCACAATATTTTACATCTCTGACAGAAGGGCAAGGTGAAGTTTGCCATACTGTATTCCCTTCATGGCTGTTCGGAGTTCTGGCTCAGGCAATGACGTGGAAGGATGGAAGGTAGGTTAGAGATTTTTAAAAAACTTTGATTTACCAGAATGGATTCTTGGCCATTGTTGCATACAATATGGTTAGTCAACTGGCAAAAAGTCTGAATTGTGAAGCAGAAATCTCCTATTTGATGAATCATAGTTCTGCCATTAACTTTAGGAGTAGTCTTATATGAACCTGTCTCTTTCCCATCTGCTATGTGGGTGATGGGGGTAATCATGTAATAAAATTTACAACTAAATCATGCATATGCAAAATTCTGAATCTTATAAAATGCTATACAAATATTAATTTTTTTTCACCCTATGCATTGCACATGTTACATATTCTTGTGAGATAGAAGGGGAAAATAATATGAAAACTGATGCGCTCCAAACTTAATTCAAGAAAACAGACTGGGGTGTGGGAGTGGGGAGACAGATTTGGAAAGAGATGGTAGAGAATATGGGATACTATGTTGGTCCAGTTATTTGCAGAAGGAATCAAATTAAAGTGTGCCTAAAGGCTGGAGAAAAGCAGAATGTCAAGGTCAGATGTTTCTCCCATCTCTGTCCTCTGGTCAGCTCTGATTTCTTGCCTCTCTAATTTTGACTTCTGTAGTGGGGCCTGCTTGTTCTGCAAAGGAGGGAAGTACCTGTTAGTTGTCTGGAATTTCTAAGATCAACATGGACTTGGAAAAACCCCAGGACTGAACTCTGTCTGTCTGATATGTTTCTAGAACATGTTGAGAATATTTGTTCAGCACATCCATATAGTCATATCCCTGGGCTTAGGATATAAACAAAAGTATTTTTACTTCTTTGCATTTTCTACACAGTCTTTTTTGTTTCATTAATATTCCATCAGAGGGTTTGTGGCAAATCCACTGACATGTCACACACCTCTATCTATCTATCTATCTATCTATCTATCTATCTATCTATCTATCTATCTATCTATCATCTATCATCTATCTACCTACCTACCTACCTCTCTCTAGCAAAGGAATTACATTAATTGCCTTCAGTCAGCTCTCTATGCTCAGATCATATTATACCCTATTTTCTATTTAGATGTTTATGTAATCAAATTGACATCATCTATCTATTAGAGGGAGGTATCAGCAGACTTAAGAAAATGCTAGGCCTTGCAGAAATGCACAAAATTTTCCATAGGCTGGTGGTGGTCAGAATCCCCAAGAGTCAGAAAGCTCCAATTGGAACTGCATATATTAAAATGGGGAAAATATCAAATCCAAAATGCAGGAATAGAATGACATTTGCTAGAAAAGAGTGCAGTTGTCTGGCATTCTGAAGAAGAAAATTCCACATTGCAATATATTCTTACTTTTCATGTCACACATATTTTACATAATACTTCAAAACACATATTTATTAGTTTCTGTGCTATACATTTTTATTTTTTGTGGATCATTATTTTTGCCTCCTCTGATCTTTTAAAAGATACTCCAATAAACACTACATAGGCTACATAGTATATATTGGGATAGATCCACTAACTGCAGATGCAACTACTGTACAACTATTTTATCCCTCTTTTCAAATCTGCTTTAATTGTAAGGGACTATGGATGCATTCTTAATTTCCATCTCCTACTATACATTCACAAAAACCCTGCAAGATAAACTTGAAATAAATAAATGATACAGATATTTACTTATTTGTAACCCATCTTTATTATTTTTACAAATAATTCATTGAACACTTCCACAATTCAAGAATATAAGGAAGAGAGAGAAAAAATATTTTTACTAAATTTAAAACATTAGCTACCTTTAAAAAAAAGTTTATAGTGAACAAAATGTTGAACTCAGCACAGTTATTTTAAAAAGTCACCACTGAAAACGCATATTTTTTTTTGCTAGAAAAATCAGGCACACTCTGAGTAGGATTAAGATTAGGATGCAGCCTAGGGTTAAATCCCCACAGATACACAAATGTGCTTTCCTCCCTTCTTTGATGGAAAAGATATTGAAATAACTCATGCTGACCCACAGCCTAGCATTACTGCATCTCAGCAAAAAGGCCCAACACTGAAATGTAATGAGGAGTGGCATCAAGTTAGCAGTGGGTAGTTTTTCACTTGTCCTTCTCCCTTCCTGCATTTCCTACCATCATGAAAACCAGCCCCTCATTTTTCTGCTGAACATGTGCTGGAGAAGGGCAGCTTGGAGATGGGACCATATGCAGCAACAGTCAGTTCAAATGGAGGGAGCAACAGGGTGATCAAAGCCCCATCTCTTTTTAACACAAATCATATGGATTGCACATACATGTGCTGAACTTCAATGGCTTAGTTCTGCCTGCCATTTTGAAGCCACTTATCATCACTGTGGATGTTCTTGGTTGGGTGTTCATTATTATTATTGTTATTATTATACAATTGTATCACAGCGGCCAGTTGTTTCGCCGGATTTGGCATTGGTTACTAGTCGGGCCCCATCCAGGGGCCTAGGACGTCGTAAGGTATTTTTGTAATATGCGTGCAGATCCAAGCAGTGCGACTTTTTGCATTTGACTGATGGTGATTTTGTCAATGTTTAACTGTTTTAAATGTAATTCCAGTGCTTTTGGAATAGCACATAGTCAGCCAGATGTTCAGACTGGATTTGACATGTTTGTCTACCAAGGACCGGGATGTTTGATGGTGTTATAGATATTGCCGCAGGATGGAAGCTGTTCCAAGTAAAGCATAACCTTCTGCAATTGATGGCAAATTTGTCAATACCTATGGTGTTCAAATGGTGCTCCAGTTGTTTTGAGATTGATCCCAAGGTACCTTAGAATCAGAATGTTCAAGTCTGATAAATTTAGAATTTCCAAATAGAGAGGTAGCCATTTAGATATTGTTCCAAGGGCTCCAATTACAATCGGGACAACAATTGGTTTCTTTTTCCACAGTCCTCAATTTGCAATATATAACTTCAATATGTATGTATGTATGTATGTATGTATGTATGTATGTATGTATGTATGTATGTATGTTGCTTATCTTCAATTCGTGCCTCACCAGGTATTGCAATGTCAATGAACCAAACTTTTTTTCTTTTCAAATATTGTTATGTCAGGTGTATTGTAGGCCAAGTGCCTGTCAATCTGAATTCTGAAATCCCACAAGATCTTGACTTTTTCATTCTCTAGAACCTTCTCAACCTGATGTTCCCAGTGCTTTTTGCTGTACTCAAATCCAAACTTCTGGCACAATTTCCAGTGAATGATTTTAGCAACTCGGTCATGGCATTGTTGGTAGTCAGTTTGTGAAATTTTGCTGTACCCACTGATCAAATGGTTGACTGTCTCATCTTTCTCATTACAGAGGCGACATTTGCTATTGGTGGTAACATACTGAATTTTTGAATTCATGTAATTTGTGGCTAAGGATTGTTCTTGAGCTGCCAAAATAAAGCCTTCTATTACTTTTTTCAGTACTCCTGATCTTAACCATTTCCAAGTTGCTGTTGTTGATTTAATCTTCAATTTGATTGACAGTCTGGATTGGTAAAAACTTAATATTTCAAGTCCTAACCAAGAACCTAAGAGCTGTTAAGGTAATGTCTGAGTATATAAGAAGCTCTGAGTCAGGTGGTTTTTTGCAGTCAGAATATTCAGGTCTGATAACTTCAAAATTTCCATGTATCTAGACAACCCTTTGGGTATTGCTCCAAGGGCTTCTATTACTATTAGTAAAACTATTGATTTCTTCCTCCACAATTGCTCAACCTCAATTTGAAGATTGTAGTATTTTGTTATTTTTTCTAGTTTTTTCTCTTTAATTCGTGCATCATCTGGTTTTGCAGTATCAATGAATCAGACTTTTTTATTTTCCACAATATTGATGTCAGGCGTGTTGTGGGCCAGATGTCTGTCTGTTTGGATTTGAAAGTCTCAGAACATCAATTTGATGTTCCGAGTAATATTTGCTACATTTGAAGCAGTGGTGGGTTCCTACCAGATCCTACTGGTTCACCTGAACCGGTAGTGGTTTGGCGGTCTGTGTCGCTGGAACTGGCAGTGGCCCAGGTCTGCCATGCCCCCAAACCTGTTCTCCAGGCAGCGCCATTTGTTTTTCAGTTCTATGCATGTGCAGAACAATTTTAATTGCAGTGTGCATGCATGCACAGCACGTATCAAGCACGTGCATGCACACACACATGTACGGCATGCACACAAGCAAAACGGCAATAGTGGCTGCCAGAACTCACCCCTTATTTGAACTCAAACTTCTGGCAAAGCTTCCAATGTATGATTTTGGCAACTTGATCATGATGCTGTAAATGCTTGATCATGATACTTGATCATGATGCTGTTAGTTTGTGAGATTTTACTACAGCCACTGATAAGGTGATCCACTGTCTCATCTTTCTTGTTGCTTAAGTGGTATTTGCTGTTGTTACTGACATGTTGAATTTTAGCTTTCATGGAATTGGACTGCAGGGCTTATTCTTAGGTAGCCAAAATGAAGCCTTCAGTTTCTTTCTTTAGCACCCCTGATATCATCCAGCTCCATTTTAGCTTTGTATCTACCTTTCCTTCAGTGTCCTTCAGGTATTGACTGTGAAGGCTTCTTTTTCCAGTTAGAAATGCAATGCTCAATTGTTTCATTTTGATATTCTGCTTTCAATCTTACTGTTTTCAAGAAGTTTCCCTTGAAGTTCACCTCCTTCAGCAGGGACTCTCTTACTTTTTTTACATAGTCATTTAAGCAGTGTTTTCCACTTCTACAGTTTGTTTCACCTGTAAGAGTTCTCTGCCACCATGACATCTAGGCAATTACAATAGATCAATATCACTTTTTGGGTGCAGAGTATGATGAATTTCATTAGTTTTCTTGAATTTTAATCTAAGTTATCAAGTTCTAGCTGAGTCCAATCAATTATTCCAGCTGGGCATCGCATTACAGGCACTGCCCAGATGTTAATTGCCGTTATGATATTTCCTCCACTTAGCTTTGGTCTCAAACTTTTCTGGACTCTATGTATTTTGTTGTAGTAACTTCTTTGACTTGGATGTACAACATATTGAAGCTTCCAAAACTCCTAAGTAGTTGTACCATTCTTCTGGTGTTACTGCTTTTATCAAGTTCAAATTCATCATCTTCAACAATTTTTCCTGCCTTAACAACAATTGTTGCACATTTGTCAATGCCAAATTGCATCTCAATGTGTCTATTAAACTCCTCAGTGCCTTTCAGCAGTGAGCTCAATTCAACTTTTGTTTTTCCAAGAAGTTTTTAATCATCCATGTAGAGCAAATGTTAAATTTTCAACCTTTTTTTGCCAATTCTTACCCACAGTTTATTTTGTTCAAAATGCCTGTTAGTGGCACCATCGAAAGTACAAATAACAGAGTCATTTTGAATGACAAAATGACAATGAGTCATTTTGGAAGATTTCTCGTTTGAAGATTTGTCAAATTCACCAAGTTCTTCTCCACAGGCCATCAATTTAGTTTGCCAAAGTGTTATGGAAGTCTTCAAGAATTTTTGGATGTTGCTGCTAATTCCAAAAATGTCTAAGCATTTCTCAATCCAGTTGTAAGGGCCCACATCAAATGCTTTTTTATGATTAAGCCAGACCATGAACAAATTTGTTTGTTTTTTCTTTGAATTCTTCAAAACCAGCTTATTATCAGTTGGTCTTTGGTTCCTCTTGAATTTTTGCAACACCAATTCTGTTCTACAGGTAAAAAGATATCCATAAATTGCTTTGCAATAATGCCTGTAAGTAATTTGCATGTTGTTGACATTAAGTGATTGGCCTGTAATTTTCAGGTTTATTTCCCCTTTCTACATCTTCTGAATCAAAAACGTTCTTCCAGTTGTTAGCCATTTTTCACTTTCTGATGTTTTCAGAACCTGATTCATTTGGTTTGCTAATCTTGTATGCAACCAGAATCCATGCAGGTCCAGTTTTTTTCCAGTTTTTTATATTCTTTGCTTGTTTTGCAACATTTCTTTTGTTATGTGAACATCTTCCAGTCACTTTCAACTTGCTTGATCCATTTTGCTTCTTGCTGTTTTCCAAACAGGTTCTTCCAAAATTTCACTTTCAAGTGTCTTATATAAATGATCCTTTTTTGCTTGAAATTGTGTTTTAGGGACTGACCAGAAGTACCTCAATGAGACAGACAGAAAAAAACATGGGTTCTGAAGAGCCTCACATAAATTCTGTCTGACAAACTGATGCTGATTGATCTTCGGATTGGAACTTTCCTGGAGAGAAAGTGAAGAAGGAGCTGCGTCTCATTATACCCAAAGGAATGTAACAGGTTCCTCATAGGTCAGAGATTAGCTCTCTGAATCAGCGTCGGGGGAGGCAGCATGGCTGCTATCAAGTCAGGGGCTTCTGGACTAAACATTTGAGCAGGAGCGGTGTATGAATGGAATGTGAAACCTGGTAAGAAGATTTAATTAACCAATTGGCATAAATCAGAATCTGGAAAAGGCAAAGAATCTTGTGAGTATAAATAATATTGACGGATAAATTGGGATTTTGGCAGAAAGAAAAGAAAGAAGGGGGGGGAATTGTGTTTCAAATCATTAAGCCCAAATAGAACTGCTTGTTTTAAATAACTTGGAGACAGAAATGACAAAACAGGGAATTGACTAACTCATTGAAATACAAACTTTGAATTTTGGATTTGAAAAGATTGTGTCTTTAAAAGAGATTAATTGACAATTGGGAATTCTATAAAGGGAAAGGATAGGAGAAACGAAACTTAAAAACATACCAAGGAGACTTGCTTTGTTTGAGTTTATTCTAATATGCATACCTTAAGCAACTAATCAATGAGAGGTGGAAAGTAACAAGGAAAAAAATCAAGAAAAAGCACTATTTACTCCACTCATAATCCTATCTTCTCTGGATTTAAAACTGGATTAAAAAATATCGCGCTGTATTTCTGGGAATCATCGAGTTGACGCAATATGGAACCATTTGCCAGAGCAAAGAACAAAGAAAGTGAAGTGATTAAGATGGCTCCCCCTTTTCTTCCTGTCCATTTTAGCTGAATGGGAATATGCTGGATCAGAATTGTGAAATAAGAAGAAACCTTGGAAAACCTGGAACTTAAATTATAATTAACTGTATAACTAATTGTAATCTTGGAACTGGACATTATGGAAAGGTGGGAATTTGAAGATTTATGTCAAATTATTAAAAAAATGCATAAATCATTAAAATTAAGCCTAAATAGAATCTTGAAGTTAGAAACTGAGGAGATGCAGGAAATGAGGGAAGAAGAGGGGGAGGGTAATGAAATGGTAGAAATGAAGGAAAATAAAAAGCAGACAAAAGATTTCACTGGGTTTGACAGTGGCATAGGGAAAATTGAAAAGGGCAGATATGTCCCAACAAAGAAAAGGGAAGAGACAGGAGGAGAAAAGAAAGAGGGGGGAAAAGGAGTGATAAGAGAAAAGAGGAAGAGAAGACAGGGAGACAGAGGATATGCCAAAAGATGCAGAGTGGGTGGGGAAGAAGAAAGATATACCAAGAAAGAAAAAACAGTTTAGAATTTGGGATAAAAGACTTACTAGGAAGAAATCAGATATTTAGAAATTGTTATGTGGAGAATATAAAGTAGAGGTATGTGATTTATTCTTTTACATGCTAATTAAACTGAGTTGCTAATTGATTGAATATGATAATGGAAAGAATTAAACATAGGTCAAAATCTATGAAATATAAGAATTCTTAAGATGAACAAAAGTGAAGTGTGTATTGCCTGTTATTATACATAACAGACTAGCAGAATTCTAACGAGCATTGAACAGCAAGGATTGTTATTTAAAGACAATTAAATGTAAGCTAAGTTAAGATATGGAAAAATGGAGCGGGAACATGAAACATACTTATAATGGAAAATTATTGAGATATAAAGACAGAACTAAAAATTGGGGCATGTAATGATATATAACTATACAATATTATGAATAGCTGGGAATTGTAACCAGGTCCACATTTCGGCCAAAAATAGGTTGGGTGTGTGTGTTTAAAAATATAATTGCTATATATGTATACTTTTTGTTTTTCTTTCAAAAAAGGGGGAGGATATATGTTAAAATTAAAGATGTTTAATGAAATGAAATTATAAATACCATCAACATAAAATGGAGCCCGCTCAGAAGCTGAAATACATCAAGTAAATGAAATGAAAAGTGGGGAAGAAAGTAAAGGGAGGAAGAGAGGGTTAGGAAAGAGAGGGGGAGAGGGGGAGAGAAAGGAAGAATGGAAAGGGGAGAGAGGAGAAGGAGAGGGGAAGAGGAAGTAGAGAAAGGATGACAGAGGGAAGAAAGGAGGTAGGGAGGAGGAGGAGAGAGGGAGAAGAAAGTGATGGATAAGGTACAAATATGGTCTATGGAAAAGAGCAGAAGAGCCAATAATCATTCTTGGGGATTGATGGTAAGATGAATTGGTGTAAATATTTAATAATATAAAACAATGTTGGTTACTTGTATGAAAATGAAAAAATAAAAAAACTTTTAAAAAAATGGACAGATTGACATTAAAAATAAAAGAAAAAGAAGATACAGAGTATTTTCGAACATGGGGCTTGTTTTATAAATGGTTGGACAGTAGACGTAGAAATTAGGAGGGGAAAATATTATTGTATATTAATAATTTGATTCAGACAATACACTGTTCACTAAGCATTTATGTATGTAATGTGAAAATATATAAATAAACTGTTTAAAAAATGAGAGTATTTGTTTAGGCTGCAGCCTGAATTATACTAGATTTCAGCTATTTATTCAACTGTACTAATGTTAAACCCCTGGTCCATGCCATCTGTAAGTTTAAATAAAATGATAGGCTATGGTAAACAATGACATCTTACTGATATTGCAATGAGACCAATATAGTGATCGTGACACTTACCAAAAATATAGTTTAGGATTAGAACACTTGGACTATCACTGTGTTTAGCTCCCTTTTAATCCCAACATACATGTCTATACCAACCAGAGTGTCAGGATATAGTTGTAAATAAAAGGCACTTAGGATCAAATTGCATGAGTCCACAAATTCCTGAGTGAACAGAAGCTGTCGCCACCAATACATGGTAAAAAGTTAAACACAAGACCCTTCTGCAAATTCCAATGCATATCACTATGTACAATAGTTTAAAGTTTGAACATAGTGGATGAAAAGTATAGATACTCTTTCAGTTTAATACTTTGTAACACTCCCTTTGACAGAATAACAGCTTTACAATATTTTCTGTAACCTGCTAAATATCTTTCTATTCTTGCTTTTGGATTTTTCCTCATTCTTCTTTCTAGAGATCTTCTAACTCAAAAAGATTTTTAGGTCTCCATCAGTGATGGGATTCAAAAATTTTTACTACCAGTTCTATGGGCGTGGCTTGATGGGCTGGCATGGCTTGGTGGGGGTGGCAGGGGAAGGATACTCCATTCCTTCCCCACTCCAGGGGAAGGTTATTGCAAAATCCCCATTTTCTCCCGATCAGCTGGGACTTGGGAGGCAGAGAATAGATGGAGGCGGGGCCAATCAGAGGTGGCATTTAACGGTTCTCCGAACTATTCAAAATTTCCGCTACTGGTTCTCCAGACCTGGTCCGAACCTGCTGAATACCACCTCTGGTCTCCATACAAGGACTGTGTTATGAGATCTTTCAACCGATTTTCAGTAATATTTAAGACTGGGAACCATGAAGGCCTTTCCATAATTTTTATCTCTCTTTCATGATTGGTATGAACATTATTTTAGATTGTTGTTTTATTGAAGTATCCACTTTTCAGCTTAGTTTCTTCATTAGTTTGTTTGAAAACAAACAGTAGTTTGAAGACCAAGAAATATATCTATTTGAATTGTCTGAAAATTGGCCAGATCTGCAAAACAGAATCTACTGATAACTGAAAATGGTCTGCTGAAGGACTTAGCTGACACTGTATCCACAGTTCAGATCTGCATGGGCGAGCTATCAGAAGGAAAGCAAACTGCAGAGAATGAGACCTGCTCATTGGTTTCTGTGTGTGTGTGTGTGTGTGTGTGTGTGTGTGTGTGTGTGTGTGTTCCTCCCAAAAGAAGAAATATTGTCTGTTTCACTATATGTGTTATACATCACTGCATGCAACAGGCAGGTCATTTGCTCATTTCCTGCTTTTAATCAAATCTGGCCATAATGGACTTCTTACTGACATCTGGCTTTACTGTTGGTCTTAAACTCAGACCAGCAAATCTGATGCTGGTTCTACCACCAGCTTTTCTTTTCTTATCATGCTCTTTCATAAAGATATTTCTAAAACTGAAAAAAAAAGTTTTCAAGAGACTAAAGAAAAAAAGCTGAGAAGAATGTTATTTTTTTGATCGTCACATTTTATTATGATATGTATGCACATCGCATATTTAAAGTACATTTAAAAAGAAAACATTTTGAAGAGCAAAACAACAAATAAAACGTTATCAATTTTTTAAAATGCTAAAATTAACTGAATTAAAATAATTACTCTGGGTTGAACACTATTATTTGCTCAACAACAAGCATGTTTTAGATTAAATGCAGTAATTACAGTTTTAATATTCTTTTGCTACTATGGCCATTTTGCTGCCTGAATCAGAGTACAAGCCCACTCCTTTGAAAGGCAAGATATTCTGGTCAAATTGTTTGGCAGTGAAGCAGAAAATTAGACATGCCCACTCTGTAAGTATCTGCTACCTTTTGTCACATAAACTCAGCTGTCAGAGGCAACTGCCTGCTGGATGAGAATTTTGGCACTCCATACAATTTCCAATTAAGGCAACTTTATTTCACAGCAGAGAAAATTTAACTTGATGCAGCAAGAATCATAACTCAATTTAACCCTACCGGCTGCGGTCAGGCCATTACATAAAATAGCTTGGCTCACAAGTTCTAAGCAACCAGTTGTGGATACTGATGGTTTTCTCTTGATGGGGAGAACAAAATGAGAGGAGAGTCTGCAGATTATCTGTGCTTCTCAGTTTCTGAGAGAAGTGCTATAAAGAGACTGAAAATAATATTTTGAAAATGATCTAAGGGTTAACTGCAATTTTAGGAAGAAAAAAGCAGTTATATACAGTCTGCTCCCTATTTGCACCTTATCACAGGAAAGAATTCATTCTTTGACTCCAAATGGAAACCTTATACTGTATTACATTTGGAGGGAGAAGGCTTTGATTCTGGTCCCTATGGAACTCTATCTGTACCATCAGCATTATGGTTGTTTTTTCAAAACCATCTTGGAGCTGTTACATAAAACACAATCACTGAATTATGATTATATTTTAAGTCCTGTATTGTCTCTGGCCTTCCTCTATATGAAAAGGCCATGGAATGATTTCACAGAATATTAAATATGTAACATTTTTTATTAAAAGCGTGTAAGTGCATATGAAGAGCATTATTCACTTCTGTGTCGGATTATTTAATATGAACAACTTGAAATAGCTCAGAGTAAAAGTGCCTCATTAAGCTTAATTGATGACTCACTCATATAATTCATAAATGTTTCTTGCTTTTTCTTTATATAATCTGCATTTCATCTATATTGTGATTAAAGTAATGTTTCCCCTTTCTGTCTTACATTTACAGCATTCCTATATTTATGTACAAAAACAGAAAAGATCCAGTAGCCTTTCTGGTGTCCCATACAAAAGTTTTAGTTGTTTAGTTTTTTTCTATCTATAGAAAGTTTCCGCATTACATAAAATCTTATGCCTCAATGAGTAACTACAGTAACAACCCAGCAAAGGATCTGGGGTGCAATGAATCATAAAGACCCGCAATATCCTTTATTATGATAATACTCGACTCATTCTAAATGTATATATAAATTTTGCAAAAATATGGGGTAAGGTATTATAGAAAGTGCACTTTCTTGAGAATGCTACTGAGCTTTAGACAGATTTAGGCCCAGTTCAGAGTCAAGTAGCCCTGCTTTTGCCTTCCATTGCACTAAGAGCTTTCAGCAATTTTTAAATTGTAAGCTTAATATTAATTACAGCATAATCTGTACTAAAGTGCTAGATATTATTCCCAATGCAACTGAATTACTCTTATATTTACTTTAATATACTGAAATATTTCAAAGATCTAGACGATGGTCCAGTTTACTCAACAAGCTAAGAACAAAAATGCCTTCAATAGTTTTGGCATTGTATATTGTATGAATTGGACCATTGTATGTTTAATGGACCACTATGTGTCTAATGAGAGAAAATTAACTGATTACTTCAAAATATGGCAAAGCAAATCATAGTGTGGAATAATCTGTATGAATTTTATCATATATTACATGAATATGCGAAGACCATCAATGTTTTACAAGAGTATTTCTATGATTATTTCAGCACAGTGTCCTATCTTATATCATGTCAAATTAACTATTTAATATTATTAGGTCATTAAAGTTTATTCAAGCTGTATGCAAACATTAATAAGGAGCACTGGATAAGACACTAGTGTTTATGTAAGTTGAAGCAGATGCTAATTAACAGAGATGCATTTAAAAGAGAAAATATTTAAGATAGTACGGGAGTACATTAAAGTTAACATAATTATCATTTTTCTTGGATGTTAATAAATGACATAGCATAATAATTTAACTAGCAATGAAGAAATAAAATCACTTGGTTGAGACATATTGTGCAGTGTCATAATACACTATGGTTTAGTTTCAGTTTAGTGTTAAATTCTGAACTCAGTTTTTGTCAGTTTATTGTGACTTATTGGTCTGACATAATCATGGCAGAACCCAGTTAAAAGAAATAGATTAAATAAAGTTTATTTGCTCCCAAAAATTGTATGCCTCATATTATTAGGATATAAAGTGTATCTTGTTAAAATTATCTGTTGTCTGTACACTACTAGCTCACTTAATATGTGTACTGATGCTCACAAATGTTTTAGTATCTGGAAGAAGTCATGGTGAGCATTACTTGCATAGGATTCAAAATATTGCGTGACCCGTCAAAACCACGGTCCACTAAAGCGCGCCCGATTAAAGCGCGTACCTGACGTCATCAGCAGCGCGACAAATACGACCGTGGAGAAAAAAGGGCACTTTAAAAAGCGCTTTTAAAGCAAGCCGATTCACATAAAGGTAAGGGTTAGGGTTAGGGTTAGGTTAAGGGTTAGGTTTAGGTTTAGGGTTACGTTAAGCGTTAGGGTTAGGTTTAGGGTTAGGTTAAGGGTTAGCGTTAGGTTTAGCGTTAGGTTAAGGGTTAGGTATAGGGTTAGGTTTAGGGTTAGGCTTAGGGTTAGGTTTAGGGTTAGGTTTGGGGGGGTTAGGTTTAGATTTACACGTTAATTTTAAGTTTACCGCTCACAGCGTGCTGTTTTCATCACGCTGTGATGATGTCACGTACGCGCTTTCGTCGAGCGCACTTTCGTCTACCGCGGTTTTGTGGTGGAACCAAATATTGATCCGGTTAGAAAAACAATGTATGCCTCCTTGAATCTGATGGAGATGGTAGAGGCAAGGAAATCTAGGTAGTTAGGCAGATTGATAATCAAAATATAAAGGAACTAGAAAAAAGGAACATGAAGGAAGGCAGAAGTTTGCTAAGAAATGTAAATCAGATTATCACTGCCTGAGAGACCAGTGTAGCAGAAAAATGAATATCGAAGATGGGTCAGAACAGTGAAGTACTATACAACTTTAAAAAAATGTCATTGGACCTAGAGATAGATGATATAATTGGTAAGAAATGGACATTGCAATCCTGGAAACCTAAATTAGTACACCAGCCAAATACTGTTCCGAAGATATAGTATATTTGGATTTTAATAAGGCATTTGATAAAGTAGACCACAGTCTACTTCTTGGTAAGCTGAAAAATGGGGGCTAGATTGCATCAGCACCATATGGATTTGTAGATGGCTGACAAACCACACTCAATATATATTCCTTAATGGAACTACATCTACATGAGGGAAGGAAGCAGTGGAGTACCCCAAGGTCCTGTTTTAAGCCGAGTACTCTTTAATAGAGTATCTTCATAAATGGTTAGATGAGGGGATAGAAGGGGAATTCATCAAATTTGCAGATGATACCAAGCTGTTAGGAATAGCTAATATCCCAGAAGATAGGTTCAAGATCCAGATGGATCTTGATGGATTTGAACACTGGGCCCTATCATAACAAAATGAAATTCAATCTAGAGAAAGGTAAGGTTTTACACAAAGACAAGAAAAGTCAAATGTACAAGTACAAATTAGGTGAAACGTGGCTTAATAGCAATAACTGCAAGAAGGATCTTGGAGTCCTAGTGGATAATAATCACTTAAATATGAACCAGCAGTGTGCTGCAGCTGCCAAAAAAGCCAATGCAATTCTAGACTGCATTAACAGAGGTATAAAATCAAGATCACATGAAGTATTAGTACTGCTTTATAAGGCCTTGGTAAGACCACACTTAAGATACTGCATCCAGTTTTGGTTGCCACAATATAAAAAAGATGTTGGAAAAAGTGCAGAGAAGAATAACAAAGATGATCAGAGGTCTAGAAGCTAAAACATATGAAGAATGTTTGCAGGAATTGGGTATGTATAGTCTAATAAAAAGAAGGATTAGGTGACATGACAGCAGTGTTCCAATATAGAAGTTGCCACAAAGAGGGAGGGGTGTCAACCTTTGTTTTTGCAGGTTCAATTTTTTTTTATTCTCTTACCATTTTAAGTATACATTCACATAATTGTTATTCTTCTTTACATTTGTCATACATTTGTTATTCCATTTAATAAGTTAGAATATACAGTTTGGGTTGCTTTATTTACCATCCCTTCCGTCTGTTGTAACACCACCTTATTTTCCCTTTCTTTTCTCCCTTCCTCCCTTCTCTACTTCCTTCCTTCCTTGTCTCCTCCCCCTTCCTTCTTCCATTACCTCTCCCCTACTCCTACTCTTACAACACAATACAATAACAGAGTTGGAAGGGACTTTGGAGGTCTTCTAGTCCAACCCCTGGCCTAGGCAGGAAAACCTATACCGTTTCAAACAAATGGCTATCCAACATTTTCTTAAAGACTTCCAGTGTTGGAAGTCTTTAAGAAGATGTTGGCTAGCCATTTCCATCTTCCTCTTCCCTTTCCTACCCCCTCTCTCTATCTCCCTTCTCCCTTCCTCTCCTTGCCACTTTCTTCTTTCCCCTCTCTTCCTCTCATTCTCTCCTCCTCTATCCCTTTCTTTTTCTGTTGTTATAGGGGTCTCTTTCAAATCTCAGTTTGTTTTCTTGCGATGGTATTTCTGCAAACCCAAATATAATTTAGTATCATTTCTTATTCCCTTACCTTCACTAATCTATCCTATGTCGCCCCCCCCTTTATATCTCGCTCTTGAATAAATACTTGTATATCTAATATTTTCTTTTCTGTTTTCCCCCTCCCCCCTTTTTTTCATTTAATAGTGCATTTTCTGGGTTCTGTATCTTCTCCTTACTTTCTTTTCTAGCTTCTTTTTTCTAGTCCATTATAAAATCTCCCCATGTCTTGAAGTACACTGATTTCTCTTTATCCTATATTTTCAGTGTCAACCTGTTCATCTCTGCACAATCTAGTATCTTTTATTATCTCTTCATCTGTAACTTATTTAATTTCCAATTTGGGGCAAATACAATTCTCGTTGCTGTAATTACATGTATAATCAAATAAGTATCCTCTTTCTACTCTGGGATAATACCTAGTAAAAATATCTCTCGTCTAAATTATATTTCTTGTTATAACATTTTCCCTAGCCACACTTTTATTTTAGTCCAACATTTCCTTGCTTCTGCACATGTCCACCACATATGATAATAAAAACCTGTTGTTGGTTGACATTTCCAATATTTCCCTGACTTTTCTTTTAAACATCTTTGCTAATTTTTCTGGTAACGTGTGCCATCTATAAAACATTTTGTATAAGTTTTCTTTGACATGGTTAATGTATAGTTCCTTTCCCACGGTTGTTGCCACTTTTCTAGCTCAATCATGCAGCCAAAGTTCTTTGCCCAAGTTATCAACCTATTTTCTAAAGCACCAGAAGGAGAAATTTTCCAATAGTTAAAACAATAACCCAGTAGAATGCCATGCCTTCAGAGGTTATGGGTGCTTCATCACTGAAAGCTTTTAAAAAGAGAGAGGACAGCCGTTTGTCTGAAAAGGTATAGGTCTCCTGCTTGAGCAGGGGATTGCATTAGAAAACCTCAAAGATCCCTTTCAACTCTGTTACTCTGTTAAAGCCAGAATTAGAATTTTTAATAGGAAGGATTGAAAAGAAAATTGCCTTCAATATAATTCTGTGCATAGTCTATAGGATTATAATATGCTATCATTTTGGATTAATCATTAAAGGTAAAGAAAAGAAATGATAACCTCAAAACTAGGTTTTAAAACGTTTATAAATAGACCATGCTTTATAGGAGAAAAATGAGTTGGCTTCACAAAAATAAGTTGGACTGCAGTAGTAGAATAACTCCATTTTCATGGGCATACATAGCTGGATGACTGCACTGAGACTGGAATGAAGTCAGAGGGGAAATGTTATGTGTGACAGAGAGCACAGGATGGAAAAGAATAGAAGGATCTCTATGGTAATGTGCCCCAGAGGGATTCCCCTGTTGTTTTCAAAAGGTCCTTCTAGCCTTTAGAATTAAGAACTTTATATCATTTACCCCCTTTTTCTACTGCCATCAGGATCCCTAGTTGGTGAACCCTGCAGTATGGAAGATATTAATCCTGTTCATCTGCTTTCTCTAGCAGATAATTAGCACCAGTTGCCAGCAGGAAAGCCGACGCCAAAGAAATCTTGTTGGACAGAATCTGTATAAGCTATTTTGGATGAGTGAAGATCTGCAAGGTTGGAGTACAAGCTATTCAGGAAGTATGTGGGGATAAACAGGATAGCGCTGACCAGGAAATTCCTTACACCAGCTTTTCCTGATAGGCTATATTATGTGTATGAGTAAGTTTTTTCCCCCCTAAATGGCAAATTTAGGTGAGATTGGCGCTTGTTGAAATTAGATTTATTTCTGATCCTTACATAGTCATGCATTTCTAGCAGTGGTGGCTTCCGGATCATGTTGCAACCGGTATGGTGCAATGGGGCTGGGCGTTCACCACACGAACGCGTGCAGCATGCACGCATGCATACTTACTATCCGTGACACTCTGCGACACCTCTGTGATGTTCCAGCTGCTTGGCGGAGCGTTGCGCAGGCACCGTATCCTCCGTGCGCATGTGTGGATGCCCCGAAAACCTTACTTACCGGTAAGGAGTACAGGCAGGCGGGCGGGCCCTCCAGAGCACCGTATCAGAATAGTACCTGGCATCTGATGACTTGATTTGGGGTTTACAGTATTCAGGATAGATGTTCCCGGCAGGCACTGGTACACCTGTACCGGGGCGTACCGGTCATAACCCACCACTGATTTCTAGTCAGTACTCTCATGATATTTGGACAGCACAAGCTTCAAAAAGATGCACAAGCACATCTATCCTGAATACTGTGAACCCCAAATCAAGTCATCAGATGCCAGGTTGTTATTTCTTACTAGACAAATTTGGTTCAAAATTCTTTGGAATGAAAATATAAATTCATATTTGACTTCTTTCAAACATAGCAAGAACTTCATTTTATTGTTCACTTTCCTCTTCACAGAGTAGAACTGTATTTTTTGAAATATGACTTTCTGCATGATCATCATAGATACTCCTAAATATGAGACAGATAGAAATTATCCTACACGACAGTAGGAATTGAAAGGGAAAAGCTCTGCATTTGAGAAACTGATTAATAGAATAGTGCAACGTGAAGAATAAGGTGAAAAACAAGTTTTTTTTTAAAAAAAATGAGTTAATTACAATTGTGAAACATTTCATTTTTTTACTGTGATGTCATGCAAGTGGATTCCACTTTCATTGAAGTTGAAGGAGTTCTATCACATTTCCCAAAAATGTACTCTTATTTTGATACCTGAGAAAAATACTATAACTTTTAAAATATTTATCATAATAAATTAGGGCAGATTAAATTAAAATGAAAGAAAGAATTGTAGGTCTTATTCTCCTTCATATTCCTATTGCTTAGCTTTGTGGTTCTCAGAATTTTGGATGGGTGGCATTGGTAGTGAAGACAATGCACACAGGTCTAGGTTTCCAGAGTTGAATGCCTCCTTCTTCACCCCAACTGAGACAACAGTCACATCTTTTTTCTTTTTTAAATAAACAAATTCACTGGTACATAGGGAAGCTCTAGGAAAATGTGGTAGTGGAACAACTGGGCCCTTCTTGACCTCTCAGCAGCCTTTGATACCATCAACCATGCTATCCTTTGGGATCTGCTACAGAGCTTAGGACTGAGCGGCAGAGTTCTGTGCTTGTTTAGCTCCTTTCTCAAAGGCTGTTTCCAATCAATGTTGATAGGAAATGAGAGATCCAGCCCCAGGCCACTCCCGTATATCATACCACAGGGCTCAGTAATTTTTCTGCTTTCCACTCCTGGAGCTTCAAGATCCTGGTCTCTGACATCTTTGGTTCTTGATGGAGTTGAAGTACCCAGTTCAGACCTTATTATTCACAACTAAGAGATTCTTTGCAGAGCTTTGGTATCGCACCAACTGCAACCTTTTCTAGATCAGGACTCCCTTTTCTGGGTCATTCAAGCCCTAGTCATCTGTCTTCTGAATTATCACAATGTGCTTTACATGGAGTTATCCCTGAAATGCATTTGGAAGCTTCAACAGGTACAAGGTACAGGAGCAGGAGCAGTCTTTGGGGCCTATAGAATGACCCATGATATATCACTGCTTTGCAAGTACATTGACATTGCAAGCAGATTTAAATCTCTTCATGGCATAGGTCCAGACCACTTTAGGAACCAATTCATCCCACTTGTGCTCTACTCGTGCCAGCAGAGGAGACCTGCTTAGGATCTGTCGGTCAAGGAACTCTGCTGGGATCTCATCAGAATTCCTTGACTGACAGGATACAGAAGAAGAACCTTTTCTACCAGTCCTGTGGAATATCCTGCCTTCCCCACTATCCTTTAAGTTTCCCCTCATCCTCCTATCCTTCTGCAAGGGTCTAAAGACCTGGCTCTGCTAGTTGGCCTGGGGACTGAATGGGGGAGTACATCACAAGAAGTGGCTGCTAATTAGCTGAGCCCACTCCCCCCTTAAACTTTCTGTTCCCCCTTTGCTCATTTTTTAAATTTCATATTATTGCACTTCCATTGTTTATTTTTATTCTTTTATTTCATTTTACTTGTTATTTTATACCTTTTTTTCCATTGTATTGTTTTAACCTCCACCCCACCCCCCAAGAGTAGCTCCATGATAAGATATGTGGCATATAAATTTAGCAAACAAGCAAACAAGTTGCACTCATCTGCTTCATTTTCCAAAATGCAAGAGTTCTGTAAAATGTGTTTTAAGGGAAAAAAGAATGTCTTATCAACTCTATAAGAAATAGTGGAAAAATTTTAGGCTCAAGTCAAAATGGGCCAACTTGCCACAAGATAACTTGATGCAGGACAATTCAAAAAATACAAAAGTTAAATTAATTTCAGTGGAACTGTGACCAATAATAAAAGGTCAATCCAGAAATACAAGAGTTACAATAATTTTGATGAAAAGGCGGTCACCAATAATAAAAGTAACTGAATGAAACTATTAATGCAGCATTGAATTGTCCCACACTGAGTATTCCCATGGCAAGTTGGCCATGGCAAGTTGGCTGCAGCAAGGTGGCCATGGCGAGTTGTCCTAGACCTGGCTCAAGTTGCTATCAACTCCTGGACAGATCTCATGCATTTTTAATACCAATATGGAATTGTTACTTCAAGGATTTTCCCCCGACTTCCCAGTATCATCTATAGCCATAGATTTTAAAGTAATAACCAGATCTGACTCTACTTAACTTTTTCAAGATCAGCCAAGGTTGGTTAGTGCACAACCTGCTGTCAATGGAACGAAGAGGAAGTTAAGAAAGAAAATATATTTGTTCCTAGAAGAGAAGAGAAATTCTGTTTTCTTTTCAAATGGTGGGAGCAGTCACTGGTGCAAAAGGATAGATACAGTGGTGATATGTGTTTACACTGTAGAACAGGGGTGTCAAACTTGCGGCCCGCAGCCCCAATGCATCACATGCTGGGCCCGCCTGGTTTAGTGAAGGGGGGGGAAAGTCCTGATACTTCACATGACACTGCTGTGACGACACAAGTTTGACATCCCTGCTAAAGACTGATTAAGACTTCTGATTGCCTTCTCTTCTGATGAAGATTGCAACTCCTGAAAGTTTCCTGACATCCAATTCACATAGATAAGCCAAAGAAGAGGTCAAGCTTTTCCTTGAAGATGTCCATAGCAGTGTTAGGAAAATGACAAAAAAAAACAACCCCACAACAGGAAGGTAATGGAAAGAGCAGGGCTAATAACTATAGCAATTTTGATTGTGACTTGACAGGAACACCACAGAATTGTAGAGATGTGGAGCTGGATCATATTACAAAGATCCTTTAATCCAGCCTGCTGTAATGTGTAGGAAAACTAAACCAACCATCTTGAGGGGTCTACTCATTTTCTTCTCTTTTTTTGTTGGAAAACCAACAAATTCTGTAGATAATGTTGATTCTATAAGATAAAAGACTTATTCCAAGGAAAGGTTCAAATATGTCATCAATCTACTTCCAGCCCACCTTTCTTTATCAACTGCTTATTTGCTTTGACTGTAAGTAGTTCAGATTCTCATAGAGAACTATCATGGAATAAACTTGTACTCATTTAAGCAGCCTTGGTTCCTGTTTTTTTAAGCCTGATAGTTCCACTGTTGTACAGCTCTTTTTGTCAGAGGTTTTTCCTTACATTTAAATCAAATATGGGTAATTGTAACGTATACCTATTATTTCTGATCCTAACTTCTAAAACAATGTATAACTGTTTCTGACAATCTTCCTTAAAGCACACTTTTATATTCCTGAATTTTGATATCATATCTCCCCACAGTCTTCTTTTTTCAATGTGAATTTCCCAATTTTCTTCAATGTGAATTTCCTTGTGTCCCTGTATCATCTTTGCTCCAATGTAGGGCTTCCAAGCTATGAATGTGTAGCCTATATTTTCCCTCCCTAAATGGAGCATCTTATATTTCTCTTAATTAAAAGGCATCTTGTCCTCTAAACCCAATCTTCCCATCTTGTCCTCTAAACCCAATCTTCTAATGAACTCAGTCTTCATTAGATTGCAATTGTTTGTTTTTGTATTTATTGCCAAACCTTCCAATTTTGTTTGTCCTCCATAAATCTGATAAGCAATCTAGCAATCCCATTATACAGATCATTTGTAAAAATGTTGAATAATACTAACTCAAAGATAGACATGGCAGGAGCCCATTGGTTACAGCTCCTCAATTTAATGTAAAGCTATGGATGCTAAATTTCTGAATGCAGATAGCCAGCCTGTTGTAGGCCCACTTTATTGTAGTGTCTCCAAACCATATTTATCTTGAGCATACAGACAACAATATTTGTCATTTAGACACTGCATTATTCATAGAATTTTGTGGTTGAGCAGCGATAACAATGCTCCAACCTGTACCTCTCTAAGAACAAAATATCCCCACAGTGCTTTTGTTGCATTAGGAATTATCCAGCTGAAAACATGTAGGATGACCATGTCTTATAAATTATATTGCTTTGAAAGGAAAAAGATGAAGCTATTTAATATCTGCCCTTCCTTAAAAAGATCAAGGTAAACTATATGCAAAGATGGAGAATAGCTTTTATCCTTACAACAATTATGTCAGAAGTTGAGCTAAGAGATATTGAGTGATCAGAGATCACCCAATGAGCTCCATAGTTAAGCAGAAATTTGTATCTCCCTAGTCCTTCTTTAGACACAATAACAAACTAGTTCTGAGTTAAATAGAAGGAGAAAATGTATAATATTCTACTTTGCAACTGAGTTTTTGCTACAACTTTTCCTGGCTGAACTACTTTTCCTCTCTTAAGTGTCCCAGTTTCTTATTTCCAAAAGTATGAGACTCCGAAATGAAGCAGCTTAATAAGTGAAGTATCTAGAAACCAGCTCTCTTGAGTGCTCTTCTTTTATAACCTAGAGGGTAGAATTACAAATTTCACTAGCCAAGATCGAGTATTTCCAGAGGTTATTCAATGAAAGAAGGTTCCAGAGGTTATTCAATGAAAGAAAAATTTAGGCTTTTCCTCCATATGTTGAATTTTCCCCTGAAAACTTTTCCCTTCCAACTTAAGGAAAACTTAACTTCAGAGCTGGTTGGGAATCAGACAAAGGACAATGTAAATTAACCACTGGAGAAAGCATTGTATGAAGAGGAAAGATTATATATTTATTTTATTTCATTCTTATTCCTGTACATCCCTACAGGTATTTTATCTCACTTTTTTTCTATCTTACTTTCTCTACGAAGTCTTAATATTCCCAATGTGCCTGGGGAATAATGGGAGTTGTAGCTCAACACATTTTGAAGCAAAACATGCAGCCAAGCTGCACTATTTGTACATTGATGATAAATGATCTACTGGGGACTCCATAATATGTATAGTCTCTGGGTACATTTTTTGTGGCAGACATAAAGACAAAGGCAAAATCAGAGCTCAGGTACTCATTGGGTTCAATATCTCCTATGTGTTACATCCTTACAGCCTCCTCTTCCAACTGTAATTTTTTTTCCAGTTGTCATTAGATTAAACCACCTGATCATTAACCATGTTCACAGGAAATGTCAAGCACATTTTCACCTAATCTCATTTAATAGCTCTTGGCTAGAAGGACTATTCTACAATTTCCTAAATTTTACCATCTTCTTCAATATTCAATGGCACAATTGGGTTTAGTGTGATTGAAGCATTCCAAAGATAATAGAGTCAAATGAATGACATTAGTTACAGAAGGCACATGGTGGGTGAAGGCATACTCAGAATAACCAAAAACATAGTTTTAGCTGAGAGACTCAATCTCAATGAACAAGGAATTTATAAAAGATGCTATATATGTTGACACTGTATCAAAGAATGAAACTGCAGGAATTTTATGTTACTTTTTCATCTATCCCATTATCAACTATCTAGAGGTGCTGAATTGTTATTTCCCCAACTTTTAAAATCTGGGATTTGCAATCTAAACATTTCTGGAGAATACTACATGAATGAAAGCTGGTTTAGAAGTTGATGCTGAAAGTCAAACAAATCTGTCCATCTTGCTTTTATTTTGTTCCTTTTTGAATTCCAAGGTTCTGCAATCGTAGTACAGTTATACAGATTTTTATCATTATATTTCTTGCTGAGTCAACTAGCAACACAATCAGTCAATCCATCAGGACAAAAAATTTCAACTTTTTGTTTGAGAGGGCTGAAAACCACAGAAGCTAACCATTACAACATGGCAGCAGGTGGGGGAAGAATCAAAACACAGAATGATTAGCATTGAAAGAAAAATGTTGATTTATGAGGGAATATTACCTTACCGAAAGTTACTGTTGTCATTATTATTGCTGCAATAATTTTCAGCCCCATTGCCTAATTTTATTCCCAACCCCATCACACAATACTGTAGAACAAATGGAGGCTCTGAAAGCCATGTGGAGCAGCAGTTGGTAAAAAGGACATTGATTATTGAGTAACATTATTCTAGACCATAATAGTTGGAGATTCCCACATTCTTTATGGCCTATGATATAATAATAGACACATGAAGAAGCATGACTATTTCAATTCATTCATTGGTGATTATGTTCGCAATCAACTATGAAGTTTCTGCAATGAAAAGTATGGTCCACTGTAGTTAAAAAAATGATATTAAAGAAATTAGAACCAAGATGGCATTGAGTTTTCAGATGAAAGCCAATAAAGTAAAGAAATGGTTGTGTCATTAAGCTACTTATTTTTTAAAAAGAATTAGAAAAGTGACAATTTAAAATTTGTATCTGATTTTTGCAAATATCAGATTTGTAATAAAATATTCTTAAAAGAGTAAGGGTATCAGAATGATAAACTCTAACTCTTGAATGGCAAAAGTCTGTTAACAAAACTGCTGTTTTTATGATAGAAATAGAGGTTTATCTGAAGCAATAAGAGAATATTATATCTGAAATTCCTAAAACAATTTAAATTATTATTTGGCATTAGAGTAATTCCCCTAAAAGCTAGAATTCTACATTTATTGAATTGCAACTCTCATTATCATTAGATAAAACATCTGCTCTTGTCTAAGACATTTGGATACCAATTAGGGAAGGGGATTTTGAAGCAAAATATATTCTGAAATATCAGTAATGATTATTCAGAGAAAGGAGAACAGAGAAAACAATATAATCGGTTATAGAAAAAAAAATCAATACAGCCTTCATTACTTACCGGCAAAGACATATCGGTCTCATCCCGAAACTCAGGTAAAGTCTCCAGGCAAAAAATCACAATGGAGATAAGAATGACCATAACTGAAATGATGGCAATGATGCGGGCAGCCTGAGAACTCTCTGGATGTTCAAAGAGCAGCCACACTTGTTTGAGGAATTCTCGATCAGGCATGGGCTGCTCTTCTTCCTTGATGAATCCTTCATCATCACGAAATTTAGAGAGAGCTTCTTCACCCAACTGATAGAATTTGAGTTCCTCCAAAAAAACATCAAGAGGGACATTGATTGGCCTTCGAAGCCGTCCTCCAGATTGGTAATAATACAGAATAGAGTCAAAGGAAGGCCGGTTGCGATCAAAGAAGTACTCATTACGCAATGGATCGTAATATTGCAAACGCCGCAGAGGATCACCCAGTAAAGTATCGGGGAACTGTTTCAAGGTCTTTGCTTGGGTCTCAAATCGTAGGCCAGAAACATTTATCACCACCCGCTCACAACAGTCCTTGTGGGAATGTCCCCCACAGTGGACGATGGGCTCACTTTCCCCTGTAGTCAGTGGCAATAGCTTCTCCATGGTAGAGCTGGCAGCTACAGAGAGCCTGAGATGATGTAGGAAGTCATGATTCGAAGTTCACCCAAATGCTGAGGCCTTCTCCAGAGAACTCCCAGTTCAGATATTCTATCCTGTATCCTTTCCAATATTAGTCTATTCACACTATATGTATCTCAGCTGGCATCTTTTCTCCTAATTCCCCTTCATCTATTTTCACTCACTGCTTTAAACATATCTGCTCTAGTTTCTAATTTACTTCTCTCCTCCTCCTCTTGCTATATCATTTCCTTAGTTCATGCCATCTTCTTTCTTTTCCTGCCTTTCTCTTAAAGCTGATTTTCTTCAGCCCTGGATAATCACTCTATCATCTCAACACTACTCTCAAAGTTGCTTTGGTATTTCCAAAGGGGTTATAGCCACAACTTAGATCCCCCCTCCCCAACTGTCCTTCTCTATGTCCCCTTTCTGAGAACACCCCTGTCTTCCAGTGCCAGCGTCAAGGTTTCTGCCTGTAAACACTTTCCCTAGACTTAGGGATATCAGATTGCCCCAGGACGTTACAGACTCTTGGCCCCCTTGCCAAAATCCCAGCACCGCCTCCAACTCTATGCCTAAAAGCAATCCCAACAGCATCTGATCAGAAGAGGGAAGAGCTAAAAATAACTGAGAGTGACATAGGGGCAGGCAGAATGCCCAGGGCAGAGAAAAAGGTGGGCAGGACACCTTCAGGAGAATACAGAAGACTGCCAGTGAGAACCTTTGTGCTCCCCTATAAAGAGAAGTAGTGTTTGAGCCTGGACATCCCTGTCTTTCAAAGGAGGCTAGGGTCTCATGAGTAATATACAAGAGTAAGCAAAGATTGAGTCTGAACTCAAATGATACTCTGAATCATAAATTAGAGGTTGAAAAGATGAAAAACTAAAGCAAATTTAAGCTCTATCCTTTCCAGAAACAATCAAGTCCTTTCTGAGTTGTGATTTCAAGTCTTGAGAGATCAGAGGCAACACAAGTGTTGCATTCTCACCTCCCCCCATCTTAAGTATGCCTTATACACAGCCTGTATAACGAAAGTAACATAGTACAGTATGCTGTTTACATACATCAGAGAAAATATAGGGAAAAAAATACAAAATAAGCAAAAAAATATTTCACAGTACTGAAATAGTCACATATTGTTCAGCCTGTTGTTCGAGTACTGACATGAATGTGATTAACATCAAGGTGTTTACTTTCCTTTTTTATGGTTCTCTAACTTTAAATTGGACTTTGACAGTATCTCTTCAAGAAATAATTTCCTGAAATAGAGGGTTGTTCTTGAACATGCTTTTAGATAAAGGATTTCCCCTGCATGGCATGTAACAACCGTGCATAGAATTGTTTTTGGTGCCTTTAGATATTTAACTGGTCTCCTTTTTGACCTGCTTTAAGATCTGATCAAAAACACATTTCTCTTGCTTTTCTTTCAGGATGTTCTATTTGGTTCCTTTGATCATTGTCTTTCTGTGCTAGCTTTATAATTGCATACAGTACAGGTTTAACCCTCTCTTTCACTTTCCATTTAACGTATTGCAAAGTTGGCCCCAAACTTCTAACATCTGAGTTTTTCTCTCAAATTTGTTTAACTATAAAAACATACAGAGTCTGTTCACATTTGGTCACATTATCCAATATAATTTTACATTATTTTATCATTAAGATGTAGCTACCTGATATATATTTCAAATGTTTTGTTCCTCATTCTAAAATGTTATATAATATTAAAAAGAAAGCCTCCCACCCCCCAAAAGATTTAAAGCAAGGCCTTATGTTCTGAATTGAAAGGAAAGTTTATGGAACTAGATTATGAATCAGATCATCTTCTTGATTGTGATCAATATGAACATCTATTTCTCCATTTAAAGTATTTTGTATTTTTAAAAAAGATTTAGCTTCTTTTTCTAGTCTCATGCCTTCTACCCTTTATGTGGCTGGGATTCAAGATTCTTTGTCCATCTTTTTCACATTGATTTGGAACAAAAGGCCAAACTAGGTTTAATGATATTGTGCTAGCATTCCACAGATGAGAAATGTGCAGCTTTTTTTCCTGTAGGGTCCGGAATTAAGACTAGTCTACCATAACTGGTCTTCTGAACAACTGCTAAGGTGCCATATGGTATTTATCCAGAATTCTGCAGTCCATGTATGGTAATTCTTGACCTCTACTTTGTGTGCTAGAGGCCATACTCCATAAAATTGTCAGGATCTGAATAAAAACTTTAAATTAACTGATTATTAAGCGGAGTGTATATATTTTTTATAATTTGTTGGATGATTTTATGAAATAAATGAAACAAGGACAGACATTGGTGTATTTTTTCTAAGCTATATTAGCAAAAACAAATTTCTATCAACTTACAGTAAACTGGCAAAGATATGCAAAAATTCAGATAACTGTACGCCATAAACATTCAGTGGAAATCTTTTCACCATTGCTAATCTTAAGTACTACAATAAATATCTCAGAAAAATTAAATTTGGAGTAGAGTTTTAAAATGATTGCCCCAGCTAATTCTAAGAGGCCCAACATTATTATTTCATTCTGCTTACTGTATTACAGAAGCTAAAAGAAAAAGTTAGTTGAGACCAAATCTGTAGCCAGAAAATGTATGGGCAGATGACCTTCATGCAAAGGAACAGGTGTGTGTGTGTGTGTGTGTTTTTTTGTGTGAGTGTATTTTAGGTGATGCTGTTCTATTTGAACGTAAGGCCCTGCTTTAAAAAAATTCAATTTGTGCATATTAACACACACATGTATAGGTGTTTATGTGATTGTATGTGCATGCTTGTATGTTTCAAACTGAAAACAATTGAAAAAAAATGGATTAAATTAAAAATAAATTGGCTTAATACACTTTTAGTCTTCTTGCATGAATGTCTATGGCCGTGATGACGAACCTATGGCACACATGCTGCAAGTGGCACACAGAGCCATCTCTCTGGGTACACGAGCTGTTGCCTGTTGTTCTTCCAGGTTCCGGCCAGTTGGTCTTCATGTGCATGGGAGCACTGGAAACCAAAAGAGCAGCTGCCAGGTGTGCATGTGCGCACCTGGAAGATGAACTTCCAGTTTCCGGCACCTGCATGCACACCAGCCAGCTGGTCTTTTCAAATGCACATGTGCCAGAAAGCAGATCATCTTCCTGGCGTGCATGTGCACACTGGGCAGCTGCTCTTCTGGTTTCTGGCATGCATGTGTGCTCCTATTTTGGCACTCAGTGCCAAAAAGGTTCACCAACACTGGTCTATAAAATGAACGCTTGGATATTTGAAATCTTGCAGAGGCTTTTTAAACTTTATGATCCTACTTTGTGTAATTGCTTGACACCATCACTGATCTTCCAAGGAAACGCTTTTACCTGGTGTTTTCCCCCTTAAAGTGAAAGAATAGGTTTTCCACAACCTTAACAGTACTGGTAAATAAGGAAGATGACAAAAAAATGAAATACATTCTATTGAGCCACCTTCTGGACCTGTAATGCTGAAGCTTAAAATTAAGAAAATCTGAATCATGCAATCAGATTTTTTTTTAAAGGAAAAGAGAAAATGTTAAATTACTTTTTCAGGATTTTTTATTTTATTTTAAATATTTAGTAGTAATAGTTGAAAGAAAATATTTGATGATAAAAGAGAGAATTTAGTATAAAGGTAAAGGTTCCTGTGCTAGTCGTTTCTGACTCTACCTGGCGATGCTCATCTCCTCATCTCCGTTTCAAAGCCAAAGAGCCAGCGCTGTCAGAAGATGTCTCCGTGGCTGGCATGACTAAACACCCAAGGCACGCGGAACAGTTATCTTCCCACCAAAGGTGGTTCCTATTTTTTTCTACTTGCATTTTTACATACTTTCAAATTGCTAGGCTTGCAGAAGCTGGGACAAGTAACGGGAGCTCACTCCATTAAGCAGCGCTAGAGATTCAAACTGCCGAACTGCCAATCTTTCTGATAGAAAAGCTCAGCATCTTATTCAGTGAGCCACCATGTCCCTTTTTAGTATATTTAGTATTTATACATTTAGTATATATATTTAGAATTTAGTATACATCAGTTGATCATCAGTTGATAAGAATACTACAAAGGATAAGGTAGAGTTCAGGACAAGTTACAACAATGTTGTCAGAAAAAATATAAAAAGTCAATATGATGATTGTAGCAGTGTGATCAACACACGGTCCCTTTATATGCAGATGTAGAAAAGAGATGACTTTGATCATAGCTGTGATGTAAAATAAGTGCCAAGTTCCAGAAAAAACCTAACCATTTAGTCAGCATGCACAAAGACTGTAAATATCCGAAACAATACAGCATTAATTAGCAGGCACAGAAAAGACATTAAGCTTAACACGGCTCTTTGCTATTTTTTCTATTTTACTAAAGAACAGATGAATCAGAGGTGCTTTTACCAATTTTGTTACCTGAAAAATCCTGCTTCCTGCAAATTCCATCTTAATCTGAGGCTGAGCAAAAATATTAAATCCTAAATTTTCCATCTTCTCATCCAGTAATTTCTACCTGATTTTAAAAGTAAAAGTAAAAAAAAATATTTCTCCAATGAAAGACCATAGACTAGAACAACAGAAATGGGAATATTGTAGACCTATTCTCCAGTGCATTTCACTGTTTATGAAAATGAGTTTAGTATCTGGTACTAGCCTCAGTGAACTCAGTTGGGCTCACAATTGTGACTTGTACACACTTTCAATTCTTAATATTCCAAGATAAAGTGGCAAGTTTAATTATCAGAGGATTGTGTTCGTACTTGGCAATTTATGAAGTATTTTTGCCTGTTTTATATGACCCAAGACAAGTATTTAATTTGCATAAGGGGCTTTTAAGAGATAAATAGTATCTCAATATTATTTTTATAATTTTGTCAGGAAAACAGATCTTTCATATCCTCATTAGACTCTGAAAAGCAAGTATAAATTGTCTTTCCCAAACACCTTCCCAAACAAATCTCTTCCTGCTAGCTGACCAATAGTGCCACCTATTGCCAGGCAATTCACTTAAAATAACTCTTTCCTAATATACCGATATATGGTTTTGTTTATACATCACATTTAGAAATTGTCCATCTCCCTCACAGAGTGACTCTGGGCGCTATACAAGTAAAAACATAAAAGCTATACATATATTTGGAGGCAATTAAGAATATAATTAAAATTAAAAATTCAAGGGAAAGAATTCAATGTGCTAACCAGTCCCATGGGCCCTAAAGAAGTAAACAGAGCCAAGTCTTCAGACATTTTTGAAAGCTAGGAGAGTGGGTGTCCATCTCACCTCTGGAGGACAATGTTTCAAAGGACAGGGGCAATGGCAGGAAAGCCACTCATCTTAGACTAACATTCTAAATGAGATATGTTAAAAATAAATATCATTTAATGCAGTTAATAAAGCTTCTGTGAGCTAAGATATCAGCAAGAAGTATCAATTGGCTTGAGGAACAGAAAGTAAATACAAAAAATGGCAAATCATGTGTATCCATGAAATCAACAGGGATTTTGACTTGAAAGAGATTTTATTTTTCTAACTGGTATTCTAAAAAAGCTGTGTGCAGCCTTTCCTCTTTTCTTCTTTTTTTTGTGATAATAACAAGAAGTGTTATTCTTTTTACTATATAGGAAGTTTATAAATAGAACTCCAAATGAATTGCTATAAAATTCTATCAATGGAGTGAGATATTATCATAATACAAACCTGAATGGATTACTGAAGATTATTCTGTCTGTAGTTGTTTTCATGGTGATGTCTATTTCACTTGCTGTATTCTCTTCCATACCTCCTTTGATATTTTTTCTCTAAATAGAATGTATAATTGACATATTTACAGAGTTGATCTTTTATATCCGCTTCTTTACAAAATGCAATATGGTCACTAAACGAGCAGTTATAAGTCGAGGACTACCTGTATTACTAATATTACATTCTAAAATACGAATTCGGTCTTCCTAAACAGATACTTCTACGCTCGGCATATTTTTTTCCTAATCAGTTAAGTACCAACTTTTAAGCTTCCTTACCACACTTTGTATAAGCAAGAGGGAGATTGAAATTTTTTTTGCTATACTGTATATATACTGTCCTGACACAAACTGCTATGGTAGCCCCTGCTTCTCGTATTACAGTAATCTAATGGGAAAGTGGCAGATATTTGCCCCCCTCAGTGCTGCTGTCATTCAAGGCAAAATTGATTCTGTTTCTTCCTTGGGCAAAGACAACCAATGCTGTCACTAACTATAACCATAACTAAGCTCTCTTTGAATAAGTCACTTAATTCAGTTACTTAAATCACTTGTTAATTCACACAAAACTAGAGAAGTCAGGAGTAATACTGTCCCTGACTCTGCCACAAGGGAACAAAGAATAAGCCAACTAGATATATATGTGTTCGTAAATAGATCATTACAAAAACTGGCAAGCCTTTAGACCTGAACCTTGACGTGTAACAATCCGAAGCAACCTTCCGTAGCTGGCTGGATATCCGGGATCCAATACTACGGGAGAACATCGGGTCAGAGGAAGCTTTCCATTCCTTGATTATTTCTTATTACAGAAATACTAACGCAGATTCATACTCCTATAACATTTTACCTAGCACTGTTAATAATTAATTTAGCAATTTAGCTTTCCTCTTGGACCAGCGTAAATGTTTTTGTAAAAATCTCAATAATAAACAATTAAAATGAGTTTTATTGATTTGGTTGCAAGCTGCAAATCAAATATCGGGAAAGTCGCACAGGATTTCCGATTGCCATCACTGAATCAATGCCCAATTCTGACAGCTCGGACCAATCCTTTATCATCACTGACTGGCGTACACGTTTAAATCTATAGACCAAGATAGTATACTGGGAAAGACTACTTTCTTCCCCACCGCCCGTGCGCGGATTGATCAGGTGACGGCAACGAATCAAGAACCGACGCGTAAGGATTCAAGGGTAGTGATGGGGCATCGATCCAAGCATGCGCAGATTGTGCGCCCAGTAGGCCCGGCCTGAGGCGGCGGGAGTCGCCGAACAGCGGAGAGAGATCATCGAGGGTCACGACGGCTAGTGAGACACAAAGTGCGTCGGGGAAGCGCATCTAGGCTATTGTTTCGTGCGAACCGGGACAAGGCCGTTTTCTGTCTCATTCATACGGAATGGAGATGAGGGGGTTGCTTGGGAATAATAAGGCCGGGGGGGGAGGTGTTGTTGCTGATAGCGAGAGATCTGAGGGCAGTGATTTTGCGCAGCCTCTCAAGGGGGGAAGGCCTGCTACCGAAGGGAGGAGGAGGAAGGAGGGAGACGAGCTTGAGGTTGTGGGTTAAAAGGGGAGGGGGGGCGACGTCTTTGCGCGCGCACTTTAGAGCAAATAAGAGGTCCAAGGGACTGCTGGGATAACAACGGCAGCAGCCGCAACAATCGGAAGCACGCGCGCTGCTTGGGTTCCAAAGCTCCTCGCGCACGTTGCCTTCTTGCAACGGCAGATGTCGCGTGTTTGACAGTCGTCCACCCCACCACCCTGTTACCGCTGCGGGTTGTTCAGCAGAGGCGCGTTGGCCCATGAGGTGGAACCAGAGCTTGAATACTGAAGTGTCGTAGCGGTTTGTACCAATTCCTACTGTAGGAGGGACTTTTCAAAAGCTGCCCAATTGCACTATAGAGGACAGTCTGATTTGGACCATCCCTCTGGGATTTTTTCCCATTTCAAATAGTACATATGATGGAGTACTGAAGAAAAGCAATTTTCCACTTGCCATTTCAAAAAAATAGAACTTTCAGGATACTAAAGTATCTACTGTGTAAGTAGCAACAAAGTTCAAACTGGAGATATCCCACAAAACGTCAACTGTTGACTATTTTTACCCTGTTGCAGGCAGTTGTTTTTATATATAAAAACATCAGGGATCAGATCCATAGATTAGTTGCTGCCATTCTTTTTTCAAACTTACTGATTTTTTTTCTTTTTACATGACAGGTGTTTCAAGATGACGCAGTTCCTGCCCCCAAATTTGTTAGCACTATTTGCGCCCCGTGATCCTATACCCTATCTGCCTCCTTTAGAAAAATTGCCCCATGAGAAACATCATAATCAGCCATACAGTGGTATTGCTCCCTACATCCGTGAGTTTGAGGTAAGTCCAGTATTCTTGTCTTGACTATCTTTGGCTTGTTGTTGTTTGGCTTGCTGCTTTTGGGGTCAGAATGACTGCTGTAGCAATTACTTCCTCGGCATCTTGTCTTTTAATTAAATATTCAGAGTTATTACAAAAGTGCTTCTCTTTTAGGACCCACGTGATGCTCCCCCACCGACTCGTGCAGAGACACGGGAGGAACGGATGGAACGGAAGGTATGTTACAGCACACAGTTAAATGTGAGGTATATCAATATTTGCTCTGATCCAAGTTCTGAAAATAGATTTAAGGAGAAGGATGTTGAACAATTGAACCTTGAAGGATTCAGTTATCTTTCATGAGAATACACTGAAAAACAAGATAAACATTTCATATGTTTTCTTGGTCCCTTTCATTGCAGAGGCGAGAGAAGATTGAACGCCGACAGCAGGAGGTTGAAAGTGAATTGAAGATGTGTAAGTGAGACACAGTAGAAAGTTATGAAAAAGTTTTAAGTTCATTATTAACTTAAAGCTAATAGCAGTCATTTTAATTAAAAATGAGACCTGGCACTTGTGAAAAAAAGATAAGTAGAAGTATATTTTTCTAATTTCTCCTCTAATTTGATTCATTATCTTTTCATTTAGGGGATCCACATAATGATCCCAATGCTCAAGGAGATGCCTTCAAGACACTTTTTGTGGCCCGAGTTGTAAGTTATTTCTCTCTCCTTCTATCAGTGCTTGGATTAAAATATATATAAACAACTTGCTACTTGCACTCTTTCTGAGCTCCAAATATTATTGCCAGTCCCATGTAATCTAGTTGATCACTTGTTGGGAAATGGGAGAAATTCAGTTATTTTGTCACAGTTTGGAAACCAATGCAGCTGAGATTGGTCAAAGACAGGATAGGATTAATTTTATTACTCTCCTAATTCCATCCCCAAATTTATCAACTTTCCAAGAAAAAAATTTATAGCAGTGGTGGGAGAAGTAATTTCTGGGGTGAAGAGGGGTTTCTTTCCATTCCAGTTGGTAGAAAATATAATGCTGAGGTTTGCAATACATTCAGTTTATTGTATAAACTGACAATGTTGTTTACAAGAGCTGTTGAGGTACCAGATGAATTAGTTAGTTTCTTTAATGAGGTATCTTTGGTTTTCCATAAGTTTTATCTCTGCGCTTCCTACTTATTTTCCAGAATTACGATACAACAGAGTCCAAATTGAGGCGGGAGTTTGAAGTCTATGGGCCTATCAAAAGGGTGAGTAATTTAGATCAGTTCTCCAGAAGACACATCAGAATGAAAAAAAGAGGGGGGTATCCTATGTTTTGAGCATCTTTTGTACTCATAATCTAAGATAATATTCCTGTGTAACATTTAACATTCCTGGTTTTGGTTTCTTAAGGAAAGGAATTTGTGTTTTCTTTTCATATGGCAGTTTTCATATAAAAACATAAAGGAATTTCAGAAGAAATGTAAAGTAAGGGGGTGCACTATAATTTTTGGATCCTTAAATCTCAAAAATTTAAAATTTGCAAAGGCAATACCAGCTGAAGTTTCAGACAACATAAACAAAACTCAGGAAAAGGAGGTAACTATCATAAGGAATCTTCCTGTGGAAATACCCAGGTAAATCAGAATAAATGAACAATAATAATAATGAAGGATAGCTTAAAAGGGGATGCTGTTTTTTCCCCCAACATTCCCTGGTAGTCTCTGAAGTGATGGGATTCTTCAAAGTGGGGGGGAGGTTTGGGGGGGGACTCAAATGAAGATTAATAGAAGGTGTCAGACAGGCACGTAAAGTTTCAGGTTTGATGGGTGGATTTTTAAAAATATTTGTGCATGGCTGAGAAGAAAAATTGGGTGTAAGTTAGGGTTACACACACCAACACACACATTTGAAGTAATCAGTTTGCCTCTTAATATCTTCAGACTCTCAAAACATTTTGTAGCACTTTGCTGTTGCAGAACCCTACAAAACTGTCAAAATGTAAATAATAGATGTATAAGAAGTAAAAGATGCTGGTAAAATTGGTAAAATTTTCAGTGAACCACTTGAAATCCAATATGATCTTCAAGTTGAAAGAGCTCTTCATTGAGTTTATATGTCTGCTTAATTATTCCTTTCTAGATCTACATGGTATACAATAAGCATTCCGGCAAGCCACGTGGCTACGCCTTCATTGAATATGAACATGAACGTGACATGCACTGTAAGTCCTTTTATGGGATGAGCTAAACCTTTTCTATATGCATATTTTAAACTAAATTATTATAAAAGCATGTGTTTTTTTAAACACTGTTAATATTTTAAGCCCTTAAGTTATTTGAGGGCCTGGGTTTCCCCCAACAGGTAAGTACAAAGTGGGGGAGCCTAGTTTGGTTTGGCGAGCACCCAAGTTCCGTTAATGTCATTCAGATTGTATTTCAAGGGATCTTTATGATCAGATCAACAAAGTAATCTAAAAGGAAGGAAGGAAATTTTTATCCCCTTCTCAACAGATTTCATAATTCATGGAAGATACTGTATTAGATCTTTCTTGTTGTAGGTAAGGTATTTCTTTTGGAAGCAACCTTTTTCATTCTTTATCTAGTTTTGGAAAAATCAAATTAACGTAGCTGGGGTGCCGCAAATTTAATATGTGTGCTAAAGTAACAGGCAACAGTTCCTCCTTATCTTCTAAATTCCTACGTATTTGGGATGGATCCCTGTAAACTAAGGGTGGGCAACTAGTCATATCAACATCTTCTGGGGCACTCTATAGTTATGCTTGCATTATGGGTCCCAGGAAAAGTTGCCCCTGCATTCTGAACTGTTGCCCATTCTTTTATGTTTTTTTTAATTTTTAAAGAGGGAGAATGAATGCTATGAAGAAGTTCTTCTTCTGAAGCAAGTGTAACTTTGACCTGAAGTTGTGTTTTGAAAAGATGCTTTTGTTGAGAGGCTGTTGTGAGCGGGTTGTATTAATTCTGTGTTCTTATTGTCACTGCAGCCACCTTTCTGATGGCTATTGCCACTGCTGGCTTGCAGCTGATCCTTATGCTTCCCCTTTACAACATCTCATTGTATGGTTGGTATAAGGGTTTGTATAATTGGTAAGAACCTCAGTACCCAACACACTTCTATACACAAGCCAGGTCAAAGGCAGATGGTAGATAATATGGTTGAGATGGGGGTGGAGGGAAGGAAGGAATCTATTTCTCTTTTGGTTTCTGTAAACTGTCTTGCTGAATAGAAAGAGAAAAAGAAATAGGTTCCTCATGGTCTATGTTAGTTATACATTGTTCAGTCTGGATTAAAGGAGAGGGAGGGAACAACAGGCCAGCCATTTGTAGCATAACTCAAATATCCTGAGTGAATCCTCCCTCCTTAAGTCACACATATGCCATTTTATAGTCTTTATAATCTATGGATGGGGAGAAAAATAGGCAGAATTTGTTTTGAAGAAATCAAAATGCTTTGGGGTTTTTTGGTGACATATGAAACTGGTAGAGTATATTTCATATTGCCTAATCCAAAATAAATATTTCTTCTTAATCAAATTCTAATTGGATTGTGTCCATGTTAAAACTAGGTAAATCCATAGTTTGCCATGCCATCCAAAGTTCTAATGTAAGGTCCACAAAATAAACAGAGTTCCTATCTGACTGAGTTAATTTTTCAGAAGAACACAGACAAAACTAAAATGTTACTAATTATTCCAAAGCACATAAAATATGTGACAGTAGCATTGTAATTTTACATGATTAATTACCTGATCATTCAAAATCACTGAGAGTGTATCTTCATAGAAAGAAATATCAGCATTTGCACAATTTCTATAGTGCTTTCTTGGTTAACATAAATATTTTGTCATCTACTTCCATAAAACAAAAATCTTTAACGCTGTCATTTTAAAAACAAGACAAACTATGGAGTGTGTGCATCTTGCTGTTAAATTTACTATTCTCCTAGAAACACTAATTACCTGGGAGGAATGGCTAATAGTAGCTGGGTTTGAAGGACAGATTAATTTAAATGGAAGTTGGCGGTCATCTATGAGTGTTTTTTATATACTGTATGATAGCTAGCTTAAGTGAACATGTTCCTAAAATCTTTAAAGTTGCATTTAAATAATGAACACATTCTTTGCAGTTGCTAGATTATTTGCATATGAAATACCAGAAGGTCTAGTTTTATCCTTTGAATTCTATATTTAGAAAATTACTTATCTATGCAGATATTTTAGAATAGATACAGCCTATTTTTTGGTTAAACTTGGGATAGATAAACTCAAAATGTCATAAAATGCACAGATTAGCTAATATGTGTTTCTTAGGAGGGAGTTCATATTTTAGCATGTGTTCTGAACTTCCAGTTGATTTGAAGCAATACTGAGGATATCTGAGTTATGCTTTTAGTAAAATTAATGGGCAATTGCACTTTAAAATCTAACTTGGGGCACAAAGCTAAGTAAGTGGATTTTCTTTAGCTACCCCCTGGTATGGCTTGTCAAGGCCATAATGAACCTTTAAGCGGGACATGGTTGGGATGTCTGCCTCAACAGAGATTCTAACTCATTGTTCCCTTAAATAAGGGTTTCCACATGAAAGCAGGCAACTATATCACTGTTGCTGGGTTCCTGGATAATGATAGTGAGGGCATTTCAGACACATCACACATTTCTTGCTGTTTTTTCTTGTATCTTTTTTTCTGTCTGGCTTCTTTAGTTTAGCTCTTTTAATTGTGTAGCATTCAGAGTTTTCCATTCTGCCTGAAGGAGGCTACAGCTAGGAATGTCAAGAAAGCTCATGGCTAACATTCAGGATTTATTTGGCCTCCCTGAATTTGTAGTTGTAAGGGTATCTTCTGTTAGATATATTCAGTCACTGGAATTGGGATTTTAAAATTAGGAATTAAATGGGGCCATTATCAACTAAACTTTTCCAAATCAAAACTCTATCTAGAAATGTCTTTCCCAGCCTTAAATCTTCTGGATATATAAGATTACCATTCTTATTATTCCCAGAGTATTCTCTTTGGGAATTATTCTAATCCCTATTGTTGGGAACTATTTGGAAAGACTGACCAAAGCAAAGACAAGACTAAATGGTGAATTCTAAAAATTGACAAACATTCTTCATCTTAATTTTGTATTAAGATACTATTGAGTTGTTAAAATAAACAGTCCCAACTCCGAAAATTAGTTGCTGGCCCCTGAATCCAGGAAAAAATTATAAGTTTTATCTTCGAGTCCCCCAAGGCAACTCCCCCTCCCCTCACGCTATTTGTGATAATCAGTATTGACCTGTAAATCATATAGTGTGATCAGTTTACATTGCTCCCTTGAGGGACTATCTAAAAATTAAGTTCTCATGGAACCTTTCAATTCTATAGTTTTCCTTATTCAGACCAGATACCCAGCTGTGGCAATTCTGAAAAATATGTAAATTGTCATGTAACAATCTCCCTAAAAAGACCATGTACTTCTTGCATATTTATTTCTTTTCATAAAATATGCCTGCCAATAAAACACATAAAAGAAGTGAAAATCAAATATCTCTTCCCTTATTATTTCTCCCCCTTGATGCTTACATATAAGCATATGGAAATTGGAAGAATTACAAGAATTTCTCTTTTGAGAATGGGATATCTGTATTAAAAATGAATGTTTCATCTCATCTTTTGGAAGACAAGTTGCTACCTCTAAGTTAAGGCAATAATTTGAGGTTCCAATTTAGTATTCAGAAGCTTAGAATTATAAATTTACTGCCATTAGTAGAATATAAGGGCTTTGAAAATAACTTTTCAGGCCTAATTATATGTAAATCAGATAATAGTTTCTCATTAGTTGCCCCCTTCATTCCATTTAGTATTGTTCCTATCCCATCAGAAGTCTTTGAAGTTCTGAAAAAACCAGAGGTGGTTTTTATGATAGGCCTGTTCTGCTTTATATAAAATGTTCTAGAAGGTAAGATTCAGTACAGAGGGTGGTTTCAGGTAAGCATGCTGCAATTCTTCTTGCCGCGGACTGACCTCTTCATTGGAAAAGGCCCAGCTTCGTCTCCTTTCTACAATAAAATGGTGGTGAATTAGTGACTCTGGTCTATTGGCTGCCTTATCTGGAGAGGAGCCATGAATTTAACTTTGTTTGTAACAGAGGATGGTATGTCATCGTGTCCAACATCAAACTTGACTGATTCTCAGCCTGATGAGTGTCTTCAAAATGCAGAATGACCTTTTAATTATGGGAAACAATTTGGTGATGACAATTCAGTCAAGTTCCATATTTCAAATTTCCCTTTTTTTAATGGAGGAGGGAGGATGGCAGATTGTTGGGAAATGGATCTCTCATCTAAGCTTGTCTGAGTAAACTAGACAAGGTAAAAATGTTCTCAGGGATAAGATGCTAGCGTTAGTATTTATTTTCATAAAGGCTTTTGCCCAAAACTATTCAACATTTTTCTGAAGTAATATTTTTTCTCACTATACACTAGAATACATTTCTTTGAGAATTGCCATCCCCCAAGAGGAAATGGGGAAAAGCATTTCTGCATTATTTCTATGTGAACATTTCAGATGAGAAAAAATTTCTTTGTATTTTGTTTATGTGTCCCATGAGTTCATTTTCTTCAGTATGTGTATAACTTTGCAAACCCTATTATTTTAAAAAGTTTGTGAGTTTTTAAACGCAGCCACAAATATTTTTCTTGCAATTTTGTATAAACACTGTTTTCTTTCTAGTCTGAGACATTTTAATTAAGCCATTACATTTTAATAAATATCCCCCACCAAAAAAAAAAAGTTAAAGAATCATTGTGGTTATTTTTCAAGGCTACAAGTAGTTTGATAGCCAAACATTTTTGGTACATTTTCTTAATTATCTGAAGTTGAAAGCTATTTTATTTTCCTTAAAAGGAAATATTTCTGAAATGTCTAGGTTGGATATTTAACTTTATCTAGCACTTAATTATGTGGCTTCTGTCATACTTACAATTCATTGCCACATATAAATGGCTTCTGTAGGTTTGGAACTGTAGGGTGAGACTTCTAAGACTTATGAGGACCCCTAAAGGATGAAATGTATCTAAGCTCTTAAAAGATTTTATCTAGTTTGGTGAAATGGATTGAGAATGGGGGAACTGGGCAGGGGCTGGCAGGGGTGGGGATCTGAGTGTCCGACTTCTGCTGCTGAGACAGGTAAGGCAGGGAAGGTCGGCTCAGCAGCTAAAATGCAAAACCCAAAATACCGCCCCAGCCGGGGGCGCCCGGGAAGGGGGGAGCTGCGCCTCGGGCCCCAGCGCTAGCAGCCCGATGCAGTGAGTTTGAGGAGTTAAAAGTTGCAATGGTTTTGTAAGTAGTTTCTCCAGGTAAATGCTTTTATTTCCTTATTACATATTAGCTGAACTTGCCCTACCCTTCCTTTAGCAAGTTGCTTCAGAATATTTCCCTTCCCTAAAAAATAACCTAGAGATTTGCAACTGGGTGGATAGTGACAAGGGCAGTATAGAAGGATAAAGTGGGTTGGGTCTCTTAAGGGAGGGCACCAGCCAGTTCCTGTAGAGGATTCTTACGCTAATTCTTTGGTGCATATTTTTTCCAGTCAAACCTTCCACTACCTCTGTAACTAGAAGAAAAATCTATTTCCCTTTTCACTTCCCTTTTTCCTTGAGCTATTGTTCAGTTTAACCACAGAAGTTCTTGCTTTGAGTAAGTGATTTGGCCTAGGTTTTTTGGGACTGGCTGGTTGGGGATACTATTAAAAGAAAAGTAGATCCTGGCTCACCCTAAAGTGAGCTGGAAGGATTGGATGAAGGAATTGTTTTTACCCAGACTTTTTTCCTCTGGGAAAATGATGAATGTAATGTGAATGTCTTGACTGCTCAATAACATTTCCTTTTTTTGCAGCAGTAGAGTCTGGGGTGAGGGATTGCATTATGGGATGGAACTGGGCTTACTCCACAATCTGAAGGATTTATAGCTGTTGATTTATACCAGTTTACTTTTGAGATATGCTCGCTACTTCCATTATTTTGCAGTAATGTAGATTTTGTTCCCTGCAAGCACACTATTTGGGTGTCCTGGAAACTTTAGGCAAAAATTCCCAAACCAGGTGTGGAGCAATCCCTTATCTAAGTAATCATTGGAGCCATAGGAGCTACCTCTCCGAATCCTTTTCATATGATTAGTTTTGGGGGAGGGTGGGCTTGTTTATGTACATTGTAGATAATGGCAATTCCATTTGCCCTTCCCTTTCCCCTGGATATTCCTCCTAATCTATTGCAGCGGCATACAAGCACGCCGATGGGAAAAAAATTGATGGCAGACGAGTGCTGGTGGATGTAGAGAGAGGACGGACGGTGAAGGGATGGCGTCCACGTAGACTTGGTAAGCATGTGGAAAAGCATTACATCAAAGTCATATGCTTTAATTGGTTCCAAATGCCATTAAAAAAATAATAATAATGTACAGGAGTACTGTGTGTAGTTCAACCTCCCACATTAAGTTGTTCATATTTACTAAAGGTGGAGAAAGTTTAGAAAATGATAAATAAAATTCAATACAATGGAGGGCAAGGAAATTAGTATTTTTTTTTCCTTAAAAAAAACTTGCATAGCATTATCAGCAGATTCAACCCAAGTAAATGATGTATTCTAATTAGGCTTTTGTTAAGCTATATTAAGGTACTTTGTGATGCGTTCAGACAACATTAAGCCATGATTTGGGCTGTGCTTTGTGGAATAAATTGTAATACTCTGGGTTTTACTTACCCCACGCCATGAGTGGTCTGGCACTTCATACTAAGCAAAACCAAACTTCTTTATGGCTTAGCATTAAATGTTAACCATTGTTTACAAAATATTATTTTCTTCTTGAATCTTCTGCATTAAACAGGATTCCCTTTCCTTAACTTTTTTTCCTGCTTCCAAGATGAATTATTTTATTGTATATATAATTCAGATGCTTTGAGTAGCTTAAATTTGAATATCTGATAAGGTTGTTTCCACAAAATGTCTAAATTAAACTAAACTGAGTAAGGACTCCTGCATGAGAATATGTTTTCTACTAATTCTATTACATTTTAACGCAGTCAGTTTCCAAAAAGAGAACACAACTGGAAATAACTTATATTTTCTTTTCATATGTAGGTGGCGGTCTCGGTGGTACTCGAAGGGGAGGTGCTGACGTAAATATAAGACATTCAGGTCGAGATGACACTTCTCGGTATGATGAACGGTAAGCCAGAATGTACTGGGATAAAATAGGATGGTGTTTCTACCATCATTCCTAATCTTAAGAGGTTAACTCTGTTTCCTTGTGAAAGCAACAGAAGAAAAAAACAGTCTGTTTGGTATAGTGGTTAAGATACCAGGTTAGAAAACAGGAAATTGCATTCTAATCCCACCATAAGCATGAAAGCTGATTGGGTGACTGGGCCAGTCACTCTCTTTCTCAGTCAATCCATATCTTAAGGTTGTTGACATGTTCATTGCCTTTTTTATTATTTAAAAAAATAATAAAGGCAAGATTAAAAAAATTGAATAACTGATTGCTTTTTTTCAAAATTTTATGTAATTCCAGCTACATGTTAAAAGCTGATAGTGAGAAGGAATCATCTGTTATTTAAAATTTGAGGATTCTAAATTGAAGTAGAAAGTCTTTTATTTGATTAAAAAAATACATATGTACAGATTGGATAGATAGTATTTTTTAAGATACTTAGAAATACAGTATGTTTGTGATTTCATTCAAAGTCTGTTGATCACAATGGAAGCTTCAATTTTCCTTAATGAAGAAACTAGATTGTATTGCTGGTATTGTGTGCTCAGCCTGATAGCTTTTTCATTATACTTGGGTGATGCTTATTTTACCTTGGTTCTCTCAGGGATAGGGACCGTGAACGTGAACGTGATCGCCGAGACCGCAGCCGAGACCGGGACAAGGAGCGGGAACGCCGTCGCAGCAGATCCCGGGAACGCAGGAGGCGAACACGGAGCCGAGAAAAAGAGGAGCGGAAACGCAGCCGGGAACGGAGCAAGGATAAAGACCGTGAACGTAAACGTCGAAGTCGTTCTAGAGATCGCAAGCGAGATCGGGACCGGGACAGAGAAAAGAAGGAGGAAATGCCAGAAGTGGGAGAAGCCCAGCCTGATGAGGCTGTTGTTGGCGAGATAGGTATAGAAGGGATAGAGGCAAAGCCTGAAGGGGAAGAGAAAGGGAGAGAGAGGGAGAGGGATAGGGAGAGAGAGAGGGATCGTCGGCGTGGTCATCGTGACAAAGACAGAGACAGGGATCGTGATAGAGAGCGCCGGCGTGATAGGGATCGAGATAGAGACCGTGATCGTGAACACAAGCGTGAGAGGGCTGAGCGGGGTGGAGAAAAACGGGAGGAAAAGGGGCAGGACAATGGGATGGGAGGAGCATTGGAGGAAACCAGTCAGGATATGTTCCTGGACCAAGAATCCATACAATCAGCTGATGGCTACTTATCTACTGAAAATGGATACATAATGGAGCCCCCTCTGGAGTGACGAATGGAGACTCTTTCTTGTCTAGCCAGGTGAGGCTCTGCTTCCCAGGCTGCTAGCCAATGAGGCCCTGTCAACCAGTTGAGGTAACTGATTTTAACTGGTTTTGTTTAGAAGGGTAAGTGTTTCAGGTCTGTTTGTCCCATTCCATTTCTCCTTAACATGTAACTTTCCATCAATCCCTTGTGTATTTGAATATTTTTGTTTAAACAAGAATAAAGTGTTCAAATGTTTTCTTCTTTGTGTGCAACGTATATGATATTGGGATAATATGAGAGGTGCTTTGCTGATTCTCAATTACTAGTAAGTGGGAGATTTGTTAAAGGTGTTTAGTTATATACCAAACTGCTGCTGAAAACACTGATAATCAGCGATCCAGGGTTTTACTTGTGGGAGAGAGGGAGGCTGGAGTAGTAAGCAGCAAGTAGAAAAGCATCAAAAGGTATTGAAAAAGTTCAGTTGTGTGCCCTTACTAGCTGGGAGCAAAAAGACCAAATACTATAAATAAAGTTCAAGTCTTTGTTCACTTATCAATAGAGAATGCGGTTTTAGCAAACTTCAACAAGATGCATTAAGATCAACCTAGTTTTTTTTGCATTTGACTGATGTGGGAAATGACATTAAAGAGAATATTTAGTTGAAATTACATTTATACAGAGACAGGAGAGAGAATAATTTCAAAGTGAGCAATACAATTGGAAGGTTGCACCTCACAATTTAAGTGCATTTTTAGAGCTTATTTGATCTAATTCTGCATTTTAAAACCTATTTTACCTTGCTTAATCTATATACTTAGGAAAGGGATACACAAGAAATTAGGATGCAATACTTATTTTAAGTTACTGGGCATGGTTCACTTTGCTTTTAGCATATAAGATTTTGTGTTGTATCTGTTTTTTTCAAACACATGGTTGAAGTCCCAAAGCCTAGAAGCTTATTATTTAATTATGAAGTGAAACATTCTACAGGGAACAAAACTGCACTAAATACCGTATTGAATATAAAACGCCTTTGAGTGAAAAATGACTCCTGGTGACTGTGAGCAAGAACACTTAGTTTTTTGGCAATGTTTTTGGATATCTTGGCTCCTATGAAATTCACAACTTTCCATGAACCTATATTGGTAGTTAAAAACTAAAATGTAGGTTTTAGTTGGTACAAAATTGTCTGGAAAATTGCCAGGATTGAATTACTACAATAGAAAACCACAAGCAAAATATTTTTTTCATTGAAGGCAAGAGTATAGAGTGATGCTTAACTGAAGTTATGCTTCCAAGCCCTCAGCTTCTCTGCTTCCACTTATATAACACCCAATACTGAAAGGGAGTCCATGCTTATTTCACAAAACAGTCACTCCAGTATGATTTAAATGATGGGCAAGTTCTTGCAATCAAATATAGCAAACGAAATACAGCAATTGTATTTGGCCCTGAAGGGGAAAAAATGAGAACAGAACAGTATGTTAAAAGAAATGTATGCAGGAACTAAAGGGAAAAAGATCTTTGTTGGTTTGCACATGAATTTTCTTCATAATGGGGTTAGATTTTTACAAGTTATTGACTTGTAGAATTGAATCCAATTCTGTGACCTCCATCACACCACCACAGGAATCTTGATTTGTTTGCCATGCATACTTTTATATGATATGCAAAGGCATTTTTACATGATTAAGCTATAGTCTCTGCTACATTATAGTAATGTTCTATTAACGATAAGGGTCTTCTTCAAATAGAACTTGACTCCTGGTGAATTGGGAACACATGTTCAGTTTTCTTGGTATGACTACAAGAAGTGGTTTGCCATTGCTTTCTTAAATCTGTGTACACCCTTGTTTTAAACTTCCCAGGTGTCGCTGTCCAAGCCAAATAAGCTTGGCCAAGTGCTGTTCTTTAATGAGAGTTTTGCAAAACTGTACTGTTGCATAATTAAATCACAAGCAATCAAAGTATTTGCTAACAAGTCACAGCAGGTTCCTCAGATATTCATTTAGGTAGCAGGAGTTGTTGGAAATGAGCTTTCAATATAACTAAAGACCTTTAGACGTCTGAATGAAAATTTAAAAAAATGTACAAGAGACCAATTTGTACCAGAAAGTTGCAAATTCTTCCTAAATGCAGAAATGAGTTTAACTGGCTCCTATCCCTGCGAAATAAAAGGCCTGACTGCTTTGATGTCGCGGGGAAGGCAGGCACCATGGGTGTATTTTGCTTATGTAAAGATTCATCCAGCGATTCCAGGCACGTTCGACTAGAATCCATCTTACGTTTAAGGGAAAATTAGGCACCTACTGCTTATGCACTGTCGGCTCTAAGCCAAATTATGGAGGAGGCATAGATTTAGAATCTATGAGGGTTGAACTTTCAGCTACCGGCTATCGGGCTTCGTAGCGCCTTCCTTTTTCTGGGCAACAGAAGAGACTCCTGCCTGACCTTAGTAACGCCCGGGAAACGGGGTCTTCAAAACACGTGCCCAGGCAGACACGCGCATCAGTAGCCCGGAGGTAGGGCTGCGTGCCGGCTTGCAAAATCCTACACGCACTTCCCACCCTTCCGCTTTGACGTGCGAGGCGGCGGTGGGGTTCTCGGACGTGAAGATGGCAGCGCTGGCGGAGCCTCTAGGGCTGGAGAGAGGTAAGGATGGAGATGGCTTTGCCTCGGAACGGAGGTTCGCGTCGAATGTGCCTGGTGAACCGAAGACAGAAATGGTAGGGCAGCCTCTGGAGCGAAGGAGGGGATGTGATCATAGCTGGAATCTAATCGCCCCGACTGGCGACAGAGAGGACGGAGTATCTGCAGACTTCTGGGGAGGGCTGGTGACATAAGAGTCGCCGTGGGTTCGGCGGCAGAAGAGCAGGGATGGAAGGTGAGGACATGCGGTGCTTCCTGCTAGAATATGGTGGAAACTGCTGCTAGATTTCCTTTCTGGCCAGGGCCCCGGTCGAGGAGACCCGAGCCAGGTTCTCTTCGTCTCTCCCCTTTCCCTAGGTAGTGAGAAGCAGCGCCCCGGAACGGCGAAAGCCAAAAGCCGTGGCTAGGTTACACTCTTCCTCCACTCGCTTTCAGTTCGGTCGCAAATGCTCTGTACGACTCCCGTTCTCTTTCTTGTATTAATATTATTATTTTATTTTGCAGATGTGGCTCGAGCAGTCGAATTGCTGGAGCGGCTGCAACGCAGTGGGGAGGTGGCCCCCCATAAATTGCAAGCCCTTCAGAGGGTGCTACAGAGCAAATTCTGTTGTGCCATAAGGGAGGTGAGACTGAGAAGTTTGTCCTATTTAAGTTGCCCCTCCTTACTTATCCTGCCTTCCATATTTCTGCTTGTGTTTAACCTCCCCCCCCCCCTTTTAGGGATGAGCTTCTTTAGAAAGATATTTGGGAGTTGGGAAGGCGGAGTTAAAGATGATGGTTAGAGTGCCAGTTTTTCAAAATACATTTAGTATAAATGCTGATTGGTTTCTACCCTGTGCTTAGGCTGGGCCAAAAGATGGTTAGGAAATTTTGTTGGAACCTAATCTTTATCTTATTGCTTATTAACCAGGCCCATGTTAAAAGGCAGAATGTATCTGATTTGAATGGGTATAAACAGCTATATTACAAAACAGACAGCATTTGTTCTGAAGGTCCTCTCCTCCCTTCCCAGCACCCAGTCACAATTCTTCATCACCTCCTAACATGTAATTTCTGGTAATTGCACAGTTGGTATAATACATATCATGATAGCATTCTCCTTTCAATCCACCCCCTACCACCATTTCAACCTTTTACTCTGTATCAGATTCTCTCCAAGAATTTCGCTTAACCTCTTCCTTTTCTGGCTGATAGTTATTTCTGATTTTTTGATTCCTTTAGTCTCCCTTTTTCTTTTATTACCAATTGCATCTAACCTGGATCTTGAATTTTGCAGAGTCTTGCCATTGGAAAACAACTTCCTTATATCCTCTCTTGTATTTCTGGACAGGTTTATGAGCAGCTCTATGACACTTTGGATATCTCGGGAAGTGCTGAGATCCGGGCACATGCTACTGCTAAGGTAATTCAACAAGCTTGTTATGGTGCTACTACTGATAGTGCTGTAGAAGTCTGTATCTGTGTCTTGCCCTCTGCAAATCTAGAAAAAAGCACAACTCTTTAAAGTTTTTATTGACAAGTGCCATAAGCACATCCATGTGCTTTCAAATCATATTTTCCCCTTCAAATCTGCATCTCTTCTCCCCCAGTCCATTGATTTCCTGTTAAGGATTCAGGATATACTAGGGTTGTGTAATGAATTGGATTTGAATGAACAAAAGTGTTTTGAGACATATGGGGGCAGTCAGTAATATGTGTCTACCCTCCACAGCTGCAGCACAATCTGAGATATGATGTATTTGATTTCAGACATGTGTTATGCGCCTATACCTAGTGGGTGTGGGTGGGCAGGGGTAATTCCATAACTTTGCATTTCCTTCCAAAATGAAATACATCTGGCATTAATATCTCTGTGTAAGACATCTGCTCATGTTGTGCCTGCTTTATTGTTATATTTTCCCTTTTGGTTTTCTAATCCAGCCACCAAAACCTGGCTGTTCCGGCAGGCCTGGGGCTGTTGATTAATGTCCAGCCCCACCTAGACAGAATGGATGGTGTGTAATTTTAATAACTGTATTTTTATTCTTAATTTTTTTTAAAAAAAATTATCTCGTTTCTGTAAGCCACCCAGAGTCCTACGGGATTGGGTGGAATACAAATTTTATTAAATTTCAAATTTCAAATTATCATTACTTCAGTGTGTTCAGTATAATTAATATTTATTCATGCTTGGTCAAATATTTTGGGAATGAAACGTGGATCAGGAATTTTTGAAACAATTATTTTAAATACTGGAAGAATGTGAACAAAATAAAATGATGGCTACCTATACATGTCTTTGAGTATCATAGAAGTAGGTCATTGGTAGTAACTCATCCTACTGGGTCTATGTATTCTTGGAACTCAAGGCTAAAAACCTTTCATTGTGACTAAAAAAAAAAAAGAAATATATCTGTTGTGAGAAACAGTGTCACATTCCTTAAAACTTCTGAAATGGAAATGGATACTCGTTTATTTATTGCCTCACCTGCTCTTCTACCAAAAATGTTCTCTGAGGCATTACATAAAAATAATTCTTTATAAAAATAAGTATCTTTAAGATTCATAATTAAGGGATATGACTGAGCAATGACTGCAGGATGAGAAATAAAAGCTCTTAAAATATCAAATTGATACATGATCATAGATCATATTGACTTTTTAATGTTACAGTAAATGTATATAGAGGGAAGCTTTGTCTTTTTCCTAACATTTGGTAAACTGTTACCTAATGCTTGTAATTTATAAATTCTTTTTTTTTCTTTGTGTTTCTCTTCTCCTTCCTTGGTTTCTGGTCCTCCTCCTCCCCCGCTTTCTGTTTCTCCTGAAAAATAAAATAAAGTAGATAGGGTGGCAGCAACCATACAATTAAAACCTCTCTGCTTTTTAAAGTGTATTGCACTTGCGACACACATTAAAAAGGAGGTAGAGCTTTGATTGTGTGGTTGCAGTTGTCACCTTCACTCTTCCTCCTACTGTACCTCTATATTTGAAGCAAAGGGGATTGGGAGGAAGAAAATGAGGTTGGAAGTTTACACCTGTTGCATGTATAGAAGAAACTCATATAGTTGCTACATGGTATTGATTTTCTTTTCAGAACTTAAGCTCCCTTTTTGTTTTTAAACACATTTCCAAAACCAACATATAGAACTATTTGGTTCACCGACAAATGTGCGATAGACATATGCGCACCGACAAAACCGCGACATCAAAATCGCTAATTGATTTTCAACAATAGCGCGACGACAAATGTGCAATGACAAAATCGCACATACGTATGTTATAACCCTAACCCTAAACATTTTTCAATTTTATTGTCTTTGCGCTTTTGTTGGCGCGATTTTGACGTCGCAGTTTTGTCGGCGCGCATATCTCTATCGCGCATTTGTCGGGTCATGGAACTATTTAAGTTATCCGATTTGGATTAAGTACAAAAGGAGCTATTGGAAATATAGAATTGAAGGAAATTATGTAATTTCAATATAGACTGAAAAATGAATAGAGCTGGGTATCTAGCGTAAAACAGGAATGGTCACATTTTAATTTATTATCTCTACAATATTTGTCATTAAATGCTCAATTTCCACTAACAGTCGTGCTACAAAGCTATGTGCCAAATTGTGATAACAGAACATGGAAGTAACCTCAAATAGAATTTCTATGCAGAAATTTGTTTACAGTATCAGAACTAGAAATTCTTTAAAATTTGTACTGTTTGGTATGTTGTGATTATTGACTTGGAGTCTCCTGGTCTTTCCTTTGTGTATGCAGGCAACAGTGGCAGCCTTTGCAGCTAGTGAGGGCCATGCGCACCCCCGGGTTGTCGAGCTGCCAAAGACAGATGAGGGCCTAGGCTTTAACATCATGGGGGGCAAGGAGCAGAACTCTCCCATCTATATTTCTCGCATCATCCCAGGAGGTGTTGCTGATCGCCATGGTGGGCTGAAGCGTGGAGATCAACTGCTGTCTGTCAATGGTGTGGTAGGTATTGTGTGAGAGGAGACATGGGTCCTTCTATGTCTGTATGACAAAGAGGTAGAGATGTGCATGGTATTTTGGGGCACTGATTGTCAACTTCCTGATCCCAGTGAAGGGTGAAGAACAAGTGCGTTAGGCAGACAAAATGTCTTTCAGCAAATAGTGGGATAGAATATGTTGCAGAGTTGAGGGGAAGACAGAAAAGATTGACTAGCCTTGAATTATTGATGTAGAGTGAGAGACTGAGGCGGATTGTCCCTAAACATTCACATAGTTCTATCCAGTAATATCTGCAACGAACGCCTTAGCTTGGCAGAATTCCTGTCAATAGGTGAAGTAGCATAAGCATACCACTCTGCGACATTCCTGGTTCCTGTGCCTGACAAATAGAGAGGTGTGTACCTTCTGCCAGTCTTATCTAGTATCAGGTGGCCTGGGAATAGGGAAATTTTAATTTCCTACCATTTTTCCAGAATTGCTCCAGGCCACTGTAGGAAATGATAAACTGTCATTTTAATTTCACACAATACTTCGGCATAATGCTTCACTGAGCAAACAGAAAGGCAGCTCTCCCAGATCCACTTCTCTTCACCCTTAGAACGTTGGGAAAAAAATACTTAAAGCTCAGAATAGGCATCAGGTGAGGCTTGTAGTGCTGAAAAGTGCCCAAAATATCCTCTGCTTATGTTGGGCTTGGGATTTAATAGATAGGTTGGTTAAGGATTTGAGAGCATTTCAATGAGCAGAACCTCCATTTTGGATAAATTACTTTAAAAGTTACGATATTTTTTAGCAATTATTAAGGTTTATAGCAATTTATGCATGAGGAAAATAATTTATGACATGAAATAAATCTATATATTGATTATGTAAGACATCTGTTTGTATTACAGGATATGTGGTAGCGGAGATAATCCTCTCTTCTGCCTTCTCTTAAACTGGCATTTCCTAAAACCTAATCTGGTACAATTCTCTGAACTACAGTCCCAATATATCCAGAGGGCATCCATTTGTAGAAAAAGCTATACATTAACAGCAAATCTTTATGAAGCCAAAACTATATAATGCATACTCTTAATAGAAGTCATTCATTGGAATATGAGTCCAGAAACATCTTTTTGTGAAAAGGGCAGTGGTGGGTTTCAAAAATTGTTTGAACCTACTCTGTGGGTGTGGCCTCCTTTGTGGGAGTGGTTTGCCACCCATGTGACCGGATGGGAGTGGCTTGCCACCCATGTGTCCGGATATGAAGATGCCGACGACACTTGTCAGAACCACCTTAAATTGCCTCACACACATGCATAAGAATATGATGTACACTTGGTTTTTAAAAGGCATCTTTGGTTTGTGTTAAAACAACTTCAACACACGCAATGTTCTGATTGCACCACAAACACAGTAGTCATCCTTACCTTTCACAGAGGCACTGAGTTTTATAAATAGGAGCATGATAGTGTAGAATAATCAGATCCAAGAACCAGGGGTAGGTTTCAAAAAAGTTTGGAACCTCTTCTGTAGGTGTGGCCGGCTTTCCAGGTCCACTGGTGGAACCTCTTCTAACCGGTTCGGTAGATTTGACGAACCGGTTCTACCGAATAGGTGCGAACTGGTAGGAACCCACCTCTGGAAAAGGGACACTACTATAAGTTGTAGCAGAACCTTTCCTTACAAATCCCAGCTCAGTGACAAGAACCATGCTTATTGCCAAAGAAATACAGGCCAAATAAGGGGAGAAATAGTTTGAATGATCTTTTTAGAGATATTATTGCCTGGAAAGCTGAATAACTACCCTCTCCTATCCGTAGCATTTTTGTCTGAAGTAGCACTTACATGAATTTGTAATTTAAGGTAGAAAAGGTGGCAGTTCCTCACCAACCCCACCAGTGATGTGGGGGGGCAGGATTGTGGGCAGGATTGTAAGAGGAACGGTCCTTCTCCCCCTTCCCTCTCCTCCCAAAGACCCTGCCTTTTTGTCTCCCATCTTGTAGAGTGTGGAGGGTGAGCAACATGAACGGGCAGTGGAACTTCTGAAAGCAGCACAAGGCACAGTGAAACTGGTTGTACGCTACACACCCAAAGTACTTGAAGAGATGGAGGCACGCTTTGAGAAGATGAGGACAGCACGGCGCCGGCAGCAACACAACAGTTACTCGTAAGAATTGATTCTGAAATAAGCGTTGAGAATTGCAGGTACCCACCAGGTTGCCAGCTTTTGTTTCAGAGGCAAGAGAAGAAGTTGGTGGCTTCCCCCCCCCCCCCCATACTCCCCCATTCCTGAAAACACCAGCTTCTGCTTGTGCTTTAGAGCAGAAGTCCCCAACCTTTCTTGCACCAGGGACCAGTTTTGAAAGAAAAACTGTCTTCCACAAACTGGGCTGGAGTGTTTCGCATGCAACCTAGATCTGTTCATGCACAGATGAAGCTTCGCTCGCTCGCCGCTTCTGTGGCCTGGTTCCTCACAGGCCATGAACTGGTATCAGACCACTGCCCAGAAGTTGGGGACCACTGCTTTAGAGGATTGTCTTGTCTTCTAAGCAAAAATATTATGGAGTGGATGGTTAATTTTGTGGGTTTTTTAAACACATTCAAAAGAGAGCAATATTTATAATGTATCTTTTACTGAAGCAGTTCAGGAAGATGGTTTTAAGTTCATTGGGAAATCTAAGAAAAAAGCTCCATTCATTCATTCATTCATTCATTCTATTTGCCACCTATATCTCTATAGGTCTATTGTGGAGGCCTACAACAATAAAATGGAAAAAATGATATAATGATAGCAAAGGAGAAAATCAATAAAAATAGTGCAAATACAATAATATGAAATTAAAAGGATGAGTAGAAGGGAGAGCAGGAAGTGCAGAGGGGAGGTAGGGTCAGCAAGTTAGTCCAGCAGCCACTTCCTATATTTTACTCACCGATTGGGTCCCCAGGCCAACTGGCAGAGCCAAGTCTTCAAATTTGTGGAAGGATAGGGGGGGGGGGAATCTTACGGGGGGGGGGGCAGGAAGTTCCAGAAGCCTAGCATTGTAACAGAGAAGGCTCTTCTCATGAATTCCATTGGTCAGAGTTCCTTGACTGACAGGATCCTCAACAGCCTCTTCTGCCAATATGACTAGGGTGGGCTTGTTTTAGAGGGACCAGAAAGTTCATCAGGTAGTCTGGACCTCTGCCGTGGAGGGCTTTAAAGGTCATAACCATAATTTGAACTTCCATAACTTGGAAACAAGTGGCAGCCCTGCTGCTTGTGAAGCAGTGATGTAACCTGGATCATTCTACAGGCCCCAAAGACTGCTTATGATGCTGCATCTTACATAATTTGAAGCTTCCAAATGTATTTCAAAACTTGCCCGAAGTAAAGCTCATTTTGTTAATCCAGATGAGAGATGACAAGGGCTTGAGTGACCAAGTGCAGGGAGTCCAGATCCAGGAAAGATCAGAGTTGGTGCACTGGTCAAAGCTGTGCAAAAGCTCTTCTAAACACAGCCGCCACCTGAACTTCAAGCAGAAGTTGTAAGTTCAGCAGAACTCCTAACTAGTGTAGGGGTTGTGAACTGGGTCTGAACGAGGTACTTCAACCCCATCCAGAACTAAGGATGCCAAAGACTTGTATCTGGAAGCTCCATGCACCCAAAGCCACCATCTTGCCATGGTTCAGTCATAACACGTCCCATATCCAGGCCCCTACAGCTTCCAAGCACAACAGAGCAGGAGTATCAAGGACCACAGGCCAGATCCGGCCCACAGAATACTTTGATCTGGCCTGCGGGGCCGCCCTGAAAACAGAGAAGCACTGGCCCGTGATGCCTCTGCCAGCAAAAATGGAGCTCAGGAAGGCCACATGCAGCCCTCCCGAGTTCTGTTTTCACCGGCAGAGGGTTGGAGGAGGCCGTCGCAGCCGAAAATGGAGCTTGGGAGGCCATTTTCTCTGACATAGCTCTCGGGCCACCACAGACATCCCTGACATGAGTGATATTGAGCTGGCCACGCTAACTCCGCCCCACCGAGGTCAAACACGTCCCTAATGCGGCCCTCAATGAAATTAAGTTTGACTCCCCTGCTGTAGAGCTACCCTCATCACCAGGTTACCAGGTGGATATGTGAAGTTGAGTATCATCAGCATATTGATGATATTTCAATCCATGGTGATGGATGATCTCACCCAGCGGCTTCGTGTAGATGTCAAAAATAAATGCAGTGAATACCAAGCCCTGGGATAAGGCATAAGAGAGGCTGGATCTCTTGCTCCCTATCAATACTGATTGAGACCAACCTTGGAGAAAGGAGCTCAACCAGCACAAATGCATGTTGCTAAGTCCTAAGCTACGAAGCAGGCCCACAGGATATCCTGGTCAATGGTATTAAGGGCTGCTGAGATGTCAAAGAGAGCCAGGATGGTTGCACTACCTCCATCCCGCTCTTGCCAGAGATCATTCACATGTGTCATTCAATGTGATTTCTGTGTCAATAGCTGTGCCTGAAATCAGACTGAAACTTTGAACATTGTTTTCAGAGGTTCTTCTTGATACAGAGGTTGTTATTTAGGAGCACATTTTCTCTTTCCAATTAATTCAATTGGAGCCATGACTCAGGTTGGGATTGTAATAGAAGATGGAGGACCGAGTCTATTTTCTCCAAGCCAGTGTCTGAATTTAAGTTTTTAACACACACATACTGTTGCCAACTTTGCAAATTGTATGTCTAGTTTGGCTTTCAGTGGAATTATCAGCCAAGCATTCAGCTTGGGACTAAAACAAACTCTTTGCAATCCAAATCATTTAAAACGCTGTTTCTCTGCAACTTTAAGGGGTGTGGGCTTCAATTCCCCTAGCTCGACAGCTGGGTGGGGAATCCTGGCAATTGAAGTGCATGTATCTTAAAATTTGTTGAGATGAAGAAACACTGATTTAAGCCACAGTGAACAGATCTAGCTTCAAGTTCCAACAAATCTGAAATGTGGGTTTTCATATATTCTGACTGTTAGATATTCTTGTGAAAATCTAATTTTTTTACTCAGTCTTGAGAATTTTGGCTGTAAATTTCTCTAAGCAGACATCTATCTGCTTAGAGACTTCTGAAACCAGTGCCTGATGGACTTATGGACCCTTTGAGGTTCCAGACGGAGCTTGGGGTTATTCCTGATACCCTCGCCCACAGTTCGGCGGAGACTCTGGCTGCCGCCTGGTACTCGGCGGCGTCGGAGTCTCTCGACCGGATTGCGCCACTACGGCCCCTCCGGGTCAGTGGATCCCGGAGAGCTCCCTGGTTTACCGAGGAACTCCGGGAGAAGAAACGCCGGAGGAGATGCCTAGAGCACCAGTGGAGGTCCGATAGGTCCGAGGCAAACCGAGCACTCTTAACTACCTGCACCAAGGACTATGTCCGAGCATTAAGAACTGCAAAAAGATCATATATTTCTTCCTTGGTTGCGTCCGCCGAGTCACGCCCAGCCGCCCTGTTCAGGATAACCCGCTCCCTCCTTAATAGGAGGGATGCGGGAGACCCCTTGCAGGGTAGGGCTGAGGATTATGCTCAATTCTTGGCGGACAAAGTAGCTCGGTTTCGATCGGACTTGGACTCCACCGCAGTAGATCCAGCTGAGACACAGGAGGATTATTTGCCACACCAGTTCTGGGTTGAGTTCCAGGAAGTTGCCTCTGGGGATGTGGACAAGGCCATCCGAGCTGTAAGTGCCTCCACTTGTATTCTGGACCCGTGTCCCTCCTGGCTGGTGGCCAACAGCAGGGAGGTGACACATGGCTGGATCCAGGCGGTTGTCACCGCCTCCCTTCGGGAGGGGCACTTCCCCGCCGTACTTAAATCGGCGGTGGTGAGACCCCTCCTAAAGAAACCATCGTTAGATCCAGCCATCTTAAACAACTTTCGTCCTGTCTCCAACCTTCCCTTTATCGGGAAGGTTGTTGAGAAGGTGGTGGCCTTTCAGCTTCGACGGGCCTTGGAGGAAGCTAGCTATCTTGACCCCTTCCAGTCCGGCTTCAGACCTGGTTACAGCACAGAAACCGCTTTGGTCGCATTGACCGATGATCTCTGGAGGGCCAGAGATGGAGGCTATGCGTCCATCCTGGTTCTCCTTGACCTCTCAGCGGCTTTCGATACCATCGACCATGGTATCCTTCTGCGACGACTGCGGGAGGTGGGAGTGGGAGGCACTGTTCTGCGGTGGTTCTCCTCCTACCTCTCGGACAGGTCGCAGTCGGTGTTAGTCGGGGGGCAGAGATCGTCCCTGAGGCCCCTAACATGTGGAGTACCTCAGGGTTCGGTCTTATCCCCCCTACTATTTAACATATACATGAAACCGCTGGGCGAGATCATTCGGAGGCACGGGATAAAATACCATCAATATGCGGACGATACGCAATTGTATCTGTCCGCCCCGTGCCAACTCAATGAAGCGGTGGACGTGATGAACCAGGGTCTGGAGGCCGTTAAGAACTGGATGAGTGCTAACAAACTGGTGCTCAACCCGGATAAGACCGAGTGGCTGTTGTGTTTCCCCCCCAATAATTTGGCTAATACACCAACGCTTAGGCTGGGGGGTCAAATTTTATACCCCTCAGATAGGGTCCGCAACTTAGGAGTCCTCCTGGATCCACAGCTGACTTTTGACCACCAGCTGTCAGCTGTGACCAGGGGGGCATTTGCCCAGGTTCGCCTGGTCCGCCAGTTGCGGCCCTACCTAGATCGGGGGGCTCTCACAACAGTCACTCGAGCCCTTGTGATCTCTAGACTGGAATACTGCAATGGGCTCTACATGGGGTTGCCCCTGAAGTGCATCCGGCGACTACAGCTAGTCCAAAATGCAGCCGCGCGAGTGATAGTGGGCGCACCTCGGTTCGCCCACGTTACACCTGTCCTCCGCGAGCTGCACTGGCTACCTGTTGGTCTCCGGGTGCGCTTCAGGATACTGATGACCATCTTTAAAGCACTCCATGGTAGTGGATCTGGGTACTTGAGAGACCGCCTTCTGCCGATTACCTCCCTGAATCGACCAATCAGATCTCACAGACTGGGCCTCCTCCGAGTTCCATCTGCCAGTCAATGTCGACTGGCGACCACACGGAGGAGGGCCTTTTCTGTTGCTGCCCCGACCCTATGGAACGAGCTCCCCATGGAGATCCGCACCCTCACCACGATCCAGACCTTCCGCGCAGCCCTCAAGATCTGGCTCTCCCAACAGGCCTGGGGATAGGCTTCCAATTACCCGCCCGAGTGTTTGATTGCTGAATGAAAGTTGTGTTTTATTATTTTTCTTTTGTTCACAAAGTGTTTTGTTTTGACCTTGCACTTCCCCTCCCCTGTGGTTGTAAGCCGCCCTGAGTCCCCTCAGGGAAAAGGGCGGCATATAAATCCCAATAAAACTTTAAACTTTAAACTAAACTGATACTTCCAAGTATTACCTTGTCATTGCTGCAGAACTGAAGGGGCTGGGCTAGGTATATGGAAGACTAGATGTTTGACTCCATCAAATTTATATGCTCTGAGAATAGGGGGCACTTAATATTGGTTCCTGCTTGGTTATACATAGAATCCATACCATGTTGCTGTCACAAATTTGGGGTTTTTTTCTCTTTTATTCCTACAGATCCTTGGAGTCCCGGGGATAAATTTGCACAAGAGTTAATTGGGCAGCTGATGAACCTGATCCATCCTCCCTATCCTTTGGAATGGTTTTATCTGTATAGCGGAGACATATTTATCTAGTCCCTTTCCCTGAGTTGGGAGGTGGGCTTCAGTGTACAGTATTTATTCTTTACATTCCTCTTATTTAAAAAGATGTTCGGTGTAAACAATTCTATATGTTTGTGCAACACCTTAACCTTTGTGAAACTGCAGACAATAGCTACAAAACTACCAAGAGAATCATCCAAGCCTCTGATATATAGAGCTATGAAAGAAAAATATACTCTTCTACAAGAAAACTTAAAGGTGCTTTCACCACTGTAGGCAAAGAAATTCCATTTATCCAATTTTCCAGCAATTCCCAACATCATTGCTGCACTTTTGGTATAGGAAAGGTTTTTATGTTAAATAAGCAGCACTATTGAGATGTACCGTAATTCTAGATAAAGCATTAGAAGTATTCTGTAGTCATAACATTGTTAGGTGTCCATATTGTTCTTTCAGTCCCGCTTCCATGACAGGGTTATTGTGAGGAAAAAATAACAAACATGTTGTATGTTTGGTGCACTGATTGGGAGAGGCTGATAGTAACAATAGCAACAACTTGGGAGGGAGAAGATAATCTGAGGTCATTAAGATGATATCATAGTTAATCAAAACAATTTTATTTAGTCCACATTAGAACATGATACAGCATTTACAGGAGACAGATATGGGAAACACCAGTTTCAGCCCACTTGATTGTCTCTCGGTCTCCTGCTCTGTAAAATAAGAATGCAATTGCCCAAGATCTAAAAGAGTTGGAGTAAAATTCCATGAAGGAATGAATTACAGAATATTTCTGAGATACAAAATACTACAGATATATGCATAAATGAAGTGTATCCATTATGACAGTGGTTCCCAAACTTGGCAACTTTAAGACTTGTGGACTTCAACTCCCAGAATTCTCCAGCCAGCTGGCTGGAGAATTCTGGGAGTTGAAGTCCACAAGTCTTAAAGTTGCCAAGTTTGGGAACCACTGCATTATGGTATGAAAGAGGAGAGAAGTTCCCACTCCCCCAGTGACATCAGAATAGAATCTATAGTATGTTTTATCAGCTGTTTCCAAGCAGGGTTTCTCATCCTTGGAAGCTTGAAGATGTGTGGATGTCAACTCCCAGAATTCCCTAGCCAAAATGTTATTCTAAACGTATTTATTTGGAAGCAAATTTATTGGGAACCGCAAGCAAGATGTAAGTGGTAACCTCTTATTTTTTTTATCCCTTTGTGTTACCCCACTTTTCACTGCCTCCAGTTTATTCTCTTCCTCTGACCCCCCCCACTCTCCTTTCTACCGCCCCAGTTGCTGGCCAGAGGAAAGGAACCAGCAGCATGAACAAAGTGTTTGCAGAGAGCTTTTGTATCAGGTTGAGCTCTAGAGGTTTTCTGTCCCTCTTCCTTTTTCATGGCAGAACAGCAAAGTATGGAGCAAGGGAGGAATAGTGTAGGAGGGAATGCAGTGTTTTTTTATCTGTCTACCAGCAGGAGGGGATATTACTACAGTGATGAACTAAAAACCACCCTTCTAGTTTTATTCAGCAAGCTAGACTGCATTCTACAATTCACACAATCCAGTTATTATATTAATTCACTGTCTCTGCTTGCACTTTCGAACACTAAGCCAATAAATTAAGCCATGAAAAACTAACCAAGAGGAACACTAATCAAGCTGCATATGTAAACCCAACTGTTAGATCTTTTACTCACCTGGGTCAAGTAGATGTACCAACCTAACTAAAGAATTTTAGGCTGAGATAGCCATTGCTGGGAGTTGGCATGAAATTGATCAAGATTCAAAGCCTTTAAATGGTCATGGAATGCAATAAGGAAGGGCTGAAACAGAGTCTGTGTACTGGCATGATCAAGACCTCTGATTCACTATGATTTTCATGGAGGAATATGTGACAGGCGTGGTCTTCAACTCCACTTATGCAATCCTTGGGTCCAGCTTAAACCATTTGTTTACCAACAGTTCGAAGTTACAGCTGTACTGAAAAAGTGACTCATGATTGGCTCTTTTGTCTATGACTTGCAGCATTTTTGTATTCGGAATATCAAAATTTGGGTGCTTGGCAACCGACATGTATTTACAATAGTTGCATTGTCCCAGGGTCATGTGATCACCATTTGTGACCTTCCCAATCAGCTTCCAATAAGCAAAGTCAAGTGGGGGGGAGCACATTTGCTTAACTGTCACATGATTTACCCCAACACCTGCAATGATTTGCTTAACCACCATGGAAAAAATGGTCATAAAATTGGGACCGAGTCACTTAACAACCTTTGCTTAGCAACAGAAAGTCCAAATTATGGTTGTAAGTTGAGGCATACCTGTACTGGTGCTACAACACCTACTTATTTTGCTGCCAACCCTTGACTGTGTATTCATAGACTTTTAGCAGTGCATTTTTCTTCTCTTTTCTCCAAGATAAGCCCATTTCTTATCAACATGAAAAATAACTAAGAGAGTCCTCGCCCGGTACATGCTTGGCAGCTTTTTAACTCAAAATGCAATATAGAACAGACGTCCCCAAACCTTTTTAGTTAATGGCATCCTTGGTGGCTTTGTAATTTTTTCATAATGCTCTGAGGCCAAAACTGTGAACTATCTTAAATTAATAGTTCACTTGCTGTCTGACAGATGTCAAATATCACTGTGTTTTCCTTAAAAAATTAAATATTCCATGATGCCCCTGTGACTTTGTTGCCACATCCTAGGATAGAAATAAAGTTCAAACCTAACCTTATATTTAATCCTAGAGGAATTCTGCTTCTAAAAAATAAATCATAAAACTTTGAGGGAAGTTGAAATTATACTCCAATAAATCTGTTTGCATTCTTCAAAACCCCCATGAGAAAAAAAATGTTAGATCCTTACTCTGCATGCAGTGGTTTCCTCATGCTGATATTAGTTATGTTGTTCTTCCCTGCTCTGTTGAGGATGTGGTCCAAATGCAGTATTATGGTCAAAGAAGTAGGCATAGTTTTCAGTGTGTTGGCTAAGAACTTAAACAATCACTAGAAAGCTTGCTATTTAAAAGTTTTGAACTTGTAGAAATATTTGTTATCATATTGTATCTTTGGTAGGCAATTAAGTCCCAGGAAATGTAGAGGATTCCTGGACATTAGTACTGTGTACCTCATTATTTAACCCTTTCCTCTCAGGGGCTATCCTAATGAAACCCCCACTCCTAAAAGTGCATTAGTTGGGAATACCAAGAGTGTACTTCCTCACCCTCCAATCAAATAATAGCTTTGGCTCCTTTTGTGTGTGTGGGGGGGTAGAGAGTGGGGAGGCACTAACACTTTGTTCTTGCTAATTATCTGTCTACCAGTTGATGCTATTTGTGCTTTTTAAATCCTTGTTTTATCCAAAGATGCACTTAATTAGTTTAGCCCTGACAAGGTTTCATGAGCAGTTGATTATTTAAAACCTCACCCAGAATTAAGCTACGGCTGATGTTTAATTATTATAGTCTGCCCTATGTTAGTATAATAAGCATCAGTAAGAAGGATTCAGAATGCAAAGAGGATCTTTAGAGAGACATTCTTTCAAGGTCTCCATCTGCCTATGGGGATTGATACGCTTGTAATTGTTATATCATTGTATGGCTTGTCTTTAAATCTTCCTTTGTCCTGTCCTATTTGGGAAGTACTCTTCTTCACACTGTTGTTGACATAGTTCTTGTAAACAACCTCACCATAGAGCTGCTTGCAAGTACCACGTTGTCATTGTTCCTGACATACGTACCGTATACTAAATTTTAAAAAAGGATGAGGAAAAAAAAGGTGAAAGATTTATACGATCTGAAGAGAAACCAGAGTATGGACAAGGAAATTATTGGCTGGCATACACTACGACCTGATGCTAAGGACCACCTGATACTACTAGGTAGTCTTCATCATTCTTGGAGTGAAGAAGTGCCAGAGTTATTTGTGAAATTGCAACAAATTAAAGATGTGTGTGTAAATACATTAGTAAATGAAGCATGGTATTTAAGAGAGCAGCCTTGAAACGGAGTATAGTAATATTCCTGGCATCTTTTCTCCTCATGTTGAAAAGGTTGTGGAGGCAAAAGTGTTGGCATCCCAACTAGAGAATTATGATACAAATGTATGTACCAATGCTTGAGAAGCAACTTGTGTCCCGGGCTTCGTCTGGTCAAAGCAAGTTAAAGTTATTGTCATTTACACAGAAATATACTCTTGTGTTACATTACAGGCTGGTCAATTCTTCTACAGCAGGAAGGCAAGTGAAGAGAAAAAATGAAAATAAAATATAAGAAAATGAAATTCTGTTTCTATGGGAGCATGACGTAGGTGTGACACATGGTGATGTTCCTAGAAATAAGGCCAGAAATGGGTGACTTATTTTACTAGTTGTATTACTTCGAGTGGACTGCACATAGAGATGTGCTAGCAGTGGCTTGTCTTCCTGCTGGTTCCCACTTTCTTTACTCCAGATAAATCCATATACCACTTATTGCCAGGAAGAAAGTAAGTGGCAACTCCTTTCTGCAAGTGGCTAATGTGTCAGTGAGATGCGTGTTCTCACTGTGAGCACCAAGGTTCATTAAGAATCTAAAATCATTATTATGTATAGTAAGCTCAGAGATTTAGGAGAAAGTGAAAAGAGAAGAGAAGGACTGAACATTCCTTTTTTGAATAGGCTGGTTTCAGACACCTTCAGAACAATAATTGCTCTCTCAGTGAGGCTATCATTTAAGTACACATTTACGGAACATGTCTACCCAGTCCAGATCTCCCTCCCTAAAACAGTATATTGCAACAAGTGTCCCTGACCTCCATTTGCTGTTGAAATCCACTTGGTTTTAGCCCACTGGCTGTTGGTTGGGACTCTGTCCTTATCTTAACTTTAAAGAGGAAAACACAAAAGAACAGAACACCAAAATGGGGACCATTATCAAAACTCACCTGAAAGGGAAATCCCATTTGGCTCCTTAAGGTTTGAATTTCATAGGCTTCTGTGTTCTCTGCCCATTATCAATCATCTGGGATTGACAGGTCAGCTACCTTTCCTTTCTGTTATGAATTCAAGACCTTGAGTTAATTGAGAAAATATATATAATACATTAACATTGAGTAAATGCATCCCGTATTCACAGAATTGCTTCTAAATCTGTATTTAGACATTATATAGTTGAGGAATTTTTTCAATGCTCCCCCCCCAAAAAAGACTACAAATATGATTAATTGGAAAGTGTCAGATAGCCGTTTGCCCATGTTAAAGGTAGATTTTTAAGGCATGGCTTGCACTTTATATGGGGCTGCCCTTGAAAAGTGTTCGAAGACTTCAGCTAGTCCAGAATGCAGCCACGCGAGCGATTGTGGGTGCACCTAGGTACACCCACGTTACACCTATCCTCCGCGAGCTGCACTGGCTGCCCATTGGTCTCCGGACTTGCTTCAAGGTGCTAGTTGTTACTTATAAAGCCCTACATGGCATTGGACCTGGGTACCTGATAGACCACCTCCTGCCAATTACCTCCCAAAGACCAATTTGATCGCACAGGCTTGGCCTTCTCCGGGTTCCATCTGCCAGCCAATGCCGGCCTTCTCTGTTGCTCCTCCGGCCCTCTGGAACGAGCTCCCCGTGGAGATCCGGACCCTTACTACCCTCCCAGCCTTCCGTAAAGCTACTAAGTCCTGGCTGTTCCGGCAGGCTGGGGGGCTGTTAAAGCACCCAGCCCCGTCTTAAATGTGACTGTTGTGGATTTTAAAATTGTTGTATTGTCTTATTTATTCCCTCCCCTGTTTATTGTGAGCCGCCTGGAGTCCTTCGGGAGTGGGCGGCATACAAACCAATAACCTAAACCTAAACCTGATCATGAGTGCTTTGGTTGTAAGTTTCAAAGGAAACATACCTCTTTTCCAATTAAGTGCTGGAACAACACTAATATGGGCCCCCTCACCTTCACATGGACATATAAATCAATAATGTCATAATTGTACATTTATTAATTACATTCAAACATACTTACAAATATATTAAAAAGAGAATAGGTACTTCTGTAAAAGATAATAAAAACAATAATACAAATTAAAATTAGGTTTTGTAAAAGTTTTAATTTCCCCCCTTCCCTTTGAGCTCCATGGACCCCAGAATAATGTAGTGGCTGCCCTCCCCTCTCCTGAGGCCTGCTCTTTTCTACCCATTTAGAGCTCTGGCAAGATTACGGCTGCAGCAATATAGTCAGACAGTTTTTATAACTATTTTTTTCAGTAATAATTGTTATTGTATCAGTAATTGTAATCAAATAATCAGTAATTGTTTTTAAGAACCACTACAGCCTGAGTTGCTGTTTGAGAAACACTGTCTCAAATTTTAAAGCGATTGGGCTTCCTATTAGATAGTGGTATATTTGTATCAATATAAATGTTTGCCTCAGACTGACTTGTGATTGTGTGTGTGCATAAATGCCTACATAGTTAATATAATGGTTAAGATGTTAAACTGAGACACCCAGTTTGAGTTCTGACTTATTCCTCTGAATTCATCTGAGTGACTTTGGCCTAACCCTCTTCACAGAGCCATCCCAACCTATCCCACTTCACAGGATTCCTGAGGAAATAAACGAGAGGAAGCCCCCCAGGTATACCATGTTGAATTCTCAGAGGAAGGCAAGATAGAAGTGCAATAAATAAATAATGTCTTATGCATGCAGTGGAAGTTTTCAATGGTTTATGTACCTGTCAGGATGATCTAATGTTAGTGTTTTCCCAGCAACAAGAAGTCTTTATAAATTTTGCCCCATCATCTCTGTCAGAAATCAATCCAGTTTGAACAATTCAATCCAAATATGCCATTTCATCATGAGTGCAGCTCAAACTGCTGGAGGTAGGATCTTAACAATACAATTTTAACATAAGAGAAAAATAACTATTTTTTTTACTATTTACCATCTATTTTATATATGCTATATCTGTTAGAGATTTTTTAAAAATCCTTCAAAAGAACATTAAGCACGAAACAATAATGAGAACAAAGGAAAATTCTGTAAATATGCCCAGATAAAATCAGTTAAGCAAATAATTGAGGCTACTTTAAAAATTAAGATAAAAGCAACTTAACAAAACAGAAGCAATCCTGCAACCAGGAGAAGAAACAATTCATTTTCATCCAAGTCTGAAAGGATTAAGGGCTCAAGTAGCTACCACAGAGAAGGTGCCACTTTCTTAAGGCCCCTTTTTATAGGCCATTAATCCTCCAACTGATGTTCATGTGGTGTGCTTCTCATTTTCTTGAGCAATAAGAAATTTCAGAAGCAACAATAATAGGCTGATTTTCTTTGGAAGGGAGAGAGAAGACCAGAGGCTTAACGCCTGTCTAGTTGATTTATGATCATGGCACAAACAGCAGAAGCAGAGGTTAGCAGGTACTCCTAAAAGGCAAAATATCAGTGGAAAATAATTTGGCAATGAGCTCTCCTAAACTGCACACTGATCAGAACTCCTATCTCTTTGCCACTAAAATAACTGCCAATTGCATATTTCTCACAGATTGGCTCACAATATACTAAAGCTAAATTTAAATTCAAAGAAATAAAACAAAATTGTTCGCATACCATGGTATGCCCAAATACATAGATAATACTATGGCTCAACCAATAATTTGATTCACCACACATTAAGGCAATGGCTGTGTCCTCAGAATCACCTAGCCTTGTGGGTCACTGGGTCTGGTTCCAAAATGTTGGCTAGCATCTCTATAATGAGCATCTTCTCCAAACTCGTACCCTTCAGATGTATGTTGAATAACTCCCAGAACTCCTACTCCATGCTCTATAGAAATGTTGAAATCAGCACTAGTATCTCCTCAACCAACATAGCCAATCATGTTTTTATTTGTATAATGGGACTTTAATCTATATATATATATATAAGTGAAATACCACTCACACATCATCACAAAATCTCCAGAACCGTTAAAGCCTAAAAACTTGAAATTTGGCATGTATGTTCCTCTTGGCTTCTAGATGCTCGCTTAGAAAGGATTTTTTCAAAGCGACCATCAGAGCATTAGTATTTCTTATTATTATTAACACGCTCTGATGCCAAGGAGTTAAATGTTCTACTCCCCCTCCCCACCTGAAAAGAACTCTTCCAACTGCCACTTGAGTGTAGACGTGGCCAGGGCTTGACTCATCCAGCCTGCGGGCCTGGGAGTTTGAAGAGGATCAACGGGGCCAGTTTGAGGGAGAGAAGGGGATAAGATAGAAGCGGTCTCTGGGGCAAGCTTGAGGAGAGTAGAGGGATAGGAGGACAAGCTTCTGGGGGATACTTGAGGGAGAAAAGGGGAGATGAGAGGTTTATGTGGGGCAAGCCTGAGGGAGAGAAGGGGAGAGGAGAGGAGAGGCCAATCATAACTATACATTAATGTTCAAGCTTTAACTGTCAATTTATCAAGCCCAATCACATAGTTCCGTAGTGAAGCACAGATATCCAACCAACTAGTTTTATATAAGATTTTCTGCAGCAAAGCTTAAGCTCTCAGAAAAACTGAGATAATTGGCTTTAATAGCCCTCTTCTCTAATTTACCTACTGGTTGTTAAAGGCCAATCCACATTTTCTGCTTGACCCATTGTCAGTATGGGTAACTCCTCAGCTCTTGAGTGCAGAAATAGATACAGGTAATCCTCAACTTATTATAGTTTGCTTCGTGACCATTTGAAGTTGCAACGGCGCTGAAAAAAGGGGCTCATGACCATTTTTCACACTTATGACCATTGCAGCATCCCCATGATGTGATTTATATTGGATGCTTTACAACTGACTCACATGTATGATGGTTGCAGTGTCCTGGGGTCAGTGATCCCCTTTTGCAACCTTCTGACAAGATCAATGGGGAAACCAGATTCACTTAACAATCATGTTACTAATTGAACAACTGCAATTATTCACTTAACAAATGCAGCAAGAAAAGTTGTAAAAAGGGGGAAAATTCACTTAACAATTTTCTCACTTAGCAACCTAAATTTTGGACTCAATTGTGGTCATAAGTTGAGGACTATCTGTACTGTCTTCCTCCCACTCCCAGCTCATTGCAAATGCTCCCTGTTCCTGTATTTTCCAGATCTGATAATGGAAACAGCTGTTTTCCACCCTGAGCTACCTTAAGCCTTCAGCATACCTTGTGCCATGAGCTTTGTTCAATTCTAGAATAACAACATAGTTGTGATTATCTCCATGATCTGGCCTGCTTCCTTCCTGTTTTGGCTGGGCAATCTGGCTATATGTTCTCTTCTGGGCAACAGTTTCTTTTTTGTTTTGTTTGGAATAATATCTTATAATTGATCTAACAATGACCCATTGAGTCCTATCTTGAACCCTAGAAGCTCAGGCTCCACTTAGTCCGTACTTTCCCTGTAAGCACTGGTTTCATTTCTGTCCAGAATTAGTGAAGCCTGCTTCCCTTGCTTCCTCACTGCCTTTATTTTATATTTGTTAATATCTCTAAGTTTTAACTTGGGAACATTCTACTCTATATTAAGCTGACCTATCAGTTCTTCCTTGTTACACATTTTCCATGGACCTATCAAAGTGAAAGAACAACCTGTTCCTACTGCTTTAGTTATCATAGCAATAGTACCATGGTACCATAAGGGAAAAGAAAAAAAAAGGGTTTGTCATAGAGTCCATCAAAATATGTGGGAAAGAGGTGTAAAGAAGTGTTTGTGCAGATCTGGAAAAGCAAAAGAAAGGCATGGAGATGGCAAGGAGGAAATAAATTCCTAAAAAGAAAATAATAAGCTTTGGTGGCTTCTTCATACAGGACCAAACAAGATAGGATTGGCTTCCCTGCAGAGAGGGAATGGGAAAGAAGTAGGGGAATGACCAATCAGGTCTTTTGGTAGTTTAGACCAGATTGGGCACCAGCCCAACTCCACTGCCAAATCACTGCAATCCCACGGGAATTTCTGAAGTTGGCTTAAGAAACAGATGGATGCAGTATGGGAGAACTCCAGCAGCTTAGAATGTAGTGCAGTATGGCAGGAAGAATCAAAAAGACCATTGACCACTTGGTTTGGTAGGTTCTGAATAGGCTGTTTAACTGAAACACCCTCTCCCCCACATTCTCTAAATTTTCCTGCTTTCATCTGCCCACTCCCACCCATCATGGCAATACAAGTCTGAGCTGGTTTGGAAGCTGCATCACTTGAAAATGACAACGTAGGCATTTAGATGTCCAACACCACACCCCTTGCTTTCATTCATATTCTAAACCTCACTTACTTCCAAGACCAAAGAAGACAGCAGAAGTCAAATTCTGCTCTGCCCTGGGTTTGTCACCTAGATATTGAAATCTCATCTTGCATCAGAGGGAAAAAAAATCCAAACCAGAATGGAGACTGCTCCCTGCCCAGCAGCTGCATGAGTCACCTCTTCTGCCCTTCCCAAGTTGGTTGAACCAGTTGGGTTGCCCTTTATAGATTCTCCATTAGTAGGGATGGTGAGAAGGGAGGAGCCATGCCTCGTTCACGGGGATCTTACAGAAAAGCTTTTGAATTTTGCTGGGCTCAGTTGAGTTTCTGCTCCTCTGTATTGAATCTTTAGCATGCTGCCTTTTTATAGGTTTATTTGTATCACAATAGCTTTTAAAAAAATATGTTTTGTATGATTCAGAATGCATGATTCTCATGGACGTCTTACAATAGGCTTTGATATTCAAATCCAGCATTGGGTTTGGCAGGGATAGTGTGGATGGGGATTTATCTGTTTATAAATTGATAATATAGCCCATATAAATCCCAAAGATTAATTCATTAATAAGGAAAAATATTACAATTGTGTAAAAGTTCTACGCTAAATGGAATTCTGGCTTTTAGAGGATTAGATCCAAGTAATTCTTGACTTACAACAACATTGGACCAGAATTATTGTTGTTGAGCTAGGTGATGGTTAAATAAATCATGCCCAGTTTTGATCATGTGACTGTGAGGATGCTATGACAGTTATAAGTAACTTTTCAGTGCCATTGAAACTTTGAACAGTCATTAAATGAATGGTTGTAAGTTGAGGAGAACCTGTACTTGCAAGGAACTGTGATAAAACAGTAAAAAGTTAGAACATCACCTGATCCTCTTTGGAATTTTTTTTAAATGGAAGAAGAAAAATATAATAAAATCTTTGAGTACAGCTCAAATACTGGTGACTTTTGGATAGAGATATGTAGTTGCTCAACTATATGACATGATTTGTTCTCCAATCTATGTTGTTTTTGATTGGCCTAAACCCTACAATTATTTGGTGATCTTCCTTCCAAATGCAAAGTCAGCCCATTCCTGTTTCAGTCATCCAAGGCCTTAATTGTTATTTACACCAGAAATGCAATATATCAAATATGGTCTATTAGTATATGTAGAGTAGAGTAGAGTAGACTAGAAGAGAATACTATGTTCTATATATAGAATAGAATGTTCATATAGAGAATAGAATAGATGGGTTGAGAATAGAAGAATTTGCAGAGGACATCAAACTGGTAGGAATAGCTAACACCCTGAAGATCCAGATGGATCTCAACAGAGTGAACAATTGGCCCTATTTAATAAAATGAAACTCAGTATAGAAAAAATATAAGGTTTTACAATTAGACAAGAAAAATCAAAGGTACATGTACAAATTAGGTGAAACTTAATAACAGTAACGTTGATCTTTGAGTTCTAGTGGACAGTCACTTAAATATGTGCCAGCAGTTGCTAAAAAAACAAATGCAATCCTAGGCCACATTAACAGAGGGATAGACTCAAGATCACATGAAATGCTACTATCACTTTATAATGCCTTGGTTAAAACACTTGGTTGCCGCAATATGAAAAGATGTTGAGACTCTGGAAAGAGAAGAGCAACAAAGATGATTGAGTGCTGGAGGCTAAAACATATGAAGAATGGTTGAAGGAATAGGGAATTGGGTACGTGTAATGAAAAGAAAGACTGGGGTGGCATGATAGCAATGTTTCAATATCTGAGGGGCTGCTATAAAGAAAAGGGAGGACAATGTATTTTCCAAAGCAACAGAAGCAAGACAAGAAATAATAGATGGAAAAATCAAGGAGAGGACCAACCTAGAACTAAGAAGAATTTTCCTGACAGAACAATTAACCAGTGGAATCACTTGCCTTCAAAAGTTGTGGATGCTCATTAGAGGCTTTTAAGAAGAGGCTAGACATTGTCTGAAATGGAATAGGATCCTGCTAGAGGAGGGAGTTAGATTAGAAGACCAAGGTTCCTTCCAACTCTTGTTATTCTGCTCTGTACCTAATCCTAACAGATATATGCAGAAACACCTACACTTAAAGCAATAAATTATATATTTATAATATAAAGTTCAACATAATTTTAAATGATGATATAAATAGTACAAAAATATCTCCAAGATTAATACTTTCTTCAGTCACAAGTGGGATGAATAGAACAAATAGAGGCACAGAATATGGAAAAATCTAGTCAGACAGAAAAAAATGACAAATAAGCTTTGTACTTTCATTTTTGCTTCTTCTGTCTGACCAGGAAAAAAATCCAGGAATAAGTCTTCCAAATAAATATTTAAGAAATACGAAATCTAATTTCAGAAGACACGACAGCAAGAAGTTGCCAATTTATATACTCTTCATCTGAGACTAAATTAAATTTAAAGGTTGGTAAGACTTATTGAAGTGATGGCACATTGAAAAGATCGTCTATATGTTAAATAAGATGGTTGAACTCTAAAGAGTCTTCATTACCTTTCAGAATGCAATTTCTCTAAGATCTGAAATTTAGAGTTCAGTTCTGAAATTCTTCTAAAAGTATGTGAAATCCTGAAGGCATTTTGAGGTCCCATCTAATGGTGTTTGTTTGGTTTTTTTTGCTAAGAATTATGTTGAGTATTGATGGGATAACATAAATGGAGTATCATTGGGAATAGAAAACTTTCTTAAAGGAACTGAATTCACCAGAGGCAGATTTTTATAGCTGAACAAAGTATTTGAAACTGGCACATCCTGTTTTGTTTTTTTTACCCATGCAACAAAATGGTTATTTGGTTTAGATATTATAATCCTTTTATCTTATGCTTTCTCAACAAAATTTGTTTGGAATAGAATATATGATCTGTTCAACTGTGGGCAGATGGCTTTGTCTTTAACCTTTGCAAGCTTGATCACTTTGGGATCAACATTCTTAAAAGTCAATTAAAATTATATCTCATAAATGAGAAATTAAAGTAAGTCTACCCCTTTGCATATCCACACTGCTTCCAAACACGATGCATTTTCTTTATCTCACTATCCGATGTTGTTTACATAAAACTTCCCAGGTAACTTCAAGATGAAAGAGTGGAAATGCCTCATCCACCAGTCAACTACTTCCCTGAGATACTGGTTTAAGTAGCCCACATCATTTTTGATCGATTAGATCTTAATCTATAACTCTTTTCCTTTTGATTGTTCTCTCTTTCTTTTAGCATTCCCTGTGTTGACACCCACAATTTCTTGGCATCTCCTAAACTAGCCTCTCTTGGTACTAAGACACACCTACTCAGCTGGCAGTGAGGTTCTCTAATGCTCCTCCTCAAAATAGTTGCTGTCAACTCTACCTTTAAAGCATTTTGATGGCAATGAGAGGATTTGAGCTGATTTGGCATCATCTTTGCTTAATCGCTACTTATTTATAAGTCAGTTCATACTCCTATTTCTCTGTGAGAGAGATTGTGGAGAAGCTGAGATTGTGAGTCCCAAGGGAGTGGGCGGCATACAAATTTTATTAAACTCAAACTCAAACTGTAAGAATAATGGAAGGAATGTTAGACATAAACAACCAAGAGGCAGATAAGAGCCTGTTGGTAGTTTAACTCATAAAAAACAACGGAGTCCAGTGATAAGAAATCTCAGAAGAAATATTTCAAATTTAATTTTTGCATTAAGTGAACTTGCTAATAAACAAGACTAGAAATTCCTCTTCCAGCTTCTAATATTCTGTATTTATCCTAAGATTAATATTAAAGACATCTTACTGAAGTTTGTATAATTCTTACTTCCTTAATCTTGTACAAATCTGTCTTATCTTTCTTTTTTGTTTTAATATAACTTGGGTTCAATTGTTATGAGACTTCTATATTCTTAATTCAATCAATCAAAATAATACTGAGACCAGAAATTAGAACAATACAATTTGTGAGCCTATATGTTTGTTTCTCTTGGTAACCACAGCAGGAAATTATTAGAAATGCACAAACAAACGTAAAAACATGAAGTTCCATTCCATTAGTCTATCATTCTCCTTGGTAACTAACATCTAGTCACAATTCCTTATTTTTATTTACAAACAAATCAGGAATAACCTTAAAGAAAAGAAAGTAATAATGTAATCTAATTATATTGTAGATGAAAGAAGGGCCCAATTTCTAAATCATTCTCTCTATGTTGATAATCTTTTCTTGTTCCTCTGCAAATTGGTAAGAATCTTCGCAATCTAAAACAAGTCAAGTCCACTAACAAACCTATCATGATCCCAAATAGTTAGCAAAGATGAAGAAGGGAACGCCACTCTCTAAAGTACTTACCCTGGACCAAATTCATGTATTGGTATGCTTCTTTGTCCTTTTTTTTTTTAAGTTTTACCCTAAGGTTCTTGAGTGAAGATTTGAAAATTTCCCATCTTTCCCATCATCACAAGAAACAATAATCCAGGAAAGTGATTTCGACATTACAGAATGATTGTTGTGTGCACTATCTAAAATTAACCTACTGCTACTATGGAGACTGGGTGTGGAATAAAAAGGACATTAAAAAATATCCAGATATGTACAGAAATAGAATCCAGCAAGAAGTCTCTGGAAAAATAACAGAAACTTGAAATTGGAAGGGGCAAATTAGACTGTCCAATGGTGCCTCTTGTTCCAAGCTGCCAACCCATAGGCTCCCATACAATTGGCTGTCCAGCCTCTGCCCGTTTGAACATCTAGATAATTGCTCCGTTATTGAGCTGCTTTTTCTACTAGAATTCCTCCCACCCCAACCCCCAAATTAAATTGAAATCTGCCTTCTTTTACCTTAAATCCATTATTATACGTCCCTCCCTCTGCAAGAAGACAGAGAAACTTGCAACATCCTTTCAGATCTATGCCTCCTCCCCAATTTTTCTTCTCAGTCCCTTCAGTTTTATTTTAATGGGCTGAATTTCCAGTCTCTGATCATCCTCAGTGAGATGCAGGAATGATCAGATAAAGAAGTTGTATCTCTCCATGCAGAAGGATTCAGATGTCATTTGTGATGTCTCCAGGCAAAGCTAGAATAATCCTTTACTGCCAATGGACAAATGGTTTATCCATTAGAAGACTATTCTAATGTTTCCTACTTGGTACATATGAACAAACCTTAAAAGCAGAATATTCTCCCCACTGAAGATTGAGGCAGAAAGACTGGTGAAGTCAATGAAGGCAGGACAAGCAGCCATTTTCTCAATTAGAGGAAGCAGCTTGGCAAGTCAACCTATTCCTTTGCACCAGCCTTCCTGTTCTGAAACACTCAAACTGGAGAGACAGGAGATCAAATAGAGTATATTATAGCTTCAGCATGCAAAGCGTACATTATAGGGTGATAATAATGCAGGCAGAATATTTGAATATGCATTGAAATGCATTTGAAGAGACATTTCTTATATTTCACTTGTGATTTCCCCAGAAAATTACATGAGTATCAACCATGTGCAGCAGAGGTTTTTCCTCAAAAATTACCTCAGTGGGGGGAGAGGGGACAGGCTAGGTAGTACTGGGAAAAATTGCCTCCTTCCCAGCAGCATTTTGTTTGGTTTGGTTTAGACTCAGGATCTGGAGAGGGTGGGGGGTTGTTCCTTTGCTGATGGCAAAATTCATAGTCATTTTATGGAGATTAAACTGTAGGCCATAAAAAAGGAGGTCTGAAGGAAGCAGCCTCAGTCAGACCCCAGAGGAGTTATGGCCAACTTTCCCTCTTTGACATTCATCCTCCTTTCTCTTTCTTCTCCTGATGACTTCTTTCCCTTCTCTTTATTCCCCACATAGAAGGCTATCTGCTTGGGAAGAGGTGAATCACTTTTCCCAGAAGGCTAAACCGATTGCTTAGATGATACTAAGACAACATTTGAGTTCCTGTAACCAGCTGAATCAAACACTATCCACCAAGGCCTATTTTAGCATAGTCCAATACATAAATATAACCATAAAGTGTCATCACTCTCCTCTTTTCATTTTGTTGTCAGCAATAAAGCATAGAAGACTAAAAATGGAACATTCATTGTTTCAAATCAAGAAAGCAAAACAAGGAGTCAGACAAGTCCTCTGTGCTGTAGAAACAATTGGGGCACTAAAAACCCTATGCTGGCTGAGGAATTTGGGGAGCTGGAGTCCATGGGTCTTAAAGACAATTGCTTAGGGCATTTAACCACCTCTCCCCCCCCCGCCCGGGAGGTCCCTTTGGCTTATGGGGAAACTTCTCATGGAATTGTTTACTAACTTCTCCACTTTAGATTCTAACTTTTCACCCAAGTAGCTTCAGACAAAGGGTAATCCTTCCAATGCACTAAATACTATAAGTGACCCCTGTTCAGCCTGGAGTCCATGATTTTTTCCACCTCAGATTGTGTTTCTCCTTCTATCACTACAGGAGGTGAGAAAGCTTGGGTGGATGGTCTTATGATGGACCCAATTACTGGTTTCAACAAGCTACAATGAAATTCAATTTTCCCAGACTTCCCAGACTTCTGAGTAGACTGAGTTGAACTGTAATTGGGTTAACTATCTTCATGTTGGGAATGGATCTAGAAATTTTGGACGAATTTCCTTACTAGGCATTCTTAATCTCATGTATTTGGTAGATACAAAAACTTTGTCCCCCAAACGAAAGGGGATTTGGAGCGAGCGATGTTTATCAGCTTGCTTCTTGTAGGCTTCTGCCGCATCTGCTAGAGCTTTCTCCGTATTCTCCCATCCTTTCTTTAGTGTGTCCATCCATTCATTCAGAGACATAGAGGAGGCATACAATGAGGAGGGGGTTCTCTAGGCAGCTCAGGCATGGGAACAAATTCCATGCCACTGGTAATCTGGAAAGGAGTTAATTCAGTGCTGCTGTGGACTGTGTCATTGTATGCCACTTCGGCAAAGGGTAGCAAGTCCAAACAGTTGTCTTGCTGTTAGTCCATATAACACCGGATGTATTGTTCCACCACCGCATTGGCCCTCTCTGCTACACAGTTCATGCTGGGATGAACCTCTGAGCTCAGTTCTTGTGTGGACCCAATGGATCTCAGAACCTCTCTCCAGAACTTGGCTGTGAACTGGACTCTGTGGTCTGAAATGATCCTTTGGGCACTCCGTGCAGGCGATAAATGAGTTTCACAAACATTTTAGCTAATTTCTTTGCAGACGGCAACCCTGAGCAAGTGATGAAGTGTGCCTGCTTGGAAACCAAATCAATAACTGTCCATATTACTCTTTTCCCACTGCTGTCTGGGAGTTAGACAATGAAGTCCATTGCGATCTCTTCCCATGGCGGTTAGGGCTGGCCACTTGTTGTAGTAGTCCAGGGGACTTCTCTGGCAGTGGTTCATCGTTGAGCAGACACTAGCACAGCTTTTATGTAATTTTCCACCTCCAATTTCATCTTTGGCCACCAAAATTGATGCATGGCGAGGTGGAGCATTTTTAGGAATCCAAAGTGGCCTCCTAGTTCCACCTCATGGCTTCGCTGTAGAACTTCCAGCCTCAAACCCATGGGGATGTACAGTTTGGACCCCTTCCAGGCTAATCCATTTTCCATTGTTAGGATATCTTGGTTATTGTTGAGCCACTGGTCTGTTGGGAACGCCAATTTCATAGCTGTCATCAGCTTATCCTGGCTTAGGTAGTGACTGGGCTGCCTTTTGATGGAGAGAAGATAGGGTGAACAACTTCTCTCTTCTTATTGTTGTCCTGCAGTTATCTCGACAAAACATCCCCCAACAAGGTTTTTGGAACTTGTTGGACCCCTGGGGTTTTTGTCTCTGCTGCAGGTGCTGCAGGTCCTGAGCTCTTGGGTTCAATCATCCCTGGGTGGCCCTTTTCTTCCACCGTGGTAGTGGCCCAAATGCAATCATCAATTTCCTACTGCCGTCTTCCCACTTTATCGTAAGTTTCCATTTGTCAAGCCATGCAAGCCCCAAGATAATATTTTCTGGCATCTCTGGAGCCACAATGAATCTGAGAAGCTCATAGTGACGGCTCACTTGTACTTTACCAGTTCATTATTAGCATGGCTGGGGCCCCTCCAATTAGCAGTCCAACTACCTGCTCAACCCAAATGGGACACGCTAGAGGTCTTGTGCATATACCCAGTTGCTTTACAATCGACATGCTGATTAAGCATCGAGTGCAGCCAGTGTCACGACTGCTTCAACTTCCCCTTCCACCCCGTTTCGGGTATTTGGAGTTGACTTGGAAGGTGAAGGGGCGGATGGTGCACTCAGCATTGGGCCATCTTCGGCATTTTCCTCCTCCGAGGCCTCCCCATTAGTAGGACTTTTCATCACACGATCCTCTTCCAAAAGGTTATTGGCCCAGATGACTCTTTCTGGTGGCATCTGGGGCCTTCTCTTTACTGCCGTGGCGGTTGGCGTAACTTAGGCGGTTCCTAAGTTTAGAGATGTAACTCGGTTTCTGGTGGCATTGGGACTGGAGCCAAGCACTCTGATGCTCTGTAACCAAGTTGACAGCAACAGTACCATTTTATTGCCCCCCCCCCATGAGGGAAGGAACCTAGTTACATCTCTAAACTTAGGAACCACCTCATCACATTGTTCCACTATCCATCCTGCAGCTTTCCCCTCATTCATCCCTTCTTCCATTGTCGAGAACTCTTCTCTGTAAGGTGCGGTAAGAACCTGTTGGGGCATTGCAGGTGCTACTGGAACCAGGGGGAGGTCAATCACTGGTTTGGCCACTGACCAGTTATCTGCCATGGTGCCATCTGCTGAGGGAAGACGGGTGCCCACTGGCATCTCTGCCATCCATGACCTGGGGTTGCTTGACTCATAGGTTGCAGTTCAACCATCAATGGCTGGCAGGGGGGTTATGGGCCAAGGACCCTCTGCTGGCTTGGAGGATTTTCCCATGTTGCCCAATGGCATCTCTGCCATCCATGACCTGGGAAGAAAGCCCAACCTGGTGGTGCTTGATTAGTGAGAGATGCTGGCCAAATCCCTTCTTGGGCTGCTTTGAATTCCCCATCCTGATAGGGAATCTATCTTCAACTCAGTTGCAGGGTAATGGATCATTTCATTTATTGCTGTTTGGAAGGAGTCAAAATCTCCACTCCAGTTTTTTCCCCAAGCCTTGGCTGTGGAAGGAGGGGGGTATGCACTCACATTTAGTTGTCTGAATTGGTCTGGGAGGCCAAACATCTTGTCGCTTCCAGCCGTGTGTAGAATAAACCTTTCCAGCTCCTTTCGGCAGCATTCTTCCAGACACTATGAATCTTCAAATAGCGACTCCTTCACAATTCGAGGCTTTGCAAAGAAGCTTCAAACATAAATTCTTCTGCACTTTGAAGTTTTGCAGAGAAGCGTCTTGTCCAGCTAATTTTTCTTCGCTGATATTTTACGCTGACCGTGTTAGTCAGACCTATTCTTAAAGTCCCAATTAATAAGACAGACATGTTGGCACAACTGTGGAATCCCAAATCTAAAAGCTTCCTCGGATTCCCACCCAGTTCATAATCTTATCCCACACCCATAAATCCATCACATGGTCCAATCTTCTTAGCCACGCTGGCATTTCCACCCATCCAATTCCGGTCAGATGCAGAGGTGCGGAGACAAAGAATGATCTTGGGCTTCTAGAAAGGAATGACAACAACACATTCTACAATTCTACTCTTTACTGTTCCCCTCTCAATTACTATACTAATGAAACAGCATAGGAAAAAATAGAGTTGGCAGGCCAAAAATCCTAAAAGGAAAATTACTGCAGGCCCGACAATAGGTTTCACTTTCCACAGATTCAAACTATTTCTCAAGATGTCAGGATTTTACAGCTCAACCCTATAGCTCAAGTTGCAGATGATGATTAAGGTTCTTTTTTAATTAACATGCCAGCAGCTCAGAGTCTGTATGAAGAATGGAATTAGTGAGAGTATAAATTAATTACTTAACGTATATACATACTCATGATGCTATTCACATTTCAGCAAGCAATGTTTATGTAGAGCACAGAAAAGAAATAGCAAGTTAAAGTATTTAAAGACAAATATATATTTTTAAAAATCACTCTATCTCTTCATTATTTTTTATCCTTGCAAATAACTCTTGCTTCTTCCACATTTATGCATGGCTTCATACATTGCCTTTCTTCCTTAAATTTTCATCTTTGTTTTCTTGAGGATGTTATCAATTCTACCCAAGCACACTCTTGACCCATTCATTTTCATTTGTATACATACATTTTTGCAGTTGAATCATTCTTTCTCTCCATATTACCAAACCAGCTCAATAGATTTCTTTCATACTAGTCATTTTGCATACACGTCATACTAAAAAAAAATAAGCAGAAGCACAACCCTATTACAACCCTTTTCTGACAAGTAACTTACTACATACTACTCATTACCTTTCTGCAAGCATTTGTATGTCTTAAAATTTCTCCATCTATTCATCTACCGAAAACATATTTTCATCTACCGAAAACATATTTTTCCTTTCCACAAACACAACTTTCTATATTAACATATTTGCTAAAGAGGAAAAAAAATGTATTGCAGTTCTTCTCCAACTTTGCTCATATTTATCTCCAGTATTCTTTAAACACTTTTCCAGATATGTTTACCAAACTATTTCCTTTTTCTAGTACCGTAATTCTTGTATTTGTTCTTGCTATCTTTCTCCTTATACACAGAAACAATGGCAATATTCTTCTAATATTAGGCACAGATGCACTCTTCATACATATTAACTGTCAATTCTGTAGGCAAATGACATCAATTTTATAGTATTCTTCCAGTCATACCAGCCTTATAGGCAGCCTTTTCATTTTTAACTTCTTCACAGCACTTATTATTTTTTCATTACTTTTCTTCAACACCAATATGTAGCATAGCATAGCATAGCATAGTGTAGCTTAGCATATTAGCATAGAATAGCATAAGCATTAGCATAGCATTAGCATAGCATTAGCATAACATAGTGTAGCATAGCATAATAGCAGAGCATAAGCATTAGCATAGCATTAGCATAGCATTGGTTTATGATGTATATTTTCACTATTCAACATATACCCACACTGTAGTTTCATTCCAAACCATGTCATTCCTTTCATTTTTAATTCCATTCACTCTGCTGGAAGTTCTTTGTTTAGCCTTTTATCTATTTCCAAAGCAAATATTATTTCCCTCAATATTGCTCTGCATATTTTCTGTCCTTCTTAATTTTGCTTCTTGATCTCTTGATTATATTGCAATTGTTTCTTCTCTCTGAATAGAGTAGATACTTTTATCTCTTTCTCATGTTTTTTCTTACACAAGATCTTTATCTTTTATGCTTTTTATCCAATCCACCGCTTCCTTCAGTGCCAATGTATTTTTTAAAAAAGATGTTCTTAATTTCAAAAACATGCAGAGTAAAATATAAACAAGAAAAAAGAGACTTGAAAAGAAAGCAAAGTCAAAGAAAGAAGATAGAAGTGTAATAAGAAAGAAAAGAAAAATTGCATTAAAAAAAGAATTTTTTTTTAGGATTTTATTGGAAATTTATATGCCGCCCTTTTCCCTGAGGGGACTCAGGGCGGCTTACAACAGTGAAGGGAAGGGAGTGCAAGACAAGACTTAAAAAGAAAAGAATCGTGATTAAAAGAAAATTGATCATAAAAACACAACATTCACTCAACATTCGGGCGGGATGTCCAACTGTCTTCAGTACAGATATATGTAAAAAGGCATCCATCTCTTACTCTAAAATTATCAATAGCCCATTATTTCTATAATAACATATTCCAATTATCTTTCATGGCAAACCAGACCAGGCTTAATTTTTCTTTGAGGGTTCTTCAAGACTTGACATAGAAGAAAAATCCCATAAAATATGGTGCCTCAATAAGGTTTGCCACTTATGAAGTCTTTGCAACTTTTAACATAAGGTGGTTTAAGGGGATGAGCCTCAGCTGAAGGGTTTTATCACTTTCAAGTTACCCTAAGTGACAGGTCATTGCTATGGAAATGTTCCATGAGCGCTGTTCATTTGCACTATTGCTAAACATGAATCTGGTGCTTGTCTGGAAAAGTGTTATAGAAATAATATTCTTAAAAAATAAAGCAGCATGGCTAATAGGCCATTATTTGGACCCAGGATTGGGCAGAAGAAAATATTTGATAATACTACTAAGCATACAGCCCTGCTGGCCCTGGGCAACACAACATACCGGTAGAAATGTTTGTGTCTGTGTCTCTCTGTCTGTAGTACTTGTTATATTTTGTTTCTTAGTTTGATATAAGATTTTTAACTTTCCACTTTTTATTATATAGCTTTTCAGTGACAGGTTAGATTTCTTTTTTAACTTACACAGCTCTCTCATATAATAATAACAAAAAACAGCAGTTGTTATATTTGGTTGTGTTTTTCTAAAAGAAATTCAGTGGCTATATTTTTGAAGTTTTATCAATTTTTTAAAATAAAAAGTGAAAACAGGCATGCCTGAAGCAGACTAAGATGGCCAACAAAGCTGAGCAGATCCTACACGCAGAGCCACATCATCAGCATCCTCTACAATGAACAATCCAGTAAGACTTGGGTTGGGAGAAAGTAATGAGAGTATTCAAACACTGAAGGCTGCCTCTGCAGTGGGCTGGGATAAGACAAAAGTGGTATCATGTAGACATCTAATTTTAAAACAGCTTCAATGGCATCCTTGTCCTTTAATTGGTGGAGCATGGGATGAATCCTTGGGTGTACAGCTACTATATGCACTCTAAGCCCATTCTGGCCATTAAGCCACAAACACAATCAAAATTTGATTTATTTCAAACAGTACCATCTATCTTACAAGCCAATGTGTTGTTGCTTACTTCCCACTAACAATGAGGAAGACAAGTTGTTCTGACACATAACATATGGATGTACAATCTTCCAGAATTAACTCTATCTGGGTGTCCAAAGGCCCTCTTCCTTGGCTTGGTTCAGTTTTGGAAATGTGCTTATGTTATCAGTAATGCGCTATTAATTAGATGTCCTTTTATGGAGGTAGTACACTTTAGCTTAATTTATACACATTCTTAAAAAATAAGGCCCTCTGTCCCCTCCTGGCAAATGTCTTATAACCGCTTGTCTGTTTTTAAGTCACAATGATGGACTAGGTCAAGGTGATATTATTTTTCCCTGTCAAGTGTGCATTAGAAGGAAAACGGTATTTCCATCCAAAATTTCCCTTCTTCCCTTTTATAGATGAGGAAAAAGGCAGGACAAACTTGGGGGAACAAAAGTTAAAAGAGAAGTCAAGCACCTGCAAGAGAGGTCAAGAGGCATCTAGAGGGAATTCTAGTTTGATTGAGGAACACTTTGTGATGGACACATTCCCATCACAGAGGAAATCAACTTCCTCTGAAATGCTCCTTTATTATGAAACACCCAATACATGTTTGAAAAATATCTACATTGTTACCCTATTGTTTACAAATTTTCTTATAATAATAGGAGAATGGATCCGGATTTCAGTAGATAGATTCTGAAGAACAGCTTTCAACATTATGCACTGCCCATTTCTTAGCTGTATCGGGATTTTATAAATGCATGAATCCAAGGTGTGTATATAGTTCCCTAGAATATTTTGTTATTGTTAATTGTATAAGTAGGGGATGCAGATCACTTGCACAATATATGACATTAATGTATGTTTTCTTGGTTTTTCTGCACCTGTAATTAAAATTTTAGGGAAAGGTGTATTTTATTTTATTGCTATGTCACTGTCTATGGCCACACACTGTAAATAAAGTTTTCTGTTCTTTCCCAGGTTTATCTTCCTATATGGAATTATCCTTTTGAACTCTGCTGTTTAATATATTTGTTTGTGAATTAATATTTACTGAGGTTTGCTGGCATGCTTCATTTATCATATTGTTTTTGCTTGTGTTAATATAGCTTGGATAGTTACAACCTTGTTGATTATTATCTAGGGATTTTTGCAGACTTTTAAAAGTGTAAGTCGTTATTTAATCATCTCTCCTCTAAATTGCATTTCCTTTAAAAGGGAACCATGTAGCACCAACCCTTAAACCCACTACTGCATCCTCATGCTGTCTTCTAATGCCACCAAGGTCTGTGGCTGCATAAGTACTGTACCCAATTGGCTTGTAGCCACGCACCACTGAATTTTAACTAAACAATTACATTTAAAAAACTGACTACATACCAAACCCACTTAAAGACAAAATTAAACATAATACACCTGTCCTTTTGCAGTATTGTCCTGTCATTTGTTGCCTGTTTTGCATTCATTGTCTCTTTAAGAATGTTTAATGAAGGAAGAGCACATTTGTCCCATTTTTAAAGAAAATGTCAGGAAAATTAACCTCTCTGGTCTTCCAAAGCATTTATGTGGGGAGAACGTAGTGTGCTGTACTGCTGTTGATTCAGCGCTAGCATTTATATAGCACCAAAAATAAAATGTGTTATTCCCCTCCACCTCACCATCTGGAAAGGACTTTAATGATGCATGTGCTGCCTCTCCATCCCTGGATTGTCTTCTGTGTTGCATTGATTTGCAGTTCTTTGGCTTCATGCATTGATTTTTGCACTTTCCCCTACAGCATCTCTTGACATATTTCCATTTCTGGGCTGGTTTCCCTAAGCAAGCACATTTCATCCACAGTGCCAGCAAAGAACACCTTCCCTTCCAGGGCTATAGGTTTATGTTTTGTTCTTGAGAAGATTGCTATAGTTTCCTGCATGAATTTTCTTCCAGAGATGAAAAAACATGTTCCCTGAGCTAGTTCCTTCTCTCCATCCATGCTTTTCTCAAATAATCCTCTTCTTCTCTGAGGTATATGCATAGGACTTCCCCTCGGTTAAACAGACTGATGCATCATTTTCTTTCATAGTGGGCGGCTTGATTAATTTCTCTTGATGTCGCATGGACTGGTGCATTTCCTCGATTGCTGCTTCCCTCTTCATAATACATGCATGAAACGATCCTCTTTTTGGGGTGGAGTTGTGCATCTTCAGGATAAAGTAATGTGCTTGATGCTTTCTCCAAACTGCTGCATTTTCACAGGTTCAGGTGTTCTTCCAGGTAATGCAAGTAGCCAGAGCCTTCCTGAATTGTGTTTTTTTATGCCAATGGAAGTATTTGGTGCATTTTGTACACTGGTCGACGTCTCTTTTTTTTTTTAATCTCACCACCGGGTTCCCTTCGATTAGTTAACAAGCGCTGGAATATTTGTTTGGGCCAGAACCCAAAGACTGCTTTCTTTTTTTGTTACTTCCCTCACCGGTTTTACCTGCGATGCATCTGATTTTTCTTCTCCTCCTCTCCCCCCACCCTTTTTTCCTGAAAACCACTGAATGACATCATCCTAAAAGTCAGCCCGCCCTTAGGCTTCCCCAATTGGTTTCTCGTGTTCCCCTCCCGCCCACTAGCTCCTCCATCCATTGGTTTGGCCTCCTTGCCACTCGGAGTATGGCTTCCCCTCCCATCTCCACGAGTGGGCTGTAACTCAGGGTCTCCCCCGAAGTATGCGGATAGCTCGTTGGGCAGAGTACACGTCAGTCAGGACTTTCTTAAAGGGGCAGGGGCACCGTAGCTTTGCATTGGGCAAAGGGGCGGATTGTCTCTCCTTTTGCTCTCTGGATCTGCTTGGGCGGGCTAGAGGGGGGCGCCAGGCGGTGGCCGACCGGCCGGCCGGGAGGGAGGGATGCCGGAGCTGGGGAGTGGATTCTCCCGGGGGACGGGAATCAGGATCCATCCCTGAAAGCCGGGAGAAGGGCTAGGCATCAGCCCCCCCCCCCGGCTGTCTCCTGCATCCCTCTTGAATCAGCACCATCACCAGCAGAAGCAGCGCCGCCTCCCCCGCCTGCTGCAAAGGCAGGTAAGAACCGGGCTCGTGAGCTCCCATCTCCTCCCTGGAAACCTGCGTTGCGCCCCGCTGCTTCCGTCCTCTCTGTCCTTTCTTAGGATGCTTCACCTCTTCTAGTACCAGCTGTTCCCTGCCTGCCGCTGAAACCTCTGCTCCTTCTCCCTTTCGCAGCAGCGCTATCTGAAATCGTCCGGCTCCGCATCTCTGCTCCCCCCCTCCCTTAGCTCGTTTGGCTCAATGTCTCACTGGTTCCGCATCCCCGGGCTCCCGACGGCTTCATTGCTCTCCACCCGCGCCGCTTCACTCTCACCCTTCTTGCTTTGCACCTAGAGCACCTGCGTCTTTCCCATGCACTCTGCACTGAGCCTCAGGAAGACCCCCAATATACAGAGGAGATCCCATAAGCCATAGCATCCATAGTCTGCCCCCCCCCCCTCCCAGCCATCCAGATTCTCCGGCAGGCTCCGGGCATCTCATTTTTCTGTCCAATCAACCACCAAGGCTTCTGAGCCCATTCCCATGAGATTGCTTCTTGTTTATTCTCTTTTGCTTAACCTGCTCTCCCCCAGCCACGTTGTCTATACCTCCTCCTATCCTTTTCTGGGCGCCCTCTCCCTCCCAAACAGCTCCCAACATCTTTTCTCCTGGAAGCTTCTAAAACCCTAGCACCTAACCCAGCCTCATTTTCCTATTTAGCTCTCTGTCTGCCAAGGCACTCTAGTTCCTAAAACAGATGCTGACCAGCTTGGACTCAGGCGCCCAACCAGGTCAGTTTCACAAGGCCCTCTATAGGAGGGGGCTTCTGCCACTGTCAGCCCTTTGAATCACCACCCCAAGTGCTATACATCCCACCCATTGCCTCATGTCATTGGCTCATCAAAAGTCCTCTTATCTTTCACAGCAGCCTCTTATGTTCCACATCCCTTTAGATCTACCTGTAAAATAGTGTCCAATCCATGAGAAAAGAAGGCTTTTTTCAATAGCTGTTCACTATCTTCTCACCGGCCTTGCCTGTGTTCTGCTCAGCTGTCAACCCCTAAGCTCTTACCTACCTCCATAGAGAACTTTTGGTTTCTACCCTGCAACTGCATTCCCCAATAGCACTCCTCTTTTCTGATGTCATCTTATCTGTGCCTCCAAAGCCTCCAAGACTGAAAGGTATCAAGTTTCAATCTCATACTTACCCACTACTTACACTTTGTCTCTCACTTTAGCCAACATCTCCTTACTTTCCAATCTCCATTGACTTCAAGTACAACACCCACATTTATGCCTTAGCAGCCTCTTTGTCCTTTGCCAAAGGGTCTGCAGTCTATTTCAATTTACACCTTTACACGTTTACACGCACATCCCATGTTTTCATGATGGTCTTACTCCATTATTCCTGTCTATTTCAGAAACTTTTTTCCCAAGTACTCCACAATTACCAATACTATTTGTTCCCCAATATTCAAGACATGTAGCCCTAGATGATCCTGCCTTCTACCCGATGGCAGGAAATGTACACCACATTAAGCAATTATATGATTTGCTTGGTTGACTTTAGTCGGTGGATGAATGCAAACATTGTAATTTGTAAGCCATGTTTATGATTTGCTGTGTTGCTTGATGTGTATTATATAAGTCAATAATTACTTATATAATAAACCATGGTTAATTATAGCGTAGTGTGATGTATGAACATAATTCAACTTTTGATTCCACATCCATACCTGCCTCTACTTTTTTCTTTAAAAAAAAAAGCCTCTGCTTCCAGCACAACATCCACCCACTAGTTCATTTTTCTCTTCATCTTTTGACTCTCCATATGTATTGTATCAGATCAATATTTTGGTTATTCATTCATTCATTCATTTTGCCTATTCATGTTTTCATCTCTCAAACATCTGCACTGAATTCTCTTCAGATGTCATTCCTATTTCCCAGATGTTTGCCTGGGAAACCCTTTCTTGCATCCACAAATCAGACAATGTGTTTGTTGGATGAGCTGCTCCTGCTAAGACTCCCTCTTGCTATATATCAAGGCTATAGTACCATAGTATATAGAAAAAAGAATATGCATGATGCTTTGATAGCACAAAATATTATGGGGTCTGTATTAAAATATCTATTTCCAGCCAATAGATTACAATCTCTTCTCCAAAGCCTAAAATTCTTTATATGAAGTTAAAAGTTGGAGTGTTTCCTCTTGTGGTCTCAGGGAGTTACATTTTCTATCCTCATTGCATGCCTATTGAAGGAGTTGATGGATTTGCTGTCTGCTTCCTATTTTTGCAGTCAAAGATTGACAGCCTTCCATAGTTATTTTTGATAAACCCATAAGACCCAAATGAAGATACCATGTAGTTTAGACACTTGAGACAGACTCATAAGCGTACCTCATGCACCACCTCTTTTTGGCAACTGTGTTCATACAGGTTTTTGATAATAAATATTTCTAGGGATTTTTTAAATTCTTCCCATAGAAATGTTTATGTAATTATAGTTGGGGGGGGGACATTTTTAATTTTGTGGGCACAATACACACATACTGACACAGATTCAAACTTACGTACAACAGTGACCAGTGTTGTAGAGTAACACAATAATATTGCATAAGTGTTTGAATGTGCATCTCTGAACAGAAGAATTATTCCTTTACATACTTGCAATCAGTGAAATGTACATATCCATTACCAAACTGTTGGAGATGAAATGGTAAGGGTGGACCTCTGTTATAACATGTATGAGCAGAGGTATTGGAAATATTTTAAAAATACAATCAGTATTAGGAATTCAAAGTTCTTTCCTGTGCATATTTTTCCTGGAATATACATGTTTACAGATGTATGTCCATATTAAGTGTGACATACATCTTATTAATATGTTCCAGGTGCATATAATAGAATGATATTTGATTCTGAACAATTGGTTAATGAAATCAAAACGTTGTTTCTTGCATTTGTTTAGAATCACAGCAATGGATAGATTCTCCCATAATAAATATACTATTTTTAACCACATAAAATAGTTTTCATGTTTCACTTCTTTACCAAAAGTGTAGTTAAACTATGAAGTTCATTGCCATCATCTATGGTTATGGCTTTTAAAGGAGACTTGACAATTTCATGGGGGAGGTTAACACAACTAGTAATCTTCAAGACTGTTAAAGCACTTCTTAAAGCACCAGAGACATACCTTTAATAATAGCTGTTGGAGACCAACCATGGAAGAAGATTGCTTTGTGGTGCTACTTCTGATCTTCTCCAGTGCACTAGCTTAGCCCTTGGGTGACACACAATATTAAACTAAAATGTGCTCTTGGACGGACCCACCTGAATTCTTCTGTTTTTATACCTCTGCAATGACCCTTGACTTCGTTGACATTCTCCAAGACATGCTTCCCCCAAACTCACGAATAAATATGAAGATTGTTCCTGGATTTCACAGGTGTTATCTTTGTTCTGCCACATGTGGCTATGAATCCAATCTATACTGTGACAGCAAAGATGTTCTGATGGAGGCAAATGGAAGTTGGCATTATTGCACAAGATTGGAGCACCTCCATTTCTGTCCCAATCCTAGCAGTGCCTTTATAGGCTAAATGTGTCTGATGAAATTGTATATTAACTTCCAAATATATTGAAGTTTTTCATTCACAATAAACTCATATTATTTTACTTTTATATTAGATTACCATGGTTTGGAATGATTTTACCATTCACCCTCCCTTATAATTCCATAGGAAAAAGTCTCTAGATTTTGCTAGGGTGGGTTGACAAACAAGAAGATGCAGTTACTGAATGAATGAATGCTGTGCAAGAATAATTTTATTAGATGTCATCTTCACCTCTTGAATCTTCACTTTCTTATAAAGTCACGAAGATTACAAATTTGTTGGTTTTGGAATAAAAAAGAGTGAGAGATTACCTGAATGTCCCCTTTCATATTTCAAGTATAATTCTAAGTTTTCAATGTATTGACATACTAGCAGACATTTACTATTGATAATGATTTGGCTTTCACAGCTTTTGTAATATTCTTTTGCAATCCTCTTTACTTATTCTTGTCTGCAAGTCTGAAGAAGGGAGACTATGAGAATCATCTTTCCAGGTCTTCCCCATTGGTTGCAATTGCTACAGTTTTGTGCATACATTCCCATTGTGGAGTCCTTGGTCCTCTTTGAGCTTGCCAACTGAGTTGAGAGAGCACCAAGGATTCACAATTCAACTCTGAGCCACAAATATTCTCTTCTATTGCAAGCTGCTATTTTTAGTTTTTTTAAAAAACCCCACCTTTATTATTTTTATAAATAACTCAAAGCAGCGAACATTCCTAATACCTCTTTCTCCTATTTTCCCCCCACAACAACCATCCTGTCAGGTGAGTTGGACTGACTTCTCACCTAGTTGGCTTTCGTGCCTAAAGCGGGATTAGATCTAACCTGGAGCTTTAACCACTAGACAAAGCTGCCTCTCTTATTACTCTAAAGGTAAAGATTTCACGCACATATATGTGCTAGTCGTTCCCGACTCTAGGGGGCAGTGATCATCTCCGTTTCAAAGCCGAAGAGCCACCGCTGTCCGAAGACGTCTCCGTGGTCATGTGGCTGGCATGACTAAATGCCAAAGGGGCATGGAAAGCCGTTACCTTCCCACAAAAGGTGGTTCCTATTTTTCTATTTGCATTTTTACATGCTTTCAAACTCTAGGTTGGCAGAAGCTGGGACAGGTAACAGGAGCTCACTCCGTTATGCAATGCTAGGCATTCAAACTGCTGACCTTTCTGATCAACAAGCTCAGCCTCTTAGCCACTGAGCCACCGTGTCCCTTATTACTTATTATCTATTTTACACTATTACACCCCCCACACATCCATCTTTATTTTGTATCTATCTATCTATCTATCTATCTATCTATCTATCTATCTATCTATCTATCTATCTATCATATCTGTCTACCTTCCTTCCTTCCTTTCTTGGTTCTGGTATGCCAAATAAATATAGAATGTCCCTACGATATGTGCTAATGGGCAATGTTTGATTATTTGAAGTAGTCAACTGAGGTGTCTCACTTATAGATTGCTACAGCTGCTTCATGGGTTCTTAATGTTGGAGGAGAAGAAGGGGGACTATATGCAATGAGCCTTGATGTGCAACAAGATAGCATAAAGCTTTACTATCCCAAAATTTCTTTGGTGAGCTCTTTCATAGGCTTGAGGTGAAGTACCGCCAATGAGACTCACTTTTGATTTTCACTGCTTTCCGCTTCTCTTTTGACGGGGTTTGTTCTTGGTTTCCTCTGAACATGGCTTCAGTAGTTATGATTTATAGGAGGAACTAGCCTTGAATAGCCTAAGTATTCTTAACTAAAACAAGTGCATTCCCTTCTGAGTTCTGCCCGCATTTTTTTTCCAGCAGGTTTGGAAGATCATAAAATAGAATCCTATTATTTCAAGGATTAACAAGAATCTTGTTATTTCCAGCAACATGCATCACACCAAAAGAAGATTGGATCCCTAATAACAGTGCTGAAATTCATTTGATTAGCCAGAATAGTATCAGGAGCTAAATCTTATAACTCTTTTGGCCAGCTGGAGAGAAGTTCTGGCTTTGAAGAGAGGCAGATCACCTTTCTCTCACCTGAACTAGATTTCTGAGCAACATGATTTATAGAAAGGGTCTTTAGATCAAGGTAGGGTTGTTTGTGAATACCTTGCTTGCAGTATATGGTGTGAGTGGGTATTAAATTTAAGTAATTGTGTGTTAAACAAAGATGTGTTGAAAAGAGGCAAATGGAAGGGCAGCGGGATTTGCTAAGCTCCATACTATTTATTATATTGCACTGTATTGTTTTTTAATTTTATATGGAGTTTTTCTTTTTTTGGTCTGCTTAAAACCCTAAAGCTGGCTTTGCACAATATACTAGTTAACATTGAGTAGCATAGGTTATGATTCAGCATGCTGTGGGAACCAGGCCATCCATTTAGCCATAGTATTTGGAGACTGAAAGCTTATAAAACACAGTTGTGTTTTGTTAACCTGGTTTTAGTGTGCTGTGTAACCCCATCCATTCTGTGACTGAAGGCGGGAGGAATAAATGAACCCGCTATTCCTCAGAGTCATCCTTGCTCTGTTTATTGCACTATAGTTTATATCTACAGCTCCGTATATATATATATATATATATATATATATATATATATATATATATATATATATATATATATATATATATATAAAGCTTTATATTTACAGCTGTGTCCTTCTCTTATTTCCCAGAGCCCCTGTTCCCATTAGCTATCTGACTCCCCATTCTGCTTTATCATGTCCTATCTACAATGATAAGGGTTTAACCTGTTCAGTGAATCCAGCCGGGATCTACTTTATTCCTCCTGGAAATGGCTGCTTAATATTTTTATCTCCATTATTCTAGAAAAATATTCTGCTTGGGGTCAGCATTTATGTGCATGCATACTCTCGTGTCTTCGCAAAAAAGATCACAAAAATATATCCTGTTATGCAGTGCACTCATATATTTCTGTCCGTCTAAGGCTGTGGGGCTTGGCCTGAAATTACCTAGCTGGTCCAGTTAAAGTAATATTTGAATCAAAAGCTTTTCATGGAAGCAAACAAAACAAAAGGAAAAGATATGAAGATGTAGTTTCTACATTAGTACAGGTATGTTTTCTGGAAGACACAGGTTTTGGGAAGGGCCTGAATATGGAGGCCATTCCAGGCCTAAAACTTAGCTTGGCAGAAGGTTAAGAAGCAGGAATATAGTAGTAATGGTGCTGGAGAAAATGTGTGTACTGACAAAATGGGAGGTATTGTAAGACAAAGACTCAATTCAGCATCAACAGAGATAGCTATTTTTTTTAGAAGTACCATGCTTACAATGAATTAGGTTCCCTATCCAGAGTGCCAATGATCAATCACATAGATAAAAGGAAAAGGAGGATACTGATAACAAGAGGCTATCTGTCCTAATTCACAGAAGACACTTATCTTTTTCAAAGATTGTTGGTCCCAACCTGGTTGTACATAGAAAGATTTGTACGAAAATAAAAGCCTTGAAGCTGCCATTACTAGGACTTGGATACTTTCCTCAACTGACTTTCTCTTTCCCTTGGTGTCAAGATGCCTTCTATGTTTATTTAAATTATACCAATTCTTTTTAGATTGCATTTAGAATATGTTAATAATTGAATAGTCTGTTCTATTTTATGATGTGTCTTCTTCATTTTGTAGGATATAAGCATCACCTCCTTGAAGAGAAGATACAGGGCAGAAATAAAAGGAATTTCTTGTGGGGCAGAGGAAATGGTTTAGGGAGATGTAACAGATGAGAGTTAGTCCTTTCATCCCTCCCCTTATCCTTACTGAATTCACATATGGTACTAAGCATTTTGTATGACTGCAAATATATCACTTGTTAATAATATCTCTGACCCGTCCAATAATTGAAGTTTCTTTGGTTTAATTGTTATGTACAGGCTGATTCTGAACCCACTTCCTATATTATAAGGGACTGTGGTAAAGGAAAGTAAGAATATTAAAGTTTATGATAAGACAATTGTCCTAACATTCTACCTCAACCTACTTTTTTCCAGAGGAGTTAGATTTCAGTGTGTGTGTGTGTGTGTGTGTGTGTGTGTCTGAGAGAGAGAGAGAGAGAGAGAGAGAGAGAGAGAGAGAGAGAGAGAGAGAGAGAGAGAGAGAGAATTGTGTTGGAATATTTGTTGGTATAATTCATTATGATCAGAAGTAGACAGTAGTAGGCTTTAATAACTTCTTTTTGGCTTCTACATTTTACTATAAAATCCATTGATTAAAGACTGACTAAACATTAGATAGCAGGAGGGAAATAGAAGGCATAGTAAGGTTTACAGATAGTCCTTGCTTAGCAACTAGTCAACAATTCAAAGTTATAATGCGTCCCAAAAAGGTAATTCTGAAATTCTGATGGCCATATACTGCTCCCCTACAATCATAGTCACATGATTGTATTTTGAGTGCTTGGCAAATGGCTCGTATATAGGCCAACACATAATCGTGATTTTTGCTGCTTTTTGCTGTTTTCCATTGTTTACAGTTTCCAGCAAAAAACTCCTATTGAATAAAATAGATTTGTTTAACTATTTCAATGTTTGCTTAATAATAAACCACCACAAAAATAGTTAAAATCAGACAGTCATATGGTGACGTGCTTAATGACTGCCACAATTTACCATCATAATGCCATGCTCAATTATAACTGCAAGTCAAGGACAACTTGTATTCTATTTTACTACTTTTGTGTGTGAATAGAAACTACATCTAAATTATATAGACCGGGGGATTTGAGCACAAGACGACTCTAATCTTTAGTAGAATTCAAAAAATAACTAAGTAGTACTTTTAGTATCTTTAGTAATATAGGATTATCATAAAACTACACTTTGCAAATTTCAGTGTATGTTATTTAATTTTACATTTTACTTGCTTTTGTTAAACTGCTGATAAGTCAAAAACTTTGCTGATCTACTGCATATCATCCAAAGACCTACGAGTAAATCCTGTTCTACCTTCTGTGCATATTTGATCTATGTGCCTGGTACTAACACACAGAACAGGAATGGCAGCTTTCTATCCAAATAATTGGCACAGGATTAAATTGTACAAACCTTTGAATCAACAAAATGCTACACTGTTCCTGGAAACTTCCGTATACCCTCATAGGTGTCTATTCCATTTGTAATGAAAATATTGCACCAAAGACCACATGGAGACCCTTGTAATTTTCAGTCAATCCTTTTTCCACATTCCTTGTTTCTACTATTTACATATAAGTATGTTCACACAATAGACACTACCCACAATTAACTTGTCAGATTTTGATAAGTTTGAATTTACATGGTACATAGAGTCATAAATTAACTAGATGGGTTGGTTGAATTTGCTGCACATGCTGATTAAATTGTGCTCAGCGAGTTTATTGTTTTATGAGTTCTATGAACACAGCCATTTATATGTTTACTTTCTACAATAGCTGATACACTTTTACATTTTGAGGCTTAGGTTAATATTTTTGTTCACCTTAGAATTTGGGAGCTTATGATAGCATAATTGAATTATTTTTGACTGTTGTTCTATTTATAACAGGTGTTGCATTTTAATTTTTTAGTTTTAAATATACAAAGCCTAGAAATCTGATAGGGAGTAAATATTTTAAATAAAAAAATAGTAACATGTAAAATGGTAAAAACTGAATAGAAAAAAACAAATGAGATATGTAGCACATAAATCACCAAATAGCAATCCTTTAAAAAAAAATCAGCTGAATTATATAAAAAAGAAGACATATTTCTGGTTCTTTCTTACTAACTAAAAAGTATCAGTCCTCCAATCCAAATAATGTGGAGTGCTTGTTGCAATGTTTTGCAGAATCCAGTATATTAGAATAAATTTAAGATTAAGTACAGAATAAAACTAATTTGATGGATAATAAGTAAGCATCTTGCACAATATTTATTACTCAGTACAAAATTTACAACTCTGTGATATTCTAAGCAAAAATATTCAGTTCCTTGACACTCTTATTTTCCTTTCTAAGCTTTTATCCTATAAAAAAGCATCATTATTACTATTATAAAATACACATCATGTTTTGAATATTTAAGACATATGAATCCTAAGCAATCCACCAGTTTCAATAGATAGGGAGGGAGTTTGTTTTGTTTTTTGTTTTAACCTTACTTTGCTGAACTAAGATATGAATTTAGAGATATATGGCTACTGGTCTATATACTTCTAGAAGTGAAGGAATGGCTGCATAATTCCTGGAAATTGATTAATTTGTGGCACACAGAATTGAGACAGAATTGGCTCTAGGACACTTCCCCAATCAATTACCTCCATCTATTTTAGATTACAAAACCAATCTTCTAGGTATTATAGCCAATAGTTAGTAGCGATTTGCTATTCAAAGCCATTGCACAGGATGGAAAGATGACTTGCCCTGAAATGGGGTTGGAAATCAAGGCGGGGATGAGGCTGGACTGGTTTCTGGCATCTCTAGTTCCCCAACCGGCTGAACTTCATGCCTGCCACGTGATTTTCTGCCTCTCTCCATCTGCTCACAAAGTCAATTATTTCAAGCTCTCTTATCCTTCCATTCTTCTTCTCCCTTAGTGTTGGAGAACATTAATGTTCTTCTTCTCTCAGTGTTGAAGAGGAACCGATATTTTCACTTGGGAAGTGGTGACAAAAGTGCAGCACTGACTGTGGTAACATCCGTGATCCCATTATTTCCATTTGTAATAAATTAGCAGAATATGTGTGTTGTCTTGTCTGCTGATTCCAGACCCTGTGTCTGTAAGCTGCTTTTCCATCTCCCCCCGCTCCACCAGCTATACTTCCAAACTAGAATTTATAGCTGTCTGAGTTCAATTTATCTTGCCACGTCAAATGCTTGAAGCTATGGTGGGTTTTGGCAACAGGCTTCAAGCCATCCCTTTTTAAGGGTCCTTAACCCTTCTTCCTGTTCTCTAAAATATCCTCTGAGTGTCTACTTACCGCTTTGGGATTCTGCTTCCTGCATCAGCTCAGACTATCCTAATATTGCCAAGAAATGATCTGAATTTAAGGCATTTCTTCTAAATACAGATTGGACAGAAAGGCCCATCTGCCTTTATTATCATATTATCAGCAAATCCAAGACAATGCTCATGTTAACTGTGAATTATTTTGGAAAATAATTGAATCTTCTGTTCAAGAGGTGCTGAGAAGTTCTTATTGTAAACCAGGGAGGAAGTCATATGGCCTATTTGATTTTATTCAGTTTTAACTTCCAGCAGTTCTCATTAGCTTGACCAACAGTGAGGAACGCTGGAAATTGTAGGCTATACCATTTGGAGAAGTCCACTTACAATTCTTATAGCTCAACTTAGTCAATGTAATTGTCCCAAATGATGATAATAGCCCATCGTTGTAAGGAATGGCTTCTTCCACTAGTTTCTATTCAGTCAGTCCTTTTAATCAAATAGTCTGCAATTAAACTTGGGACTCTCATTGTGCAGAGTATATATTCTTATCTTAAACTATTATTCCATCAGTTACTGTCTAAAATCAACATTCTGGTTTGATTCTTTTCCTACAGATTCTCATTTTCCCAGGTAATATTTGATATTTTTTCTTTTCTTTTTCAGAATCTAGAGGTACTCTTCTGTTCCTTCTAGAGGAGCCCTCAGGGCATCCCTCCCCACTTTACTTGGCATGATGATGTGCGAAGTGATGCCAACCATTAATGAGGACAACCGCCGTGGTTCAGCCTATGGGGCCGATGATGCCAATTTCGAGCAACTCATGGTCAACATGTTGAATGAGCGAGAACGGCTTCTGGAGACTTTGCGTGACACCCAGGAAAGTTTGGCTACCTCCCAACTCCGCCTGCGTGAATTGGGTCATGAGAAGGAGTCACTTCAACGTCAGCTCAACATTGCCCTCCCACAGGTCAGGAATGGGGATGTGAGAATAAAAGCTGGAAGGTTACAAGGCTGTCTTGGTAATAGGAGTCTCAAAATCTTTGCTGCCTAGAAAAATTGGCATCCAGTGGGTGGGCTGAATGTGCACAGTTTCTGAGGTTCTTTATAGCTTTTCCAAATTGTAATTTGGTTCTTGCATTAAGTAATTCATTCATTTTATTAATTTGAAATATTTTATCCTGCTTTTTACTGGATAAGGCTCCTAGAGTGATTGATAGAAAATTCTGTATAATAATAATAATAATAATAATAATAATAATAATCACTGCATGTGAGGGAATTGAAATGCCCAATGGCCAATTAATTAAATGCAAAGAAAATGAAGCCTACAAATACTTAGGCATCCTGCAGTTGGATAACATCAAGCATGGAGAAGTAAAAACTATTATCAGAGGAGAGTACACCAACAGAGTTAGGAAAATTTTGAAATCTAAATTGAATGGTGGAAATACAATCAAGGCCATAAATACCTGGGCAATACCAGTTATAAGATACACAGCTGGCATAGTTAACTGGACACAAGCTGATTTGGACCTTTTGGACCGAAAAACCAGGAAACTAATGACAATGCACTACAGTTTACATCCACGTGGTGATACTGATAGACTATACCTGCCACGAAAATCAGGTGGCAGAGGATTATTACAAGTGAAGCAAACAGTTGAAGAAGAAAAACATGCACTGGCTGATTATTTAAAAGAAAGTCAAGAACATCTATTAATCGAAGTAAAGAACAAAAATCTACTGAAGGCCCAACAGACAAAACAAGAATACAGAAAAGATGTGATAAAATCAAGAATGGAGAGTTGGCAGAACAAAGCACTGCATGGTCAATTTCTGGAAAAAATAAAAGATAAAGTGGACAGGGAACAAACTTGGTTATGGTTAAAAACAGGTACATTAAAGAAAGAAACAGAGTCACTAATCCTGGCTGCGCAAGAACAAGCTATCCGCACAAATGCCATTAAGGCGAAAATCGAAAAATCCTCTGATGATGCCAAATGCAGACTTTGCAAAGAAGCTGACGAAACTGTTGATCACATACTCAGCTGCTGTAAAAAAATCACGCAGACTGATTATAAATTGCGGCACAATTCAGTAGCACAAATGATCCATTGGAATTTGTGCAAAAATTATAATATTAAAACAGCAACAAACTGGTGGGAACATCAGCCTGAAAGAGTCACAGAAAATCAGATGGTCAAGATCTTGTGGGATTTCCGTATACAAACCGACAAAATACTGGCGCATAATACACCAGACATCACACTGGTTGAGAAAAATAGGGTCACAATCATAGACATCGCAATACCAGGTGATAGCAGGGTTGCCGAGAAGGAACATGAAAAAATCGCAAGATACCAGGACTTAAAAATCGAAATTCAACGACTATGGCACAAACCAGCAGTGGTAATTCCAGTGGTAATTGGCACACTGGGTGCTATTCCAAAAGCACTGGAATTACATTTAAAACAGTTAAAAATTGACAAAATCACCATCAGTCAAATGCAAAAAGCCGCACTGCTTGGATCTGCACGCATATTGCGAAAATACGTTACGACGTCCTAGGCCCCTGGGTGGGGCCCGACTAGTAACCAATGCCAAATCCGGCGAAACAACTGGCCGCTGTGATACAATTGTATAATAATAATAATAATAATAATAATAATAATAATAATAATAATAATAATGTGCCATTAGTATAGTCATAAAAACAATGACAATGATATTTGCCCTTCCTGTCTTTCTCATTGGATAGTGGATCATAATGGCCTTCAAGAGGAGAAACAAGCCTACTTGGTGATTGAGGAGAGAGGAGAAGAGAAATAGAGCCCTGTATTTTGCACATTCCTAAGAGAAAGCAATGATGGCAGTTTACTGCATTGGCTCAAAAGTCTTTGGAGGAGGATAGAGTTGCTCTGGGCAATTACTCAGAGGCAACTCCCTCCAAAATATGGTTCAATATTTGGAAAAATCAGATTAGAGAAATTAGAGGCCAGAACTTTTCATTTAAGGCAGAGAAATGAATCAGTGGAAATGTAAATTCCAAGAATTATTTCTGCACATTGAAATTTCCCACACTTACAGCTTATTTTGAAATTGATTCAATGAAAAAAAAAACCCAATGAAAATATATTACTTGGATATAAGATGTGGTTAGAAGAATTGGGGTAATGCTCTATGAACATTCTTTCTCTACCACCTTGTAAAGGTTTTGTGCTGGCTTTTTATTCCAGTGCCTCTAGTGATTTCTGTGAAGGGCAGAGAATGGTCTTGTTGAACAGCAAAAGAGGAAAGCAGTTTGTGACTGTTCTCCTCCCTGACACACGAAGACCAGCAGATCTGAAACATTTGTATAATTTAGATATGGAAAGCCACTATAAGGATTTTATTTTCCTTTTGTTAAGTTGTGACCTGCTCTCAGAAACTGACTGAACAGTAGTTTTCTTGAGAAGGTTTTTCAGAAGTGGTTTGCCATTGCTTCCTTCCAAGGCTGAGCGAGAGTGACTGGTACAAGGTTTCCCAACAGATTTTGTGCCCAAGACAAGAATAGAACTCATAATCTCCCAGTTTCTGTTGCCTTAAGCAATACCACTACCAAACTTCTGCTCATTATAAGAGTTGCTAATAACAATTTCCTGGTGTCAGAGGAAAACAGATTGAAAAGAATACTGTAGGTCAGAAGTGTATTTTTGCTTATTTGGGGGCTCCAATTATAAGTGGCAAGAAAGATAAAAATCAGTGATTTCTGATTATAAAAAATATAGTGATTTCTTTGTTCTACCAGAGGATGTAGTTCAAAACTACAAAAGTGCAAATCTCTTCTCCTTGGGCTCAATATACTCTATATTCATATTGTAATTTTGTTTAGAGTAAATTTAAGAATATTTAATTTTTGAAAGTATCACTTTGGGTATCCTGTCTGATGCCACATATGGGCACTTATTGGACTGGGCAAATAAACTATGTAACAGCCTTTTTCTTTTAAAATAATGCATGTATTGATAACTTCTTTTTCATATCTTCTTTTCTTTTGATATCTTCTTTTCCTATTAAGGACCTACAGTGCAGTTCCTAGCAATTAGATAGAACTCTAATACATGAAATTATTTTAGAAGGAAACAAAGGAAATGTAACAGCCAGCAGTTTCAAAGCAGTAAAATTCAGAAAATGCTTCACAAAATAAGAATACTGTGATATTATGCTTTGAAACTAAGGTGCCAGATACTTGAACATGAAAAGAAAACAAAAGAAAAAGACAAGACAATTGGACAAGAGGTTAAAGGTAGGGGTGGAGATAAGATGAGGAGACACTAATTGTTTTTCTTTAGAAAGAAAAAATTACCATGAAACACTGCAAAAAATGTACTTACAATAGGTCTACATGTATAGGATATTATTTTTCCAGCATCAAAAAGACTAGTTTTTCAGAAATAATTTTCCAACAAATCTTCATTTTCAAGATCACTCTATATTACTGGTTCTATATTAATATAGAATTGACAATGATGCACTTTCCAAATTTAATCATAGAAATGTATGGCAAGTCACGTGATCTACAGATTACAGTGATCATAGATTTGAAAGGGCTGGATTGAAGCCAATTGCTGGAATCAGGAAATAAATAATGTAAATCTAGGCTCTCAAGTTTATTGATGTACTATGGAAACAAATAGAAAATTTACAGAGCCATAGTATTAAAAAAAATTGAATGACTAGTGTAGAAACAGCATCCTTTTCAGAAGAAAACCACCCCTGAAGAAACTCAAAAAGCTTGACAATTGATTTTAATGCTGTGGCTGTGGGACAAAGGAACTGAGGACAAAAAATAGGATATGTTCTCCTTTTCCTGAATATCTGGTAAGTCTACTTGAAACCAACAGCAAAGAAAACTGGCACATTTCTGACAGAAAGTAGTTCCCCACTTATGTCCCTCTGCATTATAAAATGGCTATTTTTAATTGGCTTATAGTGAAATAGGAGTAGCTCTGATTACTATAATTCATGGTGGATTTATATCTTCTGGATATAAATACCAATATCTATCTACATACAAATGGAGATGGAGAATGATAGATCTGAAAATGAACAGTTATGGAAGTCTGCAGACTTCCCATTTCTTAACATATGGGTAATCTTCAACTTAACAACCACTAATTCAGTGACTGAAGTTACAATGGCACCGAACGAAGGAACTTACAACCAGTGATCAAAATTCAGGCGCTTGGCAACCTGCCTGCAGTTACGACCGCAGAGGCACTTCAACTCTCCTCATCTGCCCCATGTCCCCCACCCATCCTCCATCTGTTCTTCCCGACTTCTTGCTTTTGCTGCTGACCAAAGATGCCGGGCCTGCTCCTACTACTGGCCACACAAACTGTTTTCCCAAGATCACGCATGGCAGATTCCTTGTGAGATCAGGGGAAGATAGCCTCACGTGATAGCTAGTTCATATAGAACAGTGTTTCTCAACCTTGGCCACTTGAAGATGTCTGGACTTCAATTCCCAGAATTCCCCAGCCAGCGAATGCATCTTCAAGTGACCAAGGTTGAGAAACACTGATATAGAATAACAGAGTTGGAAGGGACCTTGAGGTCTTCTAGTCCAACCCCCCTGCTTAGGCAGGAAACACTACACCATTTCCGACAAATGGCTATCCAACATCTTAAAGACTTGCAGTGTTGCAGACTTGCATTCACAACTTCTGGAGGCAAGTTGTTCCATTGATAAATTGTTCTGTCAGGAAATTTCAGTTACCTCATGAAGGACTCTGGCGGGCTTGCCTCAGCGGCAGCAGGATCACAAAATTGATAAAATTGAGCTGGAGCAGCAGAGTGCAGGGCAGCAGGAGCCTCAGACGGCATGAAAATAAGGGCCACTGTGGCTGGGCCTGGGCTGGTCTTGCTTCCTAGGGCTCAGTGGCTTTTGTGTCACGCTGCTGGGCCAGGCTTGAACTGGGCTTCATGTGGTTCAAAAAGCCTTCCTGGGGTGCTGCAACTCTAGCCTTTTCTCATAGTGCAAAGGGGCTTTGTGGTGCACTGTGACTTTGCAAAAAGCTTGTAATCCCAAAGCCATAGCATACCAAGAAATCCTTTAGCCCCAGCATATACTTTCTCCAGCTTTCCTGGGCTTCCACTATACCATGACACCCTGTGTGGGCCAGCCCAGGCCTCCCTAACCCCCTCCATGTTCTTCCATTTTCTTTACTTGGGATTCTTGCCTCTTGCTGCATAATGTCATGTGGGTTTTGGGACTATGTTGGCAACAGGGAATGCCTGATTTGCCATAGATAAGCAATGGCATGTGACTCTGCAATTTACAATCACATTGCTTAGCAACAAAATTCTGGTCCCAATTGTGTTGTAAGTCGAGCACTACCTGTAAATTTTGATGATATGTGGGAAACTGGATTAAGAGACTTAAAAAGGAAAAGGTCAGATCAGAGACAGCACAGCTTGCAATGGATAGTGGTGGGGCAAGAAGATCAGAAAAGTTTTTGGGGCTGTAAAGGAGATGGCGGGATAGAGATATACTTTCATTCTTGCTTTACCTTAAAGTAGAATTATCTTGTCTGTCTGTGATTCCTATCTGGTTTATCCCATGAGGTCGACAGTAATGGATTGACATAGATAATAACTTTTATTTACATAATACTGAGAAATAAAAAATGTATGCAGATGAAATGAAATTGGTCCAATTTGAAAAGTGGAAATACAAATATTTTGGATAATTTAATTTATTAAACTTGAATGTTGCCTGATTCTCAGCAGTTCTAATCCATTGCATTTTGCACTCTTCTGTTCTGGCCCCTTGAATTCTATATCATTTTTGAACAGAGTTCTGCATGCAAAGAAATGTGATAATCAGGGATACAGCTAAGGCCATGCCCATGGTAGTTCAGAGGTCCTTTTTGCTCTGACATTTTATTCTCAAGACAGGAGTTGAGAAAATTAAATTCATCATTTGGATACAAATTATTGTTCAAACAATGATTCTTTAAATATATTGCCAATTTAATATTTGTATATATGATGCAAATGCTAATTTGAGCTTACCCAATTTTAATGCGACTATTCACATTTCTTTTCAAAAATATATTTTAAGAGGTAAGCAGATATTTATTGCTACAATATGGCATTTTGTAATTGTCCAGTCACTATTCCATGCTGAAGGACTCCTGCCATTTTTCAATAACGTTAAAGATGAAATAATTTACAGAGTTTTAAAAAACAAGACTTTGTTGAGATCCTGTATGTGTGAGTATACATTGCCATGTGTATTGTTTTGTGTAAGGAACAATATTTTGCTGCTTCATCTTCCTTTTTTGTTTCTTGTGCAATTGAAAAGAAAAAGGTGATATATGGGAAGTTATGAAATCATTATTAGTTTAGAACATATATGCATTTTTTCTGGAATTGTAGCATTAAGAATAGGCTGCCCAGTACTTTAGCTGTCCTCAATCAGTCAAAGGAATTGTGAGAATTAGCATCTGGATGACACCTGACTGCCTACTATTATCACATACATTATAATAACATAGCTATAGTGATGTATTTGGCTATTAGCCATAAGGGTCCTGAAAATCTATATAGCTGCCATTTTGACATGTGGTCCCCAACATCTAAGATGGAAATGAGTGGATTGACTGGAATTTTGTGAATGTCAGGCTGCCCCCCTCCCACTCCTCAATTTTTCCTTACTGCCACATGCCTTGCTCTAAATTAAATCCAAACATTCCGGATATGGAAGAGACTTTGGAAGCTTTTGCTAAGAAAAAAATAATGTAAAAAAGAAAATCTGGCTGTAGGATTTAAGATTCCTGTTTCTGAGCTCTTAAAATATTGGAATAATTATCAAAAGCATAATTTAAAGCACACTATACTGTCCTCACATTTGCTGGATTCGACTTGTTTGGATAGCAGTTTTTTACACATAAAAAATAAAGCAAAGCATTTCATTGTAACTGTCTTTGGCTGTTGCCTTCAGTACAAATTCAGAGTTTCATTTTTATATAGTAAATGTTTTTATATAGTAAAAATAAAATAGTTTAATACTTAATCAGCTTTGAATCAATATATTTTCAAAATGCATCAAGGTGGATAAAGGATTGTCATATCTACAGTAAGGTTATAATAAAAAACTTTCATACATTTTATTTAAATTTATGTTGTATTGCGTTTAAACAATATTGGCTTAAAATAATTCTAATTTATACAATACACATATCTCTATATAAATTCACATAGATATCCCTGTTCACTAAAACAATAAAAACAGTAAACCTAATAATGTCAATCATTTATACAAAAAGAAATAATGTAATATTAATAATAGCAGGGTAACTGCACTTTGTTTCTTACCACTCTCTTCACATCCTTCCACATGAAAGGCTCTGTATGATGCTAAATCATGCATGGCAAACTAAGTAGGGAAAGGAAATAAAAAAATAATGCAAAATAATCTCTTTGCAATGGAGAAATGAATTGGTGATAACATGAGTGAAATTCAGCCATAATAAACATTAAATGTCACAGACAATACAGAATCAATTAATGTGTGAGGGGTAAACAGGCAAGCCATGATAAGAAGGGATACAATGCTAGAATTGTTGGATATCTGAATTTTATATAAATCAGTATAGAACGAATTACAAAACATCTTGTTTGAACTTGCTTTCTTTCCTCATTTCATCCATAGTTTAAAAACATGGGTTTTTGAAATGAAAAAAATCAGAGTGATGTTTGAATTACATAAGAAGCAAATTCTGGCTATCTTTAAATCAAACAGATTCATATAAATTCATAGCCAAACAAAAGAAGGAACAACCAGTGATTTAGACTCAGTAGGTTTAGCTGGTGTAGAGAATCAGTATTGTTGAATTACTTTGTGATATTAACAGCAGTATATTAAAGATGTGACAATCTAATAGGGGTATCTGCAAGGAAGGATTTTTAAAAAGTCAAGATAGCAACTCCATGATCAACAGAGCGGGGCTTCATTCACATAATTGCAGCTGCCAACTTGATTTTTTTTTTTACCAACTCTTCGGGACTACTTAGTAATACTACTTCAAAAAAGAAGTTTCTGAAGAACAACACTGCACATTAGTGCAAAGATTGAAGCTACTGCCAGAAGCCCCAGAGGATGTCTATGTGGCTAAACATTATAGGCAGTCTTTGAATTGTGATCAAAATTGAGGCCAGAATTTCTGTTGCTAATCAAGGCGTATGTTAAGTGAGTTGCACCTGATTTTATAGCCTTTCTTGTCATAGCTGTTAAGTGAATCATCATAATTGCTAGGTGAATCATTGGTCATTAAGCTAATCCAAATTCCCCCCATGATTCTGCTTTTTGGAAGTTGGCTGGGAAAATCCACAAATGATGATCACATGACCCTGGGATGCAACTGTCGTAAATACATGCTAATTGCCAAACATCCAAATTTTGATTGTGTGACTGTAGGAAGGCCTTGATGACTAAGTATGAGGGCTGGTTGTAAGTCACTTTTTTCAAAGCAGTTGTAACTTTAAATGGTAAATAAATGAATGATTGTAAGTAAAGGACTACCTGCAGGCAGGCAGAAAGAAACAAGGAAAGGAGGAAAAGAAAAGAAAGAAAAGGAAGTGAGGAAGGAAAGAAGGAAGAAAAGGAAGAAAGGGAAAGAAAAGAACACGAGTACCTCAGTATGGAGAAACATCATATTTATATTTGTACTAGAAAACCTTTTAATTTGACATAGATCATCTGCAACCTATTACACTGCAGAGCTTCTTCACCCAAACACTTTTTTTGAAGATGTTGAGCAAAATAAATGAAATAAATAGTGGAATAATAGTAGAACTACAAAATCAACAAGATGCTAAAGTGCTCTGGGACTGTGAAATTCCAGCAATTAAGTATTTGTCACACAACAATTTTTGATAAGAAAGACAATATCTAGTGGACATGGCAGTACCTGGAGGCAGTAAAATAGAAGAGAAAGAGTTGGGAAGATGGCAAAATACAAAGACTTACAAATAGAAATAGAACAACAATGGCAAAAGAAAGCAAAGGTAGCAACAATTGTAATAGGCATCTTGAGTTCAGTCCCCAAATTGGAATACCTTGAATCCCATTGACACTGACAAAATCCCCATCAATCAGTTATAAAAGGCAGCTTTACTTAGAACAGCTGACATTCTGAAATGATACCATTAACATTATCAAACAACATCTGCCCATCCCGTATCTTTGGGAAAGATTTGATAGGTGGACAGAAATACCAAATCCAGTCTAAACTATAGTAATTTGTATTTATTAGTTCCTTCAGTCACTGAAACAGTTTCAAGTTATGCTTTGTAAAAGAGCAGGTGATCTCTATGAAGAAAAGATGTGCAAATGAGTACATCAATATATGAATACTCTGTAAATGACGTTTGCCAAATGTATCCAAAGGCACAAGGGGCAGGAGAGAGAGTAGACTCTTCATGAAGTGGACAGAAATTTGTTTTAAAGTACACCAGTATGAACAATCAGATCTTAGCACTGCAAGCAAATAATTACCAAAATGTTAATAGAAACATCCTGGAGACATTGAAGTTGAACATGTCCAAAGAAAATGAATTGTGTGTTCTATATTAGAACAAATACTTATTTTCTTCAGAAATGTGTAGAGATGATCCCGTTATATTTAACAACCTGACTACAATGCCAGCATGCTGGTCTTTGGGAAATAAACTAACATTTGGCTTATGGTTCTTCTATTGTACTGAAACTTCTAAAGGGCTATAATACATTTATTTGAAATAATTAGCTTCTGCAACCTGGTACCCTCCAAGTACACTGAACTGCAACTGTTATTTCTAGTTGAGAAGGGAAAGAAACTAAAGACAGCATTCTATTTTACAGTACCTTCATTACATAATAGCCCAGAACAGATCGAGCAGAAAACCATGATTAGATCTGACTTTTAAAGAGACTAAGCAGTGACAAGGGTAACTCTACTTAATCTTTTCTCTCACCCTTGCTGTCTTGAATCTGTCTTTCCAGAACTAAACACTACTTACATTTTGGCTTTGCTTGGAAAAAATATGTATAATGCAGGTGTAAGTCATTATGCTATGAACATAGCATTTTTATTTTATATGAAAGCAAAGAAGGCAAAATTTTGGTTCGTTACAATAATACTTGATGAAAAAAACATGCGGTACATATTGATACTCCAATCTGACTTTTCTCTCATTTTTTTGCCTGAGTTGCTTTAATAGATGGATTCACACATTATGCTTAAACCCATGAAAAATGGTTGGGCATATGTTTGAACTCAGATACTGCAGTTAGCAAAACATCTTTTTATTATAATACCATGTATGAGACAGAGCATGGTGGTTTATACAATAAGCAAAATATTGCTTAAAAGAAATGATTATTTACTTGGGTATATGAATATATCAATAGTTTTTTATATATCAATAGTTTTTAGAATGTTATCCATCGCACTTTTTCTATGTACTTACTAGCCTGGGGTAGATCTTTAAAAGTTGGCCACACTGCTTTAGAAGGAATAGACTATTCTACCTTCTCTAATCAAAGCATGAACCTTTTCATAAATTAGCAAACTTGGTCCATATGCCTGTCTGTTTCCATTCAGTGGCTGAAGAAAGTACTGACCCAAATGAAAATTCAGTTAGAAAACTCAACTGTGGGTATGCAAGATATTATTAAGCATCAGGGTTTCAAAACAAACCAAACACCTTTGTCATTCTGTTCAACCATCTAATGTTACATGCACAGCCCACTTTCCTTGGACTGCTATATAGGTAAACCTTCAATTACAACCATTTGTTTAGTAACTATTGACTTACAACTGATCCTCATAATTACAATTTTTGAAACATCCTCATAATCAGGTGATCAAAATTCAGGCGCTTGGCAACCAACCTGAATTTTTGACTCTTGCTGCATTCAGGGGTCACATAATCACAATTTCTGACCTCAGATGACTTCTGACAAGCAAAGCCAATGGAAGAAGCCAGATTCACTTAATAACTAATGACTCACTTAATAACTGCAGTGATTCATTGAACAACCATGGCAAGCCAAAAAAAAAGTAAAATTGGGCACTTCACTTAGCAATTGAAATTCTGGTCCCAATTCTGGTTATAAATTGAGTACTGCTTGTGAATGTGATCCTTAGATTCCTATGCATCTTTGTTTAGACTTTTCTCCATTGTTATGTATGCTGCATTATGGAACATTTTGCTTTTTTATTCTTTGTACTCACTTTAAATCTTTGACTTACTCACTGGTCCTATTTGCATGTCCTGGTTAAACTGTTAGTTTATAATCAAGGCCAAGTTGCTTAAACTGAGTTCCAGAGTTTGACTCTCAAGAGAGTTTCAAAAGCTGCCAGCAAATTGTATTATAGAATAGGCCAGAAAAATAAAAATAGGATATTTTCTCAATCTTCCAGGGATTTATTCAAGGAGAAAAATATACTATAACATGTACAATCAATGCATGAAATGAGAGTCTCTTTCTCCATTTCAATGCTTCTCTTTACCACAACTATCTATTTTTTCTACTAGGAATTTGCAGCACTTACTAAGGAGTTGAATTTATGTAGGGAACAATTGTCAGAACGTGAGGAGGAGATCTCAGAACTAAAGGCAGAACGGAACAACACACGGGTAAGATCTACAAGGAATACAAAACACTGTTTTTCCATCTTTATTTTGAAGTCTAGAATTTTCCAGATTCTAGTATATTAATTGGTAATATTAAATGACAGCTTTCCCCAAACTCAGTCTACTACTTTCATATAACAAATATATTTATTGATATAAAACACTTTTCCTCAAAACGGATTGTTGACATATCCCATGTATTTTATAAGATTACTTTGATGTCCTATGTTATTGATACAAATATACAGTATATGATCCTAGATACCACTCTAAATAACTGGACTAAAGCCTTGTACACTGTCAATTTTCCTTTCTCATTATGTTATTTTATTATATATAACTATGTATATGCACTGGTAAAATGCTATACAAAAATAATTTTGATGCAGATGTGTGTACAAGCAAAAGGAGATTTTGTAATTTTTAATGTCTATTATTTATTTTACTTATTAGTTGTACATTCAATTTGTCTATTTTTAAATTTTTCATTAAGAAGTTCTCTTCTTATTTGCTCCCTATTCCTAGTCTCCCATCAGAGTAGAACTTAGCTCCTTCTGCTACCCAAAGCTGCTTCCCCCACCCCACTCCAGTGGAGCTTCCATCTGTATCTGAAAGCAAAACTGTCTTTCTGTCCTTGCTGTTGGAAAATGGCACCATCTTGGCCCTAATTTATCTACCTATGGAAATGGATGTTTGAAAAGAGGAAAGATTGCAAAACAAATGAACGTTTGTGCAGAGTCCTGCAACTCTGATGATTTTGGCATTTGCTATCCTTCCAGTGACTGTCCTATCAGGGCACAAATACATGAAGGGGTAGTTTTGTTCTTTACTAAATTAGGCTTGCAAACATGTGCTTGCACTATAGAGAGAAATTCTCCCCAAAGTTGAACAAGACTTCCAAATCAGGAGAATAGTCAAGTGGAATCTGAGGTCAGAGCTTGTAGCAGAGTTGTCAGCTGGCCAGATTCAATGTCAGGATTGGGAGATTCATGAGTCAAGGTGCACAGAGTGGGAGTTAATAGGTAGTAGTTGTCAATGGAAAACTTGTTCTTTTGCAGTAATTGAAGCAATCGGAGTGGGGTGGAGACTCTTTCTTTGCGAGCAGTCTTGCAGCACACCTTTGCTCTTCTCTCTTTGAAGCCTGCTAAGGTCTTTTTTGGGTGGGGGGCAGTAATTCTGTACCCTCATCATCAGAGTGCAATGGCAGTTTGTCTGCTGAGGTTGGCCCACTTCCTTTGCCTTCTCAAACAGCAATCTGACTGCTGCAAGTGGAGCTGGTTGTTTCTCTCTGTCAGCACTTCAGGAGCTGGCTCTGGAGCTGACTGCTTGTTGTAGGTTCCTTCCTCTGACAGTGAATCCACTATGACAGAATTGTATCTTCCTCATTCTTTCATCTTCTTCATCTGTCTGCTTTTCCTTAGCTGCTGCTGGAACATCTAGAATGTCTAGTATCACGACATGAGCGTTCCCTTCGCATGACTGTAGTGAAACGTCAAGCTCAGTCCCCAGCTGGAGTCTCCAGTGAGGTGGAGGTGCTGAAGGCTCTCAAGTCACTCTTTGAACATCACAAAGCTCTGGATGAGAAGGTGAAAACATTATTGAGTGGGGGAACTGGGAGTGCCTGGGTTTTGGAGACAGGGAGCTCTACCTATACTGTCTTAAATATTTCCTTCATCATCAGCAAGAGTGGCTAAAATTCATGTAGAAGCCCTCACTATGTAAAGCAGCATTTACGGGATAAATTATTTTTTATTGTTCTCAATAAGAATTGTTCTCAAGATGCCAAACTGAATTGACTGAAGAATCAAGCAGAGGCACAAGGCACAAGGCAGAGACAGTCAAATATAGGACACATTGTTTAATATTTTTTTAAAAAAATGCTTATTAAAAGTTTTATAGTACTGAAGGATAATATCAACTGAAATCAGAAAGAAAGGAGTAGAAAGAAATGTAAATTCAAAATGTGAAAGAAAATGAAGAAAAAAAAAACAGGAGAGGAAAGAAAAGTGATTGAAAAAAATATATGGAAAGAAGTGATTCCCAGTCTTCCTTGCAACAAGTACAAGCAAATTAATATTTCTCCACCTCCTATGCGGTTACATACATAATTCCCTTCTTCCCAAATCCCACCTTACCCATTCATAAATCTAAAAATCATTATAGTTTATATCCAAATGTTGATAAAAATCCACATAGGGTTTCCAGAGTTTTATAGAAATAATTCTCATTTTAACCCTGATCAAGTCAATTTTATATTCTGTTCTAACAATCTTAATCTTTAATTCATCAAGTTGCTATTGTGGCAATCTCCATTCAAGCTTTTCTTCCTCTTCAAGGCTTTAGAAACCTTTTTTAAAAACATCCAGCAATAAGTCCTTGCACAGATCATTTTCCAATTTTTTCTTTATAATTTTTAATTCCACTCTGATTATATCTGTTTTGCTCTCAATGTAGTTTCTTTTGCAGGTCTTTAAAAATCACTTGAAATGTCTCAAGCGTCATACTTTTGTCATTTTGTAAATTTCACTTTTCCTTTTTCCTGCTTGGAATTTTAGTCCCCAAAAGTGCCGATTTCTGTATTCATAAAACCTCATGCTTCTTTGATCCTACTTTCAACTTTCTGCCAATGATCTCTTTCATAATTGATAAAACATCTCATGTTCTCACAAAAATATTTTTTGTGTACTCAGTTTTTGAAAAAACTTAACAAAAATCCTAATACAGATAGTCTTCGATTTACAATCATTCATTTAATGACTATTCAGAGTTACAATATCACTGAAAAAAATAATGAATATTTTTCACACTTATGACCATTGCAGCATTCCCATGGTCATGTAATCAAAATTTGGACACTTGGTAACTAACTCAGGTTTATGAAGGTTTCAGTGTCCTGAAGTCATGTGATCACCTTTTGCAAACTTCTGACAAACAAAGACATTTGGGAAGCCAGATTCACTTAACAATCATGTTATTAATTTAACAACTGCAATGATTAACATAACAACTGTGGCAAAAAAAGTTGTAAAATGGGTTAAAAGTCATAACAACTGTTGCTTATATAACAATATAAATTTTGGTCTCAATTGTGATCATAAATTGAGGACTATTTGGATTCCATTTTTATGTAGTCCCTTAATTCGTTTAAACTGAGCCACAATGGCTCAGTGTTTAGAATGCAGTACTGCAGGCTACTTCTGCTGCCTGCTGGCTGCCTGCAATTTGGCAGTTCGAATCTCATCAGGCTCAAGGTCGATTCAGTCTTCCATTCTTCTGAGGTCAGTAAAATGAGGACCCAGATTGTTGGGGGCAATACGCTGACTCTGTAAACCGCTTAGAGAGAGATGTACAGCACCATGAAGCGGTATATAAGTTTAACTGCTATTGCTATTGCTAAAACCTCCTTAAATTACATTTTTATTTAACTATTTGATTTATTTGTTATAGTCTAAACTGTTTAAACTGTTCATTAATTCTTCTTTTTTGGGATGAAGTATAATTAGGTTAACTTATATTCACCATATAGATTTTCAAACTTTTTGCTTGGAAGATCTCTTGTAAATCCAAAAGTGAGGTTAGGCAAACCCAGTATCCTTAAAAAGGCTGCACCAGAGTTTAATGGCTTTCCTTGTCTCTCAGTGCTCAGACCTGCAGGATGAATGCTGCCTGTGATCTTGTGAAAGCAATTATGTGGCACCCAAGAGGGTAATTTCTTGCCCTTTTCTTGTTCAGAGAGGTTCTGTTGGATTGAGCCAGTCCATAAGTTGCCACCACAGTGTCATCTCTGGTGTTTCAGAGACATCTAGTTCACCATTTTCTCATCTGGAAGTCCAGCTATTCCTTTATTACTTCACTAATTGTAACTGTCTGATTCATGGCAGGTTCGAGAACGGCTGCGAGTGGCATTAGAGCGTGTTGCAGTATTAGAGGAGGAGCTGGAAATATCTAATCAAGAGGTAAGAAAGAGGTCTTCTTTCTATCTTTAGGGATATTATGGGCACCTAAAGAGTACTACAGATGATATGATACAGTACCGACAAATGGAGTTCGCATTAAGAGTAAGGGGGCTGCGTGAGGAGAAACAGGAGAACCTGAAACAGATCCTATCAGAAGCTTTTGATCGCCTGATGGGAAGACCAGGGACCAACCAAGACTGGCAAATTGACAAAGCTTACCGCGTTAACTCCTGGCTGGCAAAGCAGAAGCAGCTTCCTCGAGACATCGTTATATATTTTACTACAAGAGAGCTTAGAAATATGGTACTGCAAGCGTCTTATAACACTAAGCTTCAAATTGGCGGTCAAGACCTGGCTGTTTTGAAAGAGATACCACCTCAAATGTTAAGAGCCAGGAGAGACTACGCTTTTTTGGTCGAAGAACTCAGAAATCGTCAGATACAGTATAGATGGGATGCGCCATTTGGCATCATATTTACATTTGATAAGCAAAGGTACCGCCTCAACTCTGTATGGAAAGCCCGAGATTTTTATTATAATATATTGAAGGCCGGACACCCTGCACCATCTGGACCCAGAGAAAGACCACAAGAAGGACAGGATAGACAGCAAACTACACAACCACCAGACAAGATGGAGCATCTCTCTTCTCTAGAAGTGCAAGGTGCTATGGAACTAAGACCTAGCCGCATGACTACTAGATGTATGGAGAAACAAGCTAAAAAGCAACAGCATCAACAATCATCGGCCATCGATCAAGGAACTACAATAACAAATCTGGAAGCAGTGGGAGGAGCTAGACCTAAGGTTAAACAGGCCGTGCAGGAAGCTCTAAAAATGCTTCAACCAACCAAAGATGACAACTAAGATTTTAACATGGAATGTCAACGGACTGAATTCTCCACAGAAGAGGAAGAAAATATTTCATTATCTCAAACAGTTTAAGAACGATGTAATTTGTTTGCAAGAAACTCATATCAAGTCAACTGATCAAAAATATTTGATCAACTCAAAACTTGGTCAACATTTTGCAGCTTCTGCTATGGAAAAGAAGAATGGTATAGTTGTATACTTAAGAAAAGATATGAAAGCTGAATTAATAGAAGCAGATCCCTTCGGAAGATATATTGCTTTAGACTTAATCTTAGAAGGGAAAAAGACATTACTTTTGGGAATTTATGCTCCCAATCAACAGCAAGATAGATTCTATAGAAATCTTCATGCTAAATTAGTACAGTGGGACTATAGTTCCTGTATACTATTGGGTGACTGGAATGGAGTGATAGATACTAAGAGAGATAAGAAGATTTCCCGCCTAAATACCAAGATGCGAGCAAAGTTACCCAAATCTTTCTTTGACATTATGGATGATTTTGAATTGAGAGATATTTGGCGAGAAAGAAATGCAGAGGAATATGACTTCACTTTCTTCTCGGACAGGCATCAATCCCTTTCAAGGATTGATTTTATCCTAACCACTAATGATTTGCTTTCTAGGGTCAAGAAAACAAAGATTGCAGCTAGGGTCCTTTCGGACCACAACCCAGTTTGGATGGAGTTGGGAAGGGTAGTGCAGGCAAGAAGGTCTTGGAGATTGAATGAAAACTTATTTAGATATGAAAAGTATATTAATGATTGTAAAAAATTACTATCTGAATATTTTGTTTTGAATATGAATAAGGGTACATCTATGGAATTTGTATGGGACGCAAGCAAAGCGTATATGAGAGGAGTTTTGATGAATATAAATAAAACACATAGAAATAAGCAAGGGTTAAAACGAACAGAACTGGAAGAGGAAATTAAGAGAAAAGAGCTGGAGTTAACAATGAACCCAGACGATACAAAGGTTAAGGAAGCTATTAACATATTAAAATCTCAATTTGACATGTTGATCTCTGACCAGGTAGCTACTAATTTATTATATGCAAAACACAATACTTTTTGTAATGCAAACAAACCTGGCAGATGGTTAGCTTATCAGATTAGGAAAAAAAGGAAAACTCGAAATATATCTAAACTGATTTACAGAGGGAAGGAGGTGTTTCAACAGGAAGAGATTCAAAAGGCTTTCTGGGAATTTTTTACAGAACTGTATAAAGGGGATAAAATTAATGGTTTAGACATAGATAAATATTTAGACAAAGAGAAAATACCTTCAGTTAGAGAAGAACACAGGCAAAAATTGAATCAACCAATAACCTCGGGGGAAATCCTGCAGGTAATTAAGCAATTAAAGTCAGGGAAAGCACCAGGTACAGATGGCTTGACAGCAGTTTACTATAAAAACTTACAGTTAGAAATGGTAGAACCTCTTAGAGAATTATTTAATATGATTCAAACGGAAGGTAAAGTCCCTCCATCTTGGAAGACAGCGTTTATATCTTTGATACCCAAAGAAGATCAAGATACTACTCAACCCAAAAATTATAGACCTATTTCATTACTGAATGTAGATTATAAAATTTTTACTAAAATATTAGCAAATAGGTTAATGTTGGTCATTCAACAATTGATACATATGGACCAAACAGGTTTTATACAAGGGAGACAGATGAAAAGTAATGTTAGATTAATTATTAATGCATTAGAATATTTGGGAAAGAACAACCAGATCCCTGCTGCGTTTATATTTTTGGATGCTGAGAAGGCCTTTGATCGAGTTAACTGGCAATTTCTGCTGAAGATACTGCAAAAAATGCAGATAGGAGATAATTTTTTACAGTCAATTAAAGCAATATACCAACAGCAAACAGCACAAATTATAGTCAATGGAAATCTAACAGACTCTTTTCAAATTGGAAAAGGTACAAGACAGGGCTGTCCTTTGTCCCCATTATTGTTTATTATAACTTTGGAAGTATTGTTGAATAAAATACGGGGCTTGGATGGTTTAAAAGGGATCAAGATTAGGCAGCAAGAATATAGAGTCCGCGCTTTTGCGGATGATTTGGTCATAATATTGGAACAACCGCAGGAATCCAGTATGGTTTTAATGAATACGATTAATCAATATGGTCAAGTGTCGGGTTTTAAAATAAACTTAGGAAAAACCAAAATATTAGCTATAAATATGAATATTAAACAAAAGGAAGAATTAGGAGTGATGCTAGGATGTGAGGTAGTTAAAAAAGTCAAATATCTTGGAGTTAACATTTTAACTTCAAATGGGAAATTATATAAGCATAATTATGAACCACTTTGGCATAGCATACAGACAGAGATGAAAAAATGGGAGAAATTGCACTTATCTTTGCTGGGTAGGATAGCGGCAGTGAAAATGAACATTTTACCAAAATTTTTATTTCTTTTCCAAATGTTACCTATACTTAAAAAAGATGCGAACCTTTTAGAATGGCAGAAGGGTATCAACAAATTTGTGTGGGCAGGAAAGAAGCCGAGGGTAAAGATGAAAATAATGCAAGATGTACGTGAGAGAGGAGGATTGAAACTACCTAATTTAAAACTATATTATGATGCAGTGGCATTATCTGTAATTAGTGATTGGACTCATTTAACCAATGATAGAATATTGAATATTGAGGGACACGATCTGGTATTTGGTTGGCATGCTTACCTGTTATTCAACAAAAAATTGGATAAGAATTTTAAAAGTCATATTTTAAGAAATGCTTTATTGCGGGTTTGGAAGAAATACCAATATAAATTAAATGACAAGATACCCATGTGGGCAATTCCTAGACACGCAATTGAAAATATGAATACAGCACAAAAACAGGACAGAATTACTTACAGACAGCTTCTTACCTCGGAAAGGGGGGTATTACAATTAAAATCTTTAGAGGTATTAAAAGAGGAGAAGGTAGTTCAAACATGGTTTCAGTATGGGCAATTACAGGCTAGGTGGAAAATAGATCAAAAAATTGGTTTTATCCAAGTTGAGGATAATCTGTTTAAACAAATAAGAGATCAAAGCTTAATGCATATAAAGAGGATATATAATGTATTAATACAGATGGATTCGGAAACAGAATTAGTTAAAGATTGTATGATAAAATGGGCTCAAAATATTGAGGAACCAATAATGTTGGATACATGGGAAAGAATCTGGGTAAGAAATGTGAAATTTACACAAGCTCAAAATCTGAGAGAAAATTTTTACAAGATGTTCTATAGATGGCATTTAGATCCTAAAAAGTTGGCTTCTATGTATCCGAATGTACAGCCTAAATGTTGGAGGTGTGGTTCTCTCGATGCTACATATTATCATATATGGTGGACCTGCCAAAAGGTTAAGGCATTTTGGATAAAAATATGGTGGGTCATGCAAAATGTTTTTAAAAGAAGGATAAAGTTTATTCCTCAGTTATTTTTACTAGGTATATGTACTGACTTTACAGTGGTAGAGACCAATTTGATTCTGCACCTGATAACTGCAGCAAGACTGTTGGTGGCGCAATATTGGAAGAAGGAAGACTTGCCTACAATCCAAGAATGGACATTGAAAGTAACAAACTTAGCCGAGATGGCTAAAATATCGGCATATCTCAAAGATCATTCAAATGAGATATATAAACGAGACTGGAAAAAATGGATTGACTATATACAAAATAAATACGGGACTAAGAAATTCCAGTTAGCCTATGCTTAAGATCAGAAATGATTTAAACTGTTAAAAGTCAGTTCAGTAAGAAGAAGCTAAGGTCAATCTAGAATGTCATTAATTTCTTTATTTCTTTTTTCTCAATAGATTTTAGACTGTGTTAGTTAAAAATCCATACCGTGTACGGGTTCTGGGAAGTCGGGGGGGGGGAAGGAGGAGGGGGGGTGGGGGGTGGAGGGAGGGAGGGGCACACACAACAACAAAAAAATTGTACTTCAATGTCTTAATGATTGACAAATGATGACATATTTGTGTTTTTTTTTAAAGAAAAATAAAAAAGTTCTGTTTAAAAAAAAAAAAAAGAGTACTACAGAAATACTTTGTCATACAAATGTAATCTGGGGAGTCTTTGAATATCAGTGATTTCACATGAGAAACCAGTGATTTCACATGAAAAATCAGTGATTACACAAGAGATTTTTTTCTTTGGAGATTTTGTTGTGAATATAATGGAAGGCAACATAACACATAAATGTAAATTGGGCTGTTGCCCGAGGCTTATTACTTGAAAACAAATTATTTAATATATTTTCAGAGTGTTTCCAGAGGTCCAAATTTAATACTCATGTCCAGGTGTTTATTGTTTGAACTTGCTTTTTCTATGTCGGCTTCTGGGGCTGAGATGGTTTGTTTAAAAAATATCATTGGCTATTAAAGATGTTTATTTATTCCAGTCAACTTCTACAGAGTATCTGATAGCCGGATCTTTACTTTTATATTTACAACTCTAGATCTGCATTATTTCAAAAATCCAGTTATTGACCTATCTCATCTCTAAAGCCATAATTCAAGTAGTTAATGTGAAATACAGTTTATAGACTTTAGAGAACAGTTCATTTCTTGCATTAAGCTAGTGGTGTCAAAGGCCCAAGGCCCAGATCTGGCATGCAGGGTGCTTAGATCTGGTCAGCGGGGCCACCCTGCAAACAGCGAAGAACCAGCCTGCAATGCCTCTGCCAGTGAAAATGGAGTTCAGAGGGCTACCATCCTTAGCTCTGTTTTCGCTGGCAGACGTTTGCAGGAGGCCATCACAGCTAAAAACGGAACTTGTGAGGGCCACAGGCTATACTCCCAAGCTCTATTTTTGCTGGCAGAGGGTTGCAGGAGGCTGTCGCAGCCAAAAATGGAGCTCAGGAGCCCATTTTTGCTGGCAGAATGTTCGGGCCACCACAGGCACCCCGACATGAGTGATGTTGAACTAGCCATGTCCACCCTGGCCATGTCCACCCCATCACCTTAAGGTCAATCACAACCCTGATGTGGCCCTCAAGATATTCAAGTTTGACATCCCTGCACTAAGCTATAAAGTGGTTTGGGTTTAGCTTAGAATCTTATTGAAACCTATTCAGAAGCTAAATTGATATACTTTGTTGAAATTTGGGTAGCAGAAAAAGAGTTGTAGAGGTGATTCAGCTATGATTCTTTGAATTCTCAGTGCAGCATCTATCCAGATTGTGAGTGCTAAGAGAAGGGAAGGTGTTATGGGCCAAGAGATTGCTATCTTGCTTCTTAGAAAAACTCCCCAATCTGGGAAGGATTCTAAGACCTTTTACCCAACACTTGGTTAAGGAGACAGGCTAAGGGTCCTGTTGGTAAGTCACCATCCTGTTGTGCTTCAGCTTCATTTGAAGTAGTCTCAAATATGAAGTTGGAAAACTCCAGGGCAGTATCTTAGAGGATTTTATCAATCACCCTAAGGTACTTTGCATAAGATTAGCTCAAAGTTTAATGATCTCAGTGACAATTTCTATCTGAGTCTATCTCAAACTGTTATTAGACTTAAGACATAAAATAAAGTACACTGTGACATGGGTTTTATCTCTCCTTGAGAAAGAAGCAGCCTGGATATTAGCATGTTGAGTTATAGTTATCCTTTGTCATGGCCACATCATCATCTGATGAATATGGTCACATTTTGCCATGCTTCCTGATGCATGGTCTTTTCTTGAAAATCTAACATTCACATGGAATTTGAGACTTGGGAACAAGGACAAGATGTATCATTGTTTAGCCTTCTACATGAGCTCTTGATAATTGCTTATCTTGGCTTATTTGGAAGAACTGAAGGGAAGAGTGACTGCATCTTTGTATGATAGAGTGGGACTGTTGGAGGCAATCATCTGCCCATTCCAAAAGCGTCCACCTTCTTTGGATATTCATATTTTAGGTAACAACTGTTCAGTCACAAATAGCCTTTTTGAGCAAGATGCTTGAGAGATTGGAATTTGTGCAGCTGCAGATATTTTTGGAGGACACCAATTGTGTTGGCCTTTTTCAGTTCAGTTCTTCAGTTTTGAGATAGATAGGTAGATAATCCTTTACAGAAAAAAGACAGAAGGAATGCAACTTCACTGATCCTGCTTGATCTCTTAGGAGCTTTTGATTTCCACTACATATTGAACTTGATATTCTTGTAGACCAACTCTGAGAATTGTTTTAAAGTAGTTATACTGCAACTTTCAGGAAGATTTCATAAGGTATTGGGTTATGGTACTATTACAAAGCCTGATACTGATATCATGGGTACCAGAAGACACTTGTTTATTACTTTGTGGGAACTGACCACATTGACTTCTTGAACAAATCACGGTTACATAAAATCTTGACATGTTCCTATGATGAATGCAGTTAGAGAATCTAGATGAAAACTCATGATAATGAAACAGTGTAGACATAACATTTTATGCTGGAACGTATGGTTAGTAATCAGTATGTAGTGTTGGCAATATATTATCCATGCTAAAAGAATCTTCACTGTTGCTGAAAGATTGTCCTGGTTGTCATCTATTTCTTACTCATTAAAATTAATTGTATGTAATTCTACATATCTCACTTTTAAAAATCTCATTACCTCTTTCCAATCTGCAGTCTCTTTCCCTTCGAGAGCAACTTGCCCGACGTCGATCTGGCCTAGATGATTCCAGCAAGGAAGGAGATGCCCAATTATGTGTAAGTGGATCTAGAAGGCAAATTTGAGAGGAAATAGAAAAGGATAGTAGAAAGAATGGTGAAATGGTATAGGGCTTCCTGCTGAAATAGTTTAGGGCCTGAACAGAGGGTTGGACTTGAAGACCTCCAAGATCCCTTCCCAACTCTGTTATTCTATTAAAAGCTGGTTAGATGAAGCATGCATATTCATTGTGCCCTTCTATGGAGACATTTTTAATTTTTATTGGGTTAAGAAAACTTCTTATATAGCAATTGTGAGGTTTTTTTTTTTAATGTCCCTAATTGCTCTGGACATTTTCTTTTATTTAAGTTCCTTCTTGCTCTTTATGCACCCTTACTTCCTCCTAACATCATGTTTCACTAATAGTGAATCATTAGGGCTCCAGGAATTGCGAAGACACCTTGGGGATTACTCTTAGCTTTAAGGCATCTTGGTTTTTAGTGTGCTTCATGTGGGAAAGTCAAAAGGAGATTATAAGATGTGAGCTTAACATGTGACTGTGTGTAGATAATGTGGCAGTGCTGTTTCTTCTGACACCAATCTAATCATATAAATGAGGTTTTTTTTTTTAAAAAAAACCCTCTGCCTCCCCAGAAATATCATTGATTTAAGCTAGGGTATTTTTTTATTTTTTTTTGCATACAGAGCATGATCATTATACGTTATTTATAGGTCTCACTTATGCAGTGAACATGAATAGTGGTGGGAGGAGGGAAATGTTCATATCAAGCAGGATTAACTTATAATATATGAATCTCTTCTTACTTGCTTTTTTCTTTAGGCCAATGGATCTGGGGCTCTTGATTTGGGGCGTGGAGGTCGGGAATCTGAGCTAGAAGAGGTTTTGGAGCGCCAGAGAGGAGAACTATCCCAGTTGAAAGAAAGACTTACCATGCTCTGTCGGCAGATGGCAGAGCTGGAGGAAGAGTTAGCCACAGCCCAACGAGATGTTATTAAGTCTGAAGAAATTAATGCCAAGTTACAAAGAGATCTCAAGGAGGTAAAAGGCAATAATTGGTATTCCATTATACTTTATGGCAGATTACCTCTTATCTAGATCAAGTGTTTAATCTGACCTCTTATGGATATGTTGAAAGTGCATCTTTCCAGTTAATATGAGTAAGACCTTTGGGAATGGCAATCTAAACCTATCAAGAGGGCACTAAGATAGGCATGTCTGAAGTAAATAAATACTCAAATGTCTCAGCTTATGAAATTCAGAAGATGGGAATCATTTGGAGAGAGCTTTTCAGAGAAACATGTTACTCAACTGGTGGATTCCTGCAGCATAACAGGTTATGAAAATGGAGGAGGCAGGGGTGGGTTTCTTGCCCCGTTCCAACCGGTTCGGTTGGAACGGGGCCGGCGGCATCCTCGTGCACACGCGCAGTGCACGCATGCGTACTAGCGCTTGTGCGATGCTCCAGCTGCTCCTGGAGGATTGCGCAGGCGCTGTATGCGTTCTGCGCATGCGTGGAAGCGCAGAACTCATCAAAACCAGGTAAGAAGGGCGGGCGGGCGGATCCTTCGGCGTTCCTGGAAGTTACTTACTTCCAGGTTCACCGACCAACCGATTCGCGGGGACCGCCGCGAACCGCCTGAAACCCACCCCTGGGAGGAGGCCAATATAGTAATCAGGAGTTTTTCAGAAGGGATTAGTGTTATAATAGCCAATAATGTAAGGCTATTAATGAAGCTAAGTGGCATCTATACGTAAAATACTAGACAACCCCATGAATGAAGGCCAATATATGTGTCCTAGGATAATGTTGCAGAATCCAATCTGGGTCAGTCACTAGGACCAGACATTTTGTCTTCCAAGCTTTTGGATTCATACTGGAGAGAAATTCCCTGAAGATGAGCTCCAATTCAAGTCCGCAAGCTCGTAGAACCCATGACCCATTGGGAAGTGAGGAATCAGAGATTCCTCAATGCCTTCAACAATAGCAGAGCTCTAATGCACTGGAAAAATTCTTTAAAATTCAGAAGCATATTCCCCTTGAAATATCCCATACTAAACTATATAGCACAGTCAAACATTAGTAGTGGGTTACAGGAAATGCTTTATGACATTTTGTATTATATCCCAAAATACTTTATGATAATTTTTATGTCGTAAAACATTTTATAAAATTTGACAAATTTTAATAGCATAGAGTCACAGATTCTGGATCTTTGACGCTTCATAAATTAGCCCATTTGAAGTACTTTGATTAAAAACATTTCAGCCCATGGTGGACCTTTTCACCCAGTTAATGGTTACAGACACAAGAGGTTTAGTAGTATATAGGTGGAATCTCGTAGAGTTTTAGAGAAAGCAAAGAAAACATTGTAAAAATGATCAAAATTTACATAATGATCTCATGAGTTACTTAACAACTGCAGTGATTTGCTTAATAACTCTGGCAAAAAGGTCATCAAATTGAGTATAATTCACTTAACCACCACCTCACTTAGCAATGGAAATTCTTTTTGCAATTGTGGTCATAAATTGAGGACTAACTGTATGCTAAGTGGCTTCATGTCATGAAATGTATAGTTTTTGCATGTAATAGGCAAATTAACTGAAAAGTAATAGAATATGTAAGAATATAATCTAAATGTACAAAATATAATCTTAATTTCATTCATAATTAATAAGTAGAGAATCTGGGCAGAGGTTTATTATATTTCCAGACAATTGGAGAGAGTATAACTCTATTCACCTCCTGCCATTTTTAAGAGCAATAGCACTTAGACTTATATACCGCTTCATAGTGCTTTGCAGCCCTATCTAAGGAGCTTACAGTTTATTGCCCCAAATGTTCCTCATTTTACTGAACTTGGAATAATGGAAGACCTTGAGTTGATGTGAATTGAACTGCTGGCAATCGGCAGTCAGCAGAATTAGCCTGCAATGCTGCATTTTAGCCATTGTGCCACCAAGGCTCTTATCCTTTCCTTCTCTCATGTGGTATGGGTAACAGGCATTAGCTCAACGAGAAGATATGGAGGAACGAATTACCACACTAGAAAAACGTTATTTAAGTGCTCAGCGGGAGGCAACATCCCTTCACGATGTCAATGACAAACTGGAAAATGAGTTGGCCAGTAAGGAATCCCTCTACAGACAAGTGAGTTCCTTCTTTTGCCTTTTCATCATTCTATTTATTACTATTATTGGCTCCAGTATCCCCCTGTTAATGTCTGGTTGACCTTAATGTGCATATTCTGCATATCCTGCAGATAAGTTGGTAGTTGCTCATTTTCCTCCCTGGTTCTCCATGCATATTGCTAGTGGGTAATACTCAGTTACTTATATGTTCATTCACCTTGCAAGATTTTGTTTCTTGACAACCCCTTAAAAGTATTTATTTATCTGTGTAGAGTGAAGAAAAAAATAGGCAGCTACAAGACTGGCTGGAAGATGCCAAGCAGAAACTTCAGCAGACTCTTCAGAAGGCTGAGACTTTACCTGAGATAGAGGCCCAGTTGGCACAGCGAGTAGCTGCCCTTAACAAGGTAATGTGCAAAACAAGAAAGAAATTGAACATACCATCAAGATATGTAGGGAGGGAATGGCCAATGGAAGACTGATTGTTGGTGTTTGAAAACAAGTGGAAATTGGAGAAGTGGGAGGATTTTGAGTTTTAAGAGAAACAAAATATGGCTGAATTCTCTCATTCACTTCTTTATCTAGGCAGAGGAGAGGCATGGCAATTTTGAAGAGCGTTTGCGTCAGCTTGAAGCCCAGCTGGAAGAGAAGAATCAGGAACTCCAGCGGGTAAGGGCATGAGTAAAAAACTTGGTAAAATTAGATGGATATTGGAAGCGCCAGACTATTGCTGATGAGCTATGGTTCCGTGCACATGCCTTGTATGAAAAATGTTCCAATTTAATCTCATATCTGATTGAAAACAATGGATATTGCTACAAATCCTGGAGAACTGTTCCCAGTCAGTACAATAATATGCTAGATGGACAAATGGTCTTTCTTGGTACAAGACAGCTTCCGGTGTTCTATTTCATGTGCAAGGGGAATATAGCTGAAATGTATATGGAAAAAAGGGATCCTAGGTGTTATGAAACTGGAATCGTTGATTATAGACAAGAGGGTAAGATAGTAGAATGGAGGAATGACCTCCAGACAATCCTTTTACTTTTGTTCTCTCTCTTTAAAAAAAATAGGCACGCCAAAGGGAGAAAATGAATGACGAACATAACAAGCGCCTCTCAGAAACAGTAGATAAGCTACTATCTGAATCCAATGAACGTCTCCAGTTGCATCTGAAAGAAAGAATGGGGGCACTGGAAGAGAAGGTACATTTTTCTGTAGGCATGAATTAGGTTTGTAATGTGGGAATCAGCTATCTATAAATCAGCTGAGTGAGAATCCAATTGAAGGAACTGCTAGAGGTCAGGAATATCATACCTTGAAACACAAAATAGTAACCACAATCTTTAATTTTCTAAAATAAAATGTACTGGATATTTTGGAGCTTAGGTATTATAGGTAAAAGCATAGTAACTGTTGTTTAAAGCAAAACAAAACAAAATCTCTTAGTGGCCATTATGGATGGTTTTTGTTTTGTTTAGTCATAAAGATGATAGCCATTATTCTAGCTGCTAAAGAAACCGATCATCCAAGTTCTTGAATAAAAAGAGCCCCAGAGGTCTAATGTTTTGAGAACCAGCAAGTGAGGCTTCTTAGAGACCATTGATTGTCAATTGAGAATTCTAATCTTAGGTGGGATTTGATTGATGGGTGGGTATTTGTGACAGAAGAAGAGGCAGAAATGGTCAAAAAGCAAAAGCTTAAATACCGGTAGAAAATATCTGAAATTATCCTTCATTTCATAACCTGCTGTAACACAGATTGGTTCCATCTTGACGAACAGAGAAAATGTATTGCATCTGTAGAGAGGAAGGTATGTTGAGTTACATGTAAAAAAATTACAATATGTTTACTCTCATTAAATTCTTTTGTTTCTCTCATTTTATCCCCATTAAGAATACACTAAGTGAGGAAATTGCCAACATGAAGAAAGTACAGGATGAGCTACTGGCAAACAAGGTGAGGCAGATGGCAGATGATAATTGAAGTGTGTGTGTGTTGGGAATCTCTAAGATTAAAATTGGGGAGAAACATGGGGTATGGGGCTGGGTTAATAATAAGGAAAGTTTTCAAGTTATTTAATGTTATATAATGGAAGGTCAGCTAGCTTGCTTTCCAAAACTGATCTCCTTCTTTGACCATGACCTGCAGGAGCAACTATTGGCTGAGATTGAGAGGATGCAAATGGAGATAGACCAATTACGTGGACGCCCAGTCTCTACCTATTCTCGGTAAGGAGGCTTCATGCTTTCAGAAAACAACCAGTGCTCATTGTCAATATCCAAGTTCTCAAGCCCTGCTAGTTAATTGCTGGGTTCCCACAACATGCCGAACCACTAATTCTCAGTCTATTCTAAACTAATATTTAGTGTTGCAAATCCAGCCAATTATTTTAGTATTATTGTTAGTTAAAGCTAGAAAAAGTGTTCTATATCTACCGTAAAAATGCCTTTTGTAATATGTTTGGCTTACTCCTTTGCACTTCCTCTCATACCTATATTTTAATGATATTCTGTGCCACGATTACAACATTTCAGACTTCTTGAAGAATAGGACTAGTGTTTGTTGGTGGAACCATGTGCAGAAAAAGGGCTGAAGTTTTGATTAAAAGGGGAGCTCTAGAACCTGAATGGAATAGATCTTTTCTTCTTCCTCCCTGATTATTCTTGCTCACAGTTCTTTTTCCCTGTTCCACGGAGGTCTCTGCCAGGTAGCGTGCTGGAGTTGCGTTATTTCCAAGCACCCACGCTGCCGGTAGGGGCCCACGTGGACCATTACAGCAGTGCTGGTGTGGCAAGACGTTCAAAGAAGGGGCGCTGGACTGTCAAGGATGAGGCTACCAAGGTATGGATTGTCTGCTGACAAACGGATATGTTTATGAAAAAAACTGAACCAAAATGAAAGGGGTCATCAGGAAGTTTTGAGATGGTATTTGTGAGATGTTTGCTCAGAGTAGCTTTCCCTAGCCTGAATTCCTCCAAATGTGATTACTTTACATAAGTTTCCAGCCTCTGCATGTGCTGAAAAATTTGAGAATAGTTATTCCAACATTTCTGGTTAACTTAATGTAGGTAGTCCTCAGTTTACAACTATTGCTGAACCCAAATTTCTGTTGCTAAGTCAGTCAGTTAAGCGAATTTTGCCCCATTTTATGACTTTTCCTCCGTAAAGTAAATCATTGCACTTGTTAAGTTAGTAACATGGTTGTTAAGTGAATCCGGCTTCCCCATTGACTTTGATTGACAAAAGGTCACAAAAGGGGATCATATGATCCAGGACACAGCAACTGTCATAAATTTAAATCAGTTGCCAAGTATCTGAATTTTGATCACGTGACCATGTGGATGATGCAACAGTTGTGTGTAAAATGGTTATAAGTCACTTTTTTCAGTGCTGTTGTAACTTCAAATGGTCACTAAATGAACTTTTGTAAGTGTAAATTTTTACTAAAAAAGCTTATTTCGACTGTCAAATTAACTTTCTCTCATGATTTGTCTAAATATGGATGTTAGCTATTCTATACACTGAAGCAAGTAGAAGCTAAGCTCATTAGATCCCATATCAAAGTTCCTAATAATATGAAGTAATTTGTGAGTTGGTTTCTGAATATTTCATTACCGGGCTAGGTAACATCTTAACGGAGTTTAAGGGATCCTACCTATCCTGGCAATGAAATGTTTGGAAACCAACCCACAAACTCAGAGAACAAATCCTCACCCTCATCCTACACCTGAGCTACAGATATTTTCCACTATTGCGAATGAAGTAATTGTCTTCTGTAAGACTTGGCCATGGTATATTCTGGTCTTCATTATCCATTCAAAGTGGAAACTGAGAAGAGGCATTTTATTTGGCCTGTAACCTAAAGGTGCTTTGCAAAGGATGTTTCTGTGCCATACCTGAAAATACATAAGTTGGAAATGAAACATTTAAGATTCTAGATTTACCAGATCATCACATTGCTGTTAATTTGGAAATGGACAGCTGACAATTATGGCTCACACTACAGCAGAATCCATGTGTCAGAGAACATCTTTTATTGCAGTTCCTGCTAGAATATTTCAACAACTCTCTTCCCTACAATTCTTGGCCACAGTCATTCTGAATTTTTACCAATCCAACTTTTTTTAGAAAATATTCCGCATTGCCTTCTGCCAGTTCATGACTCTAAAACAGATATCCCCTTTAGATGTGTTGCAATAAAACCCCTATAAGCCCCCAGCAGCATCTGGAAAGCATTTAAATGACGAAAGGAATGGTTCAGCAGGGCTGGGAATTAAATCTGCTTCAACCCTCCTCTCTTATATTTATTCTGTCAGTTGCATTTAATGCCCAATGAAATCAGTGGGACTTGAGAAGTAATTGTTTTGTCATTTATTTCATTGAGATTTGTACAACTAATGTCTAGGTCGAGTACACTCACTGCAATAGGATATGGGAAGATGCTGGATGAAGAATAAGGAAGGGCTCTTTTTGGAGGCATCTCAGGAATCTGCATGTCTTTTCTGCATTTTAGACACATAAGGATTTCTTATACTTTTGGAACATTGAATATATAACTTTTGTTCCATCATGGAGGTAAAAATGTATTTGGGGGCTCCCAGATGCTCTTTCCAGCTAGAAATCAATCAGGTAGTCTACTGCACAGTTTGGGGATATTAACTATATTGCTGTGCTGCATATCATACTCTGGAATAAAATATTTATTTTTTTCCATATGGAGTGTAATTAAATTGAAATATATATGGGTATCCAATCTCCCATAACCCATAATTATACAAACATTAAATATTTTCCTGTAGAATATCAAACCCTTCATATATGTGTAGTATATTGATTTGGGGTTTCATGTTGCTTATCTAAGTAGAGAATACCTAATTGCCAATAACAGCTGATTTATGGGGCTCTGATGATGTAGGAAATATATTAAACTGAAAAAGGAATAATTAAAGCTGTTAAAACAGGGAAATGAAGAAAGAATGTTATGGAATTACTGAGCTTTCTTTCCATGGTCAAGTGATAGGCTCTGTTGTTTAGAAGTAGACATAGATTCAAGAGGAAAAGATATTGATTTCATTGAATAGGTAGCACAGCTAGAGAAGATAGTATCAAATCTAAGAATGTAGATGTTGCTTTTATAGGACAATGTGCACAGAGCATAGCAATAATTGTAATGTTTTGCTTTCCATTTTCCATGTTGTACTCATTCTTATTTTGTTTCTGTTCCTTTTTTTGTGTACTCCATCTGCCACTGGACATACACCTGGTAAGTATTTTCTGATGTCACTTTAGAGGAATGAGTAGTAAAACAGTACTGGCAATTGGAAAGAGGGTGATCATATCTCTTATGGAAGTGGTCTCCAACCCCCAGTTCCTGAACTGGTACCGGGCCACAGCATGCCAGAACCTGGGCTGCGCAAACAAGCAAAGCCCCATCCACCAGATACAAGCAGCATGGGAAACTACATCTCCTCTGGTCTGTGGGAAAACTTGTCCCCATAGAACTGTTTCCTGGTGCCCAAAAAGTTGTGGGCCGCTGTCTTATGGGCATGTTGCTATCTACTGAAGCTGGGTAGCCTTTATCAGTGTTTTTCATATCTGTATAGTAGGAATTGTTAACCTTTTCAAGCAACATATACTTGTCTTTCTAAGGTTTTTTCCAAAGCTCATGTGATGTTGCTAAATTTCATAAGGTCTTGTACTAGGATCATGCATAATTGGCACATGATACAAAAGGGTGTAAAATAGGGTATAGGTTAGAAAATAGAAGCTGAATTCAAAATTTTCTTTGTATGTTAGAAAGGTGGACTGAAAAATAAAATAAAAGGGAGAAGAGGGGATAGGAGAGGAGAGGAGAGACAAATGTAAAGTTCTACTCTTTGGGAAAAAGCAACTAAAAGCACAGGAGAAAGAAATAGGAATGCAAGGTACAATGAAGACCTTCTTAGAGTTATAAGTGATCACAAGTTTAATGTGAATCAGCACTGTGACACAACTGTCAAAAAAAGGTAAACACAATTTTAGGCTGCATTAATAAAATTTACATTTTAAATCAGAGGCACTAATAATAGTCCTATTGCAATATGCATCAGTCAGGTCCAGTCTCAAATACTGCATGCAGTTCTGGTAACCAACTTTTGGGCCTTAATAGAGAAATAATGGAATGAGAGAAGATGGTATGCAGGGCTATGATAGCATTTTTCAAGTCCATGAAAATGTGCCATAAGTAAAGTCAAAATCATTCCTCTGTATTGCTGTAGTACAGAAGATGGAATAACACAAAGCAAGTCATGGTTTAATATCATGTTCTAAAAGCAGTTTAGAGTGGAAGTGTACGATTTCATGTAATCTCATGAATTGTGGGTTTTAATTTTGGGTGGGATGGGAGACTTCAGGGTGATCTTAACATTGTGAGCATCCTGATTCTTGTGGGTGTCCGTTTCTGGTTCCTGCTTTCTATTAACTAACTAAGAAAGGTGGGATTAGACTTTCTCTTACCATCTGTTTTTCTTTCTTGGCAGGCCTTCCCCCCCATTCAGGAGTGGGAGAGGGCTCAGCAGGCAGCTGGAGGCTCCTTTGAGGGTGGGCTGGATGGTTCGGATGAGGATGAACGTGATCCTCTCTTCAGCTCAGCTGATCTGCTGTCTCCCAGCGGACAGGCTGATGTACAGACCTTGGCCATCATGCTACAAGAGCAGCTGGAAGCCATTAACAAAGAGATCAAGTGAGTTGTCCTGCCCAGACATAGCATGTGCAGTATGCATGTGCAACTTTTTCCCCCCTGAATTATAACTCTCTGCACTCCTGCTTGCTTGACCAAGGTGTTTTTGTGCCTTATGTTTTATCTTGAAATGATTTCACAGTTTTAAGGCTTTTCCTAAGTACAATGCCCTGGGTTTTCAGCACATGTCCCAATGCCCATGTCCCAATGCTCTTCTATATATGAGAAACATATCAAGAGAGTACCGATTTAGTCCCTGAACAGACCAATATTTTTGCTTTTAAATGATACATTTCCTTTAGGTGGTATGATAATGTGCACCCTACATTGCAACTAAAAGGAGGGTCTCTTTCCATCCAGCCCTGTATTAATTGTGCTAGAGCAGGGGTGTCAAACTCACGTCATCACGGTGGCATCACATGACATATTGGGACTCCCCCTCCCCTTTGCTAAACCGGATGTGGGCATGGCCAGTGCAAGATGCATCTGGCCAGCGGGCCCGGAGTTTGACAGCCCTGTGCTAGAGGAATATCAAAAGCAATATCCTTTTTATATATATATAGGATATAGAACTGTTTCTCAACTTTAGCAATTTTAAGATATCTTATGTTATTACGAATATTACTTACAATTATTATTTAGAATTATTTTATATAGTATATTGCTCTACATCACAAGGGCAAATAACTAGTGGATTATGGAGTAAACGAAACACAGTCACTCCATTTAATTTCATGCTGGTAGCGTATAGTGCAAGTGTAATTTTTAGAAGAGAAGGTAAAACACATTACGCTGATCACCCACAAGTTACCATATTTTTTCTTTGCTGGCTATACAAGACTGATCCAAGAGGAGAAAGAATCCACTGAACAGCGAGCAGAGGAGATTGAGAGCCGAGTAACCAGTGCCAGTCTGGATGGATCCTTGGGGCGCTACCGTTCAGGCACTTCCATTCCTCCCTCTGTCACCAGTTCAACTCTTGCCAGCCCTTCTCCCCCCAGCAGTGGCCATTCTACACCTCGCTTGGCACCCCACAGTCCAGCTCGTGATGGAGAAAAAATGGTACATTGTAAATAGATCTAGGCAGGAGATGGCTGCACATAGCTGCCTTCATACAGTTGTTTCATTGCAGAAACATTGATGTTAATCACCAAAGGGTGTACTGTAGCGGTTAAGAGGTTCAACTAGGACTATAAAAGCTCAGGTCCCATCTTCAGCTTAGAGTTCCATGTAACTATTTCTCAGTCTCACAGGGTTATTGTTATACAGAAAAAGGGAGAAGGGGGCCATAACACAAGCACATCCTTCCTTTCGCTCACATATCAAATATTTTACCCACTTCACATCCCTCTTCCTCTTCCCAACCTACTACAGATATGTAGGAACAAGAAGGTAGCGATCTATTCTCCAGCATTTGTTTGATTATCTTCTGCTTGAACCAATATGTTTATCACAGTGAGCCACAGTGGCACAGTGATTAGAGTGGAGTACTGCAGGCTACTTCTGCTGCCTGCTGGCTGCCTGCAATTTGGCAGTTCAAATCTCACCAGGCTCAAGGTTGACTCAGCCTTCTATCCTTCTGAGGTGGGTAAAATGAGGACCCAAATTGTTAGGGGCAATAGGCTGACTCTGTAAACCACTTAGGCTGTAAAAGCACAGTGAAGCGGTATATAAGTCTAAGTGCTATTGCTATTGCTATCAATAGTAAAAGAAAATACCGGTTTACTTCTGGTGGCTCCTTTTATCTTGTTCATCCACTCTCTACTAGAAAACTGGCCAGGACTCTCTCTACTCCCAGAATGCACATATTTTGTTTCCAAGGGCTGCATGTAGTGTCCAAGTCACAGGTTGTCCATTTGGGATCCCGGTTCTTCAATGGTACAGAGATCTTTTCCCATCCTATCATTTAGCTACAAGTGTTAGGGAATAAATCCCAATTTTCAAGGGTCCAGATATTGGTTTTGGAGGCAATAATAAAAGTTTACCTGACATCTAAAATGGCCATTATTAGAAACAGTAGGGATTAGATAGGCCTTTGGCTTGCTTTGTTCAGCCTTCTCCTCTTGTGGGCAAATGTCACTTGTTTAAAACAAATTCTTTTTTTAATTGGTCAGTTACTTGTGGTGCATGTGTGTTTAGAGCTTATTGTCATTGTTATTGCAATAATTGGAAGGACATCAAAAGAGAGGTATATAAAAAAGAAACCCAATTTATGAACAGTTAGTTCAGCTAAATTACTTTTATATTGAATGTAGCCCAGGTTTGGCTAAATTTTTGCTTCTTAAATTAGTAAGGGTTTTGTGCAGGGCACAGAAATAAGGAATAAGGTTCCCCTCAACATATGTTCAATCTATAAAATGATCTAATTGCAGAATTAATTTTCTGGTTTTCTGGCTGTAAATCCTGATTTTTCTCATAAACTTCAGCAGCAGCCAATTTTAGAGCAATAGTCTCAAATTCTTGTTGAGGTTGTTAAACAAGGAATCAAAACCATCTGCAGTATTGCCACAATCTTAAAACAAAAGTTTCAAAAATGAGATATTACAATGCACAATTTTAGTCCCAAGGGTTTGTGACCTTCACTCCTATGCAACTTGAGAAGCTCCCAGAGAGCAGCATCTTCCTCCCCATCTGACAACAGTGACAAATGGATATATTTTTTTTGTACCATTTTCTCCTCCCGGCAGAACCATGTTGCCAAGGAAGAGATGCGAAGCTCTGAGGAGAAGGCCTTAGCATTATGCGAACCCCCAACACCTGCAACCCCCCGTACAATGCGTCTCGAACGTATGACTCAAGCATTAGCTCTACAGGCTGGAGCCCTGGAAGATGGCAGGGACCTGAGGACCAGGTAGGGGCTGGCATTTTATGTTTTTTTTAAGGATGTGGCAGAAAGGAACAAACAGGCCAGAAAGTCATGTACCCTGCCTCCAAGAGGTCCACAGCTGAGTTCCACAACCTGGACAGGTGGATTTATTAGTTGAGCTTAATTACATTAGAACAAAGTGTCAAAAGTCCAACTTCTAAGCTCAAAACTGTTGCTTTATTAGAATTGCAAAGCTCAACCAAAATAAAGGTGCATTGGATGTGTTCCCTACCATGAGTTATTTGTAAAAATAATAAAGGCAAAATACAAATAAATACATAAAAATATAGTATTGTGACATAGCAGACTTACAATGAGCAGGAATAATGCTAGGTTAGAATCAAGATTATAGTCATTTATTTATGTTTTTATTTATCATATTTGAGAACTGTCCATCTCCCTCAGAGTGGTCAAGGTACGATAAAAGCATAAAACAGCATGTAAAAATTTTGAAGAGCAAGGAATGTTAAAAATTAATTAAAAGGTGGGAGAAGGGCTTTCAGGGCACTAACCAGTCACATGACTGCATGCTTTTCTGCTCACCCCATCTCTGCTCTTCCAGTTTCCCTGCCTAGCTGGCCACATATGAAGGCAAACACTCAGAGTCAACCTGAGGACAAGGGTGGGTCCCGTAATGCTTCAGTTCTCACTCACTCAGCCCAATGGGGACCCAACTATTAATCCCCCTCATGAAACTATATCATCCTCTTTGGACATTCCCACTGACCAGTGGGAGGGGCACCAGACTCACTACCCCTCTTTTCTTGGCTCTCAGGAAAAGAGTGACTATGCATACAACTATGCATACAACACATGCAGCAACACCGACTCTTGGGCTTCCACTATGTCCCTCTCCCTTGAGAGGAAGACCCACCATTAACACACTGGAGGGACCTCCTAGACCGCCCTGCTTCCTGCCAGGGGCATGGAATCTGCACTCTGGTCTGATCTGTAGGAGAGCTTTGGTGACAGTCCTTAATGGAGGCTGGTGTGGGTCCATCCACCAACTGGGATTCTGTAGTCTGATACTGGCCCAAAGTCATTTATTCAGCTGCTTTCCCAAGTGCTTGCAGCAGTGCAGCGGTTTCTGTGTCTGGCTGCCTAGTTATCCCTCGGGCGCCATTTCTCTTGGAATCATCCTCTTCTGTTTATCAGTTTGGCCACTTTACTTCTCTTTGAACTGACCCTCACATGCTTATCCAGCAGGCTACTCAGCTGACCTGCACCATCCACCATCAGCTTTGCTCCTTGGTTACGTATGCCAAGTCATTGAACTCCCTACCGCTGCTAATCTCTCCAATGAATTCTTCCAGGAGTCAGACAATTATCTAGTTCTTCCCTCTGGGTGGTCAGTAATTCAGTTTGTTCCCCAACTGATCTTGGGCCTCAGACTGTCAAGTTGTTTCCCTGCTGTGCTGCCATCCAGCTGATTGCCACCACCATCATGCAGCTACTCCTGATAGCTCTGATATTCCTTGGCATTTCCTGGTGTTTCATCAGTTGGGCTTGGTAGCAAGGTTCTTCAGAGGTCTCAAACCTCAGACAAACAGTTGTTCCCTTACTCCACCAGCATCTAGTCGATCATCATTGTTGCTGCTGCTGCTCAGCTGTTTCCAGTAGCTTTGTTCTTCCTGGCATCTTATGGATAGGGCTTGTTGGCTTGCTAGATCACTATTTCTAGCCAGTTTCATTCTTAGTTCTTCCAGGCATCTTATCCTAATCCCCAAGAGACCCAGGAAAAGCTCTTTTTATATAAAGCAGGCTCCTCACAAAATAGATAGCCAGACAGACAACATTCCACATGAAAATCAATTTCTGGTTTTTCCACGGCCTACTTATATTCCACTGAATTCTGCACAGAACCTTTGAATTGAACCTATAAAAAACTATACATTAAATGAATGAAGGAATGGCTGTACATACATTCATACACGAATTACCATGCATCTATTTTTTTTTTGTTTCAGCTTCCTAATTTGGGGCTTTCAAAACAAATTGTTTTTATTTTTCTAAAGGTTTGATATTGGAAATCTTTGACTTACCTACTAGAGACCTCCCTAAATTCTAATACTAGATACCAGTCAGTTGCTTCTGACAATGCAGTATAGCTGAAACAGAGAGCTTCAGGAAGAGATCTGTTTTGAAGAAAGAATTAGTTGCTAGAGAAAAAGAGATGATAAGTTTTGAGTAAAAGATAATGGGGTACAAAGACAAAGCAGGACTTTTAAGGTCTGAGTTCACTCAAGACACTTATGTACAGACTTTAGTTTATTTTATATACCATACTATGGCCAAATAAATAAACATGGTTATGGTGTCACCTTACATGCTTTGATCTTAGTTGAGTCTCCAAGCACACTAGCCTATTTTGTCTTGGAATAGTATGTTATACCAACCCAATCCAGGAGGCAATTTTAATATTGGGACAATTTAATGCTGTCCCTTTTTATATACCATCCGTATAGTATTTCTAACTCTGATTCTTTCCTTTGTCACAGTCTGGGGGCAGATGGCACGAATAGCAGTCAGGATTCCCTACACAAGTCCACCAAGAAGAAAAGCATCAAATCTTCCATTGGGCGACTCTTCGGCAAGAAAGAGAAAGGGAGGCTGGGGCAGTTGGGCCGTGAGTCCCCCTCACTTGGTATGCTTTCCCCACCCACAGACTCAGTTTGATCTTTTTTTTCTCCCACTAAAACAAGCCCAACTCCTTCCCTGTAAATGTAATTCTATACCTATATCCTTGTGAGCAAGGCCTCTGTTTGAATTTATAATCCAGAACATCTGGAGCACATCGAGTTCAGAAAGACTACTCATAACTTGACTTTTCTGTCTCTTGTCAAAAACACTCTAAAACAATTAGGGGGAAAAACCAACCTCTTGCCTTTCTTGAGACCCCCTCCTTCACTCCCTTTAGCTTTGGGTTGCACTGGAATGAACAACATAGATGCTGCCCCAAAATTAGTCTCTGCTATCTCCAGTCTGTGATTTTCACCACATGGAGAAGTAGCTGCATAGGAATTCTCTCTTGAAAGTTAAGACAGCCAAGGGCGGCCATCATGTGTTTCTATTTCTCCCTGTTTAACTGCCCCTCTTTCTTGACAGCTGGGACACCATCTGATGAGATGTCACCTGCAGACCCCCTGGGCCTTTCCAAACTCTCAGGACCTGTGGACAAGGATCGTAGGAACAAAAAGAAGTAAGAGCGGGGATGAAGAGGAGGTCTGATAGAGACTCGATAGATTTTTACCTGCAAGACTCCAAAACTAGCTTGGCTTGTGAAGTCACTGGGTGGTACCCGGAGAAAACAGTACTGCGCTTTGAGCAGCCCCACACTTGCCTTTGTAAAATGGGAATAACTACACGTAAAATTATAATATTTAATGTTAAACTGGTTGACATGCAGGAACCTATATGGCATATCATACATGGACTTGCAATATATATTAACATTTCATCTAGGTTAATAAATCACAGTAAAATATGAATATGAATATCTATATTAAAATACCAATGTCTAGGCCATTTAACTATTTAAGTGCAGCATTATGTATAGGAAAAAAATCAGATATAGCACCAGTATATGCTCTCAGCTTATAGCAGTTCACAACATAATATAGAGTTTGATGTGGGACCCCACAATCACACTGAGGGGAGGATACTATTCCCCATTTATATAATGAGTCCTGGCAGATGCCGTGTGAGGTGCAAATCTTATTCAGGATTGTCCATTGCTGGCATGGTAGTTTCAAAGCTTGGTAGGTTTTTTTTTGTGGAATCATTTATATGTCTTCCTACGTTTGGAAGTTCAGGAATCCATTTGGCTTTCTATTGGGAATCTGTTAAATGTCGGTCATCCAGGTCTGGTTGTCCCAAAGGTGCTTTTTCAAGAGGCAACTGGACTTTCTGGTTTTTCTTTGAAGATGTTTTGCTTCTCATCCAAGAAGCTTCTTCAGAGTTGAAGAAGCTTCTTGGATGAGAAGTGAAATGCACCTTTCAGACAATCCGTGTTAAAGTTGTTGAGTAGATGTTGTAGAAGTGACAGTGGGGCTTCCTGGATTTGAGTCTTCCTGCTGACAAATGAGGAAGGTCAGCATGCACCAGTAGGAGTGAGTTGTTCATAATTTTTCAGTATTCTGTCACAAGTGCATCTTGCCTTTGTAAAGCTGGCAGTGCTATATGGCTCAGAACAGGAAGGCAAGAAGTTAGAGAAGTATGAATACATCCACTTATAATCCTCGTGGTGTCTTTGAGTCTGGCGTCCAACTTATTAGTGTGGCAGCTGTTAAACCATAAAGGGGCACAGTATTCTACTGTGGAATAGACCAGCCCTAGTGTTAATGACCTGAGAGTGGCAGCTGAAACTTCCCATTTAGTTCTGCATAATTTCTGAAGTATATTGTTCCTAGTATTGATTTTTGCCACCATATTCTGTAGATGTATAGTAAAGGAGGGAGTCCAGTCCAACGTTATTGTTAAGGTGGAAGCACGTAGTTACTGTTTCGCTGTGCTAGGAATAAGGAATAAGCTTCCAGTCAGTGAATAATTTCCCCAACATCTTAAGATCTTTGGACAGGAGGCTATCTACCATGTGTTTTGTTGTACTGCTATGGGCAAATAATCAGCATTTCCAAATGTGTGTCTCCCTTGTCACCGGCATATTTGACATATATAAATTGAACAGTGTAGGTGCCATTACAGAGCTTTGTGAGAGACTATTACTTAGTCTTCCTTTACTTACATTGTCCTCCATTATTATCTGAAAAGACATATTACTCAGATGTTATTAATTAATTGATAGAGACTTTTGCATGTCATAAAACGGCATTATACTGGGTCATATGCCGCACAATTAGTTCTTCAAATTGGTGTAGTTTTTAGACCTCGATGAAATCTTCTTCAATATAGCTTGTTAGATTTAGCACCTGAGCCACACAGCTCTGGTTTTGTTGGAAGCCAACTTGTTCCATGGACAGATGTTCATCTGTTATAGGACTATCCTGTTTAATCTTTCCAGGAGTTTGTAACATAAGCTCAAACGGATATTGGGTGGTAGCTTACAACGCTCTCTTGTGGTTTCTCATGTTTTAGAAGTGATATTATTTTAGGTTTTTGGAACTCTGCTGGAAGGCAAACTACTTGAAAACTACAACTGAGAGAAATTTATCTAATTCCATGTGCGCCTCCTGATACCCTATTTTCCCCAAAATAAAACCTCCCCAGATAATAAGCCTAATCAGGCTTTTGAGCCCATGCACTAAAATAAGTCCTCCCCCGAAATTAAGGTCTCCCTGAAAATATTGCAACAGAAGCAGCCATGAAGTGACCACGCTCGCTGCCTCCTGCACCTCAAAAATAATAAGACCTCCCCCAAAATAAAGCCAAGTGCTTATTTTGGGGGTCAAAAGAAAATAAGACCCTGTCTTATTTTTGGACAAACACAGTGTTATTAGGAATTCTGGATGAATGCCATCAAAGCCTGTGGTTTACTGTGTTTCAGGCTATCAATGGCAGCTTCAATTTCTTTTATAGAGAAGGGACAAGAGAACTTAGAATGTGTTCGGCTCAGCTGCTGAAACACTGAAAGTGCTCTCTTGATGAGAGTGGAGTGTCCTTTCACCCTTGGTACTTTGGAGAGAGATAAGATTTGAGAGTCTATTAGGTCAGGCATTACATTGGGTATTTGTTGTGTGGGTTGTCTAGTTCCAGTAAGTTTCCTTAATAAGCTCCATACTAATAAGCTAATCTCCATTGGATTTGCTGAAATTTAGTGATTCTGTGTCTGGGTTCCACATCTTATGTTGAGTTGCATCAAAGCTGAGTAAGAGATCATTAGGGAACTCAATATCACTGGTCTGTAGGAAGGTCTGATAGAGTCCTTTAGCCTCTTCATTCCATCCTGGGATTTACTGTCTTCTGAATCCTCAAGTTATATGTCTTTTTGACAGCACAGGCATAAAAAATTGAGGATCAGAAGGAAAAACAATCTTGGGATTTTCAGAGGTTATTTCTTCCCCCCCACTAATTCTCTTTGTTTCTGTATTTTCTGTGCCCAGGCATGAGCTGTTGGAAGAAGCTTGTCGACAAGGGTTGCCTTTTGCTGCCTGGGATGGACCTACTGTTGTCTCATGGCTGGAGGTAAACAGCGTGGATGAAAAGTCAGATTCTGGGAAGATGGTTACTTGCATCAAAATCACACTAACTCTGTACCATGAGCAAATTACAGAAACCCCTTTTATGGTTTGTGTAGCATAATATATAAATGAGGTTCCCTGATCTCAGTATTCAAAATAAGCCAAGAATTCAAAGCCCAAATCAAATCTTGACTTTTAGCTGTGGTTTAATTTTAGCGGAAGCCATTAGAACCCCCTAGTTTATATGACATGTTCAGTGAATAATGGAAGATGCATCTCTGATTGGTTTAGCTGTATTCCATGGCACAAGTCATATAGGACCAGTTGTGCTTTCCATAAAAAAAGTACTTAAGAATTTGTTTTAATATCATGCAGGAATCAGCAATTTTTACAGCAAAAAATCTAAAACTGCACTTTTTGTCAGCAAAGAACCTTCCCACTGTTTGTAAAGTTACAAGGAAGAAAGGCTCGCACAGATTTGGACTGGGCTGAGATTAAATGAATGGATTTTTTGGAATTCAGCCTTCCCTTCTTTCTATTCATTAAAGCAATCTGTATTTTTTCATGCTTCCACTTGAGCCTAAAAAATGTTAATGGTTGCTTTAATAGAGCAGAGGGTTTTTTCTGCTGCAATTTTTTTCAAATACTTTTTGAAGCAGCCAGGAGTTTCAGAGAAAAAGATTGCTTTTTTATTACATGCAGTATCTCATCGTGATTAAAGGAACATGGAGCTGTGAACTTCTTCCCACCCCCAGCGGAGGCAGTGAACATTAAATCCCACCTGTTAACAGTGGATTAAAGGGCAACGTTTGCTCATCCAAGAACCAACAATTGCATGGAAATTCCACCAGGGCCAAATGAGACCCATGGGTTAGGGATTGATTTCCTTCAGAGCTGCATAAGTATTTACTTAACCTATCTTCCCATTTACTCTGGCAGCTGTGGGTGGGCATGCCAGCCTGGTATGTGGCTGCTTGCCGTGCCAACGTCAAGAGTGGTGCCATTATGGCCAATCTGTCTGACACAGAAATCCAGCGAGAAATTGGCATCAGTAATCCTTTGCACCGGCTTAAGTTGCGTCTTGCCATTCAGGAGATGGTTTCCTTGACCAGTCCCTCAGCTCCTGCAACTTCACGTACAGTAAGTGATGGGCTCTTTATGCACTGCCCTTTACTGGGCCTTCTCTTGACTAGCAGGCAATCTGACAGCTTTCTGCTTTCTCTACCTGTTAAGATTCACAACTGCTTCCTTCCTCTCCTTTTTTTCCCCCTTTACCATTCTTGCTAGTCTACTGGAAATGTGTGGATGACACATGAAGAGATGGAATCTCTCACAGCCACAACAAAGCCAGTAAGTCTTTGAGTCTTGAGTCTTTGCTACCAGTCGTGTCCCTCAAATCAGCTGCCTTTCCTCTTAGGGTCCATGTTGTGGCTGTTTCCAGGATCTTATATTGCAGTTTCCTCTGTGTGATTTTATATGTATGCATGATTAGAAAATTAGATGGCACTATCTTTTGATTGCATCTTGTCAGTAGTTTTCCTATCAAAGTTTACAGTTTTCTTCCTATTATTGATTTGGCAGGAAATCCATGCTTAGGGACAACACTTGGTGAAAGCATTCAAGTTTCCTTTTATATTTGGAAAAACTAGTAATAAATATTAATTCAATGTAGGCCAGCCTTTTCTGACTAGTCCCCTATCGTGAACTAATCCAATGTTTTACAATCTCAGCAACTTTGAGATTTGTGAACTTCAACTTCATGCCGGCTGGGAAATTCTGGGAATTGAAGTTCACATATTTTAAAGTTGCTGAGGTTGAGAAACACCGAGCTAATCTATCATTCTGTGTCCCCATGGGAATTCCTTAAAAACTGCAGTGGGACTGTGGGATCTGCATGGTTGCCAAATTTAAAAAACAAACAAACAACCTATCATTGAGTGAAACCATTTGAGATGATGCACTTGGTCTATTACCTGGAAACAAGAATAGCAACATAAGTAATTTATAGAGCAGAGTAGTCACTCTTTCTTGAGCTCATGTGATTGGCTCCTTTAATCCTAATTTCCTTGGGGACTCTGCAAATGCTTCTGTTTGGAGACTGGATCTCCAGATGCAGCAAAATGAATCAATGGAGATGATTATACTGGTTCACATTGTAGGAGACCTTTTTATTGGAAGAGAGTAGGAAGAAACAGTGTAGCCCAATTCTCTCCCTATGATTCTAGGTTTTTTCCTAAAACTCTCTCTCTCTTTTTTGCATGACAATAGTTGGATTCATTGGTTAATGTAATGGGATCCATACCCCTCACCCATCTCTTTTTATTGCATGTGTAGATTTATTTAAGACCAACTGGAAACTGCTTACCACAATGGAGATATCTCCATTAGCTCTGAGCTACTGTGATGTGTGTTTGTGAAAAAAGTACATCTCAAGATTGCCTTAATGATTCCTTTCTACTTTCCTTCTTGCTTTCCATTTAATCACTATACAGGAGACAAAGGAAATCAGCTGGGAGCAGGTATGGGCGGGATTCACATGCTGACTCTCTTAATTTGCATGTGTTTTTATGTATTTATTTCCTTTTATGGTTAGAGAGCAGGGCTGATGCTAAAAGCTCTTGTACTTCATTAAGTGAATGGATGATATAATCAGAATGTTATATGTAGCTAAATGAATAAAGGTGACAGGAAAATACATGTATCAAAAACATGCTTCTTACAAATTGGTCTTAAATCAGTGCTGAAATTCATAAATTCAGTAGAATTATTTTAGCTCTAATAGGTGTGTTTGTTGTATTGGTTATTTGAAGAAATTCTATATAAATATTTGTTTGAATAGAATTATTTACTCACGTGCATCTGATATTTCATTACAGTAATCAACGATTGTGACAATGTTGGAAGAGAAAAACAATTATATGAACCTTTTTGATTTCCACCCTTTTTTTGTCCTGCTTTCCACTTATTATGGTTATCTATCCCCTGTTTCTCTATCTTCTCATGGCCAGGAAGAATCTTGCCTGAGGACAACTGCATAAATTAACTAGAAGTTCTCTTTTTCTGTAAATAAGTGAAGAGGAAAACGTGTCTTGAAACCTCTCGTGTGCTGGTTGGAAAAAATATTCTTCACTGGCTGTACCTTAAGTTTTGAATACCTATAATTTAAGAAGGTTTTGAAAAAACTAGAACTGATTCAGGAGAGGGAAGGGAAGATAAGCAATAAAAAAACTGGAAATTAAATCTTGCTCAGAGACGTTAGAGAAATATAATAACATCCTTCAAGTAACTAAAGGACTGCTACATAGAAGATGGTTAAGATCTGTTCTCTATTGTGTAAAGATACAGAATAGTGATTTTAAATTAGAAGGGCGGGATCTGTTTGAATGTAAGGAAAAGATCCTAGGAAGAAAAGCAGTTTAACAATGGAGCCAGTTATTTAGGGATCTCATTATTTCCCTTCCCTGGCTAAATATTTGCACAGGCTAAGACAAGACACCTCTTTGTGATGCTTTTAGCTTATATTCCTCTTCTGAGCAAAGGGTTAAATTCACTGGTCTCCTACCTCTATACTTCTGTTACTACAGCCTTCACAGCTTGTGACCCCATCTATAGGCAACTGTTTCCCATAGAAAGATTTCAGACTAAAAATAAATCTTAGAGCTTCATGAAAAAGCTGTTTCATATCAGATCCCAGATTAGAAAATTATTCAGTACTGGACCTTGACTGGAAACTTGTTCTCTCAACTTTTTTCTGCTTTTATTTAAGATTTCTGCTTTGTTTAGCAAAGCCCACAACATTTTTTACACTACTGTTCTGTGACTCACTGTTGGGATTTTACATAGTAATAAAACATAATTTTAACTATGATTTGTTGAATGTACAACAATTCCTGAATTTTCTCAATGTATTAAACTAGGAATAGTTTCCAAGCCCCAATGACTGGGTTCACATGGCACCATTTCGAGCAACATTTCATAGAGCACAGTATCTGGAACCCGCCGCTGAGTCAGATCTACAATCCATTTGCGTCAATACCATCTGGATTGCAGATGGCAACAACATTTTAGGATTTCTTATATCCACAGTGAAGGGTACCGAATTCAAAAATAATCCTCCAATTCCCCAAATATATTTTAAAACAAGCATTTATCAGGCAACAGCTAACAGCTAAAATGTTATGTGATGAAATGGTATAATTTTAACTCAGCATCTGGAATACAAAAAGAACATGGAAAAAACCCCTGTTTTTGGAAGGCACCATATATATTGCATTTAGAATCCCATCAAGGAAATATTCTATGATGGACAACTTGTAATAAGAGAAAACTTGGAACAGTCTTCCCAGTTACACTTCCTTATTTCCCATGGCAGGGAGAAAGAATTGTCATGTATTATATCTAGGAAAGACTGCCTTAATGTAAAAGTGTCTACAGCAAGACAGAAAACACAGGCAAGTTCACACAGTAAAGGAAGAGAAAGCCATAAACATATACCAACTCCAAAGACTTTTCCATTTTATGCTCATTACAGTCCTATAAGACATTGACTTGCCCCAAGTTCACAAAAATATATTTGGGCTAATATCAGGTTAGTTACTGAAATTACTTGAAGCAAATATTGCAAATTAATAGATATGGATTTATAGCAAATGCTCAAATATTGCAAGAGCAAGAAAATGGAAACTACAGTGCAAATCTCCAGTATATGGAAGGAAAGAGAGCACATATGTTCTCACTCAGATGTTTTGTTAACCCAAGATGCTTTACCACATCAGATGCATTTAAATAGCACACTAAGCTTTGGCCTGTTCCTTGGGGGTTTATATATTGTGAATACCCCCCAAAATAGGCTAATTGAGTGATTGGATTAGGTTTATTATACAAATATAGCCCTTCAAGGTGTCCCTTTTCTGCTTTTCCAGATCCTGGCATATGGAGATATGAATCATGAGTGGGTTGGAAATGATTGGCTGCCTAGTCTGGGCTTGCCTCAGTACCGCAGTTACTTCATGGAATCTCTAGTTGATGCCCGGATGTTGGACCACCTTAACAAAAAGGAACTACGGGGCCAGCTCAAGATGGTGGACAGCTTCCATAGGTGAGAAGAGCAAATAGCTTGAGCCTTCCATGTGAAAGAATAGATTCATGTTACTGACACAATTTACAGCACTGTGTTTGTGAGTCATGCATCCATATATGTGTGTGTGTGCAAAGTCTGTAATTTCAACCAAATATAACATTATTTATTAATGTTCATCCACTTACAAAAGATTCTGGAATTGCAGTTTCATGTGGATATTAAGATTAAAGCTGGGAGAAGTGGCCTTGAATATCACCTGCTCTTAGCCATAAAACGGAACACTTAGAACTGAAATCTTCAAGGAAAAGCTCGGTACGAACAACATGGGAACTGAAAATTTACCAAGACTCCCTCCGTTACTTAACCTGGATCCATCATCATCATCCTGTTGGGCATCTGCTGCAATCCTGTCTTTTTTTAGCAACATCATTCTCAATGGTGCAGTTAAGAAATGTACAGTAGACAATGGATATAATGATCTTGCCAGGAACACTGTTTTTATTTATATTAATATTTATTTTACACACACACACACACACACACACACACACACACGCCTGGATTTTGTCCCAAAGTCCTGCCCTGCTACACTTCCAATCAATGCTGGAACTGAGGGAAAACATTTCAATTTCTACCAGTGCTCAAAGAAGTGCCTGCTGAATGTGGAGTTTTCGTCAAAATGTGCAGAGTGGCATTGCAATGCAAGCTCCACCTCTTATATACATGTGTGCAATATCACAGTGCATGTACAGAAGGGGTAGAGTTTGCGTCGCAATGTTGCAACACACGTTTCATCATTTGACTCCCTTCCCCCAACAAGTCGATGCCTCTTTTTGGGAAATTGAATGGGAACTCCAACTCCATGATCAAGCTACCCAGCATTAATTAGTATTACTGCTGCAACTCCACCAGCCCTTGCAAACTTAGTAGATGATCCAGAGTGAGCCATTTGCCATTTCTCTGGTGTAATTTATGATATATCTTCCAAGGGTGAGCCTTCATTATGGAATCATGTGCCTGAAACGTCTTAACTATGACCGAAAGGAACTGGAAAGAAGACGAGAGGAGAGTCAGAACCAAAACAAAGGTAGATAATAGATGAGAAAAGATAAGAGCAAGGGTTGCCATTGAGCAGCATCTACAAATCTGAATTGGGGAAAGTAAATAAGGGATGGAAATGAAATAGCTAGAGTGGGTGGATCATAGGATTGAATTCAGTGCTAAGCTTGTCTCTTCCCTTCCCCTCCCCATCCCTTTCTAGATGTGATGGTGTGGTCCAACGAGCGCGTGATGTGCTGGGTGCAAATTATTGGGCTGAAAGAGTTTGCCAACAACTTAGTTGAAAGTGGGGTGCACGGAGCCCTCCTGGCCCTGGACGACACCTTTGATTGCAATGACTTGGCCCTGCTGCTGCAGATCCCAACCCAAAACACACAGGTCAGGAGTAAGCTTAGGGAAGCTGGATAGTGGAGGGGAGGGAAGAGAATCAAGCAGTCATAAGCTGTGCCTAATGCTTCCATGACAAGAAGAAGGGAATCTTGAGCCTTTTTCAGTGCAGCAATAACCACCTAGGTTTTAATGCTTTAGTATGAGAAGTAGGCATCTTTGACCTCAGTCATAAACTCAAAATCCCCTAATTTTTTCTTTCTGAATTCTTAATTGACCTCTGATGAGATGTTTGTGATTGGTTAGTTGGGGGAGCATGTACACATTTCCAAGTTTTGTTCATTATTCAATTGCTTTGATTTCTATTTAACTGGAATTGCCTGGGAACCATGGGCACTACGTTGCTAATGCATATTCCTAAATCGCGTCACACTGTCCTAACAATTGCATCCAAAGGCCCTTTTTCTCCATTCCTTAACATTTTTGGAGAAAGGAAAAAAGTGGAGGGCCGAAGGGAGCACTGCTCTTTACAGAACAACAAAGCAATGGAAAGGAAGACTAAAATAATCTACTTAAAAAAAAAACTCCTAGGCTCGGCAGATTTTAGAAAAAGAATTTGGGAACCTCATCACCATGGGAACAGACCGGCGACTGGATGAGGTGAGTTCTCCTTTCACCAGAGTCTCTAACCTTGAGAGACATCCTCAGGCTTTGCTTTTCGCTCATATTTGTTGCACTTTTGTCTCTAGGATAGTGCCAAGACCTTCAGTCGTTCCCCATCTTGGCGGAAGATGTTTCGGGAGAAAGACCTCCGTGGTGTCAGCCCTGACTCAGCCGAGATGTTGCCAGCCAATTTCCGCACAGCCTCCGTGGCCTCCATTACCTCACCCGGGGTGCAACTTCGTAAGATGCAGCCAGAGGGTATTTAGGCACAACTCTTAGGCTATCTAGGCCTGCATTCTGAACCAGAGTGCACAATGGGGGGGTTGGGGTTGGGTAGGGAATCATGTTTCTTTAACTTCCATTTATGTATCAAAATATTATTTAGGCAACTTATCCAATACAAACATAAAGTCTCTTTAATGTCAAGCTTAGTGGACACATTTCTATGATTTTCCTAATAATTATATAGAAATAGTTTGTTTGCTTTTTCTCCCAGGAATTTTTTTTCAACTTTTCAATCTATTTTACAGCTCTGGGATTCTCTGGAAGTCATACCTCCAAATATTGAACTGGCCTGGCCCTACTTAGCTTTCAAATCCAGACAATGATAGTTAAATGCTGCCATCTGGTGAAGCTGTTTATAAAAAAATATATATAAAAGAATAATAATATAAAATTAGAAGCTTCCTGCTGTCAGGAAAGTATGTTATTTTTTCCCCACTCTCTATTCCCAAGCTAATAAGGAATAGAGTGTTCTCTTTTTCTGGAACTTATTCCTTTTTAATTGAAATTATAAAATACAGATGAAAATAAAAGTAGTAGAAAAATGGAGAATAAGAAGATAAGTAAAGGAAAAGAATTCCATCAAATTTTTAATTTAATAACTTAACAAGAAATCATTTTATATAACAACAGTTTAATCAGCAAAACCCAAAGTGAATATTTTAGTTTTTTCTATCTCAACTAGCAAGTCCAGAACTAGTTTCCTGGTAAAAACAAAATTGAATATATTCTTTTCTCTTATTAAAACCCTCAATTTTGTCATCTCTGCTAGCTCCATCACATTTTCCATCCATTTCCTCTATCATGGGAGTTGATGTATTCTTCAATTACTATGCATAAGGAATTCTTGTTGTGATCAGGAAAAAAAAGTTCAGCTACACTTATTTCTTTCACATTATCATAGCAAATTAATCTGGGGGTTGGGAAATTTGTGGCTCTCTACTACCCCATCTGTGTAGCCATTGGTGACACATGCTGGGAATTCTGATTCAGTAACAATCTAAAGTCTGCAGATTCTTCAATTTTGTTGTATATACTTATGGAAAAGGCACTTGTAATCTGTACTGCATTATACTGTCAAGACCACTGTCTTTGAAAAGAACCATTGTGGCATAAAACAGGATAAAGTGAACAACCTTTAAGTTGTTGAAAGAAGCAGTTCATCTTCCTAGAGAGCCCACCAATCCCAGTTGCTTGAACAATGACACCAAATAAGTGGAGCTACTTTTCTCTCTCTTATGTTTACAGAGAGGAGCCAATGTTTAAAAAGCAGTGTTAGTCCTTATATTTCAATATTTGTGTGTTTCCTAATATAGAACAGTGAGAAAGGATGAGACTTCTCAACAATAATGACCAGGCTGAAGACCACAAGGCCTGAGGGTGCATGCTATCTATGGGTTAGGAAGAGAAAACATGTAGGCTGTTCCTTTGGCCCACACATGATCTAAGGCATTAGAAGTTCAGGACACCTTTGGTCAAGAAGTATTTTTTAAAACTCCGGTGGATATATTTATTGAATGCCTTCCTCTCCTTTTTTTCTCTCCTCAGGGAACTCATTAGGTAGCCAACGGACAGACAGTATGTCAGTGAGAACGTATTCCTGTTAATGCCAAGATGGAGGAGGTAGGATACTGCTTAATAGGACACCTTACAAACATGCAATGCAAAATACATCCATATGGTGTGACTATGTCCAAAGGTTGGATTAGCATAATTTGAATTCTGATCTTTCTTTTTTATTTAAAAACAACAACAGTTGAACAACATATAGATAAAACAACCTAGAAGGAATCTGCCCAAAAAGGTTTCAGCAGTATGTCAGTGAGAAAATGCAATAACCAGAACCCAAAAATTGACATGAATTATTGTTATTAGGATTCTGTTATATCCCAGTATAATGAGTCAGTTTTTTCAAATAAAGGACACAACCTCAAAATGAAGAAAAACCTGTTAATTTCTACTGGAAACAATCCACATTTAAGTTAGATAATAATCCATTGGATCTAGTCCATTTTTGATGACTACATGAACATATCTATGTTGCTTTTCAGTATGATCATATTTGTTGTTGCTCTGTTCTGGGATTTTTAAAGCCTGGGATCTAATCTATATTTCTAGGATTTCCTGATTTCTTGCCATCCTATTATTATTATTATTATTATTATTATTATTATTATTATTATTATTATACAATTGTATCACAGCGGCCAGTTGTTTCGCCGGATTTGGCATTGGTTACTAGTCGGGCCCCACCCAGGGGCCTAGGACGTTGTAATGTATTTTCGTAATATGCGTGCAGATCCAAGCAGTGCGGCTTTTTGCATTTGACTGATGGTGATTTTGTCAATTTTGAACTGTTTTAAATGTAATTCCAGTGCTTTTGGAATAGCACCCAGTGTGCCAATTACCACTGGAATTACCACTGCTGGTTTGTGCCATAGTCGTTGAATTTCAATTTTTAAATCCTGGTATTTTGCAATTTTTTTTCATGTTCCTTCTCGGCGACCCTGCTATCACCTGGTATTGCGATGTCTATGATTGTGACCTCATTTTTCTCAACCAGTGTGATGTCTGGTGTATTATGCGCCAGTATTTTGTCCGTTTGTATACGGAAATCCCACAAGATCTTGACCATCTGATTTTCGGTGACTTTTTCAGGCTGATGTTCCCACCAGTTTGTTGCTGTTTTAATATTATAATTTTTGCACAAATTCCAATGGATCATTAGTGCTACTGAATTGTGCCGCAATTTAGTCAGTCTGCGTGATTGTTTTACAGCAGCTGAGTATGTGATCAACAGTTTCATCAGCTTCTTTGCAAAGTCTGCATTTGGCATCATCAGAGGATTTTTCGATTTTGGCCTTAATGGCATTTGTGCGGATAGCTTGTTCTTGCGCAGCCAGGATTAGTGACTCTGTTTCTTTCTTTAATGTACCTGTTGTTAACCATAATCAAGTTTGTTCACTGTCCACTTTATCTTTTATTTTTTCCAGAAATTGGCCATGCAGTGCTTTGTTCTGCCAACTCTCCATTCTTGATTTTATCACATCTTTTCTGTATTCTTGTTTCGTCTGTTGGGCCTTCAGTAGATTTTTGTTCTTTACTTCGATTAATAGATGTTCTTGACTTTCTTTTAAATAATCAGCCAGTGCATGTTTTTCTTCTTCAACTGTTTGCTTCACTTGTAATAATCCTCTGCCACCTGATTTTCGGGGCAGGTATAGTCTATCAGTATCACCAAGTGGATGTAAACTGTAGTGCATTGTCATTGATTGTATTTCCATCATTCAATTTAGATTTCAAAATTTTCCTAACTCTGTTGGTGTACTCTCGCCTGACAATAGTTTTTACTTCTCCATGCTTGATGTTATCCAACTGCAGAATGCCTAAGTAGTTGTAGGCTTCATTTTCGTTGCATTTAATTAGTTGGCCATTGGGCATTTCAATTCCCTCACATGAAGTGATTTTGCCCCTTTTTATGGATACAGTGGCGCATTTTTCCATGCCAAACTGCATTGAAATATCGGTGCTGAATACTTGGACTGTGTTTGTCAATGATTGGATTTCTATTTCTGACTTTCCATAGAGTTTCAAATCATCCATATATAGTAAATGCGAAATTTGTTCAGCTTCTTTGGCTGTTGGTAGCCTAATTTCATTTTTTTAAAAAATTACTGATAGTGGGATCATTGCGATGATGAAGAGAAGAGGTGAAAGTGAATCACCCTGGAAAATTCCTCGCTTGATATTAACCATTCCGTAGATCTCATTCCCTACTGCCAACTCAGTTCTCCATTGTTTCATCGCCTTTTCAGTAAAGGATGTAATATTTTTGCTAATGCCAGTTGTTTCTAGGCATTTTATGATCCAACTATGTGGCAGTGAGTCAAATGCCTTTTTGTAATCAATCCAGACCATATTCAAGTTCGTTTTTCTGTTCTTACAATTTTCTAATATCATTTTATCAATTAGAAGCTGATCTTTTGTGCCCCTGCTCCTTCTTTTGTTGCCTTTTTGCTCTACTGGCAAGATGTTGTTTGTTTCCGAATAATCCATCATGTTATCTGCAATAATGCCTGTGAGTAATTTGAAGGTTGTTGGCAAGCATGTTATTGGTCTGTAGTTTTCAGGTGTTGTTCCTTTAGTTGCATCTTTCTGAATCAAGTATGTTTTTCCAGTTGTCAACCATTCATCAATTTGGCCCTTTTGTAAAATTTCATTCAGTTGCCTGGCCAATATTGCATGTAAACTGGTCAGATATTTGAGCCAGAAACCATGTAATTGGTCCTTTCCAGGTGAGGTCCAATTCTTTACCTTTTTTACTCAATTTTTGACCATCTCAGTTGTTATTTCTAATACTTGCATTTGTTTGTTGCCAATGCTTTTCTCAAAGTCATGTATCCACTTTGCTTCCTTATTGTAGTCCTTTGCATGTTCCCACAATTTTTTCCAGAATTCAACTGTGGCCTGCTTTTCTGGTTTTTCAATTTTGGTGTCACCATTCACATTAAGACTTTGATAAAAATGCCGTTGGTTTGATTGAAATTGCTGATTTTGTTTATATTGGATGATTCGTGCCTCATATCTTTCAATTTTTCTAGCTGTTGCTGTTATCCGCTGTTTTACAATCTCTACAGCTTCATTGATGTTTCTTGTATCCAATCTATATTTTCTGATTAGCCGATATATGGTTTTGTTGTTTTTAAGCCGTTGCTCATGCATGTTCTTTAAGTTACTAGCATCTGCCCTTAATTTTTTGACTTTTTGTTCTAATCGGATTTTCCACTTTGGCTTTGATGCTTTTTCTGTTGTGTGACTAGGTACTTTGATTTTAATGCCTAGTTCATTAGTGACTATTACAGCTGCGCTGTACATTAACTGGTTCGTTTCCAAGATGGATCCCAATTCAATTGTTGAAAACACTGCATTAACCATTTTCATGATAGGGGCCAAAATTTTCTTAGGCACAGTTTTTAGTGATGGTAAACGTTGCCTTTCCTCATTAAGCAGAAAATGCTCCATGATCTTATCCTTCAATTCTTTTTGTTTTTGAGTTAGTTCATCAGTTGGTTCAGTGATAACTGGTTCTAGTGGTGGTGGTGTTATTTCCTCCCCGAGAGCTTCTTCTGGGAGTTCTACTATAATGTCTTTAGTTGTGTCTTGAATATCAGTTATTTCCGCTTGTGATATTGTTTTTTTGGTTTTGCAATTTGCCTGAATTTCCTCTAGTTCAATTTCACTAAACACTTTATTCCGTATAATAAATCGCCTTTGATCTGCTAGTCGTTGTTCACTAACATTTGAATCTGGATATTGTTGTTTCCATAATTCATACATTCGCTTTAAATAGCCTCTTTTTTCTCACTCTGAGTTGTAGTAACAGGCCATTATGGCACGGTTTTCATCTGCACTATATTTTTGTCGTTTTGTTGGCTGGTCCACTTGTAGCCCACTTGTCGACGGATGTCCAGGGACCCCAACATCCGCCGCGGCCCTTGTTAACCCGCGAGACGACCGATGCGGTATGGAATTCTCATTCGTTTTTTTCACCATATTGTATGGGTTGGCGGGGTTTTTTTATGAGACCAGATGCCAACCTGACCCCAACCCTCCTCCTTACTCATCCGGGCTTGGGACCGGCAACGGCGGAGTATTATTATTATTATTATTATTATTATTATTATTATTATTATTATTATATACTTTATTCATTAAACATGAATCTCAGCCAACTGAACATTCAAAAATGCATTACAAATACCAGTGACTGGTGCTAATGGTTGATATGGTTTGCTGCCAGCGTCCTAGGTATCAACCAAGTACCTTCTTAAAATAAGATGTTCCGAATAGCACAGTTTTTTGCAGTTCCGCTGGTGTTATTGCAGGAAGCTGCAATTTGTTGATGTACCTTGGAAAATTCTTGGACATGGTACCAAGTGTCCCGATGAAAATGGGTATCAATGTTACATGCTAACTTCCATAGCTGTGTAGTTTCGATGGCCAAGTCGCGATATTTCATTATTTTTTCTAGTTCTTTTTCTTCAACTCTGGCATCTCCAGGAACAGCGATATCAATAAACTGTATACTTCGGCCCTCTACAACTGTGATATCTGGCATGCTGTGCTCCAAATGATGATCTGTTTGTATTCACAAGTCCCACAAGATCTTCACCTTCTCATTTTCAATAACTTTTTCCACTTTATGTTCCCATGACTTTCTGTGTATGGGTAAATCATATTTTTTACATAATGACCAGTGGATTAATTTAGCAACTCGGTCATGTCTAGCTTTGTAATCAGTTTGTGCAATTTTTCTGCATTCACATATTAAATGTGAAACAGTTTTGACTTTGTTATTGCAAAGTCGACAGTTTGGGTTTTCAGTGGATTTTTGTATCTTCGCTTTCATGGCATTAGTTTGTAGTGCTTGTTCTTGAGCAGCCAGTATTAAACCTTCTGTTTCTTTCTTGATAGTTCCCATCTTAAGCCATGTCCACGTCAAGTTGTCATCATATTTTCCTTCATCATTATTATCATCATCATCATCATCATCATCATCATCATCATCATCATTTTGTATCTGTTTTATTTGCAGTTTTCCTTTAACAACCAACATATTTTGTGAACAATATAATGACTGAGTCAATACATTTTTACACAGCCCTAACAGTAATAATACAATTATGTTTACATAGTTTTATCTTCCAACTTCTAACCTTAATATGCTCATTATAATTATAATATATTATTTTATGCATCAATATGTATAATACTATTTTCCCAATTTGTTTTCCCCCCATATTTACCTCTTTATCTTTGAACAATACTATTCCCTCTTTATGATACTTTATTGCTTTCTCAAAAAATATATTTGAATATCAATTACATTTCTTCATACAATGTGTTTGTTGACACCTGTTAAATCACCAGTATTTTAATATTTTAAGTATTACTCAAGTTCCACCATATTTCCAATATCTTAGTTTTCTGTAAACACCAACAAATCCAATTATTAATAAAATTTAATTGATCTCGGCATTGTATCTCAAATTCCTCTGAATTTGTAATCCGTAAAAGCTATAGATTCCAATATATTTTTTGCACACTGTTAATCATAATAATCCATTTAAATAATCCATTTATATATGCCTAATAAGAGGCTTCTACCTCCTAACCTTAATATATTTGTGGTTATAATAAATTATATTATATATCTATATATGTGTTACTATTTTCCCAATTTATACTTTCTATTTGTTTCCATTAGTTTTAAATACAATCCCAGTATTACAAAATATTATGACTCTATCCGTCGTCTCTCAGCCTTTTTAGAATTTCATCATTTATTGACTTTTTGGTGATGCTTTTATATTTCTCTCTTGGGATCCTATATTCTTTCTAACATTTTTACATAGGCTGAATGTTCCCTCTGCCTTACCCCTTATCTCCTTCTGCTGCATCATTGGGACACCCATCCATAATGTTTTCATTATTTTTGGGAAATCTTCCTTTTTTCCCCTCTGTGCCATTGTAAACTTTTAAGGGGTTATCTCTTTGATTCTTAGTATTTATTGTTATTGTCATTTCATTGTTTTTGTTTTTTTGTAGCTTATTTTGGTTTGTGTCCTTCCCCAGTCCTTCTGATTTCTCATCTGTCTTCTGAATATTTTGTTCATCTTTTCCCACCATTTGTTGAGAGTCTTCTACACTCACTACTTTATCTTTGAATAATCCCATCATCTCCTTATGAGTCTTTGTCACACTTTCATAAAAACCTTTAGCTATCATTAACATTTCTCCATAGAACTTTATTGTCTCCTGCTGGATCATTTTGTACCAAATTAATATATTAAAAATTACTCAATGTGTCTCTAATATTCAGTATCCCAATATCTAAAAATTCCAAAAAACTCAATTATTAATGAAATTCATCAATCCCAAAATTATTCCTCCAAATCCCCTAGTTTTCTTGTCCTTAAAAGCTATAAATTTATACTTTACAGTCTTTAATTTTTCCAGTTTACACCATCCCAATTGTCCAAATTTTAAAGTCTTATTTGTCTTTTCTCTTTCCTCTTTTTTCCCTTTTCTACCCCCCTCTTTCTATCGCTTTTCTTCTTTTTCTTCTTCTTTTGCTTCGTAGGATGATCTATCAAATAATGCTAGTGAATCAAATCCAGCCCTCAAATTTTTCAAATCCACCTTTCAATGAACAGTTCAATAAGGTTTTGTTATTTATATTTCAGTTTGCTTTAAAAATCTTCAAACAGCTCAATAGATATTTCCAAGCCTCCAAATCACCTACTAAGATAAAGTCAAGGTCAAATAGTCTTCCAGGTGTCATTTACGTTCTCTCCTTTTATCACTTTCATTCAAATTTCCTAGTAATCTTCTTCCTTCAGTAGATGGTTTCCCGGCTTCCAATTCCAGTATTCAACAGAGTGTAAATATCAAAACAGCTGACTGTCATCCATTCAGGGGGGTTAAAGATAGAGTTTAGAAAAGCAATTTCTCCCAATAATCACTTTTCAGAATATTCAACTTTTTCCAGGCTTTCTATGGTTTAAAACATCCTTTAAATATTTCTTTGCATCTGAGTATTTAATCTATAGTCTTTCTCTTTGATTTTTAGACTTTAATCCTTCTCCATAAATCCAATCACCACTTTCTTACTATTTGAAAATTATTTTTATCATTTTTAACTTGGGTTAAATCTTTGGAGTAAAAGGTGGAAGTTATCTCATCCAGTTTCACTGCTCTGTCCACGCACTGCTCCAGCACAAGATCTTGGTGTCCTGGTTGTCCAAGTTTGTGACAGGCCAAAATGGCCGTGATCTCTGCTACCGTTCGGAAGAACTTTCTTCGGATCAACAAGGAATTTGTGGTTTCCTTGTGATCGACGAGGCACATCTCCTTTCTTCACCACCCTTCCAGGGCAGCTTGACCCCATAGGGACTCCCAGCAAGCAGTTGCTGGCTGCATTTCATGGAGCCTGGCAGAGCTTCGCTATTTTCCAGATGTCCCTGCCACAACATCAACCGGAAGTCTTGCCATCCGATTATTAATCAGATCTGACTCTTCTTAGTTTTTTAAAGCTCTACCAAAGTTAATTCGGTACTGCCCCATGTTAATATTATTGCTGTTGGATAGCAGAGACCTTTTCAGTAAAGAATCAACAAAATGAAATAATCTTTTTTTTTCATTTACTTTTCTAATAATTTTGTAAGTCATTTTCTTCCCAGTCTTCAGGTTCTCATTGCCACCTCCCAGCCTCTGCCAGTCATGAGTAAGAGAATGGTAGTATACACAATCTTGTATGGTAGTTGTAAATTATGGGATGGTTCAGTCCCAGCTGTTGGGTAGTAATTTGGGGTTGTTGATTTTGGACCTTGGCACTAAAAGTCAATGTTGCTATTGAGAATAGTAGAATGCATTGTCTCTCACCACTATTTGTTGTATATAATATTTATAAAAACTTTTAAATAAGAAGATAAAACTAAAATAAATTAATGTATAATAAGGAAAAAAGAAAGACATTAAAGAAGCAAAAAGTGCAAAGAAAAAATTTGAAAAATGGAAAAGAAAGAAAATAATATAATGAAGTTTCTTCTGATATCCTTCACAGCATTTATAAGTACAAATATATTATAACCTCTCTAAGTTACATCACATTATTATTCTTTCTATAATATATTCTGGTCTAATCTTCAAAACCATAAATCACAGATTTTTATTTTTATGGGGGGAAAGTCCATAAATAGCTTCCAATCAACAATAAATGTAGCTTTTTTTCTCTAAACAAATGATTTATCTGTCTCTCAACACCATTTATACTGATGATAACAAACAAATATACAATTCTAGATAGTAAAAGCTGCACATTAAAAATGAATATTTTTTTTAATCAAAGAGCAAATAATCTCAAAACATTTTTTTTTTGCTTTCTTGACAAAAATTGTTAATGTTCCTTTATTTCTGTTTTCTGCCAGGCTAGGAGCCTGTGAATTTCATTTATAGCAACAGGCAAAATAGGCATTTACTGCCTCTATGTTTTCACAGTTGCGGGTAGCAACCATTATACTTTATCCCTGAAAGATAGGGGCACTTTAACATCAGTAATACCTCTCACTAACAGTTGCATATAGCTGACAGCCTCTATCTTGAGCATGGCCAACTGTAGACCTCAAGGCTAGAAAAAAATTGTTATCTTTTTGAAACTTTGCGTTTTTCCCATGCTATATTTTTTGAAACTTTTTGCTAAAGGAACTGAAAACTTACAAACTTTCAGAACATTTTGATTAGTCCCCATAATGGTATTGTCCAAATGTGTTTTTCTGTTTTTTGAAAGCAACAATCACATACAAGCATAGGTAGGATTCCGCCGGTTCAGGCTGGTACAGGTGAGCCTGTTGTTAAATTGCTCGCTGGCCCCGCCCCTTCAAGTGCCCACGTGCCGGGTTTTGGCTCCCAGGTAAGTTCAGGGAAGCCTACTAGGCCCAAAATGGGGTACCGGGGACTGCCCCCCACCATGGCCCCTTTTTGCTCCCAGGTGGTTGCAGGGAAGCCTACTAGGCCAAAAATGGGGTGTGTGGGCATCCCACCTGCGGCCCATTTTTGCTCCTAGGCAGTTGCAGGAGGCTGAGTGCTGCCTGTCACATCCCTGGCCACACCCACCATGGCCATGCCCACCCAGCCGGTCATAAGGGTAGACAAGCGATCGTTAATTTTTTTTGCATCCCACCACTGCATACAGGATATGAGCATGTAAACTCACCATCTGGGTGAAAACCCATAAAATGAATTGATTTACTAGCCAGGCTAAGCATCTCGTATGTATTAATGTAACAATGTAACTCAGCTAGCTATGTTATTCCCTCGTATAAATAGGGAAATAAAAGGAGAAGAAAGCTTTCTGCAAAATGAATCAGGGGATGGGACAGGATTTATTTTTATTTTTTGCTTTTGTTTTCCCAACTAAAATCTAATATAGAAAGAGGACTAATATAAGTTTGAGTTAAAGCACTGAGTAATGCCGATGCAACCATAACTCAGGACATCCCAGGATTATCTTTGGCTTATCCTTAGTTTCCTTCCCTAACATTCTGGCTAGGGAATTCTAGGAGTTGAAGACGGTTCACCGACAAAACCGCACCCGACTAAACCGCATCGCTGACGTCATCAACAGGGCGACAACAGCGCGGAGACAGAAGCACGCTATAAACACTAAACCTAAAATTAACCCCTAAACCTAACCCCCCTAAACCTAATCCTAATCCTAAACCTAACCCTAAACCTAACCCTTAACCTAACCCTAAACCTAATCCTAACCCTAACCCTAACCCTAAACCTAACCCTTAACCTAACCCTAAACCTAAACCTAACCCTAACCCTAACCCTTAACCTAACCCTTAACCTAACCCTAAACCTAACCCTAACCCTTAACCTAACCCTAAAGCTAACCCTAAAGCTAACCCTAAACCTAACCCTTACCTTAAGTTGAATCGGCTTGCTTTCAAAGCGCTATTTAAAGTGCCCTTCTTTATCCGCGCTGGCTGTTGTCGCCCTGTTGATGACATCAGCGACGTGGTTTAGTCAGGCGCGGTTTAGTCGAGTGCGGTTTTGACGGGTCACGGTTGAAGACCACGTAGCTTAAAATTGTTGAGGTAGAGAAACTCTGGCATGGAGTCACATGTGTGCCATGAGGGAAATTAGGATCAAAAATGAAAGAAACATCTTTTCAGAACTGTTAAAGTGACCTGAGATTCATTTTTTTCCCCTTACTTCTCTTTCTCTTTTTCTTGCAAGCTGCTGTCCCAGTTATGTCTGACCTCCCTGCCTTGGGCAGGTAGACCCCTCTGTTGCCGCCGCCGCCTCTCCTTCTCCATCATGTGCTCACATGAAGGTATGAAGAGCTGCTGCTGCTGCTGCTGCTGTTAGCACCATCGCCGCTGCTGCCACTGTTGCCAAGAAAAAATATGGATGGGAGATCCTGGACATACCGACCAATCAACTAATCAACAACCAACCAACCAACCAATCAACCGTGTTCCTCCCCAGTGCCCTCTTCCTAGTAGCAGCAGTGGCCGATGGTCAATGATGAACTCAAAGGACTCAAGCCAAGGAGGGGCTCCTTCCCCAGTTGCAGAGGGAAATGGCCTTCCACCTCGGCCTCTATTTATTGTTGTTGTTTGTTCCGGGCAGGGACATAAGAATGTGAATGAGAAAATGTGGTTGCCCACGCATCCTATCCCGCTGCTGTGCCACCAGGTCTTTCTGGTGGAGCAGGGGGAGGAGAAGCCTCTATTTCCTGTTGCCATGTGCCACATATTGGACCAAGCAGCCCATCTTGGCCAGTTCCCCTTCCCTGCCCTGCCATAGGTGCTAAATGTTCCGCCAGCACTTTTCCTTTCCTTTCCTTTGCATTGCTGCTATGAAGGGGTCCAGTTTCATCTCCTGATGACAAAAAAAAAAGATGGTTGTTCAAAGGCCAGTTCTTCCCTTTCCCTCCCCCCACCCGCCCTTTCCCATCCTTCTTCTCAACAAGGGAAGAGCATGGAAGCCAGGAGGAACAAAGCCAGTGTACCTCCCTCTGCTCACACCCACCCCAAAGAGCAAGTTGCCCCCAGGCCTGATACACAGAGCTTCAAATTTTGGATGCCTGCTTCTTCTGTCCAGAAGCAAGTGCTTCTCGGCACAAGTCAACAATTAAAAAGAATCCCCCCTTTCTCTTCTTTTCCCCTTGCCTTTGCAGCTCCCTGTTCCTCCAGATGAGAGAACGCCTGAGGAGGAAAGAGGACTAGAAGTTGTCACCCAAACTCTCTTGGTGCTGGCATGAAGCAGTCCCAGTAGATAGGTGGTCCATCTGGTGTGATGGAGCATCAGATTTTTTTTTCTTTTCCTTTTTTTTTATGAGAGCAGAGAGTGGGGAATTCAAGTCCGAGATGCTCAAACTGGAAAGAGTAGACCTCAGCCTGTGATGGTCACTGGAGTTAGGACTCTGGACTTTATTGATATGGCACACAGATCTCCCTTCCTCCAAGACTATTGTAATATAAGAGTTGTATTTTCTGTGTATATCTGTGCTGTGGAATCTCGTGTAAATTGAATTTCTTTTTCGACCGCCATTACAGGTTCTCTGTTAATTTAATAATGTGTCCAGCTACCCCTCTGCCCTGCACGCCAATAATTTTTATTTGATGTTTATATATTTCCACCTTTCTTTTTACATTTTTATTTCAGTTGTTCCCTCCAGGGAGAATGTGTGGGTGTGAGGGGGCAAAGCAAAGGGGTAGTTTTGCATGAAAAAAAAAATGGGTAGGGGAGGGGAAAAATACAATCTGGGAAATCAAATCTGTCAGGGAGATTGTGAGGGGTAAGCAGGAAGCTGAGGTACTGGAGGAGCTATCTTCTGGTCCCCTTCGTTCCCGTTTGCTTCCAGGGAAGGCAGAGAGGGAGGGTTACAAGGGGAGTGAGCTAAGAAATGTTTTTTTTTTAAAGGAAAAAAGAAACAAAGTTTGAAAACATTTTCTAGGATCTGCAGATTTTTCTTTATGAGCGAGGTACAGAATTGACAAAAGGATCTCTGTCTGCTTTCTGTGAGGCAGTTCCTGACATTCTTTGCTTCCACTGTATTCTAGCCTTTAAGAGCCCACCATTCTTCTAACAGAACCAGGTGTTGGAGCAAGATTACAATGCTCTCTTGCTCAGCCCAGCACTGCTTGTTTTCAGATCCTGCACCCAGAGCCTCGCCTATGGCACTGCAATACTGTAAACTACTTTCAATACAACCAGCATTTAAGAGTTAACATAGTAGTGGGAAGCATAAGGCTTATAGATACATATACTGCTTTTATTGTAGATACAGGAAACTAATGATGTGGAGCAGCTACCACAGATCTAGAAATGCCGTACATAATAGTGCCAGAATTTAGATCTTAGGTCTTTTTCTTCCACTTTTATTTGGTAACAGACTTCTTGCCCCTTATTTCTTAGTCTTTGAAGGGAAGGGCACCAGAGCTACATCTTGCTCTGGTCTTTAGAATCTTGTTTTCCCTTTCTAGCGTTAGCCTTTCCACCTGGCATGCCACCACTCTACTAATAATATGGTGCGTTCTCTGATGTAATCTCAATATTGATACAAAAGGACTGGGAGCACCAAGGATCAAGTTCCTACTTGGCAATGGAGTTCAGTGGGCGACTTGGGGCTACTTGCCATTTTCAACCCAAACAAACTTACAGGAATGTTGTAGCAATAAAAGAGTGTGTGCTGCCCCCTCTTTCCTGTCACCAACTCTCCACATGGCATATTTCAAGAGCTCCCATCCCCAACTAACCCTTCCACTTTTAATATTCCCATAGTTTTATTTTTTCCATTTCTTCTCCTACCTTCCACCACTAATGTCTCGATGCACTCTGTCGGCTCCCCTGATTTTCATAGCACCTTCCCTGCCTCAGCTGTGTTTCAGTACTATATCTCCTATTCAGAAGGCCTTGTCCATTAAATCCAAAGCCTATTAAAATTGAAATCCATTGAACAGTGGGTAAGTAAGCAAAGAAGCACCCGGAATGTGGAATTTAGTGTCTTTCCAGACTAAGCAATTCTTAAGCAATTACCTTGAATTTTTCTGAAGCAATCACCTAATGCTAATGAACTTCATGTGTTGTTCAGATGATAATTCCTCTACTTCTAAAATTCCCATGGTTTTATTTTTTTTCCTTTTTACCAGGATGCGTGGTTCCACAAGGCCATTGGATTTCTTGTGGAGGAGCCATCCATCCAGAAGTGTCCTAGTTAATAATCTCCAAGCTAACATAATTGGAACAATAAGAAGAAGTTTAGGTTTTTATTTTTTTCCTCCTGGCATCTGGTTAATACTTTGTGTGTTCATTGAATTCTTTGAAAACAGGATACATAGGTCAAAAGCCTTCCATTCAAAGGCTTTGGGTTTTGCCAGCCTCTCTTAATGTCCAAGACTCAACCCATTGCTTTCTTCACCTCTTCAGTGACAACTACTTTCCTCTTATATTAGAGGGGGAAAAGATATGTCCAAGAAACACAGACTTGGGTTCTATTATCACTGGACACCAATATGTTTAGGCCCCTTTCTCCCTATAATCAACTCCACTCATGGTCTCTACAACCCTCTATAAATACACTGTTAGTTTCATAATAAGGATGGGCCTTGTGTCAGCTTTCCTAGTAGCACTTCAACATCTGCTCCCATCAGATCATAGGTCTGCATTAGTGCTCAGATTGTGTATTCTGGTAACTTGGTACCATCTGCAGAATGATCTATTGTGGATATATCAGATATAGGCTGCAAAATGAAGAGTGCCGTATCTTTTTGCTTCCAGTATACAATGGCTGTCAGGATCTGCCTAGCTATAGAAGTCCTACTAACTTCAGAAACCCACATTGGAAGCAGTTTTTTTTTTAAACACATTAAGTGGTCAATTCTCACTAAAAAGGTGCCACTCTACTGAATTTTAAAATATAAGGGGTGTCTTTCTTTTCCTTATGCAATACAGAGGATCCAAGGAAGAACTAATCAAAGACAAAAAGCACAGAAACAAGACATTGCCCTATTATTCATGTCGTCCCAAAGGTTTCCTCCATTTAATGAAGAAAAAATAGATGCCCCTTTCCCAATTCCCTAAAATGTTATCTCCTAGGATGACCAAATCCCTTAAGGCCACTTCATAAAAGTGAAGGCTATGGAGAAAACACACAGCAAGTTTAGAAGCAAGTTTTAAAGTTTATTGTTCATGAAAACGAGACAAAGTGAAGGCTATAAATTAAATTTAAAAAGTCTGGAGAAGAGTATCCATCATTGGAGTGGAGAGAGAAGATTACTTTTATTTGAACCAAAGCAGGTGAGTCTCAAAATCTGAGGTCACAAGGAAGCTCAGATTTGAGCTTGGAGTCTAGCACATTTGTTTTCAGATTCTGTTCACACTTCTTGAAGCAGTAGGTTCTATCAACATCCCCTGACCAAACTCACTCACTCTTTTGTTTTGATCTTGTTCAAAAATCTACATCTGAACAAGAGAGACAAACCTTTAATTAACCTCAGCCAAGTTCTGTTTTTATCCTCACTCTCAGTCTATGGGATTCAGTTCTTCAGCTGGAGTTCCCTATTTGGTTTAATGGATCCAATTTTGGCTTCCTGAGATTCAGTGCAATGGCCAGACATCAGATGCAGAAAAATGGTATGATGCAAGAAGAGGAAAGATGATAAAACAGATCATTTGTACTATTTGTCAAGTGAGGGATGCTAGCTAATATATAAGCAAAAATGGCTGAGAATGGAATACAAGAGGGGGGGGGGCTGTAAAATAACGCATTTCTTAGCACCTGGTTAAGAAGATTGCATAGAATTCTGTAATTGATTTTTTTAAAGAATAGGGTAGATATCCTATGGCTGGCCCTATGTGGGGGGAAGAAAGTTACTTCTGGGTCAGCATTAGAGTGTTGGGCAGAATATTTTTCACCAAACCAAATCACAATTCAGAAACAAACTTTGATGCAAACTCACACTAGCATGAATCCTCTCCTGTTCTGGCTCATTCACTAAGACCAGAGGTCTTCAAACATAGCTGGCTGGAGAATTCTGGGAGTTGAAGTTCACAAGTCTTAAAGTTGCCAAGTTTGAAGACCTCTGACGGACTTCCTCTGTCTGGTATTTTCCAGAGGCGGCAGGTTTGATTCCTCTTGTAGCTGACATTGAAGTTGCACTCTTACAAATCTGGAGGTCATGAGTGAGGGAAAACAACTACAGGATGAATAGTTGACCTATTGCTCAGAAATAAGCTTAAAGTGTGATGAGGTTCTCAAACATTTAATTGCCAAGGAAATACAATAGACAATATGTATTCCTTAACTCAAGGTGAAATATCTTGTTTAAAATTTGATCTCACTTAACATGCCTTGGCATGCATAGGACAATCTCCCTGCCCAAATAAAAACCAAAATGCTCAACAAGACAACAGTTCTATGAGTCTTCATCCCAGTAGGAAATTTATTATTATTATTATTATTATTTTAATCAAAAGCAATTTTAAAAGGTAGATTTTTAGCAGCAAATAAAGAAGCTGTGTAGATGATTTGTTACATCTCTCCCTTTTTTTTAGCTCACTTGGTATCAACTCTAAGCTTCTTGGCTGCCATCTGAAGAAAGATTACCCCCCCCCCACCTCCCACCTAAGGACAAAATGAATCTTAGGAAGCTTTTTGCAAAGATGAGGAAGAGGAAAACATTGCTGAAAACAACAGCCGTATATTTGCCCTTGTTTACTGTTTGGCTCTAAAAGTCAAGGTGTCATCATCTCCCCTAATTTTGTCTTATCCAGAAGAGGGCGCTTCAGTGTTCCTGCTGCTCAAATATGGTAGTGATTGTCCTGCAAAAGGAAAGAAGATTATTTTGTTCTTGATGGTGGTAATTTCCCACTGCATTGTTATTACTATAATTTTACATAACTTTATTATAATGCAGCAATGACTTTTTAAATTTACATCCTGTTCCTCCTAGAAATCATCAGAGCAACACTCAGATAAAGGAACATTACTTATCATACTCAAGGTTGACCCAAGTTCTAAATGGAAAGTTTATTTAAAAAATCAACTAAAACCAAGGCTGCAAAATCAGATCTGAAGAGGAAAAAAAGGTCTTTGTGCTACTATGGAAGGAGGAGGTTCTCACTTACTGAAATAAGGCTCCAGATAATTCATCTACGATGCTTCCTGCATAAAATAGAACAAAACAGAGGTTCAGGTTTCCAGAACAAGTTCAGGTAGATAAGGAGATTGATTGTTAATTTGCATCATCTTGTCTCCAAAAAGCATACATAGGCTGGGTTCATACATCACACCAAACCTTGCCACATGCATGCTGAATAATCTTTTCTTCATCAAATACAGCCGGATATATACTGTAGTTCATTGAATAAACCACAATTGAATGAATTTGCATAACAGACAACTCTTCGCCATCATTTAAAAACTGCAATGGCTGCAACCATGTAAGATGCTAAGCTAAATAAAATATATGGCTTAGTGTGATAGTGTGTAAATTCAATTATGGAGATGTCAGGGGTAGGAAGGGTTAGGTTTAGGTTTCTTCTCAATGACTTGAGAGATAGCAACTCAACTGAACTCAGGTTTAATTTTTATACCCTGACTGTATTTGACATCCTGTCCATTAAACAAAAATAATAATAATAACCTACTGCTCACCTGGTGCACAGGCTGTCTCACACACAGGACAAATGTAGCAGAAATGACAATACTGTGTGAAGAAAAGAACACAAGTGTGATAAGATTACTGAACATTCATGAAGCCAGACTTGCAGGAGAAGAAAGAGAAGAAATGATGGAGGCAGAGAAACTGAAATACCAACCTGGCAGCTCATACAGTAGTCACTGTTGTCTCCATCTTTACAAGGGCACTTGTCACACTCCCCACAATGCTGAAAACAAAGAAAGGAGAGGAAGAAAAGAGGTAGTAGGATGCTTAGTTGGGGGGGGGGGGAGATGAAATGTCGAAATGTTTGCAAAGATCACTCAAACCCAGTAAGGATTATAGATAACCCTCATCCCTGCACCCTGGAAGAATATGGGTGGAGCAATGCTCAAAATGACAGTATAACAGAGTTCGAAGTGCCCTTGGTGGTTTTCTAGTCCAACCCTGTGCTCAAGCAGGTGACCCTATACCATTTAGACAAATGGCTGTCCAGTCTCTTCTTAAAAACCTCCAGTGCTGGACAGTAGTGGGATTCAATTTTTTTTACTACCGGTACTGTGGGCATGGTTTGGTGGATGTTGGCCTGATTTGGTGGGCATGGCTTGCTGGGCATGACAGGGGAAGGATACCTTAAAATCTCCATTCCCTCCCCACTTCAAGGGAAGTTACTGCAAAAATCCCCATTTCCTCCCAATCAGCTGGGACTTGGGACAGAATAGATGGGGCTGAGGCCAATCAGAGGTGGTATTTACCGGATCTCCAAACTACTCAAAATTTCCGCTTCCAGTTCTCCAGAACTGGTCAGAACCTGCTGAATACCACCTCTGTTGCTGAAGCACCCACAACCTCTGAAGGCAAGCCCATTGCACTGGTTAATTGCTCTTAATGTCAGGAAATTTCTCCTTAGTTCTAGGTTGCCTTTTTTGTTTTTTTTCAATTTCCATCCATTGCTTCTTATCTTGCCTTCTGGTGCTTTAGAACAGTGGTCTCCAACCTTGGCAACTTTAAGACTTGTGGACTTCAACTCCCAGAGTTCTGGAACTCTGGAAGTTGAAGTCCACAGGTCTTAAAGTTGCCAAGGTTGGAGACTACTGCTTTAGAAAATAGGTTGACCCCTTCTTCTTTGTGGCAACCTGCATATACTGCTGCATAGGAGGGCAGCAGAATTGATGTATTAATTATTTCAGCTTACATACTGGTTCATTTGCCAAAACTCTGAACAATTTACAGTAAATAACACAAAACCAAAGCATAGGAAATCAATAACATAACTATAATAATAGAAAAGTTTTAGAATAGACACTTTACTGACGTACTGTTTAAACTTCAGAAGTATAAGCATTTGTTGAGGAGCAGGGCAGTTCGCTATTATAATATTGTATATTTGTATATTTGCACATGTGTACATACACAGATACAAATAAATACTCTAAATTTAGATATGCTAGTGCTTTAGCACAGATGTATACTAAAAAAAATCTTTAAAAGCCATATTCAACAGATCTATCCAAACTGCAGGTATATATTAAGGGTCTGCAATGATCAAGTTGCACCTGTTGGCAATGCCTTAAGGAAGATGGATTTTTTTCTTGCTCTCACATCTGATTTAAAGAGGTGCTGACATGCTCAGCCACATGCATGCTGAATAATCTTTTCTTCATCAAATCCAGTCTGATATATAGCTCAGAGTTTCTATCTGTCTGTTTCTCTCTTGCTCTTCTATCTCTCTACTGTATCTATCATCTACCATCTCCCTCCATCTCTTTACCTAATCAATATATTTATGTCCATACACACACACACACACACACACACACACACATGCGCACATGTAATCTGTTAGTAAATAATGTAAGTGAAAAATTAATTTTAATAAAACAGTCTTGAACCAAAGTGTTTTTCTAGTTTCTTTTCCTTTGTTGCTTTTCTTTTTGTTCTTTTCCTGCTGATGCTATTTAATACCATTTTAAATAGCATAAATATATAGCAAAGATTTTCGGCAGCTTTCTAGAATAAATATGAAGCTAAGGGGGCGGGGAGAAACAAGCTAATTTGCTGGTGTTACAAAAGTTTAACTATCTTTGGAAATATGGTCAGTAAATCTGTGCCGGATGAATTATCAGAAAATGTTGTGTGTATGTGGTTGTATACAGACATACCCAGACATATAAGACCATTTTATTGTTTTTTTAGAGCAAATTCTGAGCTCATCTACTTCATATATGGATACTATATAAGCAGAAACAGAGTGCATATGGCAAGGGAAGGACAAGCTACACGTGCCACATTCCTATGTGACTTGATCTTTGCCTGCCAAATTACTGCCTATGAACCAGACTGTTTAGATGAGGAGCAGACTTTCTTCGTTGATAAGAAGCAAATGGAATAGACTTTCAGCATAGACCTGACCTAACCAAAAATAAGGAGAGAAAAGGGGGAGAATCCATGCCACAGTGCAATTCCCAATGCTTTGGTGGAAAGATAGAGGCACATAAGTCATCCTTGTGAACTGTGTGTTATGTAATGCTCTCAAATTAGTTTAATGTGAATGAAAAGCCATTCCGCTTTGGGATTAGAATAAGAATAAAGAACCAGGGATCCTTCAGAATTTGCTGAATGAGAACTTTTACCAACTCTCAACATGGGCCATATTAGTGGAGGCACTACAGGTCAGCAACCTGTAGTAGGTTCCTAACTGGGAACAATAAACTATCAAAATCATATGCAAAGGTTTTCCTGCATTACCTTGCAGAAGGCACAGTAGTGACAAACAGAACCTGCTTCATACTCATTGTCTTCACCTTCTTCCTCTTCATCCTCATCCTCATCCTCATCTTCAAATGAAAAGAGAAACAGAGACAGCTCCATTATGATCGTTCTCTGGGGTTTTTTTTGGTAAGCTACTTCTAGAGACTATTAACAGAGTAAGAAATGGGACCCAGAGAGCAGGGACTGACAAGAGATGGTTGGATTTTTGAGTTTTCTAAAGAAAGTATAAACTTCATTTGATCTGAAAAGAGGCTGAAAGCCAAGAATAAAAGAATTAGATTATTTACCTCACCTTACCACAGTACTGTAGTAGATCTAATTTATACTATTTACAGATAGTGTGACCTGCAGTGCTATAATTCCATGCTATAACTAAATTCAATTATAATTCAATTATAGCAAGTCTACAATTGTTGCAATTATAAATATGATAGCAGTGCTCCAATATTTGAGGGGCTGCCAAAAAGAAGAGGGGGTCAACTTATCCTCCAAATCACCAGAAGGCAAGACAAGAAACGATGGATGGAAAGTTAATCAAGGAGAGAAGCAACTTGCAATTAAGGAGAAAATTCCTGAAAGTGAGAACAGTTAACAAGTTGCCTTCTGAAATTGGGGTGTTCCATCACTGGGGGCTTTTAAAAAGAGTCTAGACAGCCACTTGTCTGGAATGGTACAGGGCATCCTGCTTAAGCAGCGGGTTGGACTAGAAGACCTCCAACATCTCTTCCAACTTTGTTATTCTGTAATTCTGTTATGGATGCTGTAGTCCTTTACACTTGGGCTGACAAGTGGGTAAAAGCTGGAATAGGCTCGGAGATTGGATTGATTGGAACAAAATTTTCAGGTTCTCTGAGAAAGGAGACTATGATGGCAACTGAAACATGTATTGTTGGCTTTTCTCATTATATCTGCTTTTCCCAACACATTTTTCCCCAACCAGCTGTTCTCCAGATTGTAGGTATCAAATTTCTTGTTCTATAATGGCTTGAGAACAGGTTGATAAGATTTCCCCCATCAATCATATACCTCCCCACAATATTTACACATTTCTCACCTTCTTCCTCTCTGTGGTGCTTTTTGGCTTTTTCTTGGGCCTCATGTTTGTGATGCTTTTGTCTGTGTCGTTCATGCTTATGCTCATCCTTCTCCTTAGAAAGTACTTCATCAGACTCTTTTTCTTTACCATCATATTTACGATGGTGATGATGGCTACTTTGGTGATGCGACTTGTGAACTGTATCTTTATCATCATCATCATCATCATCATCATCATCATCATCATCATCATTTTCATTACTATCATTGCTTTCTTCTTCTTCGTCTTCTTCTTCTTCACGCTGATGGTGATGCTTATCATCATCGTCAGCATGCTTTTGGTGATGACGTTGATGATGACGAACATCATTTCCATCATCATCATCATCATCATCATCATCATCGTCGTCATTGTCATCATCGTCATCATCGTCATCATCGTCGCCATCGTTGTCATCGTCATCATCATTGTCGTCATCATCATCATCGTCATCATCATGCTCTTCATGATGTCTATGATGGTGGTGTTCGTGTTCATTATCATTATTGTCATCACTGTCATCATCTTTATGGTGTTGGTGTTGGCCATGATGGTCATGATGTGACTGACTGTCATCATCATCTTTATCGTCGTCGTCGTCGTCATCATCATGCTTTTGATGATGGTAGTGATGCTGGTGTTCATCATCATCATCTTCTTCTTCATCATCATCATCTTCTTCTTCCTGATGCTGATGGTCTTCAGGATGGTGCCTCTCTTGGTCCTTGTGGTGGTGGTGGTGGTCTTCATGATGTTCCTGATGATAATCATCATCATCATCATCGTCGTCGTCGTCATCGTCATTGTCATCGTGATGATTTCCATGATGTTTATCATGATGATGCTTATCATGACTTTCATCATCATCATCATTACTATCATCATGGTGGTGATGGTCTATGTGGTGATCAGCACTATGAGGATGAGGATGTTCCTCTTCATTGTCATCACCTTCATGTTGAGAATGATGACTTCCTTGGAAATGTCCAGCATCCTTATCCTGAGCAGCATGATGGTGAGCATGTTCATCATCATCACCATCATCTTCTACATCTTGATAATGGTGTGCATCATGGTGATGCTCTTTGGGATGATGATGTTCATTTCCATGGTATTCTACATCGCTGTGGTGATGCTGTTGTTGACCTTGTGTTCTAGGAAGCTGGAATGAACAGAGGAGGACCAGAAGAAGGCCAAGCATACAGACTTTCCAAGAAGCCATGGTAAAAGCCCTGCTGCTTCCACCCAGAATTCTTAGTGGAGATCCCGAAGACAGGCAATCAGGAAAAACAGACAGCGCACAAGGAGAACTCAGGGGTAGAATACTGTTTCCAGTTAGGGCTTATGTGAGTGACGTTTGCAGCTGGCCTAGATTAGCCCTTCAGCTCACAGCCAATGGCTGCCTGGCCCGGCCTCCGGGATAGATGAGAAAATCAAGCCATGGGCTTCCTGCCATGCCCTTATATGACAACACTGGGCTGGAGTTGGGAAGCAACATTAGGGAACTAAACTCTTTGCCATACTGCCAATCTATTATTAGCTGCTCAGAGCAACTGCACATTAGTCCCTCAAAGTAGAAGCCAGCAAGTTTTAGTGCAATGAGAAACATGAGCTACGGCTCCTAGGTGTGTATCAGACTGAGAAGTGTGTAATCTAACAGAATCCTGGTTTCTTTGATTGTCTGGGATTAGACGAAGGGAATCTGTCCTTGAAAGGAGAAAAGGATCTTGTGGATTTAGAGCTGATAGCGGGATTTCATTCAACCAAACAGCCTAGAAATTGGGCTGGAGAAGATGGTAAAAGAATAACAACAAGTAGTTTGTTCTAAGTGCTAGTGTGTATATGTGTAATTATTTTTATTGGAATGCTGGAACATGACCATTTTAGTTAAGATTGCACTAAAATAAAACAACATAGATACATTGTCAATATTTCCTTCTTTGATTTCCTGGTATTGGATGAAGGGCAAGGCTGGCATATTTGTGAATATCCAAATAGTGAAGTGCATGAATAAGAAAAGACTGGAGTATGGTGTAAAAAGATTTGGAGGGGGAGGTTGAAGGGAATCATGTGGTCAGAAGTTAAAGAGATGGTCCAGGGTATTTAAAGAGGGAGAGAGTGACCTGGAAGGGACACACATTCTCAGCAGTCTCAGGAATGTGCTGATGGGTCCTGGGAGCTGAAACTGAATCCAAAGGGCCGCCTGAGATCTATAAATACCTGTGCAGCTCTACCACACTCCTACTGATCCTGGTGTTCTGTTCTCTCTATGAGAGTGGAAGAAGGGCCCATAGCAGGTTGTGTCAAGCTAATCAGACTCTTCAACACCACCAGACTCTAGGAGAGATTTAAATGTAGTGTCTTTTGGGCTTAGGCATGGGGATAAACTACTCAGGTATATATGCTATACCCAAATATCAACACAAAGCGCAAAGGAAAATTCATGCAACATGACCTGATGAACAGTCTGCTCTTTTCCACAACCCGCTACTCTTCAGATGTCTTTGGAACATTGCTCCCACATTACCCCAAAGGTGCTTTTTCAAAAGGCAACTGGACTTTTCCTTGAAGATGTTTCACTTCTCATCCAAAAAGCTCCTTCAGCTCTGATTGAAAGATGAGAAGTGAAACATCTTTAAAAACCCAGTTGCCTTTGAAAAAGCATCATTGGGGCAACCATGATATGGGTGACTGAGAATCTCCATAGATACTCCCCCCATTATTTAGCTAAATTGATTCCCAGCACATATATAAGATACTTCCCAGATTAGAGAAGGCTGATTTGTGACAGGATCTGCTTCTCTTTTCCTTTTGTTCTTTTCCTTTTGCTCAAGTTTCTGAATTAGCCTGTCTGTGCTTGCTTCATCAGAGAATCCTATTTCTTTGGCACCTTGTGAGACTGTGTCTTAACTCCTATTCTACTAAAGATAGGAATTGCTTAATCTTTAATAATCTAGACCAGGCCCACCTAATAAACAGGCTAAAGCTCAGGCTAAACTTCAATAGCCTCAAAAGAGACAATCAAAAAGAGCCAAACACTCTTCGCAACCCAGATGAGCAGATTGAACGCTAGACCAATAAAAGTAAACAATATCCCAATCAAGGAACTATCAACAAGACAAACAAACTAACAATAAATGACAGCCTAACCAAGGAACCAACAAGAACACTCCCACCTACAGTGATAGGGCAGGTCACTAGTATATAAAAATAAGAGCAAACCACACTCCCTCCTAGCACTGATGCTGCTGCCTTGTTTGGTAATGAAATACCAAGAAAATGGCAAGAAAATCACCAATTTCATTGAGTATGAAGGACTTGTCTAGACCTGGAATTTAAGATCTCTTTGAAAGTACAAAAGGGAAAGCACTAACTGCCAACAGATCCCACTCTGCAAATAATCTCTCTGATTCTGAATAATTCTAGCTACATTTTGTAGTTTATGTGCCAATGATCTGAGTTCTTAGCTAACTCCAGCATCTCTGCTAATCACACACAAAGCAGGATGTTTAGGGTTAAGTTTGCAAGAATTCCTGAACTAAAGGAATGAATGAGAGACAGGAAAAGATCAAACTTTTAGTTCAAATCAATGCTTTTCATCAAAATGGAAACAACAAATCCCCATTTTTCAAATGGTGGGTTTTATTTTATTTAAAATGTATATTTTCCCCCACATGAAGACACAGTCTTTCAAAGTGGGACTGCTGAGTGCCATTAAGTAGAAGAATTAAAATAAATGAGTTGCCCCAGTGATGGGGCAACTCAGAGGTGGCACAGTGGGTAGAGTGCAGTACTGCAGGCCACTTTAGCTGACTGCTAGTTCAGCAGTTCAGCGGTTCTAATCTCACCGGCTCAAGGTTGACTCAGCCTTCCATCCTTCCGAGGTGGGTGAAATGAGGACCCAGACTGTGGGGGCGATATGGTGACTCTGTAAACTGCTTAGAGAGGGCTGAAAGCCCTATGAAGCGGTATATAAGTCTAACTGCTATTGCTATTGCTAAAAGAGGAAAATCCTAAGAGTAGGATTTTTAATGGGATATATTTGGCCTTTAGATCAGGGGTGTCAAACTTGCATTGTCATGGAGTTGTCACTGACGTATCATGACTTCCCCCCTTTGCTAAATTGGGTGTGGCCAATGTGTGATGCATGTGGCCCGCAGGCTGCAAGTTTAACACCCTGTTTTAGATTGTACACCGGAAATGTGCTAAATACCTAACAGTTCTGGACAAAAGTGAAATTTGATTTAGTTAATATGATCATTTCCCATGTATTAGGCCTGCAAGTTAGTTAAGAAAGAAGCACAACCAGGAGTACTAGTTCTATATTTATTGCAAAATTAACTGAATATTGCAAGATTGAAAGTATTTCTCCTCTCATTTTATTCTCCGGAAAACTAGAAAAGAGCCCTTCTAAGCTAGAGAGACACAACAATCACTGGTTTCATTTGAGATGATTGTGAATTTGCATACAGATGGAAGGTTGAATAACTGGCCCTGTGGTGCAGCTGGAACAATCTGGAGTGAACACCCTTAAAACAGTAGAGGTAGTAATACATTTTAGGAGGCGCCCTCCTATTCTACCACCTCTTACAATATTAGACAACACAGTATCAATAAAAGAGATTTTCAACAGCTTTCTGAGCTTTCTGAGTTCTATAATCTCCCAGGACTTGAAATGGACAACTAACTCTACTCCACTTCACTCCACTCTACTGAAATATTTTGCACACCCTCCCTTTTTCAATGGACTGAGAAAGCTTCAACACAGTGGTCGTCTATTCTACAGCTCTCCCTCCAGTCTCTCAGAGTCATTCAGCATGCTATTAAACCACACCATTTCTCCCTTTTGCCACATTTTAAAGAATGAAAAGTATTCTTTTACAGGGAAAATATTTTAAAATCAAATTAACAATCTCTGCACTGTTGTTAATTTTTCCTTAACCATTAGCATAATCCACAATCGATAAGGCTGGAAACTATGTTGCAAGCAAAGATAAATACTAATGAAGGAAAATATTGTAGGTTAGGGTGAAATGAAGGCTGGTAAGCAATGATGCTATCATCAAGTTTGGGTAATGAAATGTCACCAAAAAAAAAAAAAAAACCAAATTCAGAGAGCACCAAGGACCACTCAAAGGTAAATAGGTAAAGGTAAAGGCTCCCCTCGCACATATGTGCTAGTTGTTCCAAACTCCAGGGGGTGGTGCTCCTCTTCATTTCTAAACTGAAGAGCCAACGCTGTCCGAAGACGTCTTTGTGGTCATGTGGCTGGCATGACTAACACCACCGGGTGACATCGCCAGGTCTCGCTGCTTTAGCAGAGTAAGGAAGATACTCAGAGATGATTCACACCCTGGTCAGTGTTTCTTCGCACTTCTACCATCGGGCAGAAGATATCGAAGGATAGCCAGCCGAACAAATAGGTTTAAAAATAGTTTCTATCCTTGGGCTGTCAGACTCTTAAACACAACCACAATCACTCCACGCACACGCAGAAACGTATGACTAGTTTTTCTTTTTCTTTCTTTTTTTTCCCTTTCCCCTAATTATTTGCATTGGTATTATTCTTTATACTATTTATGTTGTTTGTATTTATTGTCATGAATTACACCAGTGGGCTAAAACCAATTTCGTCACATTTATTTTGTACAATGACAATAAAGGCTATACTACACTATACTATGACTAAACGCCGAAGGTGCACAGAATGCTGTTACCTTCCCACCAAGGTGGTTCCTATTTCTACTTGCATTTTTACGTGCTTTTGAACTGCTAGGTTGGCAGAATCCTGGATAAGTAGCGGGCGTTCACCCCGTTACATGGCACTAGGGATTCGAACCACTGAACTGCCGATCTTTCTGATCGACAATCTCAGCATCTTAACCACTGAGCCACCATGTCCTTCAAAGGTAAATTACATTGTTGCAAAAGATTGCTGAGTCAGGCCCAAATAATTGACAGCAGAGCTAAAACTGATTGAATCAAGTAAAAGAGAAAATCCTTTACACAAACTTTCTTGAACTCACAAATGAGTTACCCCAACTCAATCAACACACCAAAGAAAAGTATCTGTAAGCACAAGAAAAGTTAATTAAAATTTTTATTCACTAAAGTTACATGCTCACCAAATTAAATATCATATAAGATACATACATACTCATATACTACACCTCCATAAAGATCACCTTCTCTATAAATATTTCTAGCCTCTGTACCCCTATTTGTAGCCACCTTTCAAGGGCAGATTCCTTTCTCTTGAAATGAACTACCTTCTCTCCATGTTGCGTGCTTCTCATTCTTCTTGTGAAACTTGGGTTTCTCTTGACAAAATTGTCAACACAAAAGGTTACAATGTGGCTGTAAATCTTATCCCAAAGAATTTCATGAATTGCAGTTATGCCTTATTTCTTTGGAAGATGCTTCTTCCAATGAGAATTTGCAACAGAAGACAGTGCCCACTTGAAGTAATCCACAGTATCAGATAGCAGTGGCATGCAGTGGGAATGCTTGGAAAAGGGGTTGGTGGCCTGGGTCTCTGGTACCAGCAGCGACCCAGGCCTGCCATGCTCCCGAACTGGTTCGTAGGCACCACCACCTTGTTTTTGCCTTCTGTGCATGTGCAGAGCAATTTTTGTTGCACTGAGCATGCGCAGGATGCGTCCCTGAGAGAACAGGCAGCAGCGGCAGCCAGAACCCACCCCTGGCTTGGAAGTATTGCTTCTGTACACCTTTCATATCTTCTCAAACCATAATCATTTCCTGTGAGGTCATAAAAGCTGAAGTTAATCAGTGATATAAGTATAAAGGAAATGCTAGGGGCTGAGTGAAAGCTATGCTTCCATTCATGCTTAATTTGCAATAGATCCCATCAAAACCAATTAGATTAGCTTCTAACTGGAGATGGACAGAACTGAGTTGAAAGTCCTCTTTTAGACACATGGGCATCTCCAAGCATTCTTGGCAGTAGAACAAAATGCTTTTTCCATAGCCTGACCGACACCCTTGATTTAAAGGTAGACTCACACTGCCTGCCTGAAATAAAACAAACCCCCAGGAATGCTCCAAGGCAAATTTTTCCCAGTGTTGCCAATCAAAATACACTGAGGAGCTAGTCTTCCCACTTTAACAATAATAAGAAATAAAATGGGATAATTATTGAGGAAATGGGGAAGGATGCAAATGAAAGTGCCTTATCTAACTAGCCCAATGTTTCTCAGGCTCAGCAAGATTTATGATGTGCAGAGTTCCCATAATGGATGGATGGGAATTCTGGGAGGTGGAGTCCACCTATCTTACATCTGCTGAGCGGAGGTGGTATTCAGCAGGTTCTGACCAGTTCTGGAGAACCGGTAGTGGAAATTTTGAGTAGTTCAGAGAACCGGTAAATACCACCTCTGACTGGCCCCACCCCCATCTATTCTCTGCCTCTGAGTCCCAGTTGATTGGGAGGAATGAGGATTTTGCAGTAACCTTTCCCTGGAGTGGGGAGGAAATGGAGATTTTACAGTATCCTTCCCTTGCCATGCCCAACAAGTCATGCCCACAGAACCAGTAGTAAGAGAATCCCACCACTGCTGCTGAATCTGAAAAACACCGCTCTGGCCTTCCCTGGTCATAATATTTCAGGAGTAGAGCATAGTGATTATCCAGTAATAATTCCCCTTAGGAAGTTTCACAAGAGAAATATGTTCTCTGACAACCAGAACAGCCCTGCGCTAGGCTACACAGCAACACAACATAACTTTCAGTGCTGCCATATTTCAAAAATATTAATCCAGAAAGTATTGGTGAGGAAAAGAAAAGCATGCAGATTATATATCAGAGTGGTTAAAAACAGTTTTAAGAAAAGAATTGCTCAAATTAGAGTGACAGGTGTTAATTTGAGAAGCCCCAAGCAGCCTATACATTTCTATTTTCCAATCCTCAAAACTTTCTCCCAGCTTTGGCAAATGGTTAAAAAAATACTAAGGTTAAAAAAAAATCAGCAACTCTTAATACTTGATATTCTGAGGCAGGAAACTTGTAAATACTCTAGCTTTATCCCAAGCAACACACATTTAAAAATAAAAAATAAAATAGGCAAGTACAAACCTTGAGGAAGAAAAAAAATCTGAACAATTCTGGCTTTACGCATAACTTTTCCACATCATAACTTTTTACCTCCCTCAAAATAGGTTTAGCAAATGGTGGCACACTTACTACTTAGAGAGCCAAGAATTGGAATCTCTTATAACTCTTTGCTCCCATCTAGTGATCATTGGATTCTTACAGCCCACATATAGATACTCAATTATAAATTCATGTATATTCAGGTAGTACTTGCTTAATGACTTAGTAATCATTTAAAGTTATGACTGGGATGAAAAAATAACTTTAAGATCAGTCTTTGCATTTACGACAATTGCAAAAGCCCTGCAGTCAAGTGATTGAGGCGTTTCACAATGGAAGGATATTTTCAACTGCTACAATATCCTGCAGTTCACAAAAATAACAAATGGAGAGAAAATGAAATTGACATACAGTCTATTCCTATTGTCTGTGATATTTTATTGTCCAGTCAATGGCATTCCCCCACCCGAACACACACCAAATCCCCCAGTCACATGCCCAAATTCATACAACAACCTGCAGTTTAAAACACAATTGCACAATTAATCATTTTAACTGAATTTCTCCAGAGAAATAAAGCTTCCTACAGGCAGAAAAATAGCATATAAATGCTATTAAAATATATTTATTAAAATATATTTCCCCTATTTCTCTTAAAACTGTCAATATAGGAGAGTGTTTAAAAATATGATTCCATAGTACAAAATTTTCACCACATTCTGCTGAATGCATAAACTCAGTATAATTATTTCTTAGGCTGGCTGCAGTAGTTATGGTCCAAGAACAAAACTACACAATGCATCAAATATTTATTATGCTGCTGTTTATTTTTTAAACAATAGTAGGCAGCCAACTTATTGTTTGGATAGTACAAATACATACAGCTGCCCAACTATTTTATTTGAATTACATTAGCCGCCCGGACTCCTACGGGATTGGGCAGCATATAAATTTATTAAATTACAATTAATTAATTACAATTACATCCTGCCTTTTTCCCAGGAACTAAAAATGATTTTACATTTCTTTTCCTCTTATTTTAGTTTAGTTTAGTTTAGTTTATTGGTTTTGTATGCCGCCCACTCCCGAAGGACTCGGGGCGGCTTACAATAAAAAGGGAAGGGGGATAAATAAGACAAAACAACAATTTAAAATACAACAACATTCACAATTTAAGTGGGGTTGGATACATTCAACAGCCCCAGGCCTGCCGGAACAGCCAGGACTTAGCAGCTTTACGGAAGGCCGGGAGGGTAGTAAGGGTCCGGATCTCAACGGGAAGGTCGCTCCAGAGGGCCGGAGCTGCAACAGAGAAGGGGGGGGGTCACCAGCCGGCATTGGCTGGCGGATGGAATCCGGAGAAAGCCAAGTCTGTGCGATTGAATCGGTCTTTGGGAGGTAATTGGCAGGAGGCGGTCTCTCAGGTAACCAGGTCCGATGCCATGCAGGGCTTTAAAAGTAACAACTAGCACCTTGAAGCGTGTCTGGAAACCAATGGGCAGCCAGTGCAGCTCGTGGAGGATAGGTATAATGTGGGTGTACCTAGGTGCACCCGCAATCGCTCACGCGGCTGCATTCTGGACTAACTGAAGTCTTCGAACACCCTTCAAGGGCAGCCCCATGTAGAGCGTGTTACAGTAAGTCTTGAGGTGACGAGGGCGTGAGTGACTATCCGAAGGGCCTCCCGGTCCAGGTAGGGTCGCAATTGGTGCACCAGGCGAACCTGGGCAAAGGTCCTCCTGGTCACAGCCGACAAGTGATGTTCTAACGTCAGCTGTGGATCCAGAAGGACTCCCAAATTGCAAACTATTATAACTGAAAAACCAGGCAGGTTCTTTAAAACACTGTAACCCTTTATTCAGTAGCTGAAGGAGTGTAACAAAACTCGCAACAATGTAATAATTGAAGCCGGCTAGGCGGCAGCAGAAGCAGCTGAAACAATGTAGCAATCAGCAAGGTGGTTGCTCTAACAAGACAGTTAACTGTTAAAACGGCTTGCCTTTTATACTGCAGGCAGCTGGCTCGTGTTACAGCTCGCGCGGATGACAGCTCGGCAACTGACAGGCGCGTCTGATTGGCTAAGACACGCCTGGCTGCTTCCGAGCTGTCATTCGTAACAGCGAGGACTTTCTTCAATACACAACACTTCTTCCCCCCCAGCTGTGCGCAAGCACGCATAGTCTTTTAAATAAGCAGGGGAACGACGGATTCGCTCAGACCGCCTTAATTCTATTGCAGGCGGATCCTGGCAACGATGTCCTTGTGGTAATTGTGGAGGAATTGCACAACTAAGAGGTGAACTGTGTGGATGAGACATGGTGGCAGATGATGCTGGATGGGCATGAGGCTGGTAGTCTGCCTCTGAGGGGTTTGGGCTATGTATATAAGGATCTGGAACCCTTGGAATGGGAGGAGCATTTACACAGGCTAGATTTTGTTGAACTTGTGGTTGAAACCCTTGAACATCCGCTTGAGAAGCTACGGCTGCTGTCTTCCGTTTCCTCAATTGATCCAGGTGTCTTCGCCATGAGGATCCATCGGATAAGTTAACCCTATAGGAAACGGGTCCTGTTATTTGCGATATAACTGCTGGAACCCATCTCAAGTCCCCTCCATAATTTCTAGCCCAAACTAGATCCCCCAGTTGGAAAGAACGGGATGGGGTTGGAGGCCCCAGGTTGCCAGACTGAATTCCTGAATAGACGGGATGCAATCTATCCAGGGTGGTCCGCAGGCGCCTGCCCATCAACATCTCCGCGGGGCTCTTCTGTGTCAGTGGGCAAGGTGTGGAATGCTGTGCCAATAAGTAAGCATCCACCCTAGTCTGCCAGTCACCACAGTTTAGCCGGCCCAAAGCCTCCTTGGCCGATCTAACCGCCCTTTCCGCTCGGCCATTGCTTGCCGGGTGGTAAGGGGCAACCAGCGCATGTCGTACCCCTAGTTCAGCCAGGAAAGTTTGAAAAGTTGTGGCTGTAAATTGCGGGCCGTTGTCAGACACCACTGTGTCTGGCAACCCATGGGTTGCGAACAACTGTCGCAAAGCTCGCACAGTGCTGTCAGATGTGGTGGAGTGCATTAGCAATACTTCCACCCATCGAGAGTACGCATCCACAACTATAAGGAAAACCTGCCCATGGAATGGACCAGCGAAATCAATATGTAACCTAGACCAAGGCCCTCGAGGCATCTCCCATTCCCGGGAGGGAGAGGAAGGAGGAGAAGGCCGGGACTGTTGGCATGTCTCACATTTGGCAACCCAGGCTTCAATGTCGGCATCTAACCCTGGCCACCAAACAAAACTGCGAGAGCTTTCATTCTACTGACCCCAGGATGACTTTCATGAAGGCGTTGCAAAATCTGTTGTTGCAGGACCGTTGGGATGACCACACGGTCGCCCCACAACAGGCAGCCGGAATGAATTGAAAGCTCTGCTTGTCTGTTTTTAAAATGTTTGAATTGAGGTGGTAATGTACCAGAAGGCCAACCTCTCAGGACCCAATTAAGAAGTTTTGCCAAAGTAGGGTCAGACCGAGAGTGGGCTGCTATGTCTGTAGCAGACAAAGGCAATTCTAGCTCTGCAATTGCCAAAACTGAAAGGCAAGGAACTGGTTTAACTTCCTTCAATGGAAGTGGGCAGCGACTCAGGGCATCTGCATGCCCTATCTGCTTGCCCGGACGGTATCGTAAGGCGTAGGAGTACGCCGCTAAGAATTCCGTCCATCGTGTCATTCTTGGGGATAGAATAGGAGGGGTCGGCTTATCACCTGCCAAAAGCCCAAGGAGTGGCTTATGGTCTGTAAACAAGGTGAAATGCCGCCCGTATAAGTAATCGTGGAATTTTTTAATTCCTGACACTGCAGCTAGAGCCTCCTTGTCAATTTGGCTGTAATTCCTCTCTGCTGATGACAGTGTCCGGGAGTAAAAAGCTATGGGAGCTTCTGAACCATTGGGCAGGACATGGCTCAGAATGGCTCCCAAACCCACGGGCGAGGCATCACACGCTAGAGTCAGAGGCATCTTGTCACTGTATTGGACTAAGACTGCATCTGACGTCAGCAGGGATTTGACAGCTGCGAACGCTTGTGCTTCGCGGCTGCCCCATTGCCAAGGCGCTGATCGGTCAAGCAACCGATGCAGGGGCTCGGCCAGTGATGCCTTGTGTGGAATGAAAGGTGCATAAAAATTTAAAAGCCCCAGGAACGATTGTAGCTGCGCCTTGGAAGTTGGAGCAGGAGCGTCCCTGATAGCTGCCAATTTTGAAGTGGTAGGGTGAATTCCCTGGGCGTCAATTGTGAAGCCCAGAAATTCCACTTGGGGAACAGCAAAGAAACACTTGCTACGTTTCAATTTAAGTCCTGCGCCCCTGAAATGGTCGAGGACTTTCCTTAGAACTTTGATGAGGTCTGATCGGCTGTTTGCAGCGATCAGGACGTCATCAAAATATGGTACCACTCCTGGAAGCCCATGGAGCAACCGCTCCATGAGACTCTGGAAAATCCCCGGGGCAACGGATACGCCGAATTGTAGGCGGCGACAACGGAAAGCCCCCCGGTGGGTGACGATGGTTTGGGCAGCCGCCGCATCGTCATCCACAGGAAGCTGCTGGTAGGCTTGCGCCATATCCAGTTTGGCAAAAATACAACCCTGCCCCAGGGAATGGAGCAGATGTTGTACAACAGGGACTGGATATGGGTTTGCTTGCAAGGCGAGGTTGATGGTGGATTTGTAGTCGGCACAGACCCTAATGGAGCCGTCGGGCTTCACCGGAATGACAATTGGGGTCTCCCACGGTGAATGGTCGACTGGCTCCAGTATGCCCTGTGCCACGAGCTTGTCGAGCTCGGCTTCAACCTTGGGCCTTAAAGCAAAAGGCACCCTGCGGGCCTTCAGTCTGATGGGAGCAACCTGGGGATCCAAGTTGAGAGAGATAGGGTTACCCTTGTACCGGCCCAGCTGGCCATCAAAAATGTCAGCGTAATCTGACAAAACTAATGCCACATCAGCAGAAGTGTCTGTCATGGAATGAATTCCATGTATTGAGAGACCCAGTGGGCTGAACCAATCCAAACCTAGAATGGATGGCAAGGGCTTAAGCACAATTAAAACAGGCAAAGTTGTACAATGCTGCCCATAAGAAACTCTGACATTATAGGAACCAACAATAGAAATGCTAGACCCCTGATAGTCCTTTAGGATAGAGTCAGGAGGAGAAAGGTGACAGCGTTTAACATGGGGGCACAAAAGAGAAAATTTGTCCCAAGATAACAAGGATTTGGAAGCTCCAGAGTCTACTTCCATGTTGCAAGGTTGACCTTCGATCAATGGAGTGACAATTATCTTGTTCGTACCCTCTGAGGAAGAATTGATGGAGACATCAGGAAGCGGCAGGCCAGCTTGCTTGACGTTGAAGCAATCATCCTGTCGCTGAGCAGACGCGCGGGGCTGAGGACTCCTGTTTGAAGCAGCTGTCCCATAAGGAGGTGGAGGAGCAGACGATGCAGCTGTAGCAGGCTGAGCAGCTCTACAAACTTTGGCCAAATGTCCTTTTTTTCCGCAACGGCGGCACTCTGCAGCCTTAAAGGGGCAGGAAGCCCTGGCATGCGGACCACCGCAGCTAAAACAGGCATTTGAATTAGAAAGTGGACAGCTGATAGACTGCTGCTGACGCTGTTGCTGTCTGCGGGGCTGTGCCCCAATCCTGTCCACCTGTAAATTAAGTAAATAGTCTGGAAGAGGGGCAAGCTCATCAATTAAATTGGTGATGTACGTTGGCTGTTGTAGTGGAGGAGGGACCAAGGCAGTTGAGGCTTGACCCATTGGTAAACTGCCAGCAACTGTCATCTGCGCCAGGTAACGTTCTATCTCGCTGGATGACGAATCTGCCAACTCCGCAGCGCGAGCCTCATCTATGGCATAAACTAACGTGACTTTAGGCTTGCCCAAAAGCCGGCGTCTGAGGAAAATGTCTTTTAATCCACAGACAAATTGTTCTGCAAGGTTAGCCTCTAAGTCAGGAAAATCGCACTGTGCTGCAGCAACTCTTAAAGCTTGCAAAAACTGGTTGACATTCTCTGCAGGCTTTTGGACGCGCCTGCGGTAAGCAAAACGTCTTGCTATTTGGGAGGGGGTAGGGGCATAGTAAGCCTGAAGCCCATCTGTGAGCTCTTGCCAGGAGAGGTCATAAACCGCTCTTGGGGCGGCAAAAGACCTTGCGGTGGCAAACATTTCCGGACCGCAAGCTGTAAGGAAAAATCCGCATTTTCGCGCTTGAGAATAACCCTGGCGGTTATTTGCGATCAGAAAGCACTCAAACCTTTCCAGGAATGCTTCCCAAGTCTCACCTCCGACTCCAAAAGGTGCAAAAGTAGGCATACCAGCCATGACGGTGAGGAGAACTCTAAACAACTGAGAGAAGAAAATTGCAGTTGATTTTCTTCAGGTTACAGGTCCCCAGTCTTCGTCGCCAGTATTATAACTGAAAAACCAGGCAGGTTCTTTAAAACACTGTAACCCTTTATTCAGTAGCTGAAGGAGTGTAACAAAACTCGCAACAATGTAATAATTGAAGTCGGCTAGGCGGCAGCAGAAGCAGCTGAAACAATGTAGCAATCAGCAAGGTGGTTGCTCTAACAAGACAGTTAACTGTTAAAACGGCTTGCCTTTTATACTGCAGGCAGCTGGCTCGTGTTACAGCTCGCGCGGATGACAGCTCGGCAACTGACAGGCGCGTCTGATTGGCTAAGACGCGCCTGGCTGCTTCCGAGCTGTCATTCGTAACAGCGAGGACTTTCTTCAATACACAACACAAACCCTTTCTGAGGGGCGTATGATTTCACCCCCCAGGCTAGGGGATAGAATAGCTGGACCATTTTTGGGAGGGAGCATCAATAGCCACTCGGTCTTGTCGGGATTGAGTGCAAGCTTGTTCATTCCCATCCAGACACTTACAGCCTCTAGGCACTGGCGCATCACTTCTACTGCTTCACTGAGTTGGGATGGGGCGGACAGATACAGTTGCGTGTTGTTGGCATATTTGTGGTATTTAATCCCGCGCCGTAGTATGATCTCACCCAGGGGCTTCATATAGATGTTAAATAGGAGGGGAGACAGGACCGAACCCTGCGGCACCCCATAATTGAGGGGCCTAAGGGTCGACCTCTGCCCTCCAACCAACACCGACTGCGACCTGTCTGAGAGGTAGGAGGAGAATCACCGTAGGATGGTGCCTCTCACTCCCACCTCCCGTAACCATCGCAGAAGGATACCATGGTCGATGGTATCCAAGGCCACTGAGAGGTCAAGGAGCACTAGGATAGAGGAGTGACCCCTATCCCTGGCTCTCCAGAGATCATCGATCAATGCGACCAAAGCAGTTTCCGTGCTGTAACCAGGCCTGAAACCAGACTGAAAGGAATCCAGATAATCGGTTTCATCCAAGGACCACCGGATTTGAAAGGCCACCACTTTCTCAACAACCTTCCCTACAAAGGGGAGGTTGGAGACTGGACGATAGTTACTTAAAATGGCTGGGTCCAGAGAGGGCTTCTTCAGGAGGGGTCTCACCACCGCATCCTTTAGGAGGAGTGGGAAGGATCCCTCCCAGAGAGAGGTGTTAACTATCCTCTGGATCCAGCCACGTGTCACCTCCCTGCTGGTCGAGACCAGCCAGGAGGGGCACAGGTCCAGTATACAGGTGGAGGCACTCACTGCTCCCATGGCCTTGTCCACTTCCTCAGGAGTGACAAGTTGAAACTCGCTCCATAAAATCCGCTCAAGACCTTCCCCCAGTACCTCGGCTGGTACTGTGCAATTAGAGTCCAGATCTGTCCAAATCCGAGCGACTTTATCCATTAGAAACTGAACAAATTCCTCAGCTCTACCTTGTAAAGAGTCACAGGAGGGAGCGGGTTATTCTAAACACGGCGGCTGGGCGCGATTCAGCGGATGCAATAAGAGTGGCAAAATGTGCACATTTCACCGCCCGTATTGCCACGAGATAGGTCCTGATAAAGGCTCTCATCAGTGCTCGGTCTGATTCAGAGTTACTGGCCCTCCAGCGGTGCTCTAGGCATCTCTTTTGGCGCTTCATCTCCCGGAGTTCCTCGGTAAACCAAGGAGCCCTCCTGGATCCGCAACCTCGGAGAGGCCGCAAAGGTGCAATCCGGTTTATAGCCCCCGCCGCCGCTGTATTCCAGGCAGCGACTAAGGACTCCGCCGGACTGTGGAGAGCGTCAGGTATTTCTCCAAGCGCCGTCTGAAATCCCATAGGGTCCATCAGGCCCCTGGGGCAGAACCAAATCAGTTCCCCCTCCCTACAGTGGGGGATTGATTTCCGAAAGTCAAGCCTCAGTAGGGAGTGATCTGACCATGACAAGGGCAAGATCTCAATGCCCTTCAAATCTAGATCACGTCTCCACTGCTCCGAGTGGAATACGAGGTCAAGCGTGTGACCCGCTGAGTGAGTCAGACCCCAAATTACTTGGGTCAAGTCCATGGCTATCATGGAAGCCATGAACTCCTGTGCCCCATCAGAGTGCTCGCCGAGCGAAGGCAGGTTGAAATCCCCCAGCACCATAAGCCTGGGGAATCCTACCGCCAGGTCGGCTACTGACTCAAGGAGTGAGGGGAGGGCTGTTGCAACGCTGTTGGGAGGTAGGTTTGTTAACAACAAGCCCACTTGACTCGCGAGGTCCAACTTCACCAGCAGGGACTCACACCCGACAAGCTCTGGAGCAGGGATCCTACGAGGAACTAATGACCCTCGGATGATGACAGCCACTCCCCCACCCCTTTACTGGGGTCGCAGCTGATGAAGCACCTGAAACCCTTCTGGGCACATTTCAGTGAGGGGGACTCCTCCCTCCGGGCCCACCCAGGTTTCAGTAATACATGCCAGGTCTGCCCCCTCGTCTAATATTAGGTCCTGGACGAGGGGAGCTTTGTGAACCACAGACCTGGCATTTAGCAACAACAGCCTGAGACCAGGGCCCTGACAACTCTCGCCATCTGGTCCTGGAGTGGAGCTAACAGGGCCGGAAGGGGGGATCGCTGCGACGTAACGAACACTCCTTCCCCAGTAATGGCTAGCCCTGAAGTTCCCATTGTACCTGCCCCTCCCCGTAATGACCGTATTGCTCCAGCCCACCCCCGCACCCATTGACCCCATTTCGCCTCTCACAGCCTCCACTCCTTCCGGCAGGCGATTTGTATCAGTCATTCTAGGACGGGAGGTAGGCCTGGGCCCCCTACCACTTCTGCAATAGCACTCAGTGGAGGAGGCACCAGGTTGTACTCCCAGTCCTCTCATACATACACAACCACTCACCTATACATTCCCCACATAAGTCAGTTAAAACACAGAAAATACAACAATAATGGGATTTTAAAAAGTGGGTACAGACATCAAACAGGCACACCATTCACACCACATTCATAAAATTTGCGGAGCACTGCGCTAGTGCGGTTTAAAATAGTCAGTGGTGTGGAGGGAGAAGGGAGAGCTGCTCCGCCCCTCTCCCTTCCTCCAAGTCCCAGAAAGACACCCAAGGCCAAAGGTCCAATGTCTGTGTTGGGTGAGATGGATATAGATGGAGGGGGGCAGGGCGTAAATGCCAAATGTTAACATGCAGCCACTTCGCAGTCTCACACCCTCCAGATCAGGATGTAATTCAAAACAACAGCCAACAACAGTCCATAGGAGGTATATAGCTGGTATGCAGGGGAATGTTTTATCTTCCCCCTCTCCTATATGCCTGAAAGGGTCCAAAGTCTGGGGGTCCAAAATTTGTTGGTGCTGGAACAGATTGAAAGGAAGGTGGGTGCGTCGGTTGTTAAGATGCCAAGTCCCCACCCGTGTTTCTGCCATCCTCTTGCGCTCCTTCCATAAACCAAATGCACCACACATACACAGACCATGGTGCCCTAGGAGTTGTATTCGATGGGCGCTGTCCGAGTTGGTGTTCCAGAGGCAGTGACGGTTAGCAAAACGGTCGGAGGAGGTTAGATGTTGAAGGCCAAAAACGGATGGTTGCAGGCCAGGATAGTAGAGAGTCAATGCTGGGCAAGGGAACAGATGGAGGCTCTGAAGCAGTGGGGGCAAGCAGAAGACAAAAGTTTGTTAAAGTATAAAGCCCAGACACGCAGAGGAGCAAAGGGGAGAGGCTGCGATGGCGAGGGAGGCAAGCAAGATGGAGGGAGGGGGGCGTCCAAGGAAGGCTATGGCGGCGGCAACTACAGCCAGCCACCCGATCCGCCCGATCCCGGTCAGGTCCAAATAGATAGCTCCCCACTTCTCCGGGGTGATGATGAGTGGTAGTGTCCATAATAGGGTCCCCAATGCTCACCGCTTGGCTGGATAGAATCAAAGAATGCCGAAATCAGATGAGAACGCAGCTGTCAGCAGCGCAGCGACGCCATCTCCCCCTCCAAGCAGCGCGAGTAACTCCGTGGCCGCTGAGGATTACGCCATTCGGGATCACTCAGAAGTGGCAATTCTTCCGGATGACTAGCCCTCTCGTGTTCCCTGGGTTCCAGTCCTCCCAGGGGACCTTTTTAGATGGATTTCTGGCAGATTCCGAAGGCTCTCCAGGACTCCATTTTGCAAATATACTATCAACTTTCTCTTGACAAATAAAGGTTGATGATTATATGTGCACCTAGACCAGGGGTGTCAAACTCAAGGCCCAGGGGTTGGATCTGGCTTGCAATGTGGTCGGATCTGGCCTGTGGGGCAGTCCTGGAAAATGTAAGGAGACAGCCTGCATTGCTTCAGCCCGGACTATGCAATGTGAAGAGGAAACATGCCAGCAGTTTGGGGAATGGTGTCAAGCTGGCCACACCCACCCAGTCAGCCACACCCACTCATTCCCAAAGTCAACCACAGCCCTGATGCAGCCTCAGTGAAATTGAGTTTGGCACCCCTGAACTAGACAATCCATCCATGACGCCTTAGGTCAGTGATGGCGAACCTTTTCGGCACCGAGTGCCAAAAAGAAAGTACTTTGTTTGCTCATCTGTGCCGTGACCAGGGAAAGGAACTTCTGATTGAACTTTGGTTTCCAGCGCACGTATGCACGCTGGCCAGCAAGTCTTCCAATTACTGCCGCACATGCACACATGCTGATCAGCTGTCCGGCTTGCATGCACACGCCAGAAAATGGAAGACCAGCTGATCATTGTGTGCCCATGCGTGCCAGGAACCTGGAAGAGGAATGGGCGATTCCGCGTGTGCCAGACAACATGGCTCCGCATGCCACTTCGGGCACATATGCCATAGGTTCGCCATCATGACTTTAGATCATCCTTTCGGAGATATTTCCTTATCTGATTCTTTATTACCTTCAACAATAACACAAAATGTAATGCAGAGCCTTCACTGAAAGACTGCAATATATTCAGGGATGTATTTGCCTTGAAAATAACAGGTGTTGATATGTATACTATAGTCAAATGTCAGCATAGGATATATTGTATTATATATTGTATTATGTCATAGACTACTTTATGATAATATTGTTCATTTTTTTTAATTTGTCATGTCAAATTTTTAATCCCACAGTCATCATGCTGTGCATTCTGTTACTCCATTTGAAATGCTTTGGTTTAAAGGTTTTGCCCTATGGCGCATTGTATCACCTGGTTAATGGTTACAGGAATCAGAGTTTTAGTAGTATGTAGATTAGACAACCCATGCCTGTTGAGTCATAGATTCAGAGACATTTCTTTACTAGATTTCTAAATGCTTTCAATGATGACAGAACTTCTAGTGTACAATACTCACTGAAAAATCTGAGATATATCAACCTTATCTATCTTCAAAATAGCCTATGTTAAACTGTAGAGCACAGTGAAATATGAACACAGGATATTTGTTTGTTTGTTTGTTTGTTTGTTTGTTTATAACTTTTATATAGCCATACATTTTTCTACCGACTCTAAATGGCTCTCAATCAAGGATTTAAAGATTTATAAAATCATTTAAATGCACAACCATTTAAAACATAAGACATTAAAATAACAAAAACATGGGATCAATCCCATGTTATGACATAAATATGCTTTATGATAATATTTATGTCATAAAATGTTTTATAAAATTTGTCACATTTCAATTTCTTGGGAGCCATGGATCCTTGATTTTAGACACATCCTATAAGCCCATTTAAGGCACCTTGGTTCAAAACGTTTTGGCTTATAGTCCATTGCTTCACCCAGTTAAAGGTTACAGGAATTATAGTAGTATATAGATATCTATTTCTTTTTCCTCATATTTAAATGTATCTGTAGTCCTGAAATCATCCAAAGATGAGTAAGTTGGGTGGGAATGGCTTTGCTTAAGATCTTCCTTTCCCTGACCTGTTTCAGCAGGATTAGAAAGAATTCCAAAAGCCAAGTTTTGCATATTTTCCATAACTTGTCAGAAAGAAAGAAAGAAAGAAAAACATGCCTGAACCCTGTTTCAGAGCAAGCATTCAAAGGTGAGATGAATAAAGGTTTTAGAGTAAGAACTCAATCCTGTATTATGGAAAGCTGAAGCCTTTCCCTCCAGATTTTGGTATGCATTTGCCCTTATGTTAATTAATAACTTAGCATTTAATAACCAATACTTTTTGTAGGACAGGATAATTTATTGAAAGCATTTCCTCTCTATAGTGTTCATATACTTCCTAAAACATCACCTCTGTTGTTAACCCTTCATCCCACACACTTTTTAAAAATGGAGTGGCGAACGGGGGATCAGCTTATCTGATAGTGCTACTAATACTCCTTGTCAGGGCAGGTACATGCATGTTGGCAGTGGACAATCTTCTTGGGGATGTTAAACAGTCGCTTTTGAGTAGTGTATTTGAAGAATTCCCACTTCAAGGCTGGGGTTTAAAACTACAGAATTTGAAGAAGGGAAACTTAGAATTTCCCACTTGACATTACAAAGAGAATCCATCAAAAATCAAAGTGAACTGGGCACCTGTTTACAGCTTTCAGAATGATGGGGAACTATGTTCTATTTCTACTCAAATTATATAGCAGTTATATCTTGTTTACATATCTATTCATTTAAATAGGTGCATATGCATAAGGTCAGTGCTTGAATAGGGAAAAGAAAGAAGAAAGATGAAAGAAGAGGAGGAGGAGGAGAAAGAGGATAAGAACAGGAAGGAAAGAAGGAAAAAGAACAAAAGAAAGAAGTAAATAGAAATATGCTGGCTGGGGAAGTCCACACATCATACAATTTCCAGGTTGAGAAATACCGCCCTAGAGTGAGTGTAATCGATTAAATAAATAAATAAAGCCCAACCCTTGCTATAAAGCTTTTACTGTCGTCCTTTTCCATTTGCAATAACAATGTGATATCCTGCAAATCTCTCCCACCCTCAGAGGAATTAGAAATGACAACAGAAAGAGAGAAAACCTCCAAAATGAACCAATTCACCTCAGTTCTCCACCCACTAATAGCTCAACACTCCATGCCCAATTAAAGCAAATTACAGGACTTGATTGTTTAAATGCAGGGGAAGAAAAACACTTCCAGACTTTCTAGCACATCTGTTGCCTGTACAGAAAGAAGCCGATTAACATATTTTTTTAGATTTTTTTTAAATCCCACCCTTATTATTTTTATAAATAACTCAAGGCAGTGAGCATACCTAATGCTCCTTTCCTCCCCCTATTATGAATATTAAAATTGCAGATGGCAGAGTGAAGGTATGAACTGGGTAACATTGAGAGGACTTTAAAGTAGAATTTCACTGTTGAACATCTCAGTGCCCACACCCTGACAAACACACAGACCCATCAATAATACAAATAGTGCTAGGCAGATAACTGTTGAAAATCTAGCTCTTGGGGAGCTTCATTCTACCCACTGGGTGGTGTTTATCCAGTTCAACAAGTTCCTGCATAGGGTGCGGTACTGCTGCCAAGAGGCTGGATTTTGAGACTGTTCTTCCTGCTTGTTCTCTCACTCACACACAGGTTTAGATTAGACAGTAGGCACTGTGGTTTGGGACTTCTGCTCCAAGCAGCCTGTGGCTGTGACTGATTGCTCTGCTCCATGGCCACTTCCAACCATAAAGATCAGGTATTGGGTCTTCAGTCAGATGTTTGGTGTGGATTGAGTTACCTAAATCTCTGGAAGATGCTGATAGTAACTGTGATTTATTTCCAGGCATGGATCCCCAAATATTTCAAGAAGAAAGTCTGCACAACTTTCATTGAGCAACCTAGTGATATAGGGTGAGTAAAGCTTGATTTTCTTTCTCTGTTCTTTGAAATATATGTAAGCGGGCACTTCTAACACCCTCTGAGGCTCATTTACAGTTTAGCATTTCTAGTTTTTCTCTCAAATCTGCACTTTGATCCCCATGCGAGACGAGCTTCACTCATGCTAACCATATTTTACATTTCAGCACTGCTAAACTCTGGGTAGAACATTTGGCTCAATATATGGAGGGCATCCTACGTGCCATGATTTATTCCAGTAATTTTCTCTTTCTCACCATTGGTTTAGTCATCTTTGGAATTAAAGCATTGCCTCAGGATCTGGCTAGTGAGTTGTGAGAGAACGTTAGCTACGATTTCCCTGGGCATCCCTCTGTTTTGGAAAACAGAGTTGTGGGTGCCTGAATCCTTATATTGGCTTCCTAAAACAATCAGCTTTAGTCAGGTGACATGGAGAATTATTTTTGTTGATGCCTAAACAAGATGCAAATTAAATGAATTTTTAAATGGCAATGTGAAATGTCATCTTGTCATCTTGTCTTTTGGTAATAAAATTCTATTTCTAACCAGCCTTCCACACAGTTTCCCTCTGTTTTGCTCTCTCTTGTTCTCTCTGCCTCCTGCCACTTCCACTCTCCCATGGCTTCAATTCCTAGTACCTTTTTTGTTTCTTCATCCATGACTCTCTTTCATCTCTGCCCTTGTTGTAATGCTTTAACTCCCTTCTCTTTCTGAAGTTGTTGAATTACATTTTAAAATGCATGAACATCTCTGAAAGATGCTAGAAGGTGCAGTAACATTCAGATTGAAGTATTTATATTTGGCAACAATTATCCTATCCCATAAACATCATTACATTGCATAGCTCCCTAAATATGTATTTTGTGTATTTTGTCATTTCTTTTATTGTTTATATTCCAAATATCACTTTCTGAGCAGGTCCATCTTGAATCTTCTTTTTCTGAAGTTAAGCTTACATTGTTCCTTTAAATTTCCAAATTCGCCAAATTCTTTGTCCTTCCCGAATATCATTCAATTTGCTTATATCATGAATAAGGGATTTGTTCACCTTCACAAATTCTTGACACCAACTTCCTTCAGCATCAACCATTTTGGCCAGTAGCCAGAGATGCCAGGAACTAGAACCAAATGTCTACAAAGCCATGAGTTTGTTCTGTATCATTACACACACACACACACACACACATATTCCCCCCTGACTATATCTGAACATTACTATACGTTACCTATATCTGAACATTACTGAATTACTGAGCAAACTGGAAAGCCAGTTTGCAATAGTAATTAAGACACCAGGCTAGAAACTGGGAGATTGTGAGTTTTAGTCCTATCTTTGGCCCAAAGCCAGCTGAATAAGCTTGAGCCAGTCATTCTCTCTCAGCCTTAGGAAGGAGGCAATGGCAAACCAGTTCCAAAATCTTGCTAAACCAAATGCAGGGACTACTCTCCCAGATTCAACATTGACACAACAGAACAACCCCTCCCAAAGAAAAACCTCACTCGGCTGAGCATTAAAATATGTAAAAGATAAAGGAGAATTTGTTTATTCATTTATTGATACTTCATATTTCTGAACCACCCATCTCCCTCAAGTTGTTATACTCGGTCTCAGAGTTATAGGTGCAACTTTGTTCTGATCCCTTCTCCATCAATCTGTTTCACAGTGCCTCCGATTTCTGCCAGTGTGGCAGCCCTCGCAAAAACCATACATCAGTAGCCATAGAAGATGCTTTTGGAGCAGCCATTGTCAGCAAATGGGACTCAGCACAACATACCACAGAGAGGCCAACGGATGCATATGGGGAGGTAGAATTTCTAGGCACTGGCCGTAGACCAAGCAAGGTGAGCTTGTGATAGGACAAGAGCTAAACTAAGGATCCCAGAGGATGAAGTTAGGATTATGGCAGGAGATTGTGGAGCTAAAGGCAAAGCAACTATTTCCCAACCCTAAATGTAATGACAAGAAGGATGGTATATTTAGTCAGGGATGGCCCAATGATGGGATATTACAGGATAAAGCAGGAGCAGCTCAGAAGGACGTGCGACATCCTGAAGTAGGATGAAGATCCATGATTCCCTTCATTGTTTTCACCTGCCAAATTTACCCTTGTATTGACCATATCTTGTGCCTGGCTGTTAAACTGGCCACTTTCTAGATAGCTGTTTGAATGGGTGCTCATAGCAATGAATTGCCATACGGGCTATCTTCGCAGGTAAGTATCCCAGATCTCTTAAAAAGGAGCATCTGGCAAAGTCTCTCAAAGTCATATAGGACTAGTAGGAAGAAAGACAATGAGTCCAGAGAGTAAGATACATGGAGTGTAACAAAAATTGATGACTCTAGATAAAACTATTCAAGGTTTGTACTAGGCTCTTTGGTCTAATCCTTTGTTCTCCCTTGCAGTTCATTCGCCTCTCTGACTCATCTGATCCTGCAAATGCTTATGCTTTAGTAACGCATCACTGGAAAATCCCACACCCCAACTTGGTGGTGTCGGTGGTGGGAGGTGAAGGTGAGGGGCCTGTAAGGGCCTGGCTCAAAGATGTTCTGAGAAAGGGGCTGGTTAAAGCAGCTCAAAGCACAGGTAATCTCTTCCTGCGGTTTGATTTAATTTTACTAACCATTTTAAACATCACTGCAGAACAAGGGGCTGAAGCTTTTGAAGGAAGCCAATAGCTAGTTTGATGTGGGATACATTTGAATAACAATGGTCGAGTATGCTAGCGTATCTTTGCTATTGAAACAGAGGGAAAAGGCTTTCTTGAAAGGTTATTGAAAGATATGTGTGCATATTACATAGCAACTAGGTAAACGTAGGTAAACATGCTTCTTAGTTTAGGTTTCTTGAATACAAAAAGAATAGGAATATCTAGCATGTTTTATAATAGTGTATTTTCAATGTTATACGAATCTGACTTGTTCTGTTTTGCTGTAATTTTTTTAATTACAGATGGAAATTACTGGTTAACTGCTTTGCAGTTATTAGAAACGTTCAGAAAGATGGGTTTTATAGCACTGGGTGAATTTCCTTCTCTCTCTCTCTCTCTCTCTCTCTCTCTCTCTCTCTCTCTTTTAGCAAAAGAAGTTTTAAAATACAAATTTAAGGATTTTAAATCTTGATTTAGACACAGCCCAAGGTTGATTAGAATGTTGACTTTGTAAACTTGCAAATGCAATAAGGATCCAGGTGGCTTTGAAATAAGATTCTGAAATTTCTTATAAGAATCTTTCCTGTGGGAAAGTGCTGTTATGTTCTATTTTTTAAAAAAATGATAAGATGGAAAGGTTGAACACTCGAGGGAACACAAAGAATCTAAACATTACTCTTAAAAGAGAAGAAGATTTAAATTTGACTTACTAATGCAGAATGAAACAAAATACTTAACACAAGACACATTGAAGGATATTTTTGAACAATGGACCCAGAAGTTGATTGTAAGAATGTTACCATTATAGATCATTTTAAAAAGATATTGTGGAAGAGAAAAAAGATTCACCAGACAAGATTGAAATTGATCTGAAAGTGGTTTTTAAAATGAAAGGCTATAAAAATATATGCAAAAAGGTGCTGCACTGGATATATAAATAAAACTATTAAAAGGAATATGCTAATAACAAACTAAAAGAGTGATGTGGATAGCTTTCTTATATTGGATTTACAAAAGAGTTAAAATTTTGAATTCTTTTGTGAGGAAAAAATGAATAAAAATCAAGTTCTAGGACATTGCATAATACAGAATTTAATTTATGAACTGTATATACTGCTGGTAACAATAAAGTCTTCAGTTTGCTGAGTGGCGAATTATGTCTGCTTGATCTAGCTGCTTCTACTAACAAGATGTGCAGGAAAAATACTGTAACCTTTGTTCCATGCTTGGCAAACTGTATGCATTTGATCAATACTTTTCTGATACAACCTATTGCATGAGTAAAGAAAGGTGTGGAGGGATAGTGTAATTATTCAGCAGGGAGCACACTTGCATGGACAAATTTCTCCCTCCCTTAAGGGTGCCTTTTTTATATGCATAATAGAGGAGTTTCTGCTTGTGTAATAGCAATCATGTTTGAAAAGATAACGCTGAATCTATGGATGGGTGGGTGCTGGTTCTAACCTGATTGATCCTTTAATGGGTACCTTTTTGAGATAAGAGTTCATACTGTAACATGGACTAAGATTACAATTTGTTTAATGGTCATACACGGCCATTTCTCAGTCATGTGAGCTATTATAACAGATCGAGCTGTGTGATAGTAATAAAGGAAATGTTCAGGTATAATTCTGATAGCTTGGTTTAGGATTTCACAGTGTGGCCAAAAAGCCTGATCATGTTTTTCATCATAATTTCTTAAACTGTCTTGTGATCATTTAAAAACAGAATAATACTTAATTTAGCCCATATGCTTATAAAGTTCTTACTATATTTATTGCTCCTATGCAGGTGCCTGGATTATGACAAGTGGTCTCCAAGATGGTGTCGGCCGGTATGTGGGGGAAGCAGTGAGAGACCATGCTATGGCCAGTACCAGCCGCAGCACTCATGTTGTAGCAATGGGCATTGCTCCATGGGGTATCGTTGAGCAGCACCATTCTCTTGTGAACCCCAAGGTAGGTGGGCTAGAGAAGGAAAATGCTAATAGGGATAATGAATGAAGGCTGGGAAGTTTAACACAGAGTTACAGATTGAGGTGGGTGAGGTCCTAAGACCATAGGTACCTCCTGGAACCTATATACATGGTCCATAAGAGCCCCCACTCACGTTTAATATAAAAAATGGGAAAATAATACATGAAGAGTCAATTACTTTAAATGTATTTGAATAATTTGGTTAAATTAATCCAATTAATTATCACAGTGCTGGCTTTACCAATTTCCCGCCCCCCTCGCAATGCATGTTCTATATCTCCCACTTAATTCTTGATCTCTCAAAAGTTGAGTTCCTAATTTACCTCAAAGGGACAAAAGACAATAATGCCTGTCTTTATCTCGTTTGATTAATCTGCTTCTTTTTTTATCCTAAAGGGTTCCTTCCCAGCACATTACCCCAGGACAAACCCCGTGAGCCCTTTCTGCCCTCTAGATGCCAACCATTCTGCCTTCTTCTTGGTGGACAATGGGACACTGGGGAGAGCAGGTGGAGAGGCCGCCTTCCGAGCCCGTTTGGAACGCTATATTGCCCAGCAGAAAGTGGGAGCTGGCGGTGAGGAATTTCTTATATAAACAGGAACATAAAACATGGAACAGGACGTTACCCTGTTTACCATGCTTCCTGCAACAGACTAATAGTATTTTCTTATCTTCAGATGCATCAGACTTCAGTTTCTATAACCCTTAGATAGCTAAAACTAAAGAACATACGAATTGCAATTTAATATATTTGAAAGTCACCAGATTTCTGTGTTCTGTTCTACATCTTTTAAAATGTGGCCAAAAAGCTAGCTTTCTCAGGATGCAGTATAAGCTCTGTGGTCAGGTGCCTGCCTGGAGGTGAGACTTCATCCAGACTTAACTTTTATACTCTCCTCTGGTTCCACTTCCTTTCATTTTTGCATCTTTACTTTACGAGAAGAAACCCCACCTGTTTTGTAAATCTCTGACTCTAATCTGCTTGCTGACTCCACTGTGTCTACAATAATAGTTTATCTTTCCTGTTGATCGGAGGATACCCTCCAATTCTTTAAGAAATACAATGTACTGGCAAGCCTCATTACATATACTTTGCATCTAAATATTAATCCTGTTAATTACTCCCAAGGCAGACCACAACCAGAGAGCTGTTCTGGTTAATGAATATTTACTCAAAATTATATGGATTGTTCTCCTATATCTTTATGCCCCAGATCAACTTTTTTTTATAGAAATTTGTTTTCTTCTGCACTGAGCCTGAAAAGCTAGGCAGTTTTGAACTGGGATAATACTTACACAAGGAAAGGAGTCCCTGTAGATTTTACTCAGCTAGTCAGTGCTGACTAAAGGGGGCCGTGCTCATCTCCGTTTCAAGGCCGTTGAGCCAAGGCTATTGGAAGATGTTTCTGTGGTCAGTGTGAGAGCTATTTCTCCCCAAGTACCTGTTAATTTACTTGCCATTTGTGTGTTTTGAACTGGTAGGTGAGCAGGACCTAGGTGAAGATGGGCACTCACTTTGTTGCTCAATGTTTGGTCAAACCTGGGCTGTAAGCTTTCCAGCTGACAAGCCCAGTTCCTTAACCCTTGAGCCATCACACGGCTCAAGAGATGAGCCTGCACCACCACTTACATGAGAGACTCTAGAAAATCCCCTTGTTGTAGGCAAGACTGAAAAAGTAGGAAAAAAGCACCCCAATAGAAAGCAGTGACAAATCACTTTCATACTAAGGCCAAGAAACAATATGATGTATCTATATCATTCATCAACTTAGCTCAAAATCAACTTAGTTTGAGTGTATCGTTATCTTGGCCTTACTTTCTTGCCCGAGTGGTAGCAAAAAATGTTTGCATTTGAACTTCCAAGATCGTTTTACTCGGACTTGGTTTGGCCACTGTTCCCTTAACTAATTTCCTCCCATTTTGCCATTCCTCCACCCTATAGGTGAAGGGAGCATTGAGATTCCTGTGTTGCTGCTGCTCATCAGTGGGGACTCAGCCATATTCAAGGTAAAGGAATTGGGATGTTGTGGAAGAAGATGAAGTGTCTTGAACAGAAATAGTTTCATCGTCAGACTTTAGGGAAGTGTTCCATAGTTCCACTCCAAGGATAAGAGGGTTAAGCTAACACATTTGGATGTGAAGGAATGTAACCTTCTTTTTCCAGTGAAAGAGTGCTCCATAAAAAATTTGGGAGAGAGAACAAAATTAATTTCAGGAGAAAGCAATAATAAAATTATTGTCCAAAGTTGCAGTTACCTAAATATGCTGGCTTAGGAAGACAAAGAACTGAAGAAATGAATAGACCAAGATAGAAACTTTGGTTTTCCTATGCATAGAATACGTACTATGGGGGAAGTGTGTAGCAATAGCAATAGCAGTTAGACTTATATACCGCTTCATAGGGCTTTCAGCCCTCTCTAAGTGGTTTACAGAGTCAGCATATCGCCCCCACAGTCTGGGTCCTCATTTTACCCACCTCAGAAGGATGGAAGGCTGAGTCAACCTTGAGCCGGTGAGATTTGAACCGCTGAACTGCAGATAACAGTCAGCTGAAGTGGCCTGCAGTACTGCACCCTAACCACTGCGCCACCTCGGCTCATAAAATCTCTGATGCAATTCATTTGTGTTAAAAAAAACAAAGAGGAAGGAAAGATTCTGACAACAGAATATAGACAAGGCATTCTGGAAACAAACCAAGAGATGGAGAAAAGGATCATGAAATGTGAGATAGCAATTATCCTTATGGAAAAAAGTGTAAAGGGAAATATATATCCAGGTTTTGAATTCTTAAAGATAGGTGAGATGATAACAATGAGAGGAGAGAGTTAAAGATGTGAAATCATGGGAGTTGAGAACAGCAATGAACCTGATTAGATGTGAACAAATTAAAATTCAGAGGTCAAAGAGGAAGACAATGAGGAATGGCTGCGGTTGATGAAGCTGGTTGGGGATGATCAGAGAAGATGAAACACTGGATTGAGGAAGGCTGCCTTTGTAGCTCCTTCCTAAAGTGCACGTTACTAACATCAGTTGCTTCTGTCTTGTTCATTTCCTAAGCGTGTATCAGAGGCTGTGCATGCCTCCATTCCCTGCCTCCTCGTAGCTGGATCTGGGGGAGCAGCAGACTGCTTGGCTGAGTTGTTGGAAGAGACACAACCTGGAGAGTCCTTGAAAACTATGGCAATGAAGAAAATGCAGGGAAAATTCCCACAACATGACTTGGAGGAGTTGGCTGAGCAGGTAGGACTTAGTATGTAATGCCTTTCCATCTCTCCTCTTCTTTCCGTCTTTGTTTGTCTGTCTGTCCATCCCCCCTCTCCCTCCCGCCTCTCTCTTCCAAGATAAGTGTACTGACTTTTCTACATGTCTTCTTTTCAGGTGGAAAGCATTGGGAATCTGAGGGAGTTGGTGACTGTCTATTCAGACCAAGAAGGTTTGGAAGAGTTTGAGACTGTCCTGCTTAAAGCTCTAGTGAAAGGTAATTAGTTCAGCACATAATACAATACAATAGCTGAGTTGGAATGGACCTTGGAGGTCTTCTAGTCCAACCCCCTGCCTAGGCAGGAAACCTTATACTGTTTCAGACAAATGGCTATCGAACATCTTCTTGAAAACTTCCAGTGGTGGGGCATTTACAACTTCTGGAGGCAAGCTGTTCCACTGATTAATTGTTCTAACTGTCAGGAGATTTCTCCTCAGTTCTAAGTTGCTTCTCTCTTTGATTAGTTTCCACTCATTGCTTCTTGTTCTACCCTCAGGTGCCTTGGAGAATAATTTGACTCCCTCTTCTCTGTGGCAACCCTTGAGATATTGGAACACTGCTACCATGTCTCCCCAGTCCTCCTTTTCATTAAACTAGGCATATGCAGTTCCTGCAACCGTTCTTCATATGTTTTAGACTCCAGTCCCCTAATCATCTTTGTTGTTCTTCTCTGCACTCTTTCTAGAGTCTCCACATCTTTTCTACATTGTGGTGACAAAAACTGAATGCAGTATTCCAAGTGTGGCCTTCCCAAGGCATTATAAAGTGGTATTAACACTTCACGTGATCTTGATTCTGTCCCTCTGTTTATGTAGCCTAGAACTGTGTTGGCCTTTTGGCAGCTGCTGCACAGTGCTGGCTCATATTTAAATGATTGCCCACTAAGACTCCAAAATCCCTCTCGTAGTTATTACTATAGAGCTAAGTACCACCTATTTATTTATTTATTTATTTATTTATTTATTTGTCTTGTATGCCGCCCACTCCCGGAGGACTCCGGGCGGCTCACAAAAGACAAGGGAAAAGGGGGAACAAGACAAAGACAACATATTAAAAACAAAACCAACATTCACAATTTCTATGGAGATAGATGCTTCTCAGCTCCCCCCCAGCCTGCTGGAACAGCCAGGACTTGGCTTTGCGGAAGGCCGGGAGGGTAGTAAGGATCCGGATCTCAACAGGGAGCTCGTTCCAGAGGGCCGGAGCTGCAACAGAGAAGGCTCTCCCCCGAGGAGTCGCCAGCCGACATTGGCTGGCAGATGGAATCCGGAGGAGACCCAACCTGTGCGATCTAATTGGTCTGAGAGAGGTAATCAGCAGGAGGCGGTCTCTCAGGTACCCAGGTCCGATGCCATGTAGGGCTTTATAGGTAGCGACCAGCACCTTGAAGCGGATTCGGAGACTAATAGGTAGCCAGTGCAGTTCGCGGAGGATAGGTGTAATGTGGGTGTACCTTGGTGCACCCACAATCGCTCACGCGGCTGCATTCTGGACTAATTGGAGTCTTTGAACACTCTTCAAGGGCAGCCCCATGTAGAGCGCATTACAATAAACCAGTCTTGAGGTCACAAGGGCGTGAGTGACTGTCTGAAGGACCTCCTGATCCAGGTAGGGTCGCAATTGGTGCACCAGGCGAACCTGGGCAAAGGTCCCCCTGGTCACAGCCGACAGATGGTGTTCTAGAGTCAGCTGTGGGTCCAGGAGGACTCCCAAATTGCAAACCCTCTCTGAGGGGCGTATAATTTTGCCCCCCCCCAGCCTGAGAGATGGAACAGTTGGACAATCTTTGGGACGGAACATCAGAAGCCACTCGGTCTTGTCTGGATTGAGTGCCAACTTGTTTGCTCCCATCCAGACTCTAACAGCCTCCAGGCACTGGCACATCACTTCTACTGCTTCGCTGAGTTGGCATGGGGCAGACAGATACAGCTGCGTATCGTCTGCATATTGGTGATACTTAATCCCGTGCCGGCGTATGATCTCACCCAGCGGCTTCATGTAGATGTTAAATAGGAGGGGGGACAGGACTGAACCCTGCGGCACCCCATACTTGAGGGGCCTTGGGGTCGATCTCTGCCCTCCGACCAACACCGACTGCGACCTGTCCGAGAGATAGGAGGAGAACCACCGCAAAACGGTGCCTCCCACCCCCACCTCTCGCAACCGTCGCAGAAGGATACCATGGTCGATGGTATCGAAGGCCACTGAGAGGTCAAGAAGCACAAGGATAGAGGGGTGACCCCTATCCATGGCCCGCCAGAGATCATCGATCAGCGCGACCAAAGCAGTTTCCGTGCTGTAACCAGGCCTGAAACCCGACTGAAAAGAGTCTAGATAATCGACTTCATCCAAGGACCGTTGGAGTTGCAAGGCCACCACTTTCTCAACAACCTTCCCTACAAAGGGAAGGTTGGAGACTGGACAATAGTTGCTCAAGATGGCTGGGTCCAAAGACGATTTCTTCAGGAGGGGTCTCACCACTGCATCCTTTAGGAGGGGTGGGAAGATTCCTTCCTGGAGAGAGGTGTTCACAATCGTCTGGATCCAGCCGCGTGTCACCTCCCTGCTGGTCGAGACCAGCCAGGAGGGACACGGGTCCAGTATACAAGTGGAGGCACTCACCGCTCCCATGGCCTTGTCCACTTCATCAGGAGAAGACCGTTGAAACTCAATCCATAAAGCATGCTCAAGACCCTCCCCCGGTACCTCGGCTGGTATCGTGCAATTGGAGTCCAGCTCTGTCCGAATCCGAGCGACTTTATCCGTCAAATACTGAACAAATTCCTCAGCTCTACCCTGTAGAGGGTCACCCGCATCCCTCCCTTTCAAGTGGGAGTGGGTTATTCTAAACAAGGCGGCTGGGCGCGATTCGATGGATGCAATAAGGGCGGCAAAATGCAAATATTTCACCGCCCGTATTGCCACGAGATAGGCTCTAATAAAGGCTCTCATCAGTGCTCGGTCTGACTCAGATTTACTGGCCCTCCAGCGGTGCTCTAGGTGTCTCTTTTGGTGTTTCATCTCCCGGAGTTCCTCGGTGAACCAAGGAGCCCTCCTGGATCCGCCGCCTCGGAGAGGTCGCAAAGGCGCAATCCAGTTTAGAGCCCCCGTCGCCGCTATATTCCAAGCAGCGACTAAGGACTCCACCGGATTGTGGACGATAGTGTCAGGTATTTCTCCAAGCGCCGTCTGAAACCCCATTGGGTCCATCAGGCGCCTGGGGCGGAACCACCTAATCGGTTCCTCCTCCCTACAGTGGGGGATTGGCCTCCGAAAGTCAAGCCTCAGCAGCAAGTGATCAGACCATGACAAGGGCAAGGTTTTAATGCCCTTCAACTCTAGATCACATCTCCACTGCTCCGACAGAAATACAAGGTCAAGTGTGTGACCTGCTGAATGAGTCGGACCTCGAATTACTTGGGTCAAGTCCATGGCTGTCATGGAAGCCATGAATTCCTGCGCCCCATCAGAGCGTTCACCAAGTGTAGGCAGGTTGAAATCCCCCAGAACCATAAGCCTGGGGAACTCCACCGCCAACTCAGCTACTGTCTCGAGGAGCGAGGGGAGGGCTGTTGCAACGCTGTTGGGAGGTAGGTACGTTAGCAACAGACCCACTTGACCACCAAGGTCCTGCTTCATCAACAGGGACTCACACCCGACAAACTCCGGAGCAGGGATCCTACGAGGAACTAAAGACCCTCGGACGATGACAGCCACTCCTCCACCCCTTCTCTGGGATAGCGGCTGATGAAGCACCTGAAAACCTTCTGGGCACATTTCAGTGAGGGGGACTCCTCCCTCTCGGCCCAGCCAGGTCTCAGTAATACATGATACTGTACCTGTGCAATTCATTTTTCTTGCCTAAATGTAGAACCTTACTCTTTTCACCATTGAATTTCATTTTATTAAATAGTGCCCAATTTCAAGTTTGTCAAGATTCAACATATATCTCTAAATCTAAGATAGGCAGCTTTTTGCATAATAGCAAAGGATACAAATATGCAGTCCATACGGTGCATTGGACACTTTTACATTAAATTGAAAAGAGAAAAAAAAAACCTTCCATCATCAAACCCAAAAAGGTTTCAGCAGTCTTATGACTGGAATCTCATTGAATAACTGAAATCATACAAGACTTGATTTTATTGATGTGTGTGTTTCTAAAATGTGTTAGCTTAACATATCGTATCCAAGAGTCATAATGCCAGACTTCAATAGTTAGCTTGATTTCCCATTTTTCTCAAACCTTCTTTGAGTGTTAACACCACTTTATAATGCCTTGGTAAGGCCATACTTGGAATACTGCATACAGTTTTGGTTGCTATGATGTAAAAAAGATATTGAGACTCTAGAAAGAGTGCAAAGAGTAACAAAAAGATGATTAGGGGAAACTAAAATATCTAAAGAACAGTTGCAGGAACTGGGTATGTCTAGTTTAATGAAAAGAAGGAAAAGAGGTGGCATGATAGCAGTGTTCCAATATTTCAGGGGCTGCCACAGAGAAGAGAGAGTCGAGCTATTCTCTAAAGTACTTGAAGGCAGAACAAGAAGCAATGGGTGGAAACTAATCAAGGAGAGAAGCAACTTAGAACTAAGGAGAAATTTCCTGACAATTGGAACAATTAATCAGGGGAACAACTTGCCTCCAGAAGTTGTGAATATTCCAACACTGGAAGTTTTTAAGACAATTGTTGGACAACCATTTGTCTGAAATGGTAAAGGAATTTCCTACCTAAGCAGGGGGTTAGACTAGAAGACCTCTAAGGTCCCTTCCAACTCTGTTATTCTGTTTTGTTACATCCCATATTTCATAATTCAGATCCCTTATAGACACCTTATAGATGCCATCATCAGTTATAAATATAAACACAATACAATAAATAATCCTGTATGCATTTAAAAAGAAAAGCACTTAAATCAGGGAGACCTTTTAGGAAGAGAACAATATTAGCCTAAGCTGGTGCAAAATTGGAAGGAGCACTTTTTCCAACTAACATATTTTATTAAAAGACCTAAGCTTTTGTGGGCAGCTCAGAAGAGCCTATGGATTTTAATAAGATTTTTTAGTCAGATGCTATTCCTTCTCATTTTAAATCAGGTGAAATGATTGTGAGCTTCATTCTGTGTGCAGGTAGTCCTTGTCTTACAACCATTTGTTAAATGACTGTTCAAAGTTACAATGGCACTGAAAAAAGTAACTCATGACCGTTTTTCACAGTTACAACCTTTGCAGCATCAAGTGATCAAAATTCAGATGATTGGCAACTGGGTCATATTTATGATGGTTGCAGAGTCTCAAGGTCATGTGATCAACTTTTGCGACCCTCTGTCAAATTGAAGTTAATGGGGAAGCCAGATTCATTTAGCAACCAGGCTATTGATGTATCAACTGCAGTGATTCACTTAACAACTGGGGCAAAAGAGGTCATAATATGGGGCAAAACTCACTTAACAAATTCTGACTTAACAACAGAAATTTTGGCTCAATTGTGGTCATATGTTGAGGACTACCTGTTCTCTGTTTTGGCATGAAGCTACTGTAGTTTCTAAGCCCACCATATGCGGAAAGCATTCAGTTTCTTGATTTTAAAGGAATGCACCATGCCCCCCCCCTCCACATACTATTTGGCATATGGCTGGATCAGGTAAATTGGGGGCTTCAGTAAAAAAAATGATTACCCTTCCTTTTAAATAACTAAACTCGGTTCCAATCAGTTATACTTTTTTTTTTATTAGGAGGAACAGTAATTGTATCTTCTTATTTTAATATAATGGAAGTTAATGTTATATGGAATATTTAGACGTGAGAGTTTTCAGGGGAGCTTGTTCCCAATGGGTGTCTGCTGGATTCACTAAGATTCCTGTTCCTAGAATTGCTGTCCCCAACTACATAAGAAATATCACAAACATCCTAAGATGATAGAACTCCATAAGAAATCTCCCTGACAACTCCATTCTATCTACCATGTATTGCCACTGGCAATAACCTGTATTTGTTATTTATTAAGAGCCATGGTGGCACAGTGTTTAGAATGTAGTACTGTAGGCTACTTCTGCTGCCTGCTGGCTGTCTGCAATTTAGCAGTTCGATTCTTGCCGGCTCAAGATTGACTCAGACTTCCATCTTCCAAGGTCGGTAAAAGGAGGACCCAGATTGTTGGGAGCAATATGCTGACTTTGTAAACCACTTAGAGAGGGCTGTAAAGCACTGTGAAGTGGTATATAAGTATAAATTGCTATTTTCAAATCAGTGGCACAGCCATGAACACACATGGCTCCTAAATATGCAGACATCTTTATGGCTGTCTTAAAATACAATTTTCTCAACTCCCATTCATGAAGCTCCTCCTTTATTTGAGATTAATTGATGAGATAGCATTATATGAATCAATGGAAATCAATCTGGCGTAACATATTATTATGATTTCAACAGCTTGGTTAGACATTCCTATATGACTAGACAGTGACTATGTTATGACACACTTTTGACAGTGGGTGATTTGGAGAATGTACTAGCAATAAAATAAAAGAAATCTTGGAGGTGATGTCATGCACAGATTACATCAGATGCAGGCACCCGTTCCTATCTCTTTCTCACTGAAGATATAGATAATCCTCAGTTTATGATCCTGATGAAGCCTGCTCATTGTGGTCATAATTGACCAACCTGATTTTACAACTTTTTTTGAGACAAGTGATAAGCGAATGCAGCAGTTGCTGAGCAAACCAGTTGTTAGTAAGGATTGGTTCCGTTGAAAATGAGTAACTGCCAGTTTTTGACAAAAACATAACATGCTGTCGTGTGACTGCGGGATGCTGCAAACAATCACAAATGCAGATCAGTTGTCGAGTATCCCAAATGTGGTCATGTGACTGTGGGTGAGTGCCTGTTGGAATTTCAGAACTGGGCCGTAATTATCCCTGGAAAACTCCATCACTAAGCATTGTAAGGTTGTTAAGTTGAGAACTACATATAAACATTGCAAAAACTGACTTAAAAGTGCTGTAACTGTTTTACCAATAGTCAGCCAGGCAGAAAAATAACTGACATTTAAATTATAACAAAACTATGAACAATGATGGCTGTACTTCTTTTCTCTCCTCCTGGCAGCATGTAAGCGGTCAAGCAAGGCCACCTGTTATCTGGATGAGCTACGCCTGGCGGTAGCCTGGAATCGGGTGGACATTGCCAGCACAGAATTGTTCCGTGGGGACATTCTCTGGGAGGTGGGTTGCAAGCATGAAATGCTCTTACTTTTAATACTGGTTTGGAACTGGGAGTGTGTGTGTGTGTGTGTGTGTGTGTGTGTGTGCTGGCTTTGCTCGCTTCTACGCATGCCCAGAACACTGCACATGTGCAGAGCATCTGTGATGACATCTGGGCAGGTGGGCAGAGCCTTCCGCCACCATCACTACCAGTTTGCCCAAATCGGAGCAAACCGGCATAATAGCACCTCTGATGGGTTGGCAGACTTGTTTTAGTTTTTAATCCTTTACTGGAACATACCCCTTCCCCTCTGTGGAATAGAGAAAAATAGCCTTGAATTAAGTTGTTTTGAGTACATAAAGAGCCTTTCCTATGTTGTGCCTTTAGTGGACTCTGGTTTTCATAACTTCAAAGTGGCATATGGGTTGAGCAGATGCTTATGGGGATCATTTGATTGTGGAAGGTTGGCTGGAGGTGTGCATAGCATGTGCCAATGTACACCAGACATGCTCAGAAATATTGTTTAGCACTCATAAATAATTGGTACTCCAGTTTTAAACAAAATTCCCTATACTTTTAGAAAATCAAGATGAGCCTGGTAGCACTTTCCTAAATTCCCATTAAAAAAAAAGATACAAAGTTTTCATCAGTTGGTAGTATATAGCTCACAAAAATATGTGCCTTTTAATAAAATCTATAGTCTGGATGGAGTCACAGAAACAGTAAGTGTGAGCTTAAATGGACTCCAGTGGATGGTAGGGGACAGGAGGGCCCGGAGGAACATTGTCCATGGGGTCACAATGGGTCGGACACGACTTCGCAATTAACAACAACAACATGAATCTGGAAAACTGCTGCTAGGCTCCTCCTGATTTGGGAGGAGGCTCTTCTCCCACAATGTCCATATTTGGCTTTCCTCCCACAATGTCCATATTTGCAAGATAATATTTTTTGTAAGTACAGTGATGCCATTCAATTATTTTAGATTTCAGACATAATGTTTTCTTCCTTCAATAAATTCTGAGATTTGGTAAGCCACTGTTGTTGCATTTGGAAATCTCTGCCCATTTTATGGATCCTTGGATTCTTTCCCTTATGCTGGGGTGAAGAGGCTATATTAACTAACAAGGAAGAAGGAAATGAGTTGAACATTAGCCACAAATTATTTGGGAAGAAGCAGAATATGGAGAGAATAGGGAATGCAAGGTGAATCCTTTATTTGAGAGGCAGAATATGGCCGTTGTTCAGCCCAAAAGCTTTCCAGAATGACTAAAGTGTTATGATTGCTCTGTCAAAAGTCTTACTAACTTTGAGAATGACACATTGCCAAGGATCATCAGGGCTGCATCAACAAATGTTGCTGGCTAAAGTGAAGGATGGAATGGTACCCAGAAACAGAACTGTCTGAACTTATCTCAGACCTGGTGATGGAATAATGTCTTCCAGCATAGCTGAAGGAACAGTCTATTAAGTGCTGTGTGAAAAGACTGCTCTCTGATAGAAGAGAGCAGTCATGGATTCATGAAAGAATAACTTGTTCTCCTCATAACCCTGCAAATTGTTGTTATCACACTTTAGCTAATGGAGTACCCACTTTGATCTCTAAGTAGCTGCAAACATCTACTCCCTTGGGACATAAATATTTTATTCTTATTCTTCCTCTATCATTTCTTGCAGCCCAGCCTGCTGGAGAACCCAATGCGTGATGCATTGCTAGGTAATCGAACTGACTTAGTGCGCCTCTTTGTGGAGAATGGCTTGGATGTAGGACAGTTCCTGACATGGGGAAAGCTGGAACAGCTGTATGCTGGGTCCCCCAAGGTCTCGCTGCTGCGCCAGCTTTTGGAGCGATGCCAAGGGACAGGCTCTGAGCCATCCTCCCCTCCCGAAGACGTGCTGCTGGAACGATCTTTGCCCGATTGCCATTTATCTCATGTGGCTCTTATTCTGCACGAGCTACTAGGGGATGTCTGTGCTCCTTTTTATGCAGGACTATACCCTATTGGCCACAGAGGGATAGGGGTAAGTAATAATATTACTTACACCAAGGCACTCTAGTCGTTAAGATAAGAAATCTTTCCAGTTTCCATTTCCTCCCTATAACATTCTTCTTATAAGCAAAAGGATGAGAATTCTCCTAAAAGGACTGGCTGAATTGGAGAGGCATTGAACCCTTTGAACTTAAATGACATGCTTTGCTTCAAAAATCACTTATGATGCTGCATTATTTTTCCAAAAAAATTATTGATTTTAAAATTGAAAAATAGATCTATTTTATCATTTTACGTTTAATAATAGTAGAAGTTCAAGGCTGTATAATTCACAATGCTTTAAAAATAGTTTCCAGTTTCATCGTGAGGAAATGTTTTGAAAAAAAAACAGGCAATGTTTTAAAAACAGCTTTAGTGCCTGAAGGGTTTGGAACATATTAAATTTACACCCTCCCCCCCAAAAAATCTCTGTGGATTTCTGATGTTGCTAAGGGTAAAGTTTGGGTTAAGTTTTTGTTTCAATTTTGATAATGAATTTTGATTAATGTATGAAACCAACCCAAGACAAGAATGTGTGTCTGTGGATGTTTTCTTTCTCATGTTGATCAAGATGTCTTCTCTGCCTAGAAAAAAGGATTATTAGCGAATGGAGATTCCTCCTACCAAAATGAACGGTCACCAAACCCATGGACTGACCTATTTATCTGGGCAGTGTTGCTGAATCGAAAAGAGATGGCAATTTACTTCTGGGAAATGGTCTGTATTTTGATATGAATCTACCAATAGTATTCGGCAATGTCTCTTACAGAATATCGTAGAAATATTATGTCGCAAATGCATAGAAAGGAGTGGTGAAATTCAATTTTTTTTACTACCGGTTCTGTAGGTGTGGCTTGGTGGGCGTGGCAGGGGAAGGATATTGCAAAATCTCCAACTCCAGTGAGAAGGATATTGCAAAATCCCCATTCCCCCCGCCCACTCTGGGGCCAGCCAGAGGTAATATTTGCCTGTTCTCCAAACTCCTCAAAATTTCCACTACCAGTTCTCCAAAACCTGTCAGAACTTGCTGGATTTCACTCCTGATAGAAAGGATGATATAACTGCTATGAATTCCTCTGCCACCACAGAACCTGATTGAAACTTGATGGCTTGCTGAGCCATCAAGAATGTGATTTTTTGTCTAAATAATCACATCAGTGCTTTCCTTCCAATTTAAATTCAAAAAAAGTTAAACAAAATAATTGGTGGGCTTTCTTTAATAGAACGTAGGGTGTGATTAAGAATGTAGGCAATCATTGGAAATCATGCTTGGTTAACTGTCCAATTGCTTGATTAACAGACACTGTGACCTGTCCATGCCTGTGACCTGTCAATCAGTCTATTTCTGAACATGAGTTTAGCGCTCTTTTGAAAGAGTGCTAAACTCATATTTAAATAGAAGGCTGTCTGGCAGGTTGCATATATGGAGAAAGAGCAAGAGATGAAGCAACAGGAAGCTCTTACCGTCTATCTGGTAAAGTTCTTTTCATCATCATAAATGCCCTTGTGACTTGTGAGCTTGGTAAGGGTAAAACAAAAGGGCCAATCAATATCAAACATGTTCTTTCCTTAATTAATGTTGTAAAGAAATAGCAATGCATTGCAACAGCAAATGATAACACCAAAAGCAGCCATAGAGTAGGTAAAATAACATGACTATCCTTTCCTAAAGTGATAAAAATAGTGACTACTATGACTGCATGGAAATCCGTTGTCAGCAGAAGCAGAAGAAAATCTGTTTACACACTGACTGATTTGCTGGTCTCCGCTGTAATAAAAATTCATTGAACACATTTGTTGGTGGCAACAGCTTGTAGCTAGCAGAACCCAACTCCTACTTCAATTTAAGTTGACTTTCTTGAGCAGTGCAAGACTACTGCTCACAGGTCTAGTGCTCTTTCAAAAAACACAAAACCCAACTTGACATTTTTAGTTCTGAAGCTTCTTAAAGGAGAAGTGAAACATTTTCAGGGAAAATCAAGAAAGTCCATTTGCCTTTTGGAAAAACAGCCTTGGGACAACCATGACCTGAATGATTGAGAATCTTCATAGACACTAAACCCATGTATAAAGAGCCTACACTTTTATATATGCGTATATAAAGACCACACAGGCATTTTGAAAGGCATCAGGCAAACATTAGGGGCAAAATCCACCATGAAACCTAGGTTTTTCTTTTCTCTAGTAGCTAAAAAACAATTCACCCTGGAGAATAGCACCCAATGGCTAGAGGAGAAGGTCACTCTAGGAGTCAATAAGAGCAGAGGTGATCCTAACTAACCCTTGGCCACATCATCAACTACATTGCTGATGAAGCATCCTAGATAACACCCATGGCAAAAGCCATATCACAGGAGAAGAGGGAAAGTGCTACAATAAAAGTGGAATAACTTTAAGACAACTTTAAACTGCTTCTGTTGTAGGCTAGGGATGAGACAAAATCAATGTCATTGGGACATCCATTTAAAAACCTCCCAAATTGGCTAATGAGTCATGTGGATGCTGTGACTAGAAGGAAATAGGGATGGCAGTCATTCATCCCATGCTATATTTCCTTTTTTGGGGCGAGCAAAAACAAGGAAACAACGCCACCCATAATTGTCATAGTGCTGGTGGAATAATAATGGATTGGGGTGAAATGACTGGCAATGGATGGTAATGGATAGTGATGAAACACCTGGGCTACAGAAGGGAGAGAGTTGAATCCAGAAGCCATAAAAAAAATTAAATATTTCCAACAGTGGGAAACTCCCTACCCTACAGCTCCAGAATAATTGTTGCCAAATTTCTTCCCTTGTCAAAGCTCATCCAAGCCTTTAGTATTGTGGAATCTTAGAAACACATTGCCAGATCCAAATTAGCATGGCACTGATGTGTAGATGAGTGAAACCAATTCAGGAAAATATTCCTATTTACAGTATCTCCCTCCCTCTGACTCGCTCTGACTCGCTCTGACTCTCTCTCTCTCTCTTTTTAAAAAGAGTTTCTGTAGCTCCATCAACAAGTAGTAGTCAGAGGGTGGGAGAGTTAGTGAAATCCAGGAATAGTACAGAGGAAAAGAGAAAAAGCTAGTGAATTAATTCGGCTGCTCTTACCTTTAAAAATGTGTCTTCTATGATTCTATGGGTCTCATCTAGTTGCTGTCTTGGGAACAGAGTGGATGGGATAAGGGAGAAAGCAGAAGAATATGCTTAGAATGAAAGTCAAGAAGTTATTTTCTATGCCAATGTTGTCTATGCTTCTTAAGAGAAACATTGCACAGAAGGATGTATGAGGTTTTTCAGTAGTGATAATTTTCCAAACTGAAATTGGAACTGCTCAATAAGCAAGTGCAAATAAAATAAAAACAACAGAGTTCTGTTGCTGGTATATTTGCTTCATTATTTTTACCCAGTTTCCTGTCTGCAATTATAGATAAACTCGAATAATCATTTTTTCCCTCAGCATTTATTGCAGTTTATTTTACAGACATAAAAGTTCCTGAAGGAAGAAAAGATTGGGGGCAAGTTCCTCCATCTGTTTCTTTGATACTTAAGCAATTCTTTAGTCAGTTTCATAATTAGATGAAGCCTAATATCACTCAATTTCTAAAATCTTGGTCAGTTTCATGGTGTTTATTATATTTTTTGATTTTTTTCTTTGTTTCTACAAGTAGCTACTGTTAATTTTTTCTAAAAAATATTTGACAGTGTTTCACAGTGCAGGGATGTCACAATTGCTCAAAACACTTTTTGTAAACATAGTTGGAAAAATAAATATACGGCAAGAAGATATGTTGGAACATATGCCATTTGTTTTGTGTCAAAGGAGATATCACAATGATGGGTTACAAACCCATGCAAATCTTCCAACTTATCGGGGCATTTTCTTTTTCTTTCAACCTAAGGCACCTGATGCAGTGGCTGGGGCATTGGCAGCAGCAAAAATACTGCGGGAACTTTCACATCTAGAGACAGAGACAGAGGAAGTGGCAGCCCTGAAGGATTTAGCAATGCACTTTGAAAACTTGGCCATAGGTGAGAAGTGGGAAAAGAGATAATGGGAGAAAGGACTGCTCAGGGGGTAGGGGATGATTTGTGACATAACTGAAACTTAGTAACTTTAGATTGTTTAGACTTCAACTTCAAAAATTCAGTTGAATTCCATATACCTTAAAATTTCTGATGTTGACAAATGCTGGTCTAGACCAACAGTCTAGATCAGTGATGGCGAACCTATGACACGCGTGTCAGTGCTGACACGCGTAGCCATTTCGGGTGACACACACATGCTCCCCAAACTTGTTTCAGCGGCAGCTCTCAGCCTGGGCGGCAGCGTCACGCAGGCTGTGGAAGGAGGAGGAGGAGGAGGAGGAGGGAACCAACCAAAGAGAGGCTTTTACCGGGTCTGCGCCCCACAGCCAGGATCGTCCTTGCGCCTCAAGCCGCGTTTCTTCCTGCAAAGCCCTTCGGGCAACCCGAGAGTTCCGCTTGACGCCAGAAGGGCTTTGCAGGAAGAAACGCGGCTTGAGGCGCCAGGACGGTCCTGGCTGTGGGGCGCAGACTCGGTAAAAGCTCTCTTTGGTTCCCTCCTCCTCCCCCTCCTTCCACAGCCTGCGTGACGCTGCCGCCCAGGCTGAGAGCTGCCGCTGCCGCTGCTGCACAACTGAGGGAGGGAGAGGGAAAGCAGAGGTAGCCTCAAATTCCACTGTTGGGACAGGGGAAAGGGCTTGTCCCTCAAGAGTGGGGGGGGATAGAGGTGGGAAGAAGGGGCCCGGCCTGTCCCCAGCGCCCCCCACAGACGGATTACGGATCGAACGCTTCTCTCTCTGCAGCCTTTTTCTGCAAGTCCCAGCTACTCAGCGGGGCGTCATCATTTCCGGGGGGTTGCAGTTTTCCAGCTCAGATATCAGGATCCGCCGGGATTAAGTGGGAGAAAACGCCGCTGGCCGAGCGGAACAAACACATCCAAAGGTTAATCTTATTTTACGAAAACACAACTTCCAAAAGTCGATCGTGGCCTCTGTCAAGAAGCCCTTCCCCCACCCACCCCCACCCATTCTGGGGTCTTGGTGTCCCTCGGCTAAGATCCACCCCGGAAAGCAGAACGGGGGCAGCCCTCCTGTAATTCTGGCTGGGTTAAAGAGCAGGGATGGAGGAGCCATATCACACCTTCATTCAAAGGGTGGGGAGGGGGAGGCCCGATAAAGTCCCCCCCTTGGGGTGTCTGAAGTCCCAGCTGAAGCAGCCGAAGGAAAAAGGATAAGCATCCGTCGCTGCCCAATGGTGCTTGGGGTAACCCCGCTGGGCAGAGCCAGTCGAGGCTCATCCTGCAAATGAGGGTTTCCTTTGGGGAGGGCCAGGTGGTTTCAAGCACCCCAAACAGCTACCCTCTCTCTCTCCGTCCCCCCTCCTTTGCTCCTGGGGCTGCGGAACTTTCCATGGGCTCAACAGTAATTGAGTAAAATTCTAAGCCACTGCAGTAGCTGCTTTTTGGTTTTATTTTATTTTTAATATTTATCAGTCTCTCTTTTAGTTGAAGAGTTGAAGTCCACAAGGCTTAAAGCTGTCAGGTTTGAAGATCCCTGGGGTTTTTTTCCTAAAGGGTTAGGGGTGCAAGGTTCTTGTAACTTGACAGCTTTAAGACTTGCACGCTTCAATACCAGAGTTTCTGAGCCAACATTTTGGTTGCTAAGCAGGACCGTTGGTAAGTGATACTGATAATAATATCAAGGGCAACATACGAAATCGACTGATGAACAAAGAAGTTACTAAGCAGCTATGTTAAATAATTTGTTTTTGGTTTATTAAATACAATTATATTGCAATTATATATTTTTGTAGTTTAAACTATAAATTGCGCAAAATTATGTTTTTGTCGAAGTGACACACAACGCGAGTTATGCTCGATTTTTTGCCGATTTTTGACACACCACGCCAAAAAGGTTGCCCATCACTGGTCTAGATATATTGATCTAGTGAACCCATAATGACAACAGGCATATGAGAATTGACTTCCAAGCCATCCAAAGGATGCAATAGGATGGAATCTGTTGGTGGAAGAGATTATTGGCATAATACAACATGCACTTCTTCATACAGGGGAATATAGGAAGAGGAAAGAGTTATAATAGAGTAGGGAAAAAAGTAGGTTGTAACGCTCATGAAATAAAATACTTTATGGAGAAACCCAGTGATAGGTTCCCAGGTTTTCCTGAAAATTGAAAATTGTATAGTTTGGCATTTAGATGAAATAGATTTTAAATCCCTAATTACTCAAAAATAGATTTTCTCGTAGGTTTCAGATGATTAATTTTTGCATTGACAGTCTCCACTAATTTTTAAAATTGATGTACATGGACAAATTTTGGAATTGGTGAGAACAGAGAAAAGTATTTTTCACACTTCAGGAATCAGGTTTCTTTTTTAGTCCACCAATAAAAGGCCCTATTTTCTGACCGGTGGAATGATGTCAAAGCTGCTCCATCTCAAATCCAGTGTTTCTTAGTCCCCTATCATGTATATTGCAAAAAAAAACAAAAACCTTTTGCAATATATTATATAGGCATCCTAACAAATGCATGTTTTCTATAGGAGCAATTTCTTACCATAACCTCCCACATTCCAACCTAGCTTTAGCGATTCATTTTTTTTAGAAAAGAGGGACAGTTTCGCATTTTTACAACTGATTCATTTCTTTACTTTCATCACTTGAAAGAATTTGTATGTGAAGGTTTGATGTCATGTTGTCAGTTACTTGGGAAAACGTTAATGAAAAGTTACTCGTAGAAGTTTTTGAATGAGGATTTGGGGTCACATTGTGTACTTGACAATAATTTTTGAGTTTAAGGTAATTTCTATATTATCATGGAGCTGCCATATCCATGGAGTTGCAATATTTATTTTTATAATTATTTTTTCATTGCCTTCATTTCTAAGTTTCTTAGATGATTGCGAGCAAATGTAGACAAATATATAGGAATGTGTGTATTGGAGTACTGTGTGACAATGATTTTCTATCATTTTTGTGAACTGGAAAACTCAAACAGTTCTTATTTGAGAGCAAGAACATTTTAGTAAGTACAAAGGACAATTGATTATTGACTTAGGAGCAAGGGGAAAACCTCTGATTTTGATCTTCTCTATGAGCTCTAAACTAGCAAAAGGGTAGATTTTAACAATATGAATATCAGTATGAATATGGGAAAGATTCAAAGATAGCTCAAAATTATTTCCAATTAATGTGGACATGAATTGCAAAGTCTTAGCGAACTGATGGTTTGGTTTTTTGGAAGGCTTTGAGTGTTGTAGTACCATAATATTAATCTTGCTCTATTATTAACAGTTCCTTAAATTAAGGAGAGTTGTGAATTGTGCAAATGTTCGTAATTCCTTGACTTTTTATACTCAAATATCTCTCTCCTCCCTCTTAACGCCACAATTCTAGGAGTATTCAGTGAATGTTACCGTAACAGTGAGCCACGGGCCTACAAACTACTGGTGCGCTGTTCCCACCTCTGGGTTGGAGCCACTATCCTCCATCTGGCTCACCAGGCTGATGCCCGTTTCTTTTTTGCACAGGATGGTGTCCAGGTATGACCATACAGATATTCACTAAGCTACTCACTTTCCAAAAGTGCTGGGTGTTTAAGGATGAATATTGTCACGGGATTCCATCTTGTATTTGATCTGCATTTTGTCCCCTTGGAACTCTTAAAGCGTGTGTTCAGAAGGGAATTATGGTCCCCAGAAGTTGGTGAATAAATTAATGGTGCAAAGGGCTTGCAGAGAATCATAGGTTCCTATCCCAAATAACACAATAGTAGGAATGTGTTTATTAGAAATTATCTGCCTGGGATCAAGTTTTCATGGAATAACATTTATATAAGACTACTTCCCATTGATGACTATGAGTTAGGTGCCCTTAGGTTCTGGATGGTTAGATTTATAAACTGCAGGGCACAAGTATTGTTAAGTACTACATGGAATGCTAATAATATTGGGGTGAGGATAGTGAGGATAGTAAGCAAATAAAATCATTATAACCAGAGGTCATATAACAAAGGAATGGCATAAAATAGAATAACATAGCAATAAAGCAATAAATAGTAAAATTATAAAACCATACTATATAGATCAATAGAGGGAACTTGGCCTTAGCTTAAAAATGAGAGGAAAATTTGGAAATTGTGGCTAATAGTATTTCCACACACATCATGTTGATATAGATATCTCAGTCCAAAGTTGGACCAATATTTTTCCTCCATTTATAGCTTCCCACATACTGAGCTAGCAACAGTCTCTTCCGAATTAAGCATATTTCCAGATGGCCAAGTGTCTCAAAATCTGAGTCTCAGCAGCTGATTCCAATCTTGGGAAAGCTCCTCGGGAAGATGATTCTTCCAGTGACAAATGATTCCTGGTGGATCCCCACCCTGACTAAACTCTTCTCAGAAATAGGTAAAGCATGTGTTGAATTTCCTAACTGGAAACAAAGCATAACATACCCAATCTTTTAAAAGGGCAACTAACAGGAACCTGCTAATTACCACACAATTAATCAGCTAGACATTTATTCTAAGCTCAATGTTAGACTTTTCTAAAACCAGAAGATTGGGAAGGAGAAATAAAACTTTTTCTTCAGATCAGGCAGGATTTCCAAAAGTACATAGCACGGTAGACCACTGCACTCCTTTGAAGGCTCTTATTCAAAAATATAACAATAGGCATACAAAACACACCTTTGTCAATTTTATTCACCTTATCCCTGCCTTTTGCTCAATTGACAAGCCCTGACTATGGGAGAAACCAACTAGTACGAATATTAATAAGCACCTTCTTAAGCCAATCATTGAATTACATACAGTACTGACATTATGGCTTGTCTCTGTATTTTTCAGCGCCACCTTTCTCTTGTGTTTTTCTAATAGTCCCTGCTTACCCAAAACTGGTGGGGAGAAATGGACCGAAGTACTTCTGTCTGGAAGCTACTTCTCACATTTTTTTGCCCCCCTCTCATCTTTACTGAACTCATTACATTCAGGTGGGTGCTACTGAACATGGTTGATTTACACTTAATAGTGTGGCAGAAAGGAAGGTGTTGCTCATTGCTGGGAGCCTACAATGTAGTTACTGTAGTTATTTAGTAACTGCAATTCCTGAATATCAAAAGTACCGAGTATTTCTTTATATAACAAGAGCACAAATAAGTATTAGCTCCAGGGCAACCATTCTCTTTTGAGCGGCCCTTTCAGAACCTGCAATTGACCTGCCGGGGGATGATTAGTCCACCTGCCAGAACAAATGGAACAAACATATTCAAATCTTAAATTCTTGTCCCTGAAATTTCTAGCAGTAAATTTAATTTCTAGCATTAACTTTTATGGCTAAATTTAAGCATCTGCATTTAAAATGTGGCCAGGTGGTAATTCTGATCCGTAATGTGATCTTTAATAGGAGCATGGAGGATGATCTACAGCTGGATTCCTTGGAACAGCTTGAATTGGACAGTCTTGATACAGATGTGAAAAGTACCATCGGAGACATGTTGTCTGAGTAGGGGGAATGGTCATGATCTTGGGAACTTGGGCCTGTGGGAGGGTGGAAGAAATATGGGTTATCATAAATGAAGACTGTTGATGCAGTGGGGCTGATGGGTGGCCTGGATCTCTTCAGGATATTTTTTCCCTATGAATATCCAGCTTTTGCCAAAAAATAATGTAAAACCAGAGAGTGGAAACTCTGGTCCTTGAAATTTAGGTGAACTACAACTTCTAGCCTTCCCCACTGCCTAGGGTTTTTTTTTAAAAGCACACTTCTTATTTATTTAAACTGCCTCTTTTCAGAACATTTTGAAGTTGCTTACAAACATTTATTCATATGCCAATGTATTTTATTTAATGAATGAATTACTCACAGCAATAAGAGTCAACTTATTGGTGGAACTCAAACATTTCTCTCTTCTTTTCCTTTTCATATCTTGACTCAGAAGTTTGGAACCTCCATCCCCTCTTTCTGTTCGACAACTGTGGTTACGACGATGGCATCAATTCTGGGTGGCACCTGTGACAGCATTCCTGGGCAATGTGGTGATGTACTTGCTCTTCCTCTTCCTCTTCTCCTACGTTCTGCTGCTGGATTTTGACCCTCCGCCTCCCAAAGGTCCATCTGGCACTGAGATAGTTCTGTACATCTGGGTCTTCACACTAGTCTGTGAAGAGGTGCGTCAAGGATGTTTTGTGGGTTCCCAACCTTTGTTGCAGAGTGTACGGAAGTACTTCCTGGACACATGGAACCAGTTTGATATCACGGCCCTGCTACTCTTCATGGTAGGGCTAGTATGCAGGTAAGTGGTCTTCTGTATTGTAGAGACTGAGCTGATGAGATCAGTGATTAATACCCCTGGAGATAAAAAGTAATGACTTGTACAGTTTAGAATCGGTTTCTTTTTTCTTTTCTTTATATCACTGTCTACATCACAGGCTGTTTCCTTCATCATATGAATCAGGACGCACCATTCTGTGCCTGGATTTCATGATCTTCACGCTTCGTCTCATCCACATCTTTGCAGTCAACAAACAGTTGGGGCCCAAGATGATTATCGTTGGCAGGATGGTGAGAAGGTGCATTTTTGATGCACATGGAATAATACACAGAAAGAGGATTGTTGAATACGCAGGAGGGCTGTTTGGTTGCTTAAGAATGAACGGACAGTGTCCAACGAAATTTAAGCCAAATGCAAATGAAATAGGGATGCAAAGGCTATTGGATTTAACATAGGAGAGCAAATTGTCTTTCAATATGGCAATTAATTGGCCCACCCCACTTGTGCTGGCAGAAAGACGGTGTTGATCAAGGAATTATAGATGGCTGGGTCCAGAAGAACCCATTCTGTCATAATTCTTGCCCTTTGGAACATGATGTCCTCCCCCATCCCCGATAGGATCTGCCCTCACCATCTTGGCCTTCCAAAAAGGCTTGAAAACTTGTCTCTGAGGGCCATGTGATAATGGGGGTGACACCGCCTTCCTGCCTTCCCACATACACCTTGTTCCCTTTCATGCCATCTTTGTTAATTTTTAATATTAATGTTTATTTATTTTCATGTTTTAATGCATGCATGTCCAAACTTTTGGCTTGCCTGAGCAACATTGAGTGAAGAGGCTTGGGCTGCATACAAAATGTATATATTTTATTTTTGTATTGTTCTATTATTTTATTTTTGCATTGTTTACATTTCCTTTTTCTTTCTTTGTTTTTTATGGTTGTGATCTGTCTAGAATAGTCCATGGTACGAGAGGCAGCAAATAAACTTAGTAACAACCTTATAGTAAATATGGCTAAAAAAAATTACATAATAATGTAAAAATAAATTACAATCTTGTGGGGCTACAGGTTGGACATGCCTGTTTTAATGTTTTATCTTGTTGCTTTTATTTGATTGCAAGTAACCTAGATGGGTGAGATCGATGGCATAATCTCCTTTGTTCTCTCCTTCTCTTCCTAGATGAAGGATGTATTTCTGTTTCTCTTCTTTCTTGGAGTGTGGTTGGTAGCCTATGGGGTCACGACTGAGGGTCTTCTCCTCCCCCACGATAGAAGAATCCCTTGGATATTTCGACGTGTTTTCTACCGACCTTTCTTGCAAATTTTCGGACAGATCCCACTCAGTGAAATTGATGGTGTGTATTTTGGGACTGCTTACTAACTTTTCTGATTTTCATTCAGTTTGGCCTGTTGAAACTCAAGAAAGAGAAGTGCAGGTTTATGGATAGAGCACCAAATAGGCCTGCTGAAGATTGTTAAAGAACTCCTTTATTTCTTATTTACTTACAAAGACTCATTTGATTTGATTTCTGTGCTGAATGCAGAAAAAAGATAGTGCTTTCCATCTCTCTTTGACAGTCTGCTCCCTCACCTGCATGGAATGCATGGTTAACTATGATGATTAAGCTAGTTCTCAAATAAATGACACAGGTAGCCTAGAATGGAAAATATAAAAAGCAAGGCAATTACAATATTGAAAGTATTAATTTTTTAAAAAAGATGGAAACAATAAAGATGGCTTTTGAACGGACTTAAAGAAAGAGTTTTTCATATTGTGCATTATGAATATAAGGAATTCATTAACTATGAAACATTGACCAATTATTTAGATCACTTTAGAATGAGATTGGACAAGAGCTATTGGCCATGACAATTTAGAAGTTTCTTTAGAGCTGTAAAAGCCTGTGGCGAAAAAAAGGAAATAATAGGAAATATTTTTATTTCCCCCCCTTCATATTTTTACACAAGCTTAGTAGCATATTTCAGAATATCAAATGCTAGTTGGCAAATAAGGAGAGATGGTGTCATCTTTATGAAGGGGTCTGTTTGAGAAACCTATACCTTGTGTAAAATATTTGGATGGCTACTGATAGGAACGGGATTCTGCATTCAGCAGGCTAATCTGATCCAGTAGATAATTTTTAGGGTTTTACCTTTCATTCCAGAACAGCCTCTTCAAACCAAAACTTTTGGGCCACAACTCCCATCAGTCCCAACCAATATAGCCATGGTCCAGGACTGATGAGAACTGTAAGCCCAATACAATAACATGTAAACCCAAAGAACTGAAGGAAACCAAATCTTGAGAAAAGTAATTACAGTAAACACTAAACTACCTAGGGCTAAAACAATTCTATGCAAGAATTCTGTGCACTCTTTCTCCTTCAATCTATGACTTTCATCTCATTTTTTTCCTTTGATATTCTTCCCTAGCTACCCAGATTACAGCCTCAAATTGCACCTATGACCCTTTAGCCATCTTGATTGAGGACGCGAACCCTTGTACCAATACCTATGCTAACTGGCTGGTGCTCATTCTTCTTGTGATCTTCCTTCTGGTAGCCAATATTCTGCTCCTCAACTTGCTGATTGCAATGTTCAGGTATCACTACCTCAATTCTACCAACGCAGGATTAAAAAAAAATCTTACAACAAAGTTCTCTAGTAAAAATAATAATAATAATAATAATAATAATAATAATAATAATAATAAAAAATTGGAATAAGATTATGGTCCAAACCTAGTTCAATGAGACATTATAATTTTCAAAAGTAATTTAGATTGTATCTATTTTAGCCATTTCGAGTTCAGTTTTCAACAAAGTATTTTCAAAAGAAATATTTGAAGAATAAGATTCGTTGAATTAATTATATGATCATATTTCACACGTGGCAGTTTCATATATCTGTGAAAATACATTCACAATATTTTTACAACTTTTTCCATGGTTCAAGTTTAGGGGAAAGCTGAAAAATATTTGCTGCTAAGCAAATATAATGGCCATGGATGATAGAACAGGAGGGCTGCATCTCTACATTTTCTGTAGCCCACCCTTAATTGTTCTGATTAAACAGTATGGTCCCCAATTCTTTTGTTGAGATTTTCATGTAGAAAAGGAAAGTCTATGATTGTGTTGTAGACTGGGGTGGGTTCATTGCGCACATGCGTGCGCAGTTGCCCAAAAAGCATCTGTGCATTTGCAGAAGCTTTAAAAAAGGGGAGGGAACCATGCCGTGCCAGCCAGAGAACCAATTCAGAGGTATATCAGGCCTGGGTCACCACCGGTCCCGGCAACCCAGACTGGAAACTGGTCCAAACTGATAGGAATCCACTTCTGGTTGTAGGGATGAGCCATTCGGTTTGAAGTTGAATCCTCCAATTTGGAGAAAGGTAGGAGTAACGTATTGTTTCTTCTGCTAATAGTTACACGTTCTCCAAAGTGCAAGACAACAGTGATATTTACTGGAAATCACAGCGTTATAACCTTATCTTAGAGTATCATAGTCGGCCTGCATTGGCTCCACCCTTCATCCTGATCAGCCACCTACATCTTTTGTTCAAGCGTCATATCCGCAAGGTGCCGTCAGCAAAGAGGCGTGACTTCTGTGAGTGCTATAGGCAATTTTGGGATAGATAAGAGATAACCTACCTAGGAATGCTGGAACTCTTGCAATGTTAACCAACCTACACAACATCAAATATGGGAAGGTTGTTCAAGGTCATTCATTCATTTGTTCGTTTGTTGTCTTTATATTTTGCCATTCAACTGAAAACTCAAAGGTGGCATAAATGAGACTTTCCTATGTTCTTCTCCACAAAATAGAATTACAGATGAGGAGCAAGTAACTAGTTCAGCACTATGTAGTAAACTCTCTAATTGAAAGAGCTGGGGCTCCCCATAATGCTGAAATCACTGTTCTACATCAGCTCTTTGTGAATATCAAAAAGGATTAATTGTAACTCTCTGTTATTAACAATCATTATCTCCTTCATTCTGCACCGAATGTGTTGTCAGACTTTTGGCTCCTTCCCAAGTTTTCCACTCCTTCCAAGCAAGATTCTCCCTCTGTGACAATCATTAATAAGGTTTACTGAGATGAGAGAGATAAGGAACATTTCCGATTTATAACTAACTGATCCATTAGGGCAGAGACATGTATTCTACATTAATTGGTGAGCAGCCATTTCTTTTTACCAATAATAGACAGACTTGCAGGTAGCTGTTTACTAAACTGACTTCTGAATCATTATCATTTTGTGAACCGATAATTAATCTATTTTGGACAGTGCTAGAACTCTCTGAGATCCAAAATAGACGACTACTGACGTGGGAATCGGTACAGAAAGAAAATTACTTAGTAACCCAGGCTCGACAGAAACGTGACAGCGACACTGAGCGACTCCGGAGAACTTCCCAAAAGTAAGAATGGGGAATAGAAGACAATAAAGAAAAAGGAGGAGGTTGAGATTAGGGAAGGACTGATCAGTTTAAATCCAATTTGAATCAGTTTCAATTAATTATCAAGGGATTTTTTCATACTGAATTTTTTTTTTAAGTTTGGGGAAATAGCATTAAATGTGTATTTAAATATTTTCTTTAAAATGCAATTTAATCATTTAATTTCAAAATACGCATTTTAAAGTGTATTGAATCATGAATATTTCATTGAATGCAAAGAAATGAAAAATCCAAAATATAAGTGAATTTACAATCCCACCACATTTAATCAGAATGTACAGATCTAATCAGTTTACACTGGAATTTGAGATCAAATTTCATACTCATCTTTAATTGGCACAGAAGAAAAGCATATTATAGACAGATTTCCTAAACCTGATTTATTTTAGATATTTTGGGTAGCTTCTTCCAGAGATATTGCTTGGGAAATGAGAACTAAGTTTCTATGCATACCGCATATGGAAAATCTTCCCTGTTTATTGATTAACCATTTCTAAAATCAACAATAACATGGTAAAATGCAGTCCAGCCTTTCTGGGAGGTGCCTTATACTTCATTCAGAACCATCACCGTTGCATATGTGTGTGTGTGTGTGTGTGTGTGTGTTTGCTTGTGTGTGTGTGTGTAGAGGTGGGGGCTGTTGCTTTGCAGACTTTCTGGGTGGTGCATTTTTCTGTTAAGTAAGAACACTTTCTTCACCTTGCCTGTGTTCCAGATATGATATGGAAATTCCCATATTTAGGAAGACCCACTATAAACCATAGGATTCACATTAGCTATTACTAGTTTGTCCTATTCATTTCAATGGCTCTAAGTATGAACTATTAACCTTGATGCATGCATAAACCAATAGCTTTGGAAAGTGTTCACCCTTCCTTCTAAAAAAGCCTGTGTACAAATTCCTAAAATCCAATCTTTCTGCCTAGATGTATTAGGTTTTCCAAAGTTTATTGAAACACTTCTAGTATCCTTATGTGGGGAAAATGAAAGCTTTGGAATCAAATCTAGGGGACTATCAGAGCAGTGGTGGGATTCATTTTTTTTTTTGCTACCTGTTCTGTGGGCGTGGCTTTGTGGGCGTGGCGTGGCTTTGTGGGCGTAGTGACTTTGTGGGCGTGGCTTTGTGAGCATGGCAGGGGAGGGTTACTGCAAAATCCCCATTCCCTCCCCGCCCCACTAACTGGCTTTCCAGCTCCGTTCTCCTGTTCAAGGCAATAAAAGAAGATCAGCTGGGAGGCTGGGAGGCAGTGGGGGGCGAGGCCAGCCTATTTGCCAGTTCTCTGAACTACTCAAAATTTCCACTACCTGTCAGAACTGGCAGAATACCACCTCTGTATCAAAGAGGATAAAAGATTGCCTCATGCCCTATAGAGGAAAAGGAAGGGTGAATGTTTCCTTTCTTTGTAACTGCCTCATACCTCTCATTCTGCAGAGTCGATCAGGTTTTAAAGCAGCTTTCTGATATCAAAGAATCAGAGCGACATCTGAAGAACCTTGAAATACAGGTATGGGGACAGTAATGGATCCTTTGAAATGGGAAATGGGAGGGAAATAGAACCCTTTGGGAACTGATAGGACAAAGGCTTCAAGGTAGTAGCAAAGGTGAAAAGTAGCAGCAGTAGATGAAAAAAGACCTGTCATGTTAACAGAGAAAATTCGGGGATGGAGGAACATTTGGCCTTCGACATGTTGTTGACCTTTCCTGTGCAGCACCAATGTTCCCTCTAATTTTTTTTCAGTGTGAGCAGAAAAGTATAGTGTTTGAGCGGCATATTTTCATGCCTGAGCACCTGAATTTTTTTCACAGATGTCACCTAAGACAACAACAAAATCGGTATTATTTGAAACTCAGTTATGTTTATTCGGTTCCACCACAAAACCGCAGAGGACAAAATCGCGCTCGACGAAAGCGCGCATTTGACGTCATCACAGCACGACGAAAACATCGCGCTGTGATCGAAAAATGTAAAATAAAGCGAAAACCTTACCCTAACCCCCCCAAACCTAACCCTAACCCTAACCCTTAACCTAACCCTAAACCTAACCCTAAACCTAACCCTTAACCTAACGCTAAACCTAACGCTAACCCTTAACCTAACGCTAAACGTAACCCTAACGCTCTAAACCTAACCCTAACCCTTAACCTAACCCTAACCCTAATCTTTATGTGAATCGGCTTGCTTTAATTTTAATTTTATTTCAATTTTTAATTTTTTTCGTCGTGCTGTGATGACGTCAAATGCACACTTTTGTCGAGCGCGATTTTGTCCTCCGCAGTTTTGACGGGTCACGGTTTATTCAAGGTACCCTTAAGATTCCCCCCATCTTAAGATTCCCCTTCTATTAAATCTATTTTGCATCATTTGTACTAACACCACATTTGTTTCCAACTTCCAAGTCCAGTTTAAGATACACTGCTAGCATTAGGCTTTAACATATAAACAGCTTGGGATCATGCTATCTGAAGGGCCTCTCCTTGAGATAGCTTGATAGATGGCTATAGATAGTTCACCAAATTTTAAGCTGAACAAGTGAGGTCCTGTCGTCTGGTTTCTGATAGATCAGAGAGAGATGGGCAAGCAGGTGGCCTATAACTAAGTTTTTGTTAACTTTAAAAACATGTTACATCAGACTACAATACAAGTAATTAAATGAAGACTAAAATAAGTGTTTTGGCATATTGAACTTTTTATATTTCTTTCTTATATTGCTTCCTTAGTTGAGAACTTGCTCCTCAGCTTACTTACGCATTAACTGTTTGTTGCTTTTATGGTTTATTCATTCACTGCTCCATCTTCAGTTTTTTTCACAGGGGGCAGGGCTGCCGTTGAAGACGCCGACGAGCCCCTGCCTCCACTAGAATAACTGCTGCCTCCTCCTCCTCCAACAGCAGATAGGCCGGTGATGGGAGTTAAAACACTCCTTTGGCCATAAGTGCAGGCAGGCTGCCAATCTGAACTTTGATCATGTAACTGGGGGACTGTAATGGTTTTAACTTATCTTTGTTGCTGGTGTTAAATAAATTCCACCAATTGTTACCCAAGGACCCACTCTAATCCAAGTGATTCTGTCCCTCTTATTGGGACTAGCGGAATTATCTACAGATCACTCCAGGTTTGCCTTTGTTCTGAGTCCATTGAAAGAAGAGGCTACTGAAAGGGATATGCTCCTTATTGAAGGCAAAAATCAATTGCTGAATTATTACCCATATTTCATGCAAAGATTTGTGATGAACTGGAAAGAACAACAGTGATTTGGGAAATTCACAAACTAAAGAAAGGTCATTGCAGAGTTGGTATTTATATATTGGATTTCCAGACATTGTCAGGGATATGGAATGGAATAAACTTGCTTTGACCAGTTTTGGAAGAGACTTGCTGACAAATTGAGAAATGAGTTATTGGCATATGAGAGAGTTTGGAGAAATTGTTCCAATGTTGTGTTGTAGTTGATGGGCAATTAGAGGAGTTGAGACACAGAGGAAAGAATAAGAGAAAAGAGCTTTTATAGTTCTCTTCTCTCTAGAGTCCTGGCCCCGGAAAGTAAAAGCCACCAGGGCAGGGCGCCCCGCCTCTCCTCTCCTCGCCCGCCCCCTCGTGCAGCGCCCCGTCCGCTGGGCTGCGCCGGAACGCAGGTGCCGGACCCCCCCCACGCCCGCCCCTCTGTGGACCAGGTTCAAGTTAGGGGTGCGGCGGAGGGAGGGGGAAGCAGGTCGAAAACCGCCGCACAGAGGGGGCGGCGGTGGAAAGGCAGCCAACCAGCCTGCCACCGCCGGCCACCGTCAGCCCCGCCGCTCTTCCCGCCCCCTTCCCAGCCCCACAGTCCAGCGGTCGCAGCAGAAGCAGCCCCGGGTCTCCGCTTCCACTCCCCGCATTTTCTGGACGGGGTCTCGCAGGAAGGAATCCCCTCTCCAAGGGATCCCCCGAACATGGACTTGAAGAGCCATGCTCTTCAAAACAAGTCTGGGGAGGTCCTTTGCAGGCGGCCAGTTCTAGCCGCCTGCAAAGAACTTCCCCACATTTGCTTTACAGAAATCTCTGCGCGGCAGATAGAAACTGCTGCGTGGGGTTTTCTTGCCATGTGCGCGGCCGCGCAGCCGCACACCTTAGAGGGAACAGTGTGCAGCACCTATACCAGGGATGGCGAACCTTTTTTGGCTCACGTGCCAAAAGCAGGGGGGGAGCGCAGGGGGGCTGTGCGCGGGTGTGCCACACCCATAATGTTATGTGCACGACCCCAATGTCCATGCACGCACAACCAGTGTTCTCCCCCATTTTGGGGCTGCTTTTTTCGCCCTCCCCAGGCTCCAAAGGCTTTATAGGAGCCTTGGGAAGACGAAAACAGCCTCCCCCGCCACACCCAGAGGCTTCAGGAGCTTCCATAAAGCCTCCAGAGCGTGAAAAACTGGCCCTTCGGGCAAATTGGAAGTTTGGGAACGTACTTCCGGTTTGTCCGTGGGGCTGTTTTTCCTCCTCTGAAGACTTCAAGGGCCTTCAGGAGGCTTCCCTGAAGGCTCCCGAGGGCTAAAAGCAGCTCTACGAGCAAACTGGAAGTACGTTCAAGGAAGCCACCGGAGGGTGAAAAATGGCCCCAAAAGAAGGCCGAAGTCAGCTGACAGGGCAATGCCTCGTATGCCCTGACAAATGGCTCCATATGCCACCATAGGTTCGCTATCACGGACCTCTACCAACCAGAGCTGCTGGATGTTGTAGTTCACCAACCACAGATGTCTCCTCTAAGACTAAAATTGCATTCCCCCCCCAAATGGATTAAATACATCTAAAGAAATCACAACTGGTTTCAACAATGTTTTTTTTTTTAAAAGACACACTGGTATGCTAAGCCAGGAACAAGGTAATCACAATATGGCATAAAAGACAACTATCTCACATGAACCTTCAAAAATACTACCTCCCAAATAGGTTTATTTCATTTACTCCCATTAGATGGAGTATTGTACCAGTACCTTGTCTTGGATGGTAGATATCTTGGCCCAGAGTGACCTAGCAAAAGGAAAACAAGTTCCACCTATTCAGAAAAAAGGTAAGTGGACAGGAAAATTCAGAAATACTTAAGGATATTTAATAGACAGATAAGCATTATTCTAAGGTAAAGAATAGCATTTATCTATGCAGATCTCTCAGTGTGCATGTTCGCATGTATTTACACATAGTCATATGCAAAGTTTGCCATGAATGAACTTGTGAGGCACAAAACTACAAAAAATCTTCATAGGCATAGGAATACTTAGTTCCTTTTCATATTTTCATCTAGAGGGCAAAAAAATGGGAAAAAATTATCCAAGGCTCCTCTAGATTTGATGAGGCTGCCATGCAAAAGAATATGTTGCAAGAGAATTAGAAGCCAAGATGCTAGTTTTTTAACACCATTCTCAAGTTAAATTTATTTTCAAGTTAAACAAATTCTTCTCAAATTTCTTGTGTGTCCAATCACACTTGGCCAATAAAGAATTCTATTCTATTATGCAAAATATGTTGGGTTCAATAAATACATTCCTCTGGAAAGCTTCCTTATTGGTTAAGGATAGTGAAATCCAGAGCAGAAGGAAGTTAGTATTATTCCAAAGTTCCATCATACTCAGATCAACAAAACAGACAGGAAAGAATGGAGCATCTTCTTTTCTTTTGTTGGGTTAGGCTAAGTTGTTCCTGTACCTTGACTGATGTCATTATATTTATTTGCATCCCTCCTCTTTTCTTATTATCAGCCTTCTTAGGAAAGGTGTGTCACAGTAGCTATAGATTTACATGATTTACTTCTTTTTTGGACACTTCCTACACAGCTTCTTTTTGGGCTATTGCAGAATTAATTATATGAATTCTGACAGTGACAAAGAATCACTATGGGTCTTCCCACAACCTCATTGTGAACACAGAGAGTACTAACACTACTCCCCTTCTGAAGTAGTCTTCTTTCACAGCTCTTGCAAGAAAAGAGTGGTGAAGAAATAATCTGGAGCATGATGTGCTACATTGATTTAGAGATAGTTTTACTTCAACCTGCTCTTCACCTCCCAAAAAGTGTTACTATTTTTTAAAAAACCAATTATACATTAAAAAGCAGTGATTTAATTGTATATTCAATTGATGCTATTATTTACCTAATTTCTATGCTATCACAATTCACATTCTTGACATTATGTTTAGTGGAGCTTGAAATACAGGTTTACGAAAATTATCTCCCTTTTTTAGTTAACTGCAGCTACACTGGATTTTCTGAGTTTGCCTAATTAAAATCCATGCAAAACAAAGATGGGTGTAAGTTGTGGTGAGAAGGAATACAGCAACTGCTGTGGGGATGCAAATATCATGCACTCTTGATTAACTAGACTTTCTAGTATTACTGGACAATTTGAGTTCCAATATCAGAATGTGACAAATTACAGCTAGGTTACTAAAGCTCCTGAAGGGAACAATAATTAGATGCAATGGCACCCCAAATCTTCCTGGTCCTTAGTCCTCTTTATTTCTCACACAAGTTCTTTTTGGTAAAGACCAAGTAGCATCAGTTGGAGGGGGTGAAAAGGGGTTGCTAACTATCAAACTAGTTTCCAAGTAAGAAATGTGGAAAATCAAATGATTTATTCTTCTGCTGAGAAAAATCCCACTTATTTCGGAAGAAACACACCCCAACAAAGTAGTAGCTCTAGACTAATGACCACAATTGAGCACCAAATTTCTGTTGCTAAGTGAGACAGTTATTGAGTTTACCGTATTTTATTATCTTTTTTGCAAGAGTTGTTAAGTGAATCACTGCCATTGTTATGTAAGTAACACCAAATGAATTTGGCTTCTCATTGACTTTGCTTGTCAAAAGGTTGCAAAAGATGATCCCATGATGCCAGGACATATGAGTCAGTAGCCAAGTAGCTAAATTTTGATCATATGACCATAGGGATGCTGCAACAGTTTTTTTTTTTTTTTTTTTTAGGATTTTATTAAACATTTATATGCCGCCCTTTTCCCTGAGGGGACTCAGGGCGGCTTACAACAATGGAGGGAAGGGAGTGCAAGACAAGACTTAAAAAGAAAAAGAAACGTGAATAAAAGAAATTAACCATAAAAACACACCATTCACTCAACATTCGGGCGGGGTGAGAGTAATCCTATCCCCAGGCCTGACGGGATAGCCAGTTCTTGAGGGCTGTGCGGAAGGCCTGGACGGTGGTGAGGGTACGGATCTCCACGGGGAGGTTGTTCCATAGTGTCGGAGCTGCAACTGAGAAGGCTCTCCTCCGCGTAGTCGCCAGTCGGCACTGACTGGCGGATGGAATTCGGAGGAGGCCTACTCTGTGCGATCTGATGGGACGCAGGGAGGTAATTGGCAGGAGGCGGTCTCTCAGATAGCCAGATCCACTACCATGGAGCGCTTTATAGGTGGTAAGTAAAACCTTGAAGTGCACCCGACGATCGACAGGTAGCCAGCGCAGCTCACGGAGGATCGGTGTTATATGGGCGAACCGTGGTGCGCCATGATCACTCGCGCGGCCGCGTTCTGAACTAGCTGAAGTCGTCGGATGCTCTTCAAGGGCAGCCCCATGTAGAGCACATTGCAGTATTCCAGCCTAGAGATCACAAGGGCTCGAGTGACTGTTGTGAGAGCCTCCCGGTTCAGGTAGGGCCGCAACTGGCGCACCAGGCGAACCTGGGCAAATGCCCCCCTGGTCACAGCTGACAAGTGATGGTCGAAACTCAGCTGTGGGTCCAGGAGGACTCCCAAGTTGCGGACCCTGTCTGAGGGGTATAAATTTTGTCCCCCCAGCCTGATTGATGGAACGCTAGCCGAATTTTTGGGAGGAAAACACAACAGCCACTCGGTCTTTTCCGGGTTGAGCACCAGTTTGTTAGCTCTCATCCAGTCTTTAACAGCCTCAAGGCCCCGGTTTTGTGAAAAATAGTCATAAGTCACTTTTTTAAGGCCACTGTAAAAAAATTTGAACGGTTATTAAATGAACTGTGTAAATTGAGGACTATCTGTACAATTTATCTCATCTATAATTTGTTTAGACTAATGAAATCACTGCCCCCTAGTGGATTATTTGGATGTAACAGAATAATAAAGGAGTTAACCATCTTTTGCTGATCTCTTTTCTTACAGATTGAACTTTTCCATAGCACATGAAAAAAGACAATGAAGAAGTGTCAGCTGCTGCTATTTACAAAATCCCAAATGTGTCTCAACACTTGATGCCTCAGAGAATTGAAATGTAGGCTTCAGTAGGAAATGACTGAGATAATCCAGGATCACATTTCAATTCAGCTACAAATACCCTACATGAACCCAAGGTTCAGTCCATGGCATTCCTATCCAAAGAATCTTGATATAGTAGGTGATAGGAAGGTTTTCTTATTGCCTGAAAGCGCTAAAGCTATTAATGAAAATAGATAATGCAATGGCATGACTTATTACAAAACAACTTTCTGTATTCTTAAGATAATTACCTCCATAAGTCTTCATAAGGACAATCCAAGCTGACATTAATTTCCCAAGTGTATGTTTCCTTGACATCTCATTCCTAGTTGTCTTTGAATCAGCCAAGGGGCCAATGCACTTGGTACTGTACAAGAAGAGTAAATGAAGTCATGTGTGATACCATTTTCTAATATAACAATGAGTAGAAACTAGAACCTTTCTAGAACATTCATCAGTTCTAATGGCTTGGATTCAGAGCCAACAGTATGGTTGACATTTGCAAACCAAAAGGACATTCTCCTAATCATGTAATTACTTTTGTTTCTTGCTTGAGAAGAAAACATGATTTGTTTATACTTTTAAATTATACCTACTAACTAGACATTAGGATTCTAGGTTTAAAAAAAAAAGTTAGATCACCCAAGACTTTTGATTAACCCACTCAGTTCTGGGAAATACAAAGAATATTGTATCCATTTAAACCGGCACATGACCAAACATCCTTTATATGCAGGAGAGCAGTAGTGGGATTCATTTTTTTTTACTACTGGTTCTGTGGGCGTAGTTTGGTGGGTGTGGTTTGGTAGGCATGGCAGGGGAAGGATACTGTAAAATCTCCATTCCCTCCTGATCAGCTGGGATTCGGGAGGTAGAGAATAGATGGGGACGGGGCCAGTCAGAGGTGGTATTTACCGGTTCTCCGAACTGCTCAAAATTTCCACTACCGGTTCTCCAGAACTGGTCAGAACCTGCTGAATACCACCTCTGCATAGGAGTTTGCAACAAACAAAAGGCAGCAATCCTCAGTATTTACCAGTAACCTGAATTTCCCTCTTGATACTTTCAACATAGGTGATGTCTGGTCAGTAAAACAAATTGTACTTTTTATGTTAAGAAAACCTATAGCAGTATACATTAAATGTCTTTTCAGACAGATGAACAATTCAGGTGCCAATTGAAAAATCTGCTAAATGCTTCACTCAGGTCACAAACACATCCTTGGGTGCTGAATAAACACAGCCATGGCGATTTTCCCTGCCACGGCGATTTCCCCTTCTGTGCCATTTTGTGTGTGCGTGCACGCACATGCTCAGTTTGTCTTGCTTCTGGTCAAGACCAAATCAGGTGCCGACTAAAGTCCTGGAATGGATCATGGTTGGCACCCGAGGTCCCACTGTGTAGCCATGGCTAGGCAAAGTTAAGTGAGCAAAGGAGTTACTGAGAATCAGGCATTTAGTCTTTCCCCTGCACCATTATTAAGTTAAAATTGTTTCAAATATGGTTAATTTCATTGAGAAATCAATATTCATTGTATCAGGTCATATATTTCCTCCTGGCTATGTTAGGAGCAGCTTTATGAGGACAATAATTTTGAGCTCTGCTGCTTCCTGCCCATTTCCACAACTGTTTTTATGTTTGTTTCTTAAACCCAGCAGACAATCCTATCAAAGAGGATCCTAGCTCTCCATCATATTTGATATGCCCTGACCTGAGGTCAAAAAATCTGCTGCTCTCTTAATGGAATATTGATTCTCAGCTTTGTTTTTAATAATGGGTGTCTTCCCAGGACTCTGGAGATTAGCAAGGGGGGTGGGCAGAAGTCTTGGTCAGTTACAGATAATTGCAGAATGGTATTATATTGCTAGAAGATAAAGTTTGTTCCAGAGAATAATTATAGCATTTAGTTATCAATTTTAGCCTTCAGTCTTTTTAGGGTTTTTAAACTGTGAACTTGTTTGTGAATCAAATGGTTATTGAAAGATATTTACAAATCAAGTCGTTTATACTAAATATTTTTTTTTACAAATGTCACTTTTATGGTTAATTAATATTACTTCTTCTAACATTACTAGAAGTACATAATAGAATGCATAAGTTTGGAATTGTAATAAACAAAGGAAATTAGTGTTATTAATCATGTGGTATTTTATAATATTTTTAATTAAATGCATTTCATGAAAAATTAAAGATATTTTTTTAAAAATTCAGAAATCTTTTAATCTTTTTGTACAATAATTCCTGATCATCATCCCTATGAAATCCCCTCCCCAAAGTAAACTGGTTCAGATTTAGAATAACCTTAACGTGGAATCTAATCACATATTACCAAAAAGGGGTAGAAAGGCATAGCTCAGTGTTTCCCACTCAGCTAGTATGCTATACAGACATGTTCATACACGCCAATTCTCACTTTAAATAGGTAAGCCTTTCTGCCCACCCCCACCCAAGTTGCTTTTTGTTTGTAAGAGCATCACGCTTGAAAAAAACAGGCTATTTTACTGGTTATTCTTTAGGAGTGACCCAGGTCATTTCTGGCAAATTACATATCCTTTTATCATAGGAGCCCCTTCGTTTCCAGGGATCAACGTGAAAGGGAACCAAAGTTACCGGAACTCATTTCCAGTCCTCCTCGTGCACCTCCGGAAGGGGGCCTATTCAAAGCACCGAGCTACCGTAGAGATAGGAATAAAGATTCATATATTATTTCCGACTTGGCCCAAATTGCGACCGCGCTTCACTTAAAATGCAAAGTCGGCTGGTCTGCCGCCAACCAGTCCGTGGAGTATGAAGCTGTTGCTTCTGCGGATCGCTCAGCACCGAATTTGGGCTGGATGGGCCGCCGGGAAAACCATTTGACTAGATCGACCTTTGCCGCAGCCTAAGGTGTGTTTGGGGAAGGTGATTTGTTGCTACTCGATGGGCAGTTTTTTTTTAAAGAACTATTACATGACATCAAACCATTTTTTTCATTCCTAGCAATTCCACAGATAAGATTTTCTCAATGACGATCTATCCTTATAAGCAATTTCTAACCCTAACGTTCTGAACACAATCGAATAACCAGTGGCTTTTCCTTCTCCACCGCAGCTGGGTGTACTTCCCTTCTTTTCTCCCCCGCCTTCTCCCCCCTGCCGATGCGTTGGCGGACAACACTTGGTGGGAACCAGTGGTGGGAACTGTTCATTATATCTGGAGAGCACCAGGTTGGGGGATGTTGATGGCGGAGGAGGGCGGGGGCTGCAGTGTGGGTGGCAGCAAGGACGCAGGAGAATGAAGGAGTTTTAATCTTTCCCCTGCAATCTGTCTTCGCGATCCAATCAAGAACTGCATGGAAAACTCTTGCTTCCCCACGCCTGCGTTTGTGCGAGCGGTGGAGGAGAAAAACCCCGTAAATTCTAATGATGAAGAATCATTCCCTGCGGGGATGGATGGATGGATGGATGGACGGACTGACTGACTGACTGACTGACTGAATGAATGAATGAATGAATGAATGAATGAATGAATGAATGAATGAATGAATGAATGAATGAATCAGAAAGGATTGAATTCCGAAAGGGGATGTGCCCTCACTTAGTGTGGCTTTGTCCTGGGCAAAAGTGTGCGGGGCCGCAGCTTTAGAGTCTAATGGAAATCTCCCTCTAAAAGCAGATTGCTTTTCTTCCAGCTTTATAATTCTTTGCATCCTTAGGACATGAAAATTGGATGGCTTTTCGTTTTCTCCTCCCAATGAAGATAAAGTGTCTTTCTCTTAATTTTCTACTTCTATAGAGAGGGGGATATTTCAGAGGAAAGCTACACAAACTGTTTCGTCCGAGGGCGGATGAAGTTCACTTCCTTTTCGGATCGGTGGAAGGTGTTGTTCCGCCTTTCGGACTTCGTGTTCTGGAGTAACGTCTCAGCTAGGTCTTCATGTTTCTACGGATGCAGAATAAGATTTTTATGGTCCCATTTACTAGTTAGGAGCCTTTGGTAAGGTGGAACTTTTGCTTCCCACTTCACGTGGGCGACAGAACCAGAAAGCCTTTCATAAAAAGAAAATCTCTTTCTAAACGCGTAAACGTATATAATCCCAGTCCAGGTTGTTGAATTATTTCCTCTCTTTTTCCAGTCTTTGCTTGGCTGCTACCCAAAATTTTAGCTCATTTAGAATTGTATTTTTAAAGTGTGGTGTGAAGACCCTTGGGCTGCCCCAAGATTCTTTAGGGATCTGTGAAATCAAAATGATTTGCCAGATATTGAAAATACTTGCAAACATTTTAAACATGTTTTAAGTGTTTGCAAGTACTTCAATATCTGACAAATCATTTGATTTCACACATATAAGTGTCTGTCTGGATGGTCTCTTGTAACGAGAGACCATCCAGACAGAAAGTCCAATATTTTACTGTTGCCTTTGTCTACACAAATACTACATGCATGCATGCATGCATACATACATACATACATACATACATACATACATACATATATATTTGTGTAGACAAAGGCAACAGTAAAATATTGGGCTTTCTGTCTGGATGGTCTCTTGTGACGAGCCGATGGACAGAATGGAAGCAGTTAGCTTCCTCCCATAATTGGGGCATACCAGGGTTGTGACCTTAAATATATATATATATATATATATATATATATATATATATATATATATATATATATATATATATAAAATATATAAAATATATAAAATATATATATATATAAAATATATATATATATATATTGAAATATTGAAATATATATAGATTTCAAAAAATAGGGTTTTTGTGAAAAAATGCTTTGTTAACATCTCATGAGTTAATGTTTTTTTACATGATTCAATAAGTAAACTCTGCAAATGCCTTGATTTTAATTTGTAATAGGACATCAATATACAAACAAAAGTGTTTTGGGGTCCTCCATAGTTTTTGTAAAAGTGGGAAGGACTCCTAGGTGCAAAAAGTTTAAGAACCACTAATTTAAATAATATATTCAGATAATTTAAACATTTAATGGATATTCCTTGTAAGGGTTGATATCTATCTACCTTATTTTCATTTGGCCTACCACTTTTTTTTCATTTCTCTAGTTGATTTATAGCAATGTTTCTCAATTTTGGTAGTTGAAGATAAGGGATTTGAACTCCTAGAATTATCCAGACAGCCATGTTGGCTACAGAATTCTGTGAGTTGAAGTCCACACATCTTCAAGTTGCCAAGGTTGCAAACACTGATTTAAAGTCTCTGAGAACAATATTTTCTAAATTTAGCTTTTTCTTCATGCAACAACTTCTCAACCTACTCCCAAGTTCAACACATGGTTTTAATGCGGGATGTATTTCTTGCATGCTTCAGTGGGATTTGCTATATAGGGAATCATGGGAAATTAAGCATGGCACTGTGTTGCTTGGAAGCAACTGTCTCTCATTACTTTCAGGATGCTCACCAGTATGCAGTGCTTTCTCATCAGTCAAGATAAGCGACATGATCCAGTTCTTCTGCCTGATGGCGTGACTGTAGTTCTAGGCAGGGGTCCAGAAACCCTTGTCACTGATAAGAAATGTTCCCGAACTCAAGGTCTGTAAGGTTTTCTCTTTTTTGAAAAGGTATCTGTTAACAAAACATTGCCTTCAGGAGCAGGTTTTTTTCTTACAAACGAAGGCAAATATATGTGTCCCAGGATAATGTTGGGTGATCGACCCAGATCCAACAGTGTTGTCTTCTTACTCTTCAGACTCATACTGGAATCTCTCTTCAAGAAACTTCTCTCTAGTAGAGTGTGTGCTTTGTGTTGTTTTGTGGGTGGTATTTATAAAAATTTTCTACTATCCCAGTTATTTCACTGACTGTCATAACATTTGGTGTGGCTGAAGTTGTGTACCATGTTTTGAATTCTCCCTGTGCAATATTATAATTGGAAAGAATTGGTATTCTGTATAAACCATGTGAGGATGTTGAAATTTAGCTAAGATTCAATTATCTGGGCTGTTACAGAAACTTGCATCTTTCCCTATGTTTTACCTTTAGAAATCCAAAGCTTTAATATTTTTGTGCTCTATTTTTCTTATTTTGGCTATCTTTTCAATTTTCAATTATTTTTTTTTTCAATTTACTTTATTTGTATGCCGCCCTTTTCCCTGAAGGGACTCAGGGCGGCTCACAGTTCAAGGGAGGGGAAAAACAGACAAAATTACAAAACATAAGACCATAACACAGTTAAAAAACACAGCAATCATACCATTCGAGTGGGGCAGCAAGTCTTTAGCCCCAGGCCTGTCGGAACAGCCAGGTTTTAAGGGCTAATGCAGAAGGCCTGGAGGGTGGTGAGGGTACGAATCTCCACGGGGAGTTCGTTCCAGAGGGTCGGAGCAGCCACAGAGAAGGCCCTCCTCCGGGTAGTCGCCAATCGACACTGGCCGGCTGATGGAATTCGGAGGAGGCCTAGTCTATGGGATCTTATTGGTCTAGTGGAGGTAATTGGCAGTAGGTGGCCTCTCAAGTACCCAGATCCAATACCATGAAGGCTTTGTAGGTGACAACTAGCACCTTGAAGCACACCCGGAGATCAACAGGTAGCCAGTGCAGCTCGCGGAGGATAGGTGTTACGTGGGTGAGAGGCTTCGGGAAGCAAAAAATGCTATATTCAGTGTATAAGATGCACCCAGATTTTCAGCCTCTTTTGAGGAAAAAAAGGTGTGTCTTAACTCTGAAAAATACGGTATGTTTCTTTCTGAATTGCTTTATACATTGAACTGCAATTTTGAAAAAGTGTCTTGCAGAGTCAAGTCTTGAACGTGGACACACATTCAATTTTACAGTTACTAAGATTGTTGGATGAGCAGGTACAAAAACAGCTAGTGAAGAGATGGAGCCTGGAAACCAGGCTTCTCATCAGTCAGCAGAAGTGCTGATTTACCACAGGCCTATTAATTACTTAGAAGGCGAGGGCATGGACAGCACAGCAAACAACAGCAATCAACATATCTCAATCAACATCTAAAAAGCCACATGTATTGTAAATACTACACAGAGAACAGCACACACTCTGCTGAAAAGAAGTTCCCTGAAGATAGGCTCCAGCATGAGACCAAAATCTCAGAAACCATTGGTCCTGGTGACTGACCGAGTTTGGCCCTGCAGCTTTATCCTGGGACGTGTATATTCACTTCATTCATAAAATTATCTTGGTCCAGCTTTGAAGCAGAATATAAGATTAGTTGGAACATTTCTGTGAAAGTTGAACTGAATAGTTCTAGAATCAAAAAGCTTTGACCTTGAAATATTTTTCACAAGCCTGAAAATTAACTCCGTCTTCTCTTTTTCTGTTCTCATAGTGGAATTGCTGGCAAATTATGCCTACCGGTCAGTTCGAGTCACACAGGTGAGTTGGGGGGAAATTTGGAGTGTTCTGTTTGATTCCAAGGGAGCTTTTTGTACAGAAGCAGAGACAGTTTCAAAATTAACCACCACTCCCCTGGGTATAAGAGCCAACTGACCAGGCATGACATTCTCATATTATTATGTGTTGGCAGCGAGGTATAAATCCCACATCTGTAGAAGAGATACACCTGCATTGTGGGGACAGTACAACGCTCCAAGAAGGAGAGACTCTGCGCCTGGTAAACGGACTGTATCCTTATTGCATCCGCTTTGAGCAAGATGACAACTCTGCAAAGAAGAACCCACTGGAATTCTTCTGCAGCAAGCAGAATCAGCAGAAGGCAGAGAAGATGGCAAGGCCCCTACAGTCAAACGTCTCAAGGTTTCCTGTCCTTCTGAAGAAGAGGATGATTGCGACTCATTTATAACTGAGAAACTGAAGCAGTTGCAAGAGACAGCAGCACAGGCACACTCTTCTCAGAAGCCTGTTTCAAAACTGGCCCCCAGCCGTCTGATTCCTGGGAGGACCATGAAAGCTATTGGTCTTCACCAAAAAAGGAATAGTATCGAGTACTAAAGTAAGTCTCCTTGCTGCTACTTCGAAATTCAGCTTCAAGAATCGCTTATTCGAGTGTTTCTCAAGAAAAAATAGGACTATTCTGCATTCTGTCCAGTTCTTTGAACTATAAATAAAGGTTTATGTAACTGATCCAGAGTTAGACAACTCAAATATAAATCTATCTCTAATAACAAAGTAAAGTTTCTTTTATTTTTGCTCTTTGTTTACAAATGCAGAGGAATAATGCACAGATTACTGCACAAAGTAAACAAAGTATTTATTAACAGACAAAAATATTATAGCTAAGATTGAGCATTGGGATTCTTGCTAGCATGTTACCTAATTGGGTAATGAAATTTGTAGAAGAAAAACTAAGCTCAGCAAGAACCAAGGACCCCATAAATATTTAGTTGCAAATTCCATTGAGTAAAACAAACCTAGTATCGCTTTTGGGAAAGCACCTTTTATCCAGTGTGTTTCAATTAATTAAATACATACACATACATTTTTGTTGAAGGAAGCTCCAATTTCAATATTACTACACTGCCATAATTCCAAGAAGTCCGGGGAATTTATATATTTGGGTGATTGGATATTATTAAAAGAATATCTTGCAAGATCTCATAATCACCGAGACTGCAAAGCAATGTCCTGATTTTCAAAGTCTGGACATTTGCTTTTTGTCTTCAAAAAGTCTAACAAACCAGTATGGCATACTGGTTAAAGTAGTGGATTGGTATTCTTGTTACATTCATACATGAAAGCTCATTGGCTGACTTTGTGCCAGTCGCTGTCTCAGCCCAACCTTTCTCAATAAGAGTTAGGTAAAAATGAGAGAGAAGAACACACATACTGTATACGCTGCCATAGGCTCTTGAATGAAAGATGGGATAAAATGTAATAAATATATGAATAAAAAAAATAAGGCAAATGGTGTTGACTAGGGTGGTTGGTGAGTGTGGATGTGAGGGCTTTTTTGGTGCTTTTCACCCAGGTGGCAGGGTTTGACCTGGATGGAACTCTTATCACAACAAAATCTGGAAAAGTGTTTCCTATAAGTCCTGATGATTGGAGGTAAGCACAGAGCTAAGGGATGTAGAAGGCAGAGCAGATTTGTAGACAGCCAGTTAGTTGGCGTGGAAGTTCTTTCTTAGATGAAGAAAGTGAGTGCTAGATTTGAAAATCTGCTTCTTTGAAACCTGTGGAATCTTTCTCAACCCAATGTTACAAAACTACTAAGCAGATGAGGTCTGAGGAAGAAGGGCAGCAGGCTGCCGTATCTTTAGCTCCTTGGAGCAAGGGAAGGGAAAAGGGTGTAGGTCACTGTTCTCCAAACTGATTCCTTTCATATTTTTAACTACAAAAAGAATTTGGGAAGGCTGTTGTAAAGGAAACCCTAATTCTTCATCTGTGTTATTAGTTGAGTCGTTTTTATTAGAAACAAGTTTTAATTTGCATTTGTTTTGTATTTTTTTTATTTTTAAATACTTTCATTTGATTGTCTTGATAATTGGTCACTTTACCAGAGAAGATAAATATTAAGCAGAGCCATTTAAATATCAGGCCACTGAAGTCACGAGTGTTCTGCCAGGAAAAACTAAAAACCTCAGCCAACTTTGATTCCATTGGAAGACTTAAGCCTACCTCATTCTCAGCCCTGACCTAACATGCCAGGATTGTCATTGATGTAAAATGGAGGAAGAAGGGTATTACATCACCTGGAATTCCTTTAAGTCCAGATAGATTTATTTTTTTTTAAATGGAAAAAAAGAGAATGGGGCTTAGTATGCTTCCATGAGGAAAGATGAAATACTATAAGAAATACTTAGCGCTTTTGCAGAGTAGAGGACTAAAAGTGAATTTATAGTGCAATTTCTGTGTAAGATTACATATTTTTTAGTGATAAGAGCATGAGCATATAGACAGCAGACCTTAAATTTCCTTGATTTGCAGGATCCTGTACCCTGAAGTACCTCACAAGCTGAAGCAACTTCAGAGTGAAGGATACAAGGTATGGTCCTCTTGTCTCAAACCCATTTTCTGTGTTAAACCCTTTCCTCGCTGTAAGTAATCTCTCAGCTTCCCATCTTATCGCAGCTTGTGATCTTTACCAATCAACTGGGCATTGGCCGTGGCCGTCTTAGGCCTGAAATTTTCAAAGCTAAAGTGGAAGCTGTGATTGAGCGATTGGGTGTCTCGTTGCAGGTGAGTTGCGAGGAGAGGCAGTACCTCGCCCAGGTTGCTCAGCAAAGCATGCAGGTGTTGAACAGGGGGGCTTTGAATGCTTATGGCAAAGTCCAGTTAATCTCATGATTTTTTTTTCATTTTCCATTTATTTGGCTGCTCATCTCATCATGACAACTTTAGAGAGCTAACAGCAGTTAAATAACCATTATGCTGCATAATATGACACACAGAATGAAGAAAATGTGAAAGAGAAAATATGGTTTCAGTAAAGATTTGGACCCAGAAGGCAAAGATGGAGGAGCATTAAGAGAATGTGTAAAAAGTCTCAAGGGTTTCTACGTTGTAGCACCAAAATTGTAGCAATTTCTAGGAAGAGAGGTTTGCTTTATTCTTTATGTAATGGCTCCTCTCCTAACTTGAGAAAGTAAAGACTCTTGAAATGGATTATTTCAAAGGAACCTTTGATCAAGCAGGATGGAAACCATTAGAAGCAAAGCAGCATCTGAAAACCTTTAGGCCATGCAAATGGATTAAGCTGATAATGACCCCTCCCCTTTGTCTGAATGCAGATTCTCACCAATACACAAGTGTGAAGATGCTTCCTTAACTCTTCTGCCCTAGGAGTCAATAAAGCACATGTTCCCATGGCTATCTCTAGTTAGACATCAAAGTTATATATTCCACATGGCTACCATAAACATCCCTCCAGCGATGTTGGGACCTTCAGTCCTCGGGTGACAGGAAACCAGTTGTAAAGTTATAAAACTCAGTTGTTTCAGATGTAGCTAATGATTTAACTCTGAGGCTCCCCTCTTCCCAATTGAATGGTAGTATCACTTTTAGGGATCTGACATGCTGCTGTTCTTTTGAAAAAGGAGAGATTCACCTGTGAAAAAATAGGAAAGAAATTGCATCATAGTATTTTAACAAGGTTTGCCTGGGTATTGGGAGTGAATTTTTCAATAGGGCAGGGGCCCCTAACATGGTGTTTCTCTACCCATTCATTTTGGGCTGAAGGTAAATGCTTCCAAGCAACTAAGTATTGGGTTTCCCCCTGTGGATCCTAGAATCCCGGATTCCTTAATTTCAAAATGTTGTTCGCCTTCTACCATCATAGGAACAGGAGGTGTAGGTGCATGTGGTCTGATTTGTGAGATTACTTCTCGTTTGAGTAAACTAATGTGGAACACTGGATGGACTTTCCTGAGTGTCTTTGGTAGGAGTAATTCTACTGTTACTAGGTTAATAACTTTGGTGATCGGGAAAGGTCCGATGAAATGTGGTCCTAATTCTTCAATGGTTGCAACGACTTCAGGAATTTTGTCGATAGGTATACTCTATCTTCACATGGAAGGGTTTGGGATCTACTCTTTTTTTGTCAGCTTGAGTTTTGAAAGCCTCTCTAGCTTCCTGTAACACTAATCTAACCACTGGCCATGTGTAGGTTGTCTATCCATTCTTTTAGTGAGGGGATGGTGGGTTCCTCTGTGGGTAGTTCAGGCATGGGGTTGAAATCCTGGCCTGTTTGCTACTCTAAAAGGGGTGAACCCAGTGCTTGAGTGCACAGCATTATTGAAGGCCACTTCTGCAAAAGGTAAAAGATCAACCCAGTTGTCCTGTTGAAATTAAAACATCTTGGGTATTGTTCTAGAACCATGTTCCGATTTTTCAGTTGACCATTGGTGACGGATGGTGACTGAGCTCAGTCCTTGGGTGGTGCCCAGTAAGTTTAAGAATGCCTCCCCAAAATTTTGAGGTGAATTGGACCCCTCTGTCAATGATGATTCTCTGCGGGGCTCCATGAAGGCGATAAATGTGTATCTGGAATAACCTGGCTAGACTTTTGGCAGTTGGGATCTTTTGGCACCAGTATAAAATATGTCTATTTTGAAAACAAGTCTGTTACAATCCAAATGGCCAGTATTCCCTGCGCTTTCTGGTAGTTCGACAATAAATCCATAGCTATCTCCTTCCAGGGTGCTAAGGCTCGGCTACCTTCTGTAACAGTCCTGGCATTTTGCCTTGGCGTCTTTTTGGCTGCCGCACAAATTGGACAGCTGGCTACATAGCTCTCTATGTCCTTTTTTAGTGATGGGCACCAAAATTTCCTTTTAATTTAGATGTAAGTTTTTACAAAACCAAAGTGTCCATGCTAGTTTGGAGTCGTGGCACCTTTCCATTAAGTACCGTCTTTGGTTGGCTGGAACATACAACCACCCTTCCACTCAAGCTATGTTATCTTTCATCAGACAGCTTCTTTGTGGCTCACAAACCATTCATCAGTGGTTAAAGCTTGTTAAAAAGTTTGGGTGGTGTATTGTTCTCCAGAGTGTCCCATTTTCCCTGGGATCTGGTGGTGACTCTAGCGGCTAGTTGATTGTCTTGTATCATGGGCTTGATTATGTTTATTGTATGCGGTTTCCTGGATAGTGCATCTGCCAGGAAATTCCCCCCGGGAGGTATCTGAGCATAAATTCAAACCTTTTAAACTACTGAGACCATCGTATTTCTTTGGAGAGAGTTTCCCTTGGGGTCTTTAGGGCTTCTAAATTTTTATGAGTCTGTTCAGACTTCAAAAGGGATCTTACTCCCCTCTAGAAATGTCTCAGGTTAAAAGAGCCCTATCGAACTGCATAAGCCTCTTTCTCCCAAATGGCCCGCCTTTGCTCAGATTCATTAAATTTTTTGGATGTGTAAGCGCATGGTTGTAATTGTCTTCCTCATTTTTCTGAAGTAAGATGGCTCCTAATCGCCACATTGCTAGCATCTGCTTGTATGATGAACGGTTTCTCTGTGCCGGTGCTTTGGATCGGTTATGCTGAAACAGCCTTTTGAAGTTTTCAATGCCGTTGGCATTCCATTGTCCAGTTCAAAGGCTGCTTTGGTTTCGGGTTTCCTCTCCCTTCGTTTTAGAGCTTGGTGGAGGCAATTTGGGCGAAAGCGGGGATAACTGCCGTAAAAGTTTGCAAATCCCAGGAAGCTTTGCACTGGTTGCGGGTCTGGATGGTTCCCAGTCAAGTACCGAGTGGACTTTCGAAGGATCCATTCTATGCTCTGGTGTGAAAATGCGGTATCCTAAGTAATCAATTTTTCCTGGTGGAATTCGCATTTGGAGAGTTTAGCATAAAGTTTTGCAGAGCAAATTTTGTTCAGAATCGCCCAGACTAGTTTTACATGTTCTGCCTTGGTCTCAGAATATAATATAATGTCATCAATATAGACTAGCAGCCCTTATATAGATGCTCCACAACACTTGTTTATTATCGAATAAATACTGCAGGGGCCCCTTGTAGCCCAAATGGTAGCATTTTGAATTGATAGCATCCAAGAGGGGTGTTAAATGCTATTTTCCATTCATCTCCCTCCTTAATCCTGTTACGGTAGCAAGCCTCCCTTAAATCCAGCTTTGAAAAAATTCTTCCTTGGCTAGGTATGCTAGCATATCCTTCATGAGTGGGAGAGGATATACATTTGCCATACTGATTGAATTTAAATTTCTAAAATCAACACATAAGCTTTTGGAGCCATCTTTTTTTCTCTCGAAACAACACCGGGGCTGCAACTTTTGATCGGGCTGGTTCAATGAAACCCCTTGCTAGGTTTTTTTCAATGAATGCCCTCAGTTCTTCCAACTCCCTTGGAGTCATGCTATACATCTTGGGTTTAGGGAGTTTATCCCACATGGCTACCATAAACATCCCTCCAGAGATGTTGGGACCTTCAGTCTCCCGGTGACAAGAAACCAGTTGTAAAGTTGTAAAACTCAGTTGTTTCAGATGTAGCTAATGATTTATGTATGATACTAATGAATGGTAGTATCACTTTTAGGGATCTGACACTTTCTAATTAAGAATTCAAGCAGCAGATTATGACATTTCCATTGCATTGTCTCATTTGCTGTCCTTTTTTAGATGGGTTGAATTTGCAATTCCATCATTCCTAATATTGGCATGGAACTCTAGGGAACTCTATTCTATTTCAGAGAAAATTAAAGGTAATAAGTAACCATTATCCTGTAGCTAATTTTGTTATGTTTTATTTTGCATGTTATTCATATCGCTGTCAGATGCTTCTCTTCCATTTTATATTTTAATAGTATGGTTTTTATTTTGTTATTAAGATGTCTTGTGGGTCCATTAGGATTTAAAGGAAAACTATACCACAAGTAGCACGTAGGTTTTTATGTAGAATTGTTTTTGGCAAATTGGGGAAGGTTTCTTATCTCTCCAAGCTATGTTCCCCTACAGCCTTTCTTTTGGTTGCAATAAATAAATAAATAAATAAATAAATAAATAATAAATGGAAAGAAAGAAAGAAAGAAAGAAAGAAAGAAAGAAAGAAAGAAAGAAAATAATGATAGCCATTGACCCTTAGTTAAAATGAATGGCCGCTTTGCTCCTTCTCTTCAAAAGTTGTATCTGTTTGCTGCTTGTGCACTTGTAATCTCTTACAGTTGCTACAGATACATTGTCATTTTGAAGTCATAAAAGATGAATCAGGCATCCCAAATGGATAATCTTGCAGAAATGTTCCAACTCCTCATTCATCTATGTTCACCTGTGAGGAATTGAGTGAAATTCATTAATTGGGAGTAGACTAGTAACTATTAAATAATTACTTATATAATTATAATTAATGAATAATTATTATAATATTGGGAGCAGAGCAGTAATTATTAAATAATTATTTATATAATTATAATTAATGAATAACTATTGTAAGATTCAACTCAGATCATGGACTGGGACCTAAATGGTAATTGCTAAAAGTAAGAATCCGCTTCTGAGGGAAGGATGGAATCCAGGCCCAACTGGAATATTCACTTTTATTACATCCCTTTCTCCGCAGGTCTTTGTGGCAACTCATTCAGGAATGTACCGCAAACCTGTCCTTGGCATGTGGGATTAATCTGTGGCAAAAAGGTACTAAAAGAGGGTGTGTGTATGAAAAGGGCTGGGAAGGAGCAAAATCATAGTTTGCTATTCCATGTCTGGATTTTCCCTTTCTCTCTCTCTCTCCCCTTTCTTCAAGGCAAATGGTGGCTTAGAAGTGTCTTTGCAAGAAAGTGTCTATGTAGGAGGTGAGTCAAGCATAAAGGAAGCAATAGCAATAGCACCATAGACTTATAAACCATCCTGTAGTGCTTTATAGCACTCTCTGAGTGGTTTACAATGTTAGCGTATTGCCCCCAGTAATCTGGGTCATCATTTTACTGACCTCAGAAGAATGGTAGGCTGAGTCAACTTTGTGTCTGTCAGGATCAAACTTCTGGCTGTGGGCAGAGTTAGCCGGTAGTACTACATTCTAACCATATGCCACCAGGATGAGTTCCGCCACCAGGAAGGCCATTTGATATAACAATAGAGAGTAGATTTGACTCACTCTCAGAAAGTACTTATCCTGGCCAATGATACTTCTAAGCCTTCAAAATCAATGCCCAGTTTTTAAATTTATTACTGATATCCAAGTGATCAGTTTCCCATCTCATGCAATGGGTGTGTTCATATCTTTCTTCTGTTTCATAGATGCTGCTGGACGTCCAGCAAACTGGGCCCCTGGACAGAAGAGAAAGATTTTTCTTGCAGTGACCGTCTGGTAAGAGAGAAAACTTACTCCTTCTTATGTCTTACAGTATTTCTTGTCTCGGGTAATTAATCATATTGAACTTCTGGGATGAAATATAAATAATTTGAAAACATCCATATCCTTGCTGTTTCTTTTGTCTTTAATCCAATTTCAAGATGATTAATAAGTCTCTAGTTGTCTATATAATAGTTTGACACAAGCACTATGTGTGCAGAATTCTGTGTGACAATGGGTTTGCCTTGCAACTTTCAGTCTGATTCAGAGTTTATGAATTTATTTTTTTCTCCTCTGTGGTAAACCCAACATTTCAAAAATATTTCAAAAATCGGTAGCCTATTTTTCTAACCATGTTAGGTACTTTTTCATATTTTTCTTACTTAGTTACTAAAATATTTTTACCTCTCTCACTTAATTTTCCCCTCTTTAAATATCTAATATATCATATAAATAAATAGGAAAATTTAGCCAGAATTATATATCTGGTCACTTCTTTGAATGTAAGAATTGCCAAAGTTCAAAATAATTATGCTAAATTATAGAAGTCATAATTAACCTAAACAGGGCTGTAACATTATGTTTCTTGGGGCAGACAAAGATGATTAAAGGTCTAGGAAGGATTTGGCAGTCTAAGCAGTGAAAAATAGGAATTTGTAGGGGTTTATTGTTGAGAAAAAAATGCAGAAAAGTTGCAGGGATATGCAATTCTCCACAGTCAGAGCTAGCATTGCATCGGCATAGAATATAAGCTATGAGTTGGTAGTCTTTACATCTGCATCATTCCTTCCAATTTACTCATTTTCATGTATGAACAGGAATCCTGTGACTTTGGGGGTGCTCAGATTTGTAATTCAGCAATATTCAGCAAGACCCACAGGTTCTCCCAGCACTGCTTTAAGAGCTACAGTAATTATTTTCTGTATCCAAAATTATAAACTTCTGAAATTGAAAAAATAATAGCTTTAGCTTTATATCCAGTAAGAAATTTGGCAGCCAGACTGAACCTTTTTCTTTTAAACTAAAACTCATGAAGAATGGCTGCAGGATTTGGGTTTGGCTAGTCTAAAGAAAAGAAGAATTAGGGAGATATGATAGTAGTATTCCTGTACTAGAGGAGCTGCCACAAAGAAAAGGGGGTCAAATTATTCTCCAGAGGGCAGGACAAGAAAAAATGGTTGGAAACTAATAAAAAAGAGAAGTAACCTGAAATTAAAGAGAAACTTCCTAACGGTGAGGACAATTAACCAGTGGAACATCTTACCTTCAGAAATCGTGGACGCTCCATCACTGGAGATTTTTAAGAAGATACTAGACACTCACATCTGAAATGGTATAGGTTCTCCTGCTTGAGCAGGGGGCTGGACTAGAAGACCTCCAAGGTCCCTTCCAGATTCTATTCTATTCCTGCTCCAAAACAAGCTATTATCTCTTAGTTTGTAAACAAGAAAGAAAACGTATCAGTAGTGAAATCTCCGAGGGTGAAAGATTATATGCTTTATCTCAGTTTTGGTCCCACATTCAGATTTCCAGCAAACTTAGAAACATGACGCAAAATGAACAGAATCAGAGGTAAACTGGATAGATCTGAGCACACATATCTTCAGGAGACCAGAAAAACATTTTCATCTGCTTCCTCCACATTAAAAGCTATCCTGTTTATTCACACAGTTTGCTTTGAATGCTGGCCTTCCCTTCTACACTCCTGAAGAATATTTCCTGGGTTGGAAACAGGCACCGTTTGCACTCCCCGACTTTGATCCTGTGAGTCACTTCTCTGTCTCTCTTTAAAAAAAACAAAGAAAAAAAACCCACCAGCTTCTCTTCCAGCATTTATTTATTTATTTGTATCAATATTTTTTATATTATGTATTGTTTTGTCATAAAAAGTAAAATAATATGGGGTGCTATTCCTTCATCTGGTGACCATTGTGAGGATTGTACTTCCAAAACACTGGAAAGAAAAAGGGATGCCGACTGTTGAAGAATGGATTTTGGAACTGACTGAATTAGCAGAGAATGGTGAAATTAACTGCCTTGATTAGAGATAATGAACTAGGCAGCTTTATAAGAGACTGGAAACTGTTTGCGGACTTTTTATGATCATATGAAATCATCAAGCGGTTTTCTTGGCAAAAAGCAGTTGCCATTGTCTTTTGGCATGTTCAGCAAGAGGTTGAAGATAATTAAAATATTGACTGGATCAAGACTGCCTAGCTTTTTGTCACTGTAACTTGAGATCATCTAGAAAGTGCACCAGGTTAAAATAATGAGTTGTTGAAAACAACAACTACAAATGCTGTCTCTTTCACAAACTAGCCATTATTTTAAGCTATGTTCGTTTACTCATTACATTAGTACTCTTGAAAAATGTGTGGTTTTTCACATTACTGATAAGTAAGATCTAACAAGCTGCAAAACTAGGAGAACGGGTAAAAAAATTAAGCACATTCAAGATTTGCAGAGCACATCCAGAATTCAAGTTTGTATTCTAGTATTAAAACACTGATTTTCTCTTTAACCCCTAATTTAGCGAGCATTGGACCCTAAAGCTGAACTGTATGATCCACCCAATGCCTCCTTGATCTCATCCTCCTCAGAGCTGGTTATAGCTGTTGGCTTCCCTGCTGGTGAGTGATGATCTTTGCAACCTCAGCATTCATGCAGTGTCATCTTCAAATATTAAGGTTAATGGGAAAACAGTAGTAATGCAATACATGAAGTCTTCAAGGCCTGAGCTTCTCTGAGCTTTTGGTCTTGTCATCTGCCAGGAGATTTCCATAGGGCTCGAGTGGTGAGCCCAGAACTAGTTTCACTCACAACCATTCAAAGAGCCATGTTGGCACAGTGTTTAGAATGCAATACTGCAGACTAATTCTACTGACTTGCCAACTGCTGTTTGGCAGTTTGATTCTCAACGGCTCAACATTAACTCAGCCTTCCATCCTTCCAAGGTCCAGTAAAATGAGGACCCAGATTGTTTGGGGGTCAATATGCTGATTCTGGGCACTGCTTAGAAAGTGCTGTAAAGAACTGTGAAGTGGTATATAAGCCTAAGTGTAATTGCTAGTTGTATACGTGTGTCTAATAAGTGGTTGATTAGTATAGAGTGCACTGTGAAGTTTGGAATTTAGTTAATGACCAAATAGTTCATTTAATCATGAGTTAATGTGTAAAGAAACCTTTCAATCTCATTTCAAGAAAATGAGATAATCTGTACCTCAGAAGAGGTTTGTGTTGTAGAAGAGGAATATTCTGAAAAACACATTTCCTTTTCAGTCTTGATGTCTAAGAAATGAAGATTATGCAGTGATCCTGTTTCAAAAGAGAAACAGTGATTGGAACTGATCTATTGGCAAGTTCCAGGAAAATTCATATTTAATTTAAGAAATTCTATGATGAGTTCCACATTCAGTCTGAATCCTGTTTTCCAGTGTCAATCTGGAATGTCACACAGCCCTACCAGATAAGAGAATATTTGTAACTCAGGGTTGAAGTGAGGGGTCTTTGGTGCTCTCCGAGCTTGGTTGTTTTCTTGCAGACATTACCTGAGCTAAGTAACATTGTCATTGCTAATAGAGAGTAGGCTTTGCTCTCATTTTACATTCTAATGGTTTGTCCTGTTAGTGTTAGTAGGAGTGGTGGTTTGGTTGGGCTGTTTATTGTTAGCTTGTTTGGCAATTCCTTAATTGGGATATTGTTTGCTTCTTGATTGTTGGCTAGTTAGTCTTGGTGTTAACTGTTGCTAATGAGGGTGTTGATTGCTGGTGTGGAGGTGTTAGGGGAATTTTGGTTCCCCCTTTGGCTTGTTGATTGTCTCTTTTTAATGATATATTGATGTTGTTGATGTCTATTAATGACCAATATGCCATTGTCAAGCTTCTTGGAATTCTCCAGTTTTTGGATTTGGTTTGGTCAAATGTGGTCCCAGTTGAAACTGGTTAAGTCTGTCCAAGTGTTGTGAAATTAAGGAATTTTATCGTGCCTTTGACTATTAGTTGTGAATGTTGCAAGGAACATGGATGCTATTTTTAAAAAATGTATGCACGTATTAAGGCATGTATTGATGATGTTCCTTGAGTTCTGTTGACTTTTAGAAATCTCTGCTATACCCCACTGTTCATACTTCCTCCATCTTTTCCTGCCCACTCCAGCTGGCAAATCAACTTTTTTGAAGAGACATTTAGTCTCAGTTGGATATGCGTATGTCAACCAGGTAAGCAATGAGAGATTAAAACTCTTCTCGTCCTGCTTTATTGCTTGCTTCCTTCCTTTATATCTTGCCTTTCTCCCTTTAAGGACACCCTTGGTTCATGGAAGAAATGTGTGGCATTGTGTGAAACATCATTGCAAGCAGGAAAGAGTGTAGTAGTGGATAATACCAACCCAGAACTGGAATCGAGACGCAGGTAAGGTTCATCCCTTAAGTTTAGTAGATAATGTCTAAGCTGCAAGCCCAAAGATAGAAAATAATCAGATAAATTGAGAAATTAAAATGCTGTTCCCTTATCTAGGTACACTGAATGTGCTAAGAAGGCCAGCGTTCCCTGCCGCTGCTTTCTTTTTACTGCCTCGCTGGAACAAGCCAAGCATAACAACAGAGTAAGTACTTTGGATCATTGTTTCTCAATCTCAGCTATTTTAAGATGGGTGGATTTCAATTCCTAGTCAACCAGCTCAGTCTAGTGGTGGAGGCACCGCCAGAAACCAGCAAGCTGCAAGTTCTGGTCCTCCTTTAAGTATAAAAGACAGTTGGGTGATTTTGGGCTAATTACTCTGTCTGAGTTGAACTTGCCACACAGAGTTTTAAAAGGTAAAATAGGAAAAAGAAGGAGTATTAGGCTTGTTCACCATCCTTCATAATAATTCATCTTGAACTGTGAAAATAATAAAGGCAGAATTTCAAAAAGTCCATCCATTTTAAAGTTGTTGAGATTAAGGAACACTGCCTTATACCATGATATACCTTCTTCACTTGGGAAAGCAAATTTCTTTGAATCCAGTCCCCATCCCCACTCCCCCTTTTGAGGACTTGCAAACTTTCCTCCTTTTCTCTTATAATCCAACAAGGAATGTAATTCTGGAACCATTGGCACAGGGCAGTACCAAATGTCAGTTGGACTGCATTTCTCGAAGTCCTATGGGATGAGTCACTGATGGGTTATATTCATGTCCAATCTGCCCTGAGACTTGAGGTTAAAGTTGAGGTCACTCCCCTCTGCTTCCTCTGCATGGCTCCAGTTTAATTGGTCAGTGTTCCAAAGAAGAACCTGGGAAGGAAGGGTATAGGAAAGACAACACCCCAAACCCCAGGACCCTGACTGACCCAATAGCCATTAAATCTGGCTTAGGACCCTAGCAAAGCACTCTTAACAAGGGTGAGAAGTAATTCATCCCACAGGACTTCGAGAAATGCAGTTCAGGTAAGACCAACTGACATTCTCTGAAGTAGCCTGTGGGAGGAGTCACTGATGGGACATGTCCAAGTTTGATGTTCATGAGAGGGAATCACTGGGCCTGAGCCTCTCGAGTGTCCAGCATTCCCTGCAGTACCCTCCTACCAAAAGAGGCCTCAGCTGAAGTGTAAGTGTCCAGCCAATAGTGTCTGATGAAAGGCAAGGGCGAAGCCCAAGTGGCTCCCCTACAATATCCTCGATGGGCGCCTGGGTCAACCAGGCTGCAGACATGGCTGCACTTCTACTGGAGTGCGCTGTGATGCCAACCGGCACCAGAAGCCTTCGTGCCTCATATGCTCTAGTGATAATCCATCTGCCTAATCCATCTGCCGATGGTAGCTGGTGACACCCTAGCCCCTAGGGTGGAGGGCTGGAAGGAGACAAAGATCGCCTCCGACTTCTTGAATGTAGAAGTGTGTTTCAGATAAATACGCAGTGCTTTCTCAAGTCCAGGTGATGCCAGGACCATTCCCTCTCCTTGGAGGGCACCAGACAGAAGTCCGGGAGAACCACCACCTGAGGCCTATGGAAAGGAGAGTTAATCTTGGGCAAGAAGGAAGGATCAAGCCTGAGAACGACCCTGTTGTCATGAAATTTGCATAGGTCAGCCCTAGATGACAGGGCATTGAGTTCTGATACGTGTCTGGCGAAATTAATCGCCATCAGAAAAACAACCTTAAGGGTGAGGAACTGAAGACTTATTGTCCTCAAAGGCTGAAATGGAGCCTCGGTCTGTGCCTGGAACACCCTGGGTAGGTCCCATGTAGGAAACCGGTGAACCACGGGTAGCCTAAGATTAGCCGCCCCTCTAAGAAACCTCAATGCCTGGGTGCTGCACTAGGGAATGAGAGCCCCCCAGGGACTGTAGCAATACTGCAACTTGCTTCCTGAGGATGTTGTGGGATAGACTCTTCTCAAGACCATCCTAAAGGAACTCCAGCACCTGCGTTGTCAAAGCCAGATCCACCTGTGTGGACCGGCACCAGGACACAAAAGAGGACCAAGTCGCATTGTTAATGCGGGTGATATATTGCCTACGGGATGCCTCAATGGTCTTGATCACTCTGGCCAAGAATTGGCCCGCCCTTAATTGCTCCCGCTCAAGCGCCAAGCAGTCAACTGAAGCCACTTGGGCTCCGGATGAACTAGGTTCCCTTGATGCAGAGCCACCTCCCCTCCCCCCGCCATGGAATCCTTCAATGGGGAAGGACCAACAGCCCCACCAGGTCAGCAAACCAAGATCGCCAGGGCCAATATGGTGCTACAAGGATCACCTCTGCCCTCTCTAATTTCCTGAGAACCCCGGGAATGAGAGGGAGAGGGGGAAAGGCGTAGAGGAGACCCGCTGGCAATCTGCAATGCAAGATGTCAATGGCTACTGCCCCTCAAGCTGGGAACTGTGAGATGAAGTTCCGGACCTGGGAGTTGGACGGGGTAGCAAAGAGATCCACTGCTGGCCAACCGAACCTCCGACAAATGTCGTTGAAAATGCTGGGATGTAACTGCCATTCTCCGTGGTCCACCGTCTTCCTGCTGAGCCAGTTTGCCTGCTGGTTCTCCACCCAGAGATATGTTCCACTTGTATCGACAGAAGATGCCATTCCACCCAGTTTCCCAGTTGCACTGCCTCATCTCAAAGTACAAGCAAGTGAGTGCCCCTTTGTTTGTTGACATGGGCCTTGGCAGCAATCTTGTCCATCAGGGCCAGGACATGTTGATGGCTGACCCTCGCCCTGAGCTCCAGCCAATTTATGTTTTTTTGCAGGTCCATGGGTATCCACCAGCCTTGGGCTATCTGGGATTCCAGGTGAGCTCCCCAACTTAAAAGACTCACATCTGTCATCAGGACCAACTTGTCTGGTTCCCTGAACAGGGAGCTCCTGGCAGCGCTGGGGACACCAATGGAAGGGCAGAAAAACCTGTGGGGCGGCACAAGAATCTTGAAGAAGGCATCGCTGGTTCTGTCCCTCTGGTGGGGAAGTAGTAACCATTGCAGCTCCCTGGCGCAGAGGCCCATGGTACAATCATGATGCACGAGATAAACTTTCCCAGGAGCCGAGAGAGAAGAATTACGGGAACAGAGCATGCCTTGCAAATCTGTTTAATCAACCCCAGAATACTGTCCCTACAGTCCTGAGAAAGGAACACCTCACACTCCACTATGTCAATGACAGCCCCTAAATGCTGAAGTCTAGTAGTGGGGTCCAGATAACTCTTCACGAAATTGATCGAGAACTCCAGGGTCTGCAAGGTGTTAATGGATATCATCCAGTAGCACTGTAAGCGGACCGGAACAGAGCAGAGATGACCCATGGCCACCGCCAGGACCTTGGTGAAGGTTCTGGGAGCTGACGCTAAGCCAAAAGGGAGAGCCCTGTATTGATAATGGATCCCCTTATAAGAAAACCTAAGGAACGTATGGTGTTCTGGGAATATCATGATATGGAGGTATGCCTCCGTGATGTCAATGGATGCCAGGAAGTCCCCTTGTCTAATCCCCTCGAGGATGGACTTTAGGGACGCCATCTTAAACTTATGATACACTAACCTAGTATTCAACACCTTCAAATCCAGGATCACTCTCCAACTCCCTGAACTTTTGGGAACTACGAACAGATTAGAATAAAACCCTAACCTCTTCTCTCCCTCTGGAACCAGCTCCACCACTTGGATATCCATCAAATACTGAATAGCCTTGTGCATGAGCTTACGTTTTACCTGGTTCCTAGAGGAAGAAAAGAGATGGAATCTATTTGGAGGATGGGAGCGGAACTCTAACCTCAACCAAACCTAACAGTCTGAAGGACCCAGGATCAGTGGTGGTGCAGTTCCAGCGATCTGAAAACAAGGTAAGGCAGCCGCCATTCAGGTGATCTGATCCAAATCACTTGTTTCTGTGGTAGGGACGGCCATCCGCCCCCTCGAAGCCATTTACCGGGATGCTGGTACCTGTACCTGTCCCTAGAGTATTGTCTGTCCCCTTGCCTTGAGTATCTGGGGAAGAATATCTCTGTTGTTGGAAGTGTTGGCAGGAAGCCGGTATGGAGACCTCCTTGGATAAGGGCTGGACGCTGATCAGAGAGCTTGGTCAAGGAAGGGAGGATCTTGCACTTATTTTTATCTTCCACTAGAATAGGATCAAGGTAAGCACCAAACAATTTGTCTCCGGCATACTCAGCTGCTGCCAGGTTCCACTTTGATCTGGTATCTGCCTACAGCAACCAGAGAAGATGTCTTGATGCCACTGAAGAGGACAGGGCTCTAGAGTACTTAACTGCGTCCAGCGTGGTGTCTGCTGAAAACTGGGTAGCCACCATCAGCTTCTTAATGTCCTGCAGCAGCTGCACATCAGAGGATGTGCACCTCTCAAAATGGCCACCTTCAACAAAATGGTGACCGCCAACCATGCGATCCGATGCTTCCAAGTGAGGTCCGCCGAGCTGCTCCTCCAGGAGCCTCTTTTCTGATCTAGCAACCCCCCCCCCACCAGATGGAATAGGGGGATTGTGGCTCCCAGCGCCCCTTGGCACCTGGCCTGGAGCCCCACAACCGCCCAGCAGTACAGTAGCACCTCACAAGGTAGCAAAGCACAGCTTATGCAAGACACACACACACACACACAGACGCTAGGAGAGGTGAGGAAGGAAAGGAAGGAGAAAAGAAGGAAAAAAACAAACACTCAAGTCCAATTCGAAGCAAAAACAGTACTGATTCGGGCCGAGACTGAGATTAAATTGGAGCCATGCAGAGGAAGTAGAGGGGAGTGGCCTCAACTTTAACCTCAGTCTCAGGGCAGATTGGATATGAGAATAACCCATCAATGACTCCCCACACAGGCTACTTCGGAGAACTGTGTATAAATTGTGGCATTTCAGAAATAGATAAGGTGCAAGTACAGATTAGAAATGTGCCACTGTTCAGATTTGAAGGTGCTTCAAGAGACTTTGACAGATAGCGTGGGTGTACCCAGCACATCTTTTCAATATTAAATTTATTTTTTTTATTTTGCTATAAATCACACTTTTGCTTAAAGATGAATGTAGCATTGGTAGCTTGCAGTTTCTTCTAGTACAAGTATTCTGTCTTTGAAGGTGAAAGATCTGATTCTCTAGTCTTAATAAGACCTGACAAAGCCCTTCCTAAAAATTATTTATCCCACAAGCCAAATTAGTATCTGGGTTCTCTGTAGATAAGTGATATTCTGTTGTCCCTCTCCATATGTACAAGAACTTCTTGATTTAAAATATTCCAATAAAGGAGATGTACTGCCCTTAAAAACTTAACTGCACTTCCTGCACATCCTAACCCTTGCTGTATCTCCCTTGCACCTTCTCCCAGCCTCCCTTCCCCTCCCTTGTACATCCTCTTGATCCCTCCTTGACCCTTGTCAATCTCTCTTGCACCCTCCCCCGCCCAGCAGCAGCTACTTACCTGTATGTGAGCCACTTAGGGCTTGCATCTTCCCACTGATTTGGGTTATGAAAAGCCGGCAGGAAGTTGCCCTTGTTAACAGTGGCAACTAATATTATTATCACTAAACAATGTCATGGCACTTTTCAAGCACATCGCTTAGCAGTGGAAATTCTGATCCCAATTGTCATTGGAATTTGAGGACTACAGGTAGACTTTGACTTACAACTGTTCATTTAGCAACCTTTTGAAGTTATGTTACTGAAAAAAGTGACTTACGGCCATTTTTCATATTCACGACCATTGCAGCACCCCCATAGTCATGTGATTAGAATTTGGATGTGTGGCAATTGGTCCGTATTTATGAATGTTGCAGTATCCTGGGATCATGTGCTCATGTTTTGCGCAAAATCAATGGGGAAGTTAGATTCCCTTAACAACCTTGTTACTAACTTAACAGTGGTGATTCTGCAAGGTTGTAAAATGGAGCAAAATTCATTTAATCACTTTCTCACAGCAACAGAAAACGGGCTCAGTTGTGGCTAAGGACTCCCTATACTGTATTTGTTTTAAAAATTAAGTATTGTCCAATTTATTTTCCCATTGCTATCCCCTGCTGACTAGAACCCTTTTTCCTTTTTAGTTCCGAGAGATGACAGAGAAAGAACATGTGCCAGTCAACAACATTGTATTGAATACCTATAAGTAAGTTTCTAAAAACCTGAAAAGAGTGAACTGGAATGGAAAATTAGTCCTTCCTGGGCATCTATTCTTCCCAGAGTAGTTAAGTTACTTTTGTTGGAGATTTAGAAGAGTTAGCTAATTATTTCCAAAGCTGAATTCAAAAAGCTAATTTTCAGTGCTAAGTTACCGATAAGCTTGCCCTGCCAAATGTAATCAAGGAGTAAAATTCCTCCTTTTCTTTATTTGTCTATAAAGAAATAAAACGTGCATATCTGTAAGCTTCAAGTGGGTGAAATTGGAAAGTGTAGGGCAACAATTGTTCAACTAAGTCAGGGGTGTCAAACTCAAGGCCTGTGGGCCAGATCCATCCCACGGGTGCTTAAATCTGGCCCATTTTTGGCCTCCCCAGCCTCCAGAAACACTCTGCTGGCCAAAAATATGCTGCATGGGGACCTGCTGCTGGAGGCTGGGGAGGCTGAAAATGGGCCACATGGGAGTTTCGCAAGGTCTCTGCATGGCCCGATTTTGCCCGAATGCTGCAGAAGCCAAAAATAAGGCACAGGTGGGGGGGGGGGCTGTATGGCTCAGTCACACACCATTTGGCTAACAAAGTGCTGCAGGAGACCATCCAGGCTGAAAATTGAGTGGGGGGGGGCATGCGTGGCCCCTCTGCACCCTTTTTGGCTGGCAGGGTGCTGGAGGCATCGGTCGTCTCTCCACAATGCTGACCCATGGAGAACTACAATGCTGATCCAGCCCTCAAAGAAATCATTTGACACTGCTGAACTAAGGCAATTCTAATGGGCCAACATACAAGAATGCCAGAATCCATGATCCCCATGATAATGAAATTTGGGGAAGTTGGAATCCCTTCAGTGCTATGCCTTCCAATTATACTTCCATGAACCTACAGGTTGTGTTATGCAAGGAAAGATGGGAAATACATACCCCACCCTGTTTCCTGTGTCCCTCTGGTATCTATGGCCAACCAGCCATTGGCTGCTTTGCAACTGAGGTCAAAAATTACATTCTCTTTAACAGTGATGGCTGGTGAGGAAAGACAAGGGAACAGCTTCAGTGTTTGTTGGAGAGATAGGATTCACTAGGGGGAGGGGAAGTGTTGCCTTAGGTGCACTAGCTGTTGATAGGTAAGCCTCTTACTCCTGGAAGGAGGGGGCCATTTGGGACACACTGGAATGAGAAGTAGGGGTGCAGTTTTCCTCACAGTTCCTGGCTCCCTTTGTTCCACCTCCCACCTGCAGGGACGAGATAGAAGAGACTTGACTGGGCCTCCTGTGAAGGGGGGGGGGGTGTTGATGCAAACCTGTCATTATTTATATCTGGAAAGAATAATTACCCAATAGGTCATGGGGTTGTCACCATCGACTTGCTTTCTTCAGGCAGCTTTCTTGGGCACTTTCCATCCTTGCAAAAATCCAATAGCATGGTTAAACAAAGCTCTGCAAATATCCCCAACCCTGGGGACTACTTAATGATTATTTTTCTTTTTGACAGGAGTAAGTATGTGGAGCCATCCCTCGAGGAGGGTTTCTCTGAAATTCTCAAGATTAATTTTGTGCCTCAGTTTACAGACTCCAAATTGGAATCACTTTACCGGCAGTTTTCAGAAGGATAAACCAACAACGTAATATTGAACATGATTGTTTTATTGTCCTGCCTTTGCCAGAGAAGGCACATTTATGGAGTGCCTAAGTTCTCTCTGCTGGTCAAACTTTGTAACTGGCGCAAACTTTAAAGGGGGCAAAGACATTCCTATGATGACTTTTTTCCAGAAGATATGTGAAATAAAATTTTGCAAGTCAAACTGCTGTTGTCTTTTCTTGTAAATCTCTCCACTCAACAATATGGGCTATTTTATAGGTTTGGGGGGGGGGGGGGAAGGAATGGAAAACGATAATGCCAGCAACAGAATTAATTCATCATTGTATAAAATTCTTTTACGAGAGTCAAAAGGTTGTATCACAGAAAAAAAGCTTGCAGAATTTAAGACTTAAATCTGTTTAAGAAAGCACCACGTAGGAAGCAGTTACTGAAATACTAAAAATGGTGATTTTTGTTGGCTTCGCAATTCAAAGCAAGCAGAAATTCAGTAAATTCTGTTTTATTTGTATAAAAAACTAATAACACAAAGGAATATCGATTCACACTCCCGTCTGCTCTGGGTATTTAAATTTCATCATGTTGTATCCATGGTCTCCCCTTCTGAAAAATAAAAACAAAACATCAAGATGGAGAAACTCTGCCAAGATTATTTGGGGGACGAGTGAGAGATCATCCTCAGTAAATAAGGATGTTGTTTAAGAGGACATGGTCTTAAAATTTTAACTCTATGAAGTTCCCGCGTAATCACAGAATTCTTTTTACAAAATTATATTAGGAGGCTTACAGCACTCAAGACCAATGATCAAGTAAAGGGCACTAGAATCAAAAGTACCCATACTTGTCAGTCTGCATCTTGGATCATTTTGTACGATATTCCCATTTCATATTCTGTTTAGCAGCTTTCATACTTTCTGGCAGACAAACTATAACAGGATGGCCTTTTGCTATGGAAAAGCTTGCTACATCCTCAATCATTCACATTACCATAAAAGAACAACAAACATAGTATGTGGAGTCCTAACCTTTGATGGCCTGGCTGAAGTTAGAGAGCTCAGTTGTTTGCAATTAATTTGTATGCTTGCTGATTAAGTCTTAATTTCAATAGAATTAGTTCATATAACATATTGCCATAATGTACTTTTGATAGATAATTTAGCACATTGCTTTTTTTTTAAGAGCTCAGTATATAATTGTTGCCATTAGGAAAAATGACTGCTAGAAGGGAACGTGATTTTGGGACTGGGACTCTGATTATTCTTCGCTCATACTTTTACTCACTGAGTTCATTAAACATAAAAGCATCTTGATATTCTTTCATGTATTGAGTGGAGCGTGACTCATCCAGGAACAGGGAGTATACACGCTTGATGTCATCAACCTGAACTTCTGTGCCCTGAGGACATAAAAGGAAAGAGTCAATATTCCTGTCCCACAGACAGAAACCCATGAAGATGACCCCCACCAACTGCACCATTAAAATAGTAAAACTGTTCTGGTCATGACAACTCTCCATCATAAGTATACCATAATTATTGTGAAGATATGGAATAACTGCCATAGGTTAATGATGATGGATAGTTTTATGTCATGTACAGTATTGGTGTTGAGTAAGGAGAATATGAAACTTGCACAAAACAGCCAAGAAAGGTTCCTTTCGAAAGATGTTTCCTCATTGATGACTATGAAGAAGACATGTTATGAACAAGGGTTCCCAAAACAACACTGTTTTCATGTTAAGTGGATGAAGCTGATTAAGTCTTAATTTCAATAGAATTAGTTCATATAACATATTGCCATAATGTACTTTTGATAGATAATTTAGCACAGTGGTCCCCAACCTTTTTATCGCCGCGGACCAGTCAGCCTTTGATAATTTTACCGTGGCCCGCTGAGCGTGCGCAGGGGTGGGGGCACGGCCCAGGAGCTTTTGTGCACGGCCCAGGAGCCTTTGCGCTGCAGCGATCATGGCCCCCGGCCGCTGCAGCGATCATGGCCCCCGGCCGCTGCGCGGCCCGGTGCCAGGTACTCCACGGCCCGGCACCGGTCCACGGCCCGGCACCGGTCCGCGGACCGGGGGTTGGGGACCACTGATTTAGCACATTGCACAGTACTGGGAGGTGTAAGACAACTACCAACATGGAAACAACCAACATGGATGGATTTTTCAAACTTTGTTGGGCAATATAAAATTCATGAGAATCTAGACTTCAGGAGCATTGCAATCAATAAGATATCACAAACATTTTCCACACAGATTCTTTCGGCATTCAAACCTAGCTTATTCTGGTAAGATTTTCAGTTTGGTAGGAATATAAAAAATGCGCAGGAAAGTGAAGATTTAAGTTCAAGTACATAAACAATACAAATTGTGAACATGCATTTCCTTCTACATGTCTGAATCTCTGGGTAAAAGTAAGAAGCCGGAATGTGTTTTCTGGACTCAGTATACAATCATCAAGACTTCAAAATTATAACTGCACTCCAAATTTTCAAATTGTCCTTATTCTATGACTGTCAGTTCTTATTAATATTTTTTTGAATAAATAAAAAGTTTTGTTAATACACTTTTAATCTTACCAATGTACTGGGAAATTTTTAAAGCTATCTATAAACAGTGATATAACTGTCTGTAGTTCTACGTACGTACGTACGTACGTATGTATGTATGTATGTGTTCTTGGCCATCAAAAGACCTTGAGCAATGGCATAGTCCATTGTCAGAAGGCATTGAAACACTATACAAGGTCTGAGCTTACCTTTCTTTTGCGACACACCAAGTTGGCTGCTGTAATGAGCTGGATGGCATACCGCAAGGAAGTCTCCAAACCAATGCGGGTTAATACTGTGTAGGCATCTTCATTCATCTCAACATCTTCCTCTTCACACCTGAAAGAGAAGCCTGGCGGTAATCAGCATAAGAATGCCTCATTTCAAGTAGAAAAATAAACTATTGTTGTAGTTGGGAAGGGGGCAACTGTGATACAGGCAATATATTTCAGGCCAGAAGCTGATACAATGTGCTCCTCACCGGATTTTCAATATTTGTTTTGTCTCCTTATCACTGTATGGAGAGGTTGAAATAATCAGCATACGATCCAGCAGGTCAATAGGAATGCCATGGGGGCTTTGATAGTTGGTGCCACGAATCCTACATTGCAAGGAAAAGAAATTGATGGGGTCCACAGGACTAATAAACCAGTAGAAAGAATATCATGTAAATATAATGCTAAGAGCTCATCTTTGGACAACAGGTTTTCCTTCTGCACCTTTAATGAATATAAGCAAATCTTCAGCATTTGTTATCACATTCACCTCTGTTTGATATTATCCCACTAAAAGTCACTACTTGAGAACAATGGTTTCTGTGCAATCTTAGCTGGCTTTACTGAAAACACCCATCATATTTAATACTTTATAAGAATTCTCCACTCGACAATGCACTATGATCATATGTAATCTTTCTTTCAACTGTATCCTTGTCTATCAATATTTCATTGTCTTCCTTCACTGCATATGAGCATTTCTGCATCTCATTGCAGCTCAATTTTAATCTCATTGAAAGGGAGTAATGATCCATATAGGCATTACAATCATTTCAGAGTCATAATGAGCCTATCAAAATTATGAGAAGCAATCAATTATGCAGGGGAAAGAACAGAACTGTTGCCTAGACTAGAGTTTACAGAATTTGGGTATTGTAGAAGCTGGTTTTTAATGCTTTTGTCCATAATGAAATCTTTCAGCTAGTCACTGAATCACCTGATACCAACCTGGTTATGCCACGATTGGTGGCCATGATGAGGACAGGTGCCATGTCACTCTCCAGGGCTCGATTAAGAAAGGAGAAGCACTCAATATCCAGCATATGGACTTCATCAATGAAGAGAACCTATAGAATTAGGGAGAGAGGAAAAATCACATGGGAGGAGGTTTACTCTTCCAGAACTTTTAAGTCAGAGATAAAATACAAGTAGTCCTCAATCTTCCTAAGTAGGACTAGCAACTCCTCTGCTAAATTAAGTGGTTACTATGTAGGAAATTACATGACCACCACTGTGCTTTCTGGCTGAAAGCCAAAAGTGTATTCAATTTCACCCTTTGGCTTTTGTTTGCCTCCTAACCACTCCTCTGCCTTTCTAACTGCTCAAGGAGCTTATTATCTTTCTTATTGTGAAAACAGCTTAGGTTTTTTTTGAAATCCCTTCCTCTGCAAACTTTCTGTTCTGCCAATGAGGAAGCAAGTGATTTTTGTAGGCAACCTTTCCTTTTTCATTACTTGCTGCTAGTGCAATTGCACTATTTTTAATGTGTACAAGAATAAAAGGCTTACTCTCTTGAAATCCCTTCTTTTCCAATCTCTCTGCTCTACAAGTTAATGGGGAAAACGCCCCACAGGTCAAGCACAATGCGTGCTGGTGGTAATCATGATCAAATGATTGAGGGACACTATAAAGTCATAAATGCTCATAAATTGGCTGTAAAAAATTTTTTTTCAGCAGCATCATTAGTTTGGTTGCTGAATAAATGGTTAGTAAAGGACTACAAAATGAGGGAAATGGTGTGGAGATTTAATCTACATTCTAAAATGTACAACTCACCCCAGGGATCACCTCAGCTTTGCCTTCTTCTCGCCATTCTGCTACCTTTGCATTGATCTGCTCCCGTACTTCTGACTTTATTTCTCCTGTGTCACCTGGAAATATAGGATTAGAAACGAGAGGAAACATGAATCATTGTTACCCATACTTTTCATCTTTGTTTTCTGTTTTATGGCTTGGTAGATATTTTCTCAGTTAATAAGAGTTCAATGATTATAATTTCAGAAAATACTACCCAAAATATTTTTTGGTAAATAAATAAAAGAATAAGAGGATCATACATTTCCCATGTATCTAACTATTGATATAATTTCAATACTTGTTAAAATACACAGTAAAATATCATTGCATCTGAGTTATCTAACACTTACTGTTAATTACCATTACATAAATATCACAATCCTTAGATATCCTATATCCTCTGCATATAAAGTGCCAAAAACATAATTTTTACATTTTTTAAATAATAAATAGCAATAGCAATAGCAGTTAGACTTATATACCGCTTCATAGGGCTTTCAGCCCTCTCTAAGCAGTTTACAGTCAGCATATTGCCCCCAACAATCCGGGTCCTCATTTTACCCACCTCGGAAGGATGGAAGGCTGAGTCAACCTTGAGCCGGTGAGATTTGAACAGCCGAACTGCAGTCAGTTGAAGTAGCCTGCAGTTCTGCATTCTAACCACTGTGCCACCTCGGCTCTATGTTCCATGAATTCCATAGGCTTAAAGTTTGAAGAATTATACGATATGGAATTTCCCCCCCAAACGTTCCATTCAAAATTTACATTATACTGAAATGCTATTATTTGTGTTGACCTATAAGACATAAAAATTATGCGGGAACTGCTGTCCTATATTAAACCTATTGATTTTTTTTACCAATCATATAACTATAGTGAATTATAATTTCTACAACCTCCAGCCACCATAAAATAATGGGATATGTGATCCAACTGGCATAAAGAAAACTAGATTGACACTTAACAGAAGATGTCTCTTATAGATATGTATATTATATCTTATGCTATCTTAGCAACTTGAATCCAACGAAATAGATACTATCTCTTCCTTGACTGAAAATACCAAACACCAGAGTTTGATAATCTCCCTTTTCTCCCACTCCATTTTCCTACCAGAAAAGAGCGCCAGAAATCCTTGAGTGCGGCTATTGATGACATCAATTTCATGGAGTGAGACTGTATGCACGACTTCCTTGCGCTTTTGCAGTTCTCCATCAGGGCACTGCACAAACTTTGTCTAAATCAGACAGATGTAATTAAACTTGAATCCTCCCTATCTTATTGCTTCCCAGCCCAGCCCTGTAATTCCGAGCTCAGACAAAAAGCATCTGAAAAATGTATACTTATAAAACTATTATAGCATTCAGCTAAACCCAACACTATCTAGTCTCCTAGAGCTAGGATGGATGTCTTTATGATTCCTGCTTCCTAGGATTCTTAATCAGGGACTAAATTCTTTATCAGGGACTTCTGCCTTCAAAGCAAAGCCTCCACATCTTGGCCACAGTCTATAATGCCTGTAAAAGCTGTCCATCTCAGATCACAATTCCTACCTCCCCACTCCCCATAATAAACCTCGGGTCTCTTTGTAGCCTCCCACAAATTTACCTTCTGCCCCATGGCAATACCTGAGAGCCCATTGCATCATAATCCCGGGCCCGTGTGAAGGAACGTCCTAGTTTGGTAATCTTTCCTGTAGCTTTGTCTATAGTAATGACATCCCTGTAGAAACAGACAGAAGTAACTTTGGATTGGGCCTGGCATTCAACATTGAATGAAAGACATCTCATGAAGAAACTCAGTGTCTCCCATGGCATCAGAAGTACCAGCTAACTTCTCTTTTCTCTTCTGAAAGAAGAATCAAGATTTTTTTTTAAAGTATGAACTTATTTTTTGTTCCCCATCTGTTATCCTTTTTGCTTTAACACATATATGCTTCTCAATGTATGATCTCCATTAACCACAATGATAGCAATGATAAGTCATTCCAATGTCTGCTGGAGAACCGGACACCGAAGAATTAAAAGCACCGGACCAGAAAGACTGACATTCAAATCTGTACTTCACCATGGAATTCACTGAGTGATTTTCATAGTGTCTCTCTAAAAACCAGACAAATAAAAAAATTCAAGTCTTTGCCACTGCCTATCTAGTATAAGCCCTTGATTTTCATCTGTGTCTTATGTTGTCTCTTGCAACTCTTTCCCCTTCTTTGCCCAGAACTCACCCAGCTTGCACTTTCTCCTTAGTCAGTGACTCTATCATCTTGGTGCCCAAATCATAGATCGTCTCCATCTCTGTAGTTTTCAAGGTCAACTTCCCAACTTTGGCACCCTGCAACAGGAAGGGACCAATCAACTTTCTCCAGTTATCATGACCTTAATGAAGATGCTTTTATAGACAGTTTCAACCAGTACTGGGCAATTGGAGACATTCAACTTCATTTTCCCCATATTATTCTATTCTAGCTCAACTCACAGAACCAGTTGCTGGACGATCTATTTGAATCTCAACAACTTCACCTTCAATTATCTCTGTTTCTTCCCTGTAAAAAATCATTAAAATGTCATTAGAAAAAGGACATATGGTAACATGTCTCATTACATTACTTTTGAATAAAAAGTAGAAATATAATTTCAAAGTCAATCAAGAAACCTTTTTATTAGTTTCTACTTCCCATTTAAACAACTAAAGCTATAACTCTAGTTACAGCTAATTCAGAGTAATTGCACAGTAATTGACCAAATATCATTAAAGCAACCCAAAAACTATTGCAGCTAACAAGCTAAAATCAGCGTATAAGTATTGCATAGATATAAATAGTAAAATGTCTGTTCATTTCCTTAGGTTGTTTAACTCTCTGGTCCTTTCTGTTGGAGCAGTAGACTCTAATCAGTCTTTGGAGAATACAAATTCATGGCAACGTCTTACTTAATGCGGACACCAATGGAACGCCGAAAGGCCTGAGTTAGTGCCTCAGTTTTGCTCATCTCCAAAGAGAAGATTTCACTCCCAGAAATCGCTGTAAAAGGAGTGTCAAGACCCAGTGCTTGGGCCATGCCTGGAAGAGAGACAATAACATGGTTACTACAAGAGAATGCAGCCAGAATTATTCAGAAAAGAGATTCAGAATGAGGAACCTTCATGTTGATAGATCCATTATCATTCAAGATACCAGCAACTCATTGCTGGTTCCTAGAATTTCCCCTTACCCATGGCAATGGCTGTTTTTCCTGTGCCTGGCTGGCCGGCAATCAAGACAGCCCGACCAGCAATTTTGCCTTCCTTTATCATCTCCAAAATCACCCCAGCAGCTCGACGAGCAGCCAACTGTCCTACCATGCCCTGGGATACCTAACAGGGAGGAGAAAAAAGGGAGGGAAATGGACAACTGGGAAATATTTATTTTCCTTTATTTCAATCCTCACAAAGCATATTTCTCACATTTGCTTTCTGACACTTGACCTATTAGGTTCCACCACAAAACCGCGGACGACAAAATCGCGGTCAACGAAAGCGCGTATGTGACGTCATCACAGCGCGACGAAAAAGATCGAAAAATGTAAAAATAAAGCTAAAACCTTCCCCTAACCCCCCCAAACCTAACCCTAAACCTAACCCTTAACCTAACCCTAAACCTAACCCTAAACCTAACCCTTAACCTAACGAAAAACCTAACGCTAACCCTTAACCTAACGCTAAACGTAACGCTAACGCTCTAAACCTAACCCTAACCCTTAACCTAACCCTAACCCTTAACCTAACGCTTACTTTTATGTGAATCGGCTTGCTGTAATTTAATTTTTATTTCAATTTTTCGATCTTTTTCGTCGCGTTGTGATGACGTCACATACGCGATTTCATCGACCGCGCTTTTGTGGAACGCGGTTTTGACGGGTCACGGACCTATTAATCTCTCCTAATTGCAGTTTAACACTATTCAAATACTGCATATAATGGGTTATATATTTAACCCTATATTAATTGCATTTTAGATTGCAAAATTATAATCAGGAACTTTATCTTTCCTGCTTATTTTCGATGACAGTAGGAGATAGTTAAGATAAATAATTTCCTGGAAAACATTCAAGTAGTAAATTGTATTGAATTTACTTGTAAATAACAATGATCAGAGAAAAATTAATCCAGAACTGACCAGTCTTTATCTTAATAACAAAAAAACAAACTCATATTCCCTTGTGTGTGGAGTGGGGTGTGAATATTGATAGTTTTGACTTATGTTCAGTTACTCAGTGACCCATTTGAAATTATGACTGGCCTTCTAAAAGATTATTACAACTCAGATTTGAAGTTATGACACCAAGTTCCCCCACCCCCTAGCAGTATTGGGATATGTATAATACAATTGTCTGAAGAAGTTACATGTTTTTTTTTCTTAACTGAATAAACATTTATATATGTTCCACATATTTTTGTTCTTTAAATGTTAAGATAATTTATTTATAATGAAATTCATTTATCTGAAAAACATTAGCACAGATAAAGCCAATTAACTGAATGATTTGGCAAATGAATAATTTTTCTTCTCTTGCAGTTTAAATTTAAACACTAAACCTCTCTCAATTATTGCACCTATTATTCTACTCAGTCACTTTAACAAACTGCTTTTTCTCCCAACTTCAATAAATCCAAAAACTTTCTGAAAATTTTCTCAAGTACCTGTCTGGGTTCCAAGGTATCATCCAAGCCAAGTCCTCGAATGTGGGAATGGGCTCCTGTGCACATGAAAGAGAATGATTACTTGAAAAAAGGTTGGTGACATTGAATATTGGAAGCAGACAATTTTCTGGAGGCTTTATTTAATATTTTTTATGGGAGGGCAATTTCCACAGGTAATGATGCAAAGTTGTTGAGGCAACCTCAAGTAGGTAGATGGAGATAGTTTTGGGAGGTTTTTTTGAACTCTTTTTTTTAATTAGAGGAAGGTGATATCTGCAGTTAATAAGCCTACCTAAAGATCTATCTAAAATGTTTCATTTTCCTTACTCAAAATAAAGTAGATAATTTCTTGTCCATTTTATTTGGAAGTCACGAATAAAAGAATCTGTCCTGAGACTCAGCATTGACTGCCTTGCTGTATACCAGGAGAATCAAAATTACAAAGCCATCTAATTGTACAACAGCTTTTGATTTGGCAATCATTTCCATACAGACAGTAGCACATTGATTTGTTAGATTTGTCACATAATTATTGATTTAATAATAAACTTCCCCATGGGAATAAAATTGGAAATTGTTCTAGGAAGAGGCAGCAATGAACACATACCAATACGCTCAATCCGGGTAACATCGCGAATTTCAGGAACTTTTGTAGCCTGAGAAGAAAAGAGATGATGATGAGGTTGCTCATATATCAAAATTATTCTGTTCTAAATCTCAAATAAGTAACATATTTTGGTCTGAATTTTTGAGACAGAGAACAGATCGCTCTCTATATCTCTTTCAAAACATGCATCCCATTTGGAAACACCTCATATAAAGTGATATAAACTGTAACTGTGTGGCATCCAAACACAAAATGAGCTTTAATACTGCCAAAGGTGTTTTCAAGAATGCAAATGACCAGCTGTTTGCAAGGAGTATAAATCCTTCCATTCCCCATCATCCAGTCAGATATTAAAAAGCTTCTTGGATGAAAAGTGAAATGTTGTCAAAGAAAATCGTCTCTTGAAAAAAAAAACACCTTTGAGACCTCCATAAGCTGCATGACTGACAATCTTCATAGACACTGAGCTACTGAGCTACCAAATGTGAACTCTCTTGTCATCTCACATCACTCCAAACACAGAATATTATATAATTAGATCACATGTTGTTGGGAAATGTCCAACATGACTCCCAATCAAGCACTTGATAAAATAATCAAGATATGTATATGTGTGTGTATGTATGTATATATGTGTATGTACATATACATATATACATACATACATACATACATACATACATACATACATAATTAGTGTTACAACCCCTGGTATGCCCAAATATGGGAGGAAGCTTACTGCTTCCATTCTGTCTATCGGCTCGTCACAAGAGACCATCCAGACAGAAACCCAATATTTTTACTGTTGCCTTTGTTACATTTGTGTTGTATTTGTGCTGATAAATAAAGGGAGACTAGTATAGATCGATTTCAAGCTATTTAGTATGGCTAGCTGATGAGAGCTAAATAGCTTGAAATAGATCTATACTAGTCTCCCTTTATTTATTTATCAGCACAAATACAACACATATATACATATACATATACATATACATATACATATACATACATACATACATACATACATACATACATACATAATGGATGGAACAAAATAAAATGTAATTGGAACATGGAGACAAAGGAGGAAAAAAGAAAGATAAGCAAAGAGATAGAAAAGACAAACTGAAGCAGCATTGTACTGTGAATGAGGTCAGACTGGAAAACTGAAGAATACAGTACAGTAGCTATATGAATGATAGAATACATTTGTGTAAATGTTGTAGTTGTGTGGATGCACATATAGGTAGTCCTTGGGTTATGATGCCAATTGGAACTGGAATTGCTGTTGCTAAGCAATGTGGTTGTGTAATGTCATGTGACTGCATTGCTTGGTGATACTTCCTAACTCCAAGATACACAAAATCACTAAGCAGAAAGAGGTATGAGTTCCAGGTAAGGAATGTGAGTGGGGAGACTGAGGGCCGGCCAGCATAGACTGCACACAAATCGCAGGAGGCAGGGGAAGGCCACCACATGTTCTGTTTGAGTTGGAGGCCAAAAGATATCAGGAGAGGCTATACAAAGGCAGGGAAGCGCTGTGAGCGGGAGAAAAAGAGATAAATGATTTCCGACCTCTCCTGCTGGCTTCCCCACTGCTGAGTTTATTTGTGGGAAATTGACAGGGTAGCTAGTAAATGATGATCACATGACCACAGATCCCTGCAAGGTTCCTGCCATAAACTGATCACACAGGTGCTTGGACTATGATCACATGACCACAGGGGAACATCAATGGTCAGAACTTTGAGAACTGATCTACATTAAAAAAATTTCAGCACAACCATAATTTTAAATGGTCTCTGAATGAAAGGACACAAACGGAAGATTTTGTGAACATGAGAACCAGAGCAAAAAACAATGTTCTTAGAATATCATGGTGGTTTAGTGTTAGAGATAATCTAGATTAAAATCCTTACTCTTAAATAATTCAAAATATGATTTGGCAAACTATATGACCCCTACCCCCATTCCAATTTCTGCCATGAAATTTTCATATCCTGTATCTGGTGTTTAATAGGATCCATAATTGCTGGGGCAACAAGAATTCTCAGATATCTATCAAACGACTGTTTTGGATGTTGTTGGGGGGCACTTTCCCATTCTGATAGTGGAGAAATAGAAATCCTAATCAGAATCATTGGGAGACAAGTTAATCACTGTATCACCTCCCTCCTAGCAGCCCTGGTATAATTTACTCAGGAAAGGGGATAAAAGGAAAGTTATAAGAATATGCAGTAGATATATAGTCTAGCACAGCATTTCTCAAGCTTGACTACTTTAAAATGAGTGGATTTTCAGAATTCCCCCAACATGCTTAAACAAGTAACTGAATTAATGTATCTTCAGAATCTATACCCTAAACCATTATTAAATTTCAAAAATACATTAGAATAACCTTAGCCAAGCTACTACACGTGTTGTGCAAACACTATTGCTAAGTCTCAACCACCCGATTTAACATTTTGTGAACTCAGAACGAAATCTGATCAGCACAAGTCACCGCACCGCTAAGAATCTTGCTGTTATATATTTCAGAAATCCCAACCTAGCTTAATAAGTTTAAAGGACAAACTGGCAAGTGGCGAAACAGAACTAGGTAAACTCCTCGGAGTTAAAGTTATATACACATAAATGCAATTCACACGACATGGAAATGTATCCCAGTCCCCAAAATGCTGTCTTCCCAAAGAGCCTGTTCCCACTTTTGTCACATGGACTGGCGGCGAATGATAGGAGCTATAATCAAATGCATTTTAAGCAAAGCAGTCAGGCAGGACCCTCGTATTTTCTAGAAGGGAGCGAATGGGGAGGAGGACTAGTGCATCCCACGCGGGTTACTCCCGACTCGCTCCCCCCATCAGAAGCTCAATGACGACCAGGGACCCGGAGTGTCCTCGCGTGGGAGAAAAGAAGGTTAGCCGACTCTCTCCCAAGAACGAAAACGAGGCTGTTGCTCACCGCGGCCGTTGCCATGCTGCTATTCCTGCAACCCTCCTCTCGCGCCGTGTGTAAACCTCAGCCCGCTCCGCCTTCTACAAGTCACTGGAGGCCGGGAGCAAAAGCCGGAAACAGGAAGTTCCTCGGTTGAATTTGCAGTCGAGCTTCTATGTTCTTTTTCCATGTGATTTTTTCTGACCGTTCTAGCTCGCCTCTCTGTGGAAGTGCGCAGAAACGCTTTCATTGGTCCTTTGCTGGCACGATCGAGGTCAACCCGCCTCCTGCTCGCTCGGGACCAGTTTCGATAACGTTTCTCTTAAGTGTGTGTATGATGTGCTTGTACTGGAAAAAAAGATTGGAACTGCTCCGTATGCCGTTTTGAGGAACGGAGCAAGTAGCAATCATGCACCTAAAGATGAATTTCGGGGGAGTAATTCAGGGGTCATTCAGGAGAACAAATCATTAAAAAAAAATATGAACATTTATATTCAAACATCTCCCGAGTTTTAAATTATTAGATTAGTTTAAATTTTCTTCTGCAATGTGGTGCACTAAAGCTATCCTTGGACTGTAGAAAGTCAGCACCCAACCACTCTCCTAGAGAATGAAATATTTTTGGGAATATTAAAAAAAGGCAGGACAGAATATTTCCCCTAAAGGAGAAATGGAGAGAAAAAATATTGAGGCAGAAACCAACAAGAGTCTCTCTGCCCCAAGCACAAACAGACTATTTTAGAAATGCAGATTTGGTAATCCATTCAGAAAGACTGGGCCAGATAGAAACTCCAAATAAGCAATTAGGCCCACAAGATTAACTCAGACACTGAACCTAGGATTTGCGTTTCCCCTTCTGCCTCCACAGCCAGCCATGACCCCATAGAAATCTGACAACAGCCATTAGAATATTACAGGATGTTCTTGCACAGGAATGGGAAGCTCAAATCGTGGCACGACAAAACCGCGCTAGTCAAAATCGTGATAAAATCGTGGTGCTAAAGCCGCGACGTCATCACCGCGCGTCATCAAGGCCACGACAACAGCGCAGCAACAGAAGGGCGCTTTAAAGGCACCGCGGCAGAAAGCCGACTTCAATTAAGGTAAGGGTTAGGATTAGGTTTAGGGGTTTGTTTTAGGGTTAGGTTTAGGGTTAGGTTTAGGGTTAGGTTTAGCGTTTAGGGTTAGGTTTAGGGTACTGAGTGCTTGGGAATGCGCGAATTTGCCCTCCGCGGTTATGTCATCGCGGTAGGGTCGCGTTTTTCCTTAGCGCTTAGAACGGCGCGAATTAGTCTTCGCGCTTATGTCTCCGCGGATAAGGGCTTCGCGGATTTGTGGTGGAACCAGCTCAAATAAGGTATAAAACCCACCCACTCTCAACTCCATTTTGTCATTGTCCCAGAACTGCACACCGTGTGTATTGGTTCTGTTCACCAATAAACTGAATCTTTCCAATCAGCCTCCATTTTATTCCCAGCTTGGAACTGGACTTGGATATTTCTTCCAACACAGGACTTCCAAACTTCAGTTCCATATTAGCACAGCCAAAGAAGAGTTGGTTATGTTTCATCAAATCATTAGAATAGGCTTGTCCAAAGAAAAGTACTAAGAAAAATATTCGACACCAAAATATAATCTTTAAATTTTTATTTAAAAAAAATCACAGTGCTTCAGGGAAGCTATTGCTGTTAAACATGCTTCCATATCCCTGAGTTTTATATTAAGTTTCTTTTCTCCTCCTATTTACACAGAGTCCCACTGAAATTAATATGAGTCTCCTTCAAGTTAGTTTCACATAGGAATTCTTTTTCTTGTTCTAAAATCCCAAAATTTCTCAAGAGCACCTTAGAACAAAAAAAAAAAGAAAAAGAAAATCAGAACAAGGCAAAGGAACATCTAAAAATTTCCTTTCATCCATCTCAAAATAGGGATAAAATAAGATTTGAGTGTATCTATTTAATCTCAAGTATAGAAACTGAAGAAAGAAAGTTTATCTTGAGTGAAAAGAAAAAAAAACAACCCTTCCTCAGTAAGCGCTACTTGGAAGAACAGAGGCTGTCACCAAGGGCATCACTTTTCTTGCCTCTGATGGTGGGCATCTCTAAAGAACAGCCTTTCAGAAATACTTTTAACAACTGAAAGGTTTATGAGGGAGTAACTGCTTCATACTTTTGCAGAAATACTTGACAATAAAATTTGGCATACTGTGGTCAAATTTTGCAATTCATTCCAAACACAGAAGATTAGAGTTGCTTTCTGCTAATTCTTAATATCTTTGAACTAGCTTCAGTCATGGCTACTAAAACAAATGTCCCTTTGGATTTAGCTTAGGTGGAAAGACACAAAGATCTTTAGATGCTAGCAGCTCTACCCTGCACTCAGTCTTCTGCAAACAAGATTCATCATGAGAGCATTGCCACTGATGCACAGAAGTTTGTTCAGTCAAGTTGCATGTCAAATATCTCCTCCTGGGCTACAATGTTCTCCTATAAAGAAAAGAAAAATAAAGAACAGCCATTTTCATTTCACTGTTAAACTTCCTTTCTTTCTCTTTCTTCCTTTCTTTTTCTTTATTTCTCTCCCTTTCTTCCTCCCTCCCTTCTTTCATTTTCCATTGTGTCACGCTCCAACTTTGACAGCAGACAGAATTGTGACATATAGTGTGGGAAACCCTCTTGTTTTAGAAGACAAAAACATGGCTCAGTGTATTTGCAGCAATACTAATACATCATTATTATTCCATTGGGATATCAAAAATATTAAAATGTAGTCCCTTGACAAGAAAATATCCCTGTAGTAATTTATAATAATGAACCTTTTCTTTTTATGTAGGAAAAAATAAATTGTCAGCTGCCATTCTGCAACATAATTGTATTTGATAATGCAGGGATAGAGAACATGTTCATTTTGTGTGTGTGTGTGTGTGTGAGAGAGAGAGAGAGAAGGGGGGGAGGGAGGGAGGGAGGGAGGGAGGGAGAGAGAGAGAGAGAGAGAGAGAGAGAGAGAGAGAGAGAGAGATCTTCTAATATAGAACTAAGATGCTTTTGGTATGAGCTTTTAGCTGCAGCATTTAGACAATGTATTCAGCTAAATAGGGTGTCCAATTTTGTAACCCTCAAAAGCAGACAATTTACAGAAGAGATTACTGTTTTTCCCCAAAGTATTTAATCAGACCTCGTCATCTTAATTATATTTTGAGCAAAATAATCAGGATTTCTTTTCTGTTTCATTTTTGGGGCCCTTTTTATGTGATCTGGCCTAGCATAAGTAAAACCCAAGGAAACATATTTCTCTACATACCCAACCACCTTGCTGTTGCAGCCAAGGTATGAACATATCCATATACTGCAAACTGTAGCCCATGAGGGTATGTACGGTGTGACTGTTGATGCCAGCCACTTTCCTTGTGAGTTCCATGGTAAGGGCTAACTTGGCTAACTGAGGGCTAGAAACTCCAGGTGGGGTACGTGATGTGAAGGCTTCAGCCAGGTGAGTAAAGCTGCGGTAGGAGAGGCGGGAGATAGTGTTGCGTAGCAGTGGGTCAGCTTCAATCTGCCAATGAAAGAAAATGACATGAATGGCAAGAATTTAAATGTTAAAGGAAGCTTTTTAAGGGACAGCTGTAATTAAAGAGAGGTGATTTCACTGTGCCCCAGATAAGAAACGTCTGAGTTGGAAGGTTGAGAGGAAACCTAATCGGAACATTCAAATATGTGAAATGTTGTTGCATCAAAGATGAAGTACAGTTATTTTCTTTTACCAATAGGAATTGAATGAATGTCAATGGCAAAGGAACAGACAAAACAATAGGAACACTTTCTTATTGATAAAAGAGACTTATGACTTGATAGAGGTGAAAAAAATAATGGCTGGACAGCTGTCTGCTTGAAGTGCCTGAGTAGGACTAGACAACTTCCTATTCTTAGGAACATTCTACTATTTCTTATCTTTCATTTAGAAATTCTACCTCAGAAAGTTTATGGAACTCAAGGGTATATTCATTAAACAATATGTACTTAACAGAGTCATCCTTTTAAAAAAATCAATCTAGTCCAGGAGTGAAATGCTATTTTTTTTACACTTTTTCCTTTCTTGGAGAGTAAGAAAATATGGTTTCACAAATAAAAAACCCTGAGCATATCAGTCGAAAGGAAAAGAGAATTTGGATAGCATGCATACAATAAATCCTACTATTTTCAATTATATTCTGCTTTTATAATGTTTCAGAATTCAGGTGGTATATACACATTCTCAGAGGTTACTTATCCCAAAATTAATCAGCCTGTATTTGTCTATATGTCTATCTATATGAAGATACACTTTTATTGTCTATGTGGGACGAAGAAAACATAAGATCCCATAATTACATAGTTGATCAATACCACAACAAATATAAATATTTGTTTTACATATGTAATTCAATTCTAGAAACTTTTTATCTAAATGCTTTGAACACTGGAGTATCCATAAGGGATTTGCAACTTTGGATTTGCAGTAGCTCCAGCAAAGGTATATAAACCAACTCTGAATCTTGAATTATCTGCCTCTATGGTACTTTCTGGAAAATATTACAACTATTAAAAATGATGAGAAAAGGCTATATAAAACAATGTCTCTTGCAAAAATACAAACCCTATACAATGTAGAACTTCGGTTCAAGTGCCCTATTTGCTGGTGTAGAAAGTTTGTGGATATGATGAAATGGTATATTGTTGCTTGAGTGTAGGACAACTAAACATTTAATTGGGCATTTCTTTATTAGACAAGTAGAGCTATATGAACTACAAAAGAGAAGCAGTGAGGGATGGGCAGTAATCAGCGGGACAGGAGAAAACTCATTTAACAAAAGCAAAGACGGGCGGGGGGAATTAAGAGCAAAAGTTTACAGTATGTGAAGAGAAGCACTGATAAATATTATGAAAAAGAGTCAATCTATAAATAAGCATGATACTTTGTTTCTTTAAATTGAAGCCATTTATACCCATGTTATCTGTTCATACACTGTTTTATTAAATACTGTAAAACTTTAATTTAGTTATAAATATCAGATCCTCCAAGTGATTGAGAAACAGTTTATATCAAAACCACCCCCATCCTAAGGCAAACCAAAGTCGCCCTGTATTCTGAAATTCTGGACTAAGAAATAAGAAGTAAGCTATTTTATTGAAAGACTTTTATGATAGTTGCTGCTTTTTATCACAAATGCTTCTTTTTAAAGTTTTACATGTATGTTCTGTTAATTCTCTCATTCTTAATTGTTTCTACCGGTATACATGTCTTGAATTTATTGTATTTTTATTTTTTTTATTTTCCCATCTTGAGATGATTGTAGTCATGAAAAGCACTGAAAAATATATTAATTGAACAAGTAAATTAATATGGCTACATTCAGCTAGTTATTGGAAGATTTACCATATTTTTTGCACTATAAGATGCACCAGACCACAAGACGCACATTAGCTTTAGAGGTGGAAAACAAGAAAAAAATATCTGCCTCTACCTCCCAGCATCCATCCAGTATTCATCTGGCTAGTGTCCTTGCAACAATAACAAACAGCCTGGTCAGCTTCAGTTATCACAGCTCTAGCAACTGGCTTGACAGGGCTCCACTCCGTTGTGCCCACCATCAATCAACTAAGCTGACCAGCTGCCAGGGAACACTGGAGGCTTCGCTGTTTGGCGGTTGGATCGGCCTCCCAGAATACTGCTGATCAGTTCTACGCAGCAGGAATAGGCGTCATTCGCTGCCGTTTGGCAGCAACAAACAGCGGCGGCAAACGGCGAGCCCCCCTGCCTATAACAGCTGATCAGCGGTATTCCAGGAGGCTTATCCAACTGCTGATCAGCTGCTTGGCAGCGAAGGCTCCAGTGTTCCTTGGCAGCGGCGACAGGCAGTGCGGATAGGGCCAACCCTTTCCCCCACACCACAATATTTGCTCTATAAAATGCACAAATATTTCCACCCACTTTTGGGGGGGGGGGTCTTATAGTGCAAAAATATGTATTTAAAAAGCACAGCTTAGCATTCAGTCAGAGACAGTGTGGTAAATGATCTGTTTAGTGCAACTATAGTAAATTGTACTTTTTTCAGAATAGATCATCCCTAAATAACTATTAGGGTTTTGCAATTTTACAGATTTGATTTTAAAAAATGCTTTGGAAGGTGTAGAAAAGCATGAAGTCTGAGACTCAATAAAGTCTCGATATCTGTTTCTACAATTCCTCCAATGAGTTGCAGACAGATGCTGTATTCTGACTCACTCTGAAACATTTATTCCAAATCAAATCTGAATTACACAGTCCAAAAAGGAACCCATGCCAAAAATATGACCAAAAAAAATTCCCCAAACTGCCTTACTCCACATACCTAATTAAATGTTAAGTTCAATAAATCACAAAACAGAGAAAAACAAATAGGTAGATTCAGCTGTGCACGTTTATATACACCTGTTAACTTCATGTATCACACAAAACAAATGACTTGAATATGGAACCTTATATCCCAAAAAGCTGCCTACTTATTTTGAGGTAAAATGGGCAGGCTATAAATTTTATAAACGAACAATAAAAATAAATGCAGACAAAATAGAAACATTAAAGATAACAGGAACTTATTTGAAGACTTGGGGAAAGTCCAAGATTTACAAAACATAGTCAGAAAAAAAGGATGAATATATTTGGCATAGTAACCCAACATAGTATAAAATTACACACAGCAGCCACAAAACACCTAGTGCCTGGCTCTGCACTTTGAATATCAATACTTTATGCAGTAACTCTTTGTTGCATGTGTACCTTTTTATTGAAGACAGAAGCCTGCTCTTCCAGAAGGGCAACCAACTTCTGAAGGATTTGTTCTTTCTGTTTCTCATCCAATTGTTCTGGCACTTGTTCCAAGGCAACTGAGTAAAACATATTATTGTCATTCCAAAATATAAACAGTATTTCCCTGCCACATAGATGTCAAAATAACGGCATGTGTATTGTAAAGTCATTGTATAAATATTATGTAATTTGTCAGATTATATAATATTTAAGATCTGAAGGAAATATTTATATCACTTTATGATATCAAGGTGTACTTGTAATCATTTGATTTCTATCATCCCATAGCTACTTATTTATCAAAGGAAGACTAGTTTTCCCCTAAACAATTTAGATAAATGGAATTAAATTAAATTAATAGTTTAATTTAAAATGGAGGAATCTATTTAGATTTGTAAGATTGCTGTAAAAGGACATGAATTGTTTCATCTAAGCTTCATTTTTCAGGGGGAAAGATTATTTTAAATTCTGAGTCATTTTTCTTTCCATATGATTTGATATATACTTCCTCCAAAACTTAGTTCTCTAATCTGGTGCTTTTCACATGTATTGGCCAAAAGTTGGCTGGAATATTGAGAAATTAAAGTCTCAACAAAACAGAAAAGTTACAATGAGTACAGGAAACACCTGATTCAAAGATCAAGAAGGGATTTCTGTGTTATCACTGTTATATACCCAGAGTTTTTGAATGAGGCAGTTTAAACACACAAGAAAATAGACCTCCGGGGGGAGGAGCCTGTCGCCGAGGAGGGCTCAACCGAGCTCCTCTCAGAGATCTGGTCTGTATATCTAAATAAGGTCATAGATATCACCCCTTTTTGGCATAAAGGAGCAGGGAGTAGCTCTGTGTGCTAGGGTCTATTCGTAATTCACAGCCTTTCTCTTTTTTTTTGGCTGTGGACAGAGATTAGATCCAGCGTGAGCGGAGCTTTTATCTCCAGCCAGTTCTTCTCAGCTGCCTTTTTTTGGCAGCCCTAGACAGGCGACCCCCCCCCCCCAGGACAAAGCAAAGTTGTTTGAAGCTAAGATTAATACGGGCGGGTCCCACCCCTGTGAGATTTATGCTTTTATTACTATCGTAAATACCAGCACCATTTGTCTTAGAGGCTTCTTTGTTTAAACGGACTTCAAAATGGTGATTTCTCTCCGTTGGTGACTGATAGGGGATGTACGTAGCCGGTTTTACCTTCCTGCAGACCGCTCCTTAACAAAATAATTTTTTTTTTGTTTTTTTGGAAACAGAGGGGAGCGAAAGCGCTGTTTATTTGTTTATTTATAATGGCACCCAGGTCAAAATCGAAGCGTCTCTCTACAAATGTGCCTAAAGAATCTGTGAATGAGCTTAAAGAATTTACACTGGCATTGCAGCCCTTGTCTCCTACGCCCTCTACTGGAGAATTCTTAACACAGGAATTTTTTTTTCAAATGTTTAATGATTTTAAACAAGAAATTAAGGAATTTGTATTGGAGCTATATGGTGATTTAAAGTCTAAAATTGACCAAATGAAGGCGAATACGTTTGCAGCCGTGTCTGCCCTGTCAGATTATACCGCTGAAATAGAGAATAAATTAGAAAGTTTGGAAGAGGCTAATTCTAATTTGACTACTAATATTCAAATATTACAACAAAAAATTAGAGACACTCAAGAACAGCTCGTTATGATAAACTTTAATAAGAAGGCATTCGCAATAAGAGTCAGAGGATTCCGCGAAAAGGAGCGAGAGAATCTGAAACAGACCTTTGTTGAAGCCCTCAGCCATGCGGTGGGAAGCCCGGAACTTAACTTTGATTGGCAGATTCGGAAAATTTATCGCCAGAATTCGTTGGTAGCGGAACAGCGACAGCTCCCGAGGGACATAATTATATATTTCTCCACAAAAGAATCCAGAAACGCGATCATGCAAAAATTTTACAATAATAGTTTGAGAGTTGATGGCCAGAACTTGATTGTCTTCAAAGAAATACCTTTCCAGATGTTAAAGGCAAGAAGGGACTATACCTTTTTAACTAAAGAGCTTAGAAATCATCAGATTCAATATAAATGGGAGGCCCCAGCCGGCATTACGGTCACATTTGAGAATCAAAGACTTCGTCTCAATTCTGTTTCGGAGGCTCGAGATTTCTATTACAAGACTTTGAAGGTGGGACTTCCTGATTCACTTGGAAAAGAGGAGAGACAAGCCGAAGGAGAAGGCAAGCAACAGACCACATGGCTGCAAGATGGAGGGGGTAGCTCCCCCTCCTTCGGAGAAGCAGAAAAGCGGAGTTTGAGGATTTAGACATTCTAAAATATTCACTAAAGTTGTGGATTGAATGGGGGTTTGCGACCTCTCTCCGGCAGAAAAAGCGGAATTTATTGGTGGGGTGATATTGAATGTATATATGTAAAATGCATGCAGAATGATTTACGCTGTTTAAATCTTGTTAGAAGGGAAGGTTTGAAGAGATTATTTTAAAATAGAAGGTAAACTGATTCTTGCTGAAACTATTATTTGAATATGTGGAATGATCTATGCTAGTTAATTTTTATTAGAAGGGAAAGCCTGGTGAAATTATTTTGAGCTAGATTTTAAACTAATGTTTGCATAAATTTGATAGTGGCAAATATTTGAGAAGCAAGGGATGAGGGTAAAATGCATGCGGAATGATTTACGTATATTGGTGGGGTGATACTGAATGTATATACTGAATGATTTACGTTGTTTAAATCCTATTAGAAGGGAAAGCTGGTCGGGATCATTTCAAGATAGAATGCAAACTGATTTTTGTGTAAAGTAATACTTGATCCACGCTGCTTAAATTTTACTAAGAAGGGAAAGTTTGGTCAGATTATTTTGAATTATTGTTTGAAATTAAGGTTAAGAAAGGGAAAGTTTGATTATTCTTCTGTAAAGTAATATTTGAATATGTGGAATGATCCACGCTGCTTAAATTTTAATAGAAGGGATTATGTTTGAGTTAGATTGTATATTGATGTCTATACAAATTTGGATAAATGTTTATCTGAATACAAGGTTAAGGAAGAGGAATGGGAGAGTCTACAGGAGGTCGGGGTAAATAACAAAGAAGCAAGAGACGAGAATAAAATATAGATAGAATGACTTATACTATTTAAGCATAGATAAAGATGGGGGGCTGAGCTTAACACAAAGAGTTTCTTTTTTTTTCTTTTTCTTTTTTCTTTGTTCTTTTCTTTTTTTTTTCTTTTTTTTGGTTTTTTTCCCCTTTAATATATTACTTTTATTTTTAATCCATACGAACATAAGATACTTTAGATAGAAGGCAGTGCCAGGTGTGGGCCCTGGGAAGTCGGGAGGAGTAGGGATGGGGATTTATGGGGGGTGGGTGGGTGGGTGTTAACATAGTCGCAATAAGAACAAGAATGCACTTATATACGGTTGTTCTTTTTTTTCCCTTTTTTTCTCTTTTCTTTCTTTATATATTTTTTTTCCTTGGTTTATTTTACTTTTTATCAAATTATAATAAACAACACTTGAATAAAGGAATACACCAAGGAGGGAGGTAGAGGGAAAGAGGAGGGAGGAGTAAGGAAGGAGTAAGGGGAATGCAAGGAGGGTGTGTTGGGAGTAAGGGGAGAAGGAAGGTTTGAGGGGAAAGGGAAGTAGGAGGGGAGCGTTAGAGGGAGGAAAGGAAAGTTGGAGGGGGTAGATGGGGTGTATGGAGGATGGAAGGGTCAGGTGGGGTTGTGAATGATGAGTTGTGTTTTCTTTTTTATTTTTATTTTTTTTATTTTTTTTATATATTTTTTTCTTTTATAGAAAATACCCTGTATATAAGTGATTGTAAAATGGAATGTGAAAATGAATAAAATAGATTTAAAAAAATAAAAATAAAATAAATGTAGTACCTGAATTGTCAGAGATAGTATCTGTGGAAATTGTAATGTTTGGATCTTTGGGAGAAACTGAGCTTTTTGCAGCTATAGGGCTAATCCGTTGTTGGTGTTTCACAAAGTAATCTAGTTTCTGAGCCACCAGAGTATAAAACTCAGCATCCTCAGCTTCACCATCTGGAAAAAAAGAATGGAAAGTTATTAAAGCAAAGTGCACACACACAAAAAATCAAATCCTATATCAAGGAGGTTACAGAAACAAGTGAACAGCAAAAGACCAAAAGGTCAATACAGTACTGTACTAACATGATAAAAGTACAGATTCCATCAAATCAAGTCCAATTTCTAGTAATACCTGAACAAGTCTGTATAGTTTTGATAAGAGCAATAGGGAAGTGTTTTGCCATAGCTTTCTTCTAAGATCTTTTTTACTTCCCATTTTACTTTAAATCAAGATCTAAGCAGGTGTGCTCCTACTTAGCCTTTTGATATCAACCAAACCAGCTAAATGTTGCCATCTACTGAGGCCATGATAACTTGATTATCTGTCAAATAACTATGTAATGCTTGTTCTTCTGTACTTTATCAGGAAGATGATTAGAGATCCAGTTTTATAGCAGCATTTTAACCATAGATTGAAAATTGATTATACATAAATAATTGCACTTAAAGTCATTCCAATAATTATTAGAATTATGTAAGAGAAAATAATATTTTCTTCTGATGAACTTAAATAGAAAATTCCATTTAGAGGGGATAATTTGGAAGAAGTGATTTTCACTTTTAAATATCAGAGATTTTGAATTCTGTTTAGAAAGCAAAAGATTTTGAGAAAAAAAAAGAATTGGAAGAAAGGCAAATGCAAGTGACAATGAGAGATGTGACTAAACAAATGCCATAGCAAATACAATATATTTAAGATGATACCTTGTTGGGTGCTACAGAGGTGAAGTGTTTCAAGCAATTTGAAATTACTTTTACGAAATCGTAAGAATTAAATTCCTGATATAGAGTAGCATGGAAAAGCTTATCTTTCAGATTATATAAACAAGTTACACTGCTTTTTAAAGGAGTTGGACTGGCAATAGAAAGGTTCAGTTCAAATTTACCTTAATCATAGAAGCTGCCAGGATCACTTTGAAATTATCATTCTCTCTCAACCCAACCTGTATCATAGGATCATTGTTGGGGGAAAATATTGGAGGAAGATCAGCTTATATATTATTTTGAGCTCTTGAATGGGCCTGAGTTCTAAATCTTACAAATAAATGTTTATTTCAATAAAGGATCACTCTGTCCTGAATGCAGAATATCATATTATAAAAGTACTCTATCTTTTGGAGTATAAGAAGCACCTTTTTTCCTCAAAAAAGAGGCTGAAAATCTGGATGCATCTTATACATAGAATATAGCATTTTTTTGGTTTAGGTTTAGGTTTTGTTTTATTTATATGCCACCCTATTCCCAGCGGGACTCAAGGCAGCGCACAAACCCAAAGGGGGAAAGGGAAACACAGAAACTGCAAATACAAGCATTTAAAAATAACCAACAGCCACACAAATCGAGAGGGGAAGGGAACTCGTCAACCCCAGGCTTGCCGACACAGCAAGGTTTTAACAGCTTTTCGGAAGGCCTGGAGAGAGGTGAGGGTCCGAATCTCTGCGGGGAGTTCATTCCAAAGGGCCGGACCTGCCCCAGAGAAGGCCCTCCCCCGGGTAATAGCCAGATGGCATTGGCTGCTAGACGGAACCCGGAGGAGGCCAGCCCTGTGTGATCTAGTGGGTCTTTGGGAGGTAATTGGCAGCAGGCGGTCTCTCAAGTACCCAGGTCCAATACCATGAAGGGCTTTATAAGTGACAACTAGCACCTTGAAGCGTATCCGGAGACCAATCGGTAACCAGTGCAGCTTGCGGAGGATAGGTGTAACGTGGGTGTACGATCGCTCGCGCAGCTGCATTCTGGACGAGCTGAAGTCTCCAAATGCTCTTCAAGGGCTGCCCCATGTAGAGCGCATTGCAGTAGTCCAGTCTTGAGGTC